>NC_135591.1:15355807-15987307 GCF_965152235.1 Eretmochelys imbricata | reverse complement strand
CTTGATCTTAATTTGTTCTGTGGCATGACATAGTTCATGGTGTTACTTGTCACATGCATGAACACTCTTCCCATCACTGGTCCATCCGTAGTGGACTTATATGTGGATGCCTTGCCCGGATGTTAACAGCTGCAATGAGCAAGCATTCTTACAATTACATGTGCTCCTACCTGATGCTGCATTTTTGAAAGGCCCGACTTTATGGAGCCAGGTGTAGACTGTGAGGGGTGCAGAACACCAGCACAGAGACAGGCAAACTCTCTGTGCTGACCATGCCCTTAGCTTCTTGCAGAGCGGCCTGCTGTTTATGTACTAAAAATGGAGTAGGCCTCAACTGTGTGCCACTGGATACTTTCCATCTTGTGCAAATGTACAAGTCCCCAGTTTACACAACGGCATGGAACAGGGGCTGAGTCACATCAGACCCTGACTCAGGAAGAAAGTTCCCGAAATAGGTAGCACTATATTAGTTATCAGCTGGTACCTGGTCAAAGGGGGCTTTTTGCTTGCTTTATTATCCTCTTGTCTGTTTGTTGTGCTGTTAAGATGTGTTAATTAATTAATGACAGTTAAGGACCATCTTGTTCTCTGTTTGTTCAGGTCCTAGCGCAATGGGATCCTGCTCTGTGACTGGGACTGTGAGGCAGTACTGCAATACAAATAATCACATGCTGATCTCCAGAAATATTTTTATAGCGTGGCCATCCCCACTATCTTAAGAGATTAGTCACAGTAAATGGAAGTATGTGAACCTGACATCTGCAGTTTAACTCAGTCCCCTTGTCTCCTGCACTGAGTGTTCTTTCTGCTCAATACACACTCAATGGTAGGCATGCCCACAGAATAGGGTTATGAAGATGGGTCTCTGAGAGGCTTTGACTTCCTCTACCATGGGATGCTATTGCAGGAAGGAGGTTTGCTGGGAAGAGATGGGGTCCGTCTGACCAAGAAGGAGAAGAACATCTTCATGCACTGACTCACCAACCTTAGGAGAAGAGCTTAAAACTAAGTTCAGAGGGGACAGGTGAAAAAAGCCACCAGGTAAAAAAAGGTGACCTTAATAGAGAACTAGCTGTGTGGGGAGAAGTAGATGTGGAAAATTGCAGTAGAATTACAGGAGAAACAAGAGGGAAATCCATGGGGGCATCCGCTTAACATCTTAGATGTCTGTACAAACAAGCAAGGAGTAATAATAATGGGGAATAAACAGTAAGAACTGGGAGTTTTAGTACATGAATCTTAACTGAGCTTAACTGCATCACAGATACTTGATGGGATAAATCTCATGACTGGACTATTGGTATAGAGGGCTATAGCTTGTTGAGGAAGGACAGGCAGGAAAAAAAAGAGAGGACATATTGCATTGTAAACCTGTTCTGAGGTCCAGAAGGAGGTGAGAAGCAGACCAGTTGAAAGTCTCTGAGTAAAGATAAAAGAGGGAATAAACAGGGGTGAGGTCCTGGTAGGGGGTCTATTACAGACCACCAAATCAGGAAGAGGAGGGAGACGAGGCATTTCTAGAACAAACAACAGAAATATGCAAAACACAAATCCTGATCGTAATGGGGGACTTTACCTACCCAGACATCTGCTGAAAAAGGAATATGGTAAAACCCAAAATTACCCAATAAGTTCCTGGAATGTACTGGGGACAATGCTTTGTTTCAGAAAATGGAGGAAGTAAGCGGGGGGACAGCCATTTTAGACTTGATTCTGACCAGCAGAGAGGAGCTGGTGGTGAATGTGAAGGTGGAAGGTGATTTGGGTGAAAGGGATCAGGAAGGATAGATTTCATGATTCTAAGGAAAGGAAGGAGTGAGAATGACAGGAGAAGGACTGCCAAAAGCAGACTTTAACATCCTCAGAGAATTGGTAGGTAGCGACCCATGGGGAAAAAGACTAAGGCATAAAGGAGTTCAGGAAAGCTGGCAGTTTAACCTCCAGGAGACAATATTAAAGGCACAACTGCCAATGCAAAGGAAAGACAGGAAGAATAGTAAGAGGCCAATGGCTCCATCAGAAGTTTTGTAATGACCTGAAAATCAAAAAGAAATCCTACAAAATGGGGAAACATGGACGAATTACTAAGGAGGAGTACAAAAGAATAGCATGTCCGTGTAAGGGCAAAATCAGAAAGGGTAAGGCACCAAATCACTTATACATAGCAAAGGACACATGTCATTGGAATTCTTTTTCCATATGGTTTACTGCAAAGAGTGTCATCACTCTGAATGCTTTGAAGGCAACATCATCTCCAAAATCAAGTGTGGCCTCTACATATGGCCATACATATGACACCACACTGTATTAAACACAACAAAAAATAATTGAGTTGATTTGTTTGGCGGGACATGGAAATGAAGAATAAATTTCAATTCATTGTAAAACAATATAAAATCAATATTTGTAATACAGTCCAATAAGATTTCATCAAGCTTTTTAATCAACCGAATTAAAAAGCAAAGGAAACCAACCGCCCACACTCAAGTGTCACTGTGCATTCCAACCAACCAACCACACTCAAGTGTCACTGTGCATTCTCCAAGGCAGTTTCTTCTCTTTCTTTGTTTGGTGCTTTTATTTTCTATCCATTCAACCAGGAGCAGATTTTCCAATAAAACCAATATTGGAAAGTGTGGCAAACTGAGAGAGGGACGGAACCAAAATTCAAAATGATTTCGAGCGAATGAGAAATTCTACACTGGAGCAAATTTAGCCACCTATTGGACTGCGTACATGGATGGGCCCAGATATTGAAATGTATTTAGGTTCCTCACATCTATTGATTTCAGTGCGAGTTAGGAGCCTAAATCCCTTTGAGGCTCTTGTCCATGTCATCACAGCACCTACCTGGTCAGCAGCAGTTTATGTGCTATGTCACAGTCACAGCGATGTCATAATAGTGCTTGCATAATCTGATCTGGCTATCCTGGACAGGACAGGACAGGACAGCCTGAGAGGCCAGCTGCCTATCAGTACTGGAGCTCTTTGGAGAAAGGACTGGAGGAAGTGTTGAGGAAAGATTAAAACATGAATAAATTTGTGAGTGAGCAGGAGGTAACCGACAGAGGTAAGGGTCAGCATTGTATTCTCTATATCCATTCTATATTCACACACACATTTAGAAAGCATAGGCATACAGATTAGCTGTAATGTTCTCCTTTTGTATGAGCAGAACCTCAGCTGCTGGAAACCAGTGTCCCTCTGTTGACTTCCTTGTAGCTGTGTTGATTTACACCAGTTGAGGAGTTGGCCTGCAGCCTCTGGACCTGGAAACTTTCCTGAGAATCTGAGTTTCTAGGGAATGTTATGGGGGAGGTCTTCCTTCTTTTCTCCCCGTTGTTTTATGTTTGTTATGGGCCCTCATTTTGTGTCTTCTGCATCCATGAAGCCAACTCCATCAGAGAGAGGGGAAATTAGAACAAAAAAGGCAGAAGGACTTCTCCTCTAGCTGTCTAAATGAAGCTCTGCTCTTATCTTAAATGCAAGAGAACAAAGCATGGGGTCACATTTCTTAGCAACCCGAGTGCTCCTCATCCCACACGGATGGGCAGTGTAGGTTACAGTTATGATTCCGTTTGCATCTGGGTGTTACAACTGAAGGATGCAATTTGCATAACGGATGGGCAATCACCTAACCTCAAGCAGTCTTTCCTGGGAAAGGGAAATCTTGTTAGTTCCTCCTTCATGCTTGGAATGCTGTTACAATGGAGACAGATAAATACGGCATTTCAGATTTCTTGTGAAATATTAAGTCTCCTGGAGAATTTCTGCCCAGAGCGAAGAGATACATGGGAGATCAAATCCTGATTTTTTTCATACACCAGCTATTTCATTGTTTCCTAGAGTTTAAGGCCAGAAGGGACCATTAGATCATCTAGTCTGACTTCCTGTATTTCACAGGCCACTAAATTTCACCTAGCAACCCTACCCTGAACCCCAAAACTTGTCTTGGACGAAAACATTTCAGTCTTTAGGAGACAAAACTGTTGTGTGCCATCGGCAGAGGACAGGAGAGACTGAGGTTCCACCAATGCCTGAGGCCCTTGCAATGGTCAAGAATTGATTAGGTCAGATATACTCAGATTATCCTAGCAGGTGATCAGTGCCCCATCCTCCCACACAAAGGTCCCTGCCAATCCGACCAGGGGGAAATTCCTTCCCACCCACAACTCTGGAGATCAGTTGGACCCTGAGCATGTGAGCAGGACAGCTAAGGAAACAGATTCTCTGAACCATCTTAGAGCACTGGTCCACCCTACCAGGTGTCCCATCTCCTGCTATGGTCAATCCCTGACGCTTCAGATGAAGGTTGGAGGGACTCACCCCACCCCACCCCACTCACAGCGTACACCTCGCCAATTGTGCAGGGGGGGGGGGGGGGAATTCCTTTATGACCTCTACAGGCAACTGTACAGGGGGGAGGGATAGCTCAGTGGTTTGAACATTGGCCTGCTAAACCCAGGGTTGTGAGTTCAATCCTTGAGGGGGCCATTTAGGGATCTGGGGCAAAAGTTGGGGATTGGTCCTGCTTTGAGCAGGGGGTCGGACTAGATGACCTCCTGAGGTCCCTTCCAACCCTGATATTCTATGAACTGGATGAACTCCGTTCCATGAGTCTTCTCTGCAAGTATTTAAACTACCATAAAAGAAGATTGAAGGCTTTCTTCAAAACAAGGGGCCTAAAGTTAGGCTTCTAAATTCATACTGAGCTCTCCAACAGTGGCCTGATTTTCAAGAGATACCGAGCCCCAAAAGTTCCCAGCATAGCCAATAGGTACATCTGGGTGCTCAGGATTTTTGAAAATGGGCCCTGACTCAGCAAAACTCTTAAGCATGTGCTTAACTTTAGCTCTATTTCTTGGCTTAGAGTTAAATTATTACTCTGTATGCTATCAAAACTCATCAATTGACAGTAAAGAGGGAAAGGAAGATTATTTTACGGGGGGATCTACTTGAAAGGAGCATATTTGCTTCATTATGATTTCCCCCCAAGCACACTGGGTAGTTCAGCAAACAAACCTGGTCATGAGGAGGAAGGAAGAGGATTTCCAGGATTCCCAGGTCTACTTCTCACAGTGTTGGGGCTCCTGCAGAATCTTTACTGGATAGTGAATTCAAGAGGCCAGCACCAATTTCTGCTATCCTTTTGTCTAATTTCAGGTGTTTATAATGAGGTTGTCTCCCTCCTGGCACATATGGATGATCAAGATAAGGGCAAAATTGCCCTCAGGATTGCCTTTATAGCCGAGACCAAGCTGGCTATCGTTCTGACAGTTCTGCTCGAGAAACTGCAAAAGGATGAGGTAGGGCAGTTTCATGAAATTACATCCGCTTTCCAGGTGTCCACACCAAATTCTGCCTGACTTCATGGGGGTACAGGGGACTGCATGGGGATAATTCAGTGTAGAACTTGGCCTGGCGCACCATCAGGAGAATCAGTATTCGCCCTTCTGTCCTCAGGCGTAAACTCATCATGCAAAATGCTGTTCTTACAGATCAGGATAATATAATGCTCTATAAAGAGAGCATTGTCCTTTTACACACAGTGGAGTACATGGGCTGTAGACAGTAAAAGTACACCATCGGACTAGCAGTAATCTCTTCTAATAATATTTTGCCCTTCTTTCGCATCTTCATCCAAAAATCTCAAAGCACTTCCCAAATACTAATGAATTAAGACTCACAGCACCCTTGTGAGAATGGGAAGCATTATCCTCATGTACGGATGACTTGTGTCACAGGGAATTAAGTAACTTGCTCAACACCACTTAGCAAGTTAGTCAAAGAATGTGAATAAAACCCAAGTGAACTGACTCCCTGCTCTAAATCCTAGCCAACACTCCTTTATTATGATGACATATTATTGAGATTATAGCATTGAAGGGACCCTTATCTATATATTTTCTACGGGGGGAATTCTGCAAGAAAAAGATAAAAATGATGCGTACAATATTTTAGAAGTTCTGCAAAATTCTGCATATTTTGTTTGTCAAAATAATACAATATAATTACACCCGTTAAAATTATTTTTGGTTATTTATTTCAAAATACCTATCAGCAAGTATGTCTGTATGAATACAGACAACAAAAAGGATTCAGGAAATGTTTTTTGACAAACTGATTCCTTACTATGCCTGTTAATACAGAACTCAGAGTAATAATTCATTTAAACTCAGTACAGAACCATATTTCTTGCACCCCTTAGGCGCCGTGCAAAGACTTGGTAGAGTCAGGGGTAATGGAGGAGCTGAGGGAGAGGGAAGTAAATTGCTGGGAAGGAGCCTGGGTGTGAACTTGGAGCGTTGCTGGGTATGGGTGGGAAAAGTCTGGAAGAGTTTTTTTGGGAGGGGCGGGGAGGAATTGTTAGGCAGCTCCCCCCATGCAGACCCTGTCTGACCCCTAACCTCTCCCATTCAGTAAGGCACATCTGCCCCTGTCTCCATGTGTTCCTGCACACCCGTGGGTCCTGGCACGCCCTGTCCACATGTGTCCCTCCACCCCCACTCAGAAACCCACTCCCGTGTAGATCTAACGGCTGAGCTCATTGCCCCTGGGAGCGGCTGAGGACTTACTGCAGGAGTTGGGTATTTTATCTTCCACATTTACAAATTCTGCCTGGAGTGGCTAGAGCAAGGGCAAGGTGCTCATTTTTATTGTTTGTTCTGAAGAAATGAAACTAGAGAAGGGGGCAGTGAAGGGCGCTTCCTCTGCCTCTTTTCTCTCCAGGAAGATTAAACGATGTCAGTTGCTCGGCTGCTTCTGAAGCGCTGCTCAATGCGGTGCTTGTGGAGGGCGGGGCACGTTTTACACCAATTAAGCCACCAATTAGGGCAGGGGCTTATTAGCCACATTCCTGTCTGGTCGGCAAGAAAGAGTTTTCCCAATTCTTCTCTTTTATGTTTTGTCCCCAGCAAAACAGAGTAGACATTTACTGTGTCCTGGAGAAAGTCTTACAGCAGGACACCCAGGGCCTGGAGAGAAGGCTTCTGAAGAAAATAATAACACTAGCCTCAAACCACATGAGAGAGACTCAGGTAAGTTAGTTCTCCCGAGATACCAATCAAAGGATCCAAAGCTTTAACTCATTCAAACTCTCTTTTGGGGGGATAAACTATATACTGAAATGAAAATGTATTCTTCTGTTAGAGGCCCACACCTTCCTCCAGACCAAAGCCCAGGTCCTAGACAGCACTTGTGCACATGCATAAGATGGGACAACTCACATGCTGAAAGTTACACATGTGCTGAAGTGCTTTGCAGGATCAGGACCTGAGACACATGATCTCAGACCCAGAGACAGGCCTATGGTGTCTTAAGGAGCAAGTCTTTCCCGAAGTCTACTCAGGATTTCATTATTGAGACTGATTTTATGGGGAAGGCGCTCTGATACTGTAGCGATAAGTGGCAGTATAAAGCCCCAAGACAGACAGAATCTGAGCTATCTCCAAAAGAAGCAGCATTGGATTTAGAATATAGTTTGCCAGCAGGAAAACCCATGGAAAAATCCCTCTCTTGTTCCAAAGGAAGTCAGCCTCCTTTTGGGGGACAGTTTATTCCAGGAAAGCTCTCGGAATATCTTGAAGCTGCCCAGTCTGTGTCTCACTTACCGCCTCAGGGAAGGGCAGGGAAAATATCATGTGACTATGGTGACCAGTCACCCACCACAAGTAGCTAACAGTGAATAGGCTAACGAAGCAGCTTGCAGGCAACTCGAAGGCTGAAAACTGTTTAGCCAAGTGACTCAAGGAATATTTATGACGAATGACTCTACCCTCAGAAAGTTGGGTTGGTTCATTCACAACTTGTGCACAGAAATAAGGACTTGACTCATGTAAACAACTCTGGCTAGTGCAACCGGCTTCAGTCACCTCAGTCTCTCTCTTTTGGTTTTTGTTTTTAGGAAGCAAGAAATGAACTAAAAGTGGCAGCTAGCAACACCTTAGTGACTCTGGCACGCTGCTATTTCAGTGATGTCATGTTAGAGCTGATGTATCATCTGGAGCTGCCTGAGGAGTTTATTTTCATTACGTTGGGCAACCTGTCATCCGCCTATGGTATGGTCACTTCCCTCTTTTCTTTCAAAGTGATTGTTTTTCATTTAAGGACAGGGGATTATCTCTCTCCCTAAAAATGTTACCGCTAAACAGAGCTCTGTTTGAGTGTGTGTGTAGAAACACAAGATTAACTGCTGTTGCTAGTTCTGGCCTCCAGATCATGAGCGATCCAGCCGGAGGTGCAAGCTCTAACTTATGCCCCTGAGTGAAGTACCTGAAGGATGGGAATGAGTGGAAGATCAGGTCTAGTGGAGCTCTTCTCCACCCCACTTCCCATCCCGCCCCAGTGCTCTCTCCCCTTACTCTGGGAGTGAGTTGGGCATTGGGCACAGCTGTACACTTGTGGAGGATTCCCCTCTTCAGGGTGACTCCCCCACTGGCTTTCAATGGCTGCTTTAAAGCCATTCTGCTCTGCTTACGCAGCGCCAGTGGCCTCGGAACCCAGAGCATCCTGCCCCACAGTGTTTCTACGTGTGTTGTAAGAAGGCAGAGAGCAGCTGATTGTCTGTCTTCCTTCTCTTCTGGCCTTTCTCTGCAGCACTTAAGTGTATCCCTTTTGTGGGAATGATCCTGAACGTCATGATCTCCATGTTGGAGTTAGTCGAGGACAGCAGGATGAGACAAGCATTTTGTGGTGGTAAGTGCCAGCACTTCCTGTAGGTGCCCCAAATGGATCATAGAATAGAATATCAGGGTTGGAAGGGACCCCAGAAGGTCATCTAGTCCAACCCCCTGCTCGAAGCAGGACCAATTCCCAGTTAAATCATCCCAGCCAGGATATTTAGGGGGTCTTGGTACAGATTTAAGTGACTGACCAAGTCTGCAAACAGGCCCTGAACTCTGCTCCCTTCCCTGGATTGCACCAGGTGCTGCGTTCCTTGGCTCCCGTGGCACTCAGTGAAGTTGAGAATGCTCCTTACTTTGCAGGAGGTGCTGAGCATTTGTAAGTTCAGGCTCTTTGTGACTCACGCATATCGTTTAAAATAAACAGACACAAAGGCTGAAGCTGCCCCTCTGCCAGGAGGCTCCTGGGGGAGGAGGTGAAGGGAGCAGATTTCATTACTGTACATTTAAAAATCCCCTGTTTCCCACTCCTCCACCCATTCTCTCTCCTTAGTTTCTTCATCATCATCATCATCTCCTTTCACCCTCTTTCTCTGTCTTCTCTTCTTCTCCACTTCTCTCTTCCTTTGCTTTTCAGGTGATGCTCAGTAAGGGGTTAATCCTGTGCCCTTGAGGGAAATGGGAATTTTGCCATCCACTTCATAGAGAACAGGACTGGGCCCTAATTTGTCTTAGCAAGGACACTAGATACACCTACTTTTAGGGCAAAGTGCTCCCCACTACCTTCAAATCCCACTAAAGCCAATGGCAGTTAGGGGCACTGAACATCTTTCAAACAAACTGTAACTCAAGATGAAATCATACAGTGTTCGGGTTGAATAAACAACAACTGCAGAGGACGCGAGTCTTCAAATGGTGGTAATTGAAAAAAGATGGAGAGATTTACAAAGAAAAAAGCCTTTTAAGAAACAAGAAATGGAATGGGGGAAAGAGAAATAGCTCCAAATTGATATGGGATTTCAGCATCTAGTCCTGATAAGAGCTGCCATGGAATTGGAGTAAACGATAGGCCTGGGTGTCTTCTCTGAGAAAGCAACTTCTCCTCATTATTACTATGTCCTTTTCACATTGCCTGTCTTCTCTCCTTCCGTGCAGTTCTGGAAAAATGCTCAAGGGCAGTGAATGGATATTTTATGAACTGGGAAAAGTGCTCATTCCCCAGAATGGGTGAATCACGATTCTGCAATCAAATTCTTCCCTTATATTGTCATGTGACCAGCAACTGGCTGACCTGTGAGGAGCTGGAGGTGAGAATTGCTGACTTTCTAAACCTTTAGCGGAAATTGTGATGTTACATTCTGTGTGTCTGGCACTCTTTGTGATGATGGCATTTAATGGTAGGTCCTTTTGGATGGAACAGAGTGTCATGTAAAACATCGAAAACCCATACGTTTCTAATGTCACCACATCATGGAAATTCGGTCTGTACCTAGTGTACATGGATTCTAGTTTTGTGCACCTAATGTGCAGATGAACCCGGGATAGTGGGCTAAATTAATTCCTGGTCTAAGTCCATTCAGCCCCAGTGGAGTTACAGCAGGGATGAGTTGGCCTAGAATGCATATTAATCTGGGGAAATATTTTACCTGGTCTAGTTGTGAGGTGCATTAGAATATAATCCTGACACCAACCCTACGAGTCCTGGTTCTTTACCAGGAAATATTGTTCCGACAGTGGAACAAGGGAAATTGCACTCATTAGAAGTAGAAAAGGTGTGCCTATTGGAAGAGATTGAATGAATTCGTAGGAACATAAATTCTGTGTCTCATCTATGCAGCTCAAGCAGGCCATCATCAAAGCCCTTGGTCCCATGATGGGCATCCTACTACACAAAAAGGAGCCACCAAATCCGATATTTAAGGAGATCTCATGGCTCCTTGAGCAATATAAGGAGGAAATTGATGTTTTTCACGTCACCAAGGTGAGGTACCACTCATTAAGGTAACTGTCTCTGTGTGTGCATGTGTGAACTGCAGGAGGAATTTGCTACCAGTGGGGTTTCCTGGTCTAGATAGTGACTTGTTAGATAATAAAGATGCACACAAGTTCTGGCTTTATACACATGGTGACCCAGGCAACAAGATTTGTAGGTAACTGCCTCTGATGAAAAGCATCCTCTGTTTCCTGGGGAGGAGGAGAAGGAGATAAAAAAACAAAACACCTGCACAACAAGATACTCTCTCCTTGTGATTTCCCAAAACATCCTGTCAACTCTGTGTCTCTCTTTTAGATCATAAGCTCCTCAGAGCAGGGGCTACCATCTGTTGTCTCTGGTCGGTACCAAGTCAACTGTCAACGGTTGAAAATTAATAACAAGGAGGCTTGAGGGTCATTGCTTTGCACTGCATAACTAGATAGATATAAAATCATTGCCTGTCTGTTTCATCTACCGTTCTATGCAGTGCTGTTGTAGCCATGTTGGTCCAAGATACTGGAGCGACAAGGTGGGTGTGATAATCTAATTGAAGATATTGTCTCACTCGCCTTGTCTCTCTATTTCATCCACCCTCAGTACCACATGAGCGAGAAGTAAGGGGCCATATTCTGTCTTCAGTGGGGCTACACAGTTGTAAATGAAGTCATGAGACAGCTCTAACTTCTTGGTAGTGATATTTACTCACCGTCTATGTTGGTTGAAGCTTTCTAGTACAGAGTATGTGGTCACTTTGGGGGTTGAAATACCCATGATTTGGAGGGAACCAGTGTATCATGGACTTGTTTGATAGCATCAGGGCACTACACAACTGTGTAAACATAGTAAAGTATGTAGATGGCATCCGAGACATTCTGGAAGCTTCAAGCAGCAACAGAGAAAAGTGTGTTAGATGCAGGAAGGAATTAGATTTTCACCATTTTTTAATCAATAACCTGGCAGAGGACATAAAATCATCATCGATAAAGTTGGCAGATGAGATAAAAATGGGGGAGTGGTAAATAATGGAGAGGACAGCTCACGGATTCAGAGTGATCTAGATCACTTAGCAAACGGGGCGCAAAGAAACAATATGCCTTTAAATATGGCTGAATGTAAATGTATGCGTCTAGGCACAAGGGATTTAGGCCAGACATACATGATGGGGGATGCTGTCCTGGGAAGCAGTGACTCTGAAAAAGATTTTGGGGGTCATGGGGCATAATCAGCTGAACATGAACTCATGCTGTGGCCAAAAAAGCTAAAGCTGGGATGCATCAAAAGGGGAATCTCAAGGAGGAGCACAGTGGTTATTTTACCTTTAAATCTGGCACTTGTCTGATGACTGTTGGAATCCTGTGTCCAGTTCTAGTGCCCACAATTCAAAAAGGGTGTCGCTAAATTGACAGACGAGCCACAGTGAGGAAAGGATTAGAACATATGCCTTACAGAGGGAGAATCAAGGAAGTCAATCTATTTAGTTTAATACACAGAAAGTAAAAGGGTGTGTGATGGGGTTTACCTACCCCGCATTGGTTCAGCAGGGGTTAATCATGCTTTGTGGGCCGAGGAGGTCATGCCCCCTCATCTCTGCTCGGCATGCTTCAGCTGGACCCAGGATACAAAAGAGAGCCGCTCAGCTCAGGCTGGGATGGCTGCCAAAGGGAGCAGAGGCGCATTGAAGGCTCCTGCAGAGAGACTGCCAGTGCTCCAGGATTCAGAGGCCAGCCGGACTGTGGCTGCAGCTGACCCCCAGCCACCCAATGCCAGAGATGGAGGAGAGACCCCAGAATCCCTGAGACTCCCAGCTGCGGAAGAACGGGTGGGAAGTAGCCTAGGTGGACGAAGCATTGATCCACTTGAGGTAGCAGGCTTGACTCAGCATGCTTTGGAAGGATCCCCGCTGAGTTGGTGGCAGATACCCCTGCGCCCTGGGCTGGGACCCTGTGGAATAGGTAGGACCCAGTGGAGAAGGGCTCACCACTAGGCAACACTAACCTGCCGCAAAAGGTGGTTCTATCGACTCTGGCCACTAGGCCGCATTGCCCTGCAGCCAAGGGTGGGTCTACTGACTTTGGCCACTAGGCCGCACTGCCATCCCGAGAAGGGCAGCCCAAGTGACTCAGGCTGTTGGGCCGCGGTCCCTCACCCAAGGGCTGCTGCACTGATCCCGACCATGAGGCGATGCTGCCCTAGGAGCCCGGACTGCTGTGGTGGCTAGGGAGACTAGGCCAGTTGGGCCGCTCCAGATCTACTTCAATTCCTCCTCAACCTGATACCACCCTGACTGGGTGGACCTATCCTGTGACAGGGTGACTTAATTACACTCTATAATATCTTACATGAGGGACTCCTATTATCTAATGGGCTCTTCCGGCTAGCAGAGAAAGGTGTCACTTGATCCAATGGCTAGAAACTGAAGCTAGACACTTTCAGACTGGAAATACGGCGTACATTTTTAATGGTGAGATAATTAACCATTAGAGCCATTTCCCAAGGGCCGAGGCGGATTCTGACGATTTTTCAATCAGGATTGGTATGTTTTTCTAAAAGCTCTGCTCTGGGAATTATTCTGGGCAAGGTCTCTGGCCTGTGTCATACCGACCGGAGGTCAGACTAGATGATGGCAAGAATCCGGTCTGGCCTTGGAATCTAGGAATCCCCTGAATCTGCTTCAGTCACTACATATGGCTCCTTTGTGTGCCCACCATCTGACTTTCGCCCTCTGTTGCAGAGTCTGAGCCAGCTCTTGGAGGTCTCTGTTGAATATAAGATCCCTCTACCTAAAGGGAAGTTTCAAGCCATCTGCAGTGCTCTGCACAACCAGGTGAGGGGTGGTTTTGCTTGGATCCCTTCAGCTTAGGCACAGCAGATCTGAAGCATATTAACACTAAAAAATCAATGGAATGATCGTGCAGAGCCTGGGGACCTCCTCATGCCTTACTGATTTCTGCAGGCTCAAGAGTAAGCAGGGAGCGGTCTCATTTTCTTAGCTACTATCCAGCTCAGTTTGTAAAGCGATTTCACCATAAGCCGATTACCAGGGGGAGTCAGAGTTGTAAAGTAAAAACTGTGGCTGTGTCTTGATTAGGTCAGCTCTGCTGCTCAAAACACTTTAGCTTCTCTTATCTAATGTATTGGTCATTGTCTTTGAGTCTTGCTGTGCATGCAGGACCATCTCCCTGGGGTTCAGACCTCTAGTTGGACAAGCAGGACGTGGAAGCTTAGAAATGAATTGAACATTTTTCTTTTCCATTGCTTCTGATTAGTTTTTCTTTCACCATTTCCCTTCTTCCCACAGATCTGTTCTCCAGCTAAGCAGCTCAGCACAGAAAACCACAAAGAGCTGTTCCATTGTGTACTTCTGCTAGGTAAGGGGAAGAGACTCTGAGTTACACAGTGGTTTCTTTGTAACTTCCTTACCTTTGTGAGGTACGGTAAGAATAAGAGTTCTGCAGACAGTGAGGATGTGATTTCTTCCCTTGCAGCCCGTTCTTCTCCTGATGATCTGCTAGCATTTCTACACAAGCAGCTGGAGATTGAGCATGAGGCCGTTCGTGTGGCGTCTTTAGATTTCCTGAGAGCTATTGTTGGTGCTGACTGTAAGTAACACAGGAGCAACTGTGCCAGCTGCCCTCTTGGCCGACATACTGAGGGTTGAGTTGAGGACATCCAGAGCTAAAAGCTTGAGCTACTAGAGATTGAGCTAAAGAACCAAGGCTTTGTAGGCACGGCAGGGCTGCAGCAGACTCATCACCTCTGCAACTGGGGCACAGAGGCTCTAGAACACACAGTCACCAGTGGTTTGGAGATCCCCTAAGGGACCAAATGCTGCCCTAAGTTACTCCCATATGGCCACACAGAAATCAACAGGTTCAACTAAGTGCTGAATGTAGCCCAAGATATTTGTCAAGGTCTTTTTCAACTTCAAATACAGAAGTTAACTTGGGGCTAATGCATGTTAACAATAATCAGATAAAAATAGAATAATACTCCTGACTCGAGAATCCTAAGTATTATACACTCTAGACTAGATTCTGAGTTCTGTTATGCCGGTGTAAACACAGATTAACTTCAGTCACCTCAGTCTATCAAACTCCTTTATAATATTTCCATCATGGTAGTAGGATGGCACTATTTAGAGAAATGGAATTACTTTAGATTTATACTGGTGCAACTGAGACCAGAATCTGGTCCTATGTCTTCCCCACTGATTCTGTAGAGGAGAGAAGCTTGATGCTCTTCTTAACTAGGGCCCTTTGAAATCCAGGATTAATTCCAATGTGGAAAGTGAGTGTGTGTGGAACAAAGAAGCACTGTACACCTCTCCTTATCTTTCAGTGCCTGAGACAAGAGTTAAAAAGCTTCTGATTGTGAAGGCAGTGAAATCCACTCTCAGTGATCAGAATGCTACGGTAAGATTGTGTGTGGAACAGTGAACTATTTCAACTTTTTCAGTGTTATGGGATGAATGGATATCTGGGTGGAGCTTTCATTCCGATCCAGATGAGAGACTGCAGAATAGAGAAGGCATGTCATTCTCCTGCCGGTGTTAAATGTATCCATGTTTCTAATCCAAGGAGACAAAATCAAAAGCATAAGGACTCTCATATCATATCCTAGCTCCTATTTCAGGCAGAAGGGCTAACAAGAAGTGCTGTGTGTAATCTCTACCCTTGCAGGTGAGGAAGGCAGCTCTTCATTTCATCAGGACGCTGCTCAGTTCAGGAAGTGTGGAGAATTGTGCAGCATGGGATCTGGTAGCATATGTTTTCAGCGAGTTCAGTGTGTCCTCCAGCAAACTGGTAAGGAGAGTTCTTAACACTTAGGACTCGGTCCTACCATTCTTGCATGCTGATTGCTCCCCTTGACTTCAGTGGGAGTTTTGACTCCAGGACAGCTGGACTGAATGAATAGAGCCAGAATCGGATCCGTTATATTGGTGTAAAGTCAAGGTAACTCCACTGACTTGAGTGGTGTTACTCTGGATTTATACTAGTGTAACAGAGACCAGAATCTCACACTGGGTATTTCCATCTAATAGAGTTATCTATGCTGCTCCAACCTCTGATGAGTCATTGAACATTCAGAAAACACCATTTTTCAGTGAAATGTTCCTGTACAAGGAAGCACATCTTTTTGTTTTAAATAGACTCTCCAAAAAACGGAACGATGCCCCGTTCTGTGGCTGTCAAAGCAGACCTAAACTATCAGCAAAACACTCAGGTTATGCAGGTTGCATAAAAATATCTTCAATCCGTATTTCTATCCATGGACACAGCCGCGGGCCCCAGACACTTTGTGCTCCATGACTGAATCCGTGATATGTATGAACATAAACAGTTCAACTTGACAGTAAGTTGTTGAAGATCTTAGCTCTGCCTGGCCCCTTTTCGACAACGTTGGAGCTTGTGGCAATACACACCCACACATATATCTTAAAGAAGGCTGCTTTTTCTCATCAGGCCCGTTTTGGTCCCATTGCTAGAATCACACTCACTACACACAGAATGACCAAGCTGGTTGGGGCATCAGAACAAAGAGATTGGATCCCCCTGGTTCTGCAAATTTATTTCCCCTGGGCAGAAGCGGAATGGTTTTCCTCAGAGATCAAAAGATGAAACAGTTTTTCAAATTTTAAAAAATTGAACACTGTTGGGGGAACTCTTTTGTGTTCAGTGAATCCTTCCCTTCATTTTCGGGTTTTCCTAAGCCTGGGATCTGACCCACCAGTTCGGAGTTTCTATTATTCTCTTCCCTTCAGACGTTTGTGCACTTCCAGAGCAGTATAAAAGCAGGCAGAGGTCAATGCTCAAGATGGCTTTGTAAGAGAAGGACACTGGTTCTATTGCCAGTGTCTTACTACTAGCGAATAAGTTCTCTGTAGCTATCTCACAGCAGGGTACAACACTTCTCACCCAGGATGTTGAGGAAGAAAGCACGATCCAAACCCTGTGCATTGACATCCTGCAATGTCTGGACACCTCAGTCAATGGAATGACCCAAGTAAGTGACCTCTTGCTACTGCTTCTTGAAATAGGGACGTTCTTCCTTACGTTCCTTGTACCCCTCCACAAGGAAGCCTTCTGCACAGTCAGCATAATGGAGGATCAGCATGTCAAATTCATGTCAGGGATGATGTGACCCCTTCATCATGGAGTAAGCGGTTCACAGTAGAGAAAAGATATAAAGCAACTTAACTGGAAGGAATCATGTTGCAGAGATCGTCTCTTAATTCTTTCCACTGTCTGAGTGCAACTTCCCCTTAGATCCCCCATGAATACTTCTGAAATGTAGAGTTGGTGATCCTAGATTTGAAGAGATATTGGGGCTGGGACTGTGCCTTAGATGGGTCTGTCAAGTTCTGAGTAAGCTTATGTTACTATCTAAATATCTCCATAATGCTCTAATGCTGGGAAAGAGGCTTCATCTCTGGGTGAGAACCCAGTTGCTCACTGTTAGGGGGCTTATTCCTTCACCCACTCACTTCCCTGGTCCTTCTCTCATGAACAGAGAGCAACAATACCCGAAGTCCAAAGGTGCAAACAATTCGATGTTTATTGGGGTGAACTTCCAGCAAGCATGATTCCAGTTTCCTTCCTTAGCATCCTCCTTCCCAGCTCTGACACCACAGAGCCTTACACCTGTGTCCCTGTTCCCATTCCTGCCCTTAGCCAAACATGATTCCAATTTCCTTACCCCCATTCCCTGTTCCCATTTCCCCCACCCCCCTACTTCCTGATTGACTGCAGACTATATAGTAAAACTTGACTTCTGCTTTGCTATACCTTAACCAATCATGTTCCTGAAATTTAACTAACCAATCCTAACATATTGTAACATGATTATGCAACCAATTATATCCCACCACCTTCATTAGTTTACAGCCAGCAAAATTAATTATACAGCAGACAGGAACAAGCACAGAACCAGACAGAGATTATACAGACAAACAATAGCAAAGTGGGAACTATAATGGGGGGAGGGATAGCTCAGTGGTTTGAGCATTGGCCTGCTAAACCCAGGGTTGTGAGTTCAATCCTTGAGGGGGCCATTTAGGGATCTGGGCCAAAAATTGGGGATTGGTCCTGCTTTGAGCAGGGGGTTGGACTAGATGACCTCCTGAGGTCTCTTCCAACCCTGATATTCTATGATAATGACAAGACAATACAGAAGTGAGGATTTCACATCCCAGTATTGATAAGTGAGTTCTTGCCACACAGGATGCTATCAAACTAAGTTTCCTTTTACATCTTCTAGGCCCTTCCCTTTCTCTGGAGGTGATAGGCACTATCAGGACAGGATTGTATTCCTAACAGCCCAATAGCACCTGATTTCAGTGTGACTAGTTTGGAATGTGAGGATGTGACTGTTCGCTTCCTAGCTTATGGCTGCCTCTGCTGCTTAGCCAAAGGCCTTAGCCTAAGAAGAGGGCCTCAGACTGTCACAGTAAGAGAAGGCTCTTACACCAGCAGACAGTGATTTTGATTCTTTCTTTTATACCTCTATAACTAGCCAAGTGATAAGAATACACCTAAATTCTTAAAGTACAGGCCTTTGCAGACAGGCCTGAATATCTATATCCTAACACTCACCAAACAAGATAGTGTCTTTAAAAGACAGAGTGAGGGGGCACCAGACAGGTAGAGTGAGCTAATGGGGAGAGAGAGATGAGGTGATAGGTTAGGGAAGGGTCCGTGAGGAATCAAAGGAGAAGCTACATGACAGGGAGGGATTCAGGCAGCAGGATACCGGAGGTGGGGGAACGGAAATAGCTCCGTACTGAACAGTCTCGCTCTTCTCTGCAGGTGTTATGGCCAAGGCTGCTGGAGTATGTGGTGCCAGCTCAGTACACGGGTACTTTGAAGCCTCTTTGCAGATGCCTGAGGGAACTGGCTGAGAAAAAGCAGCAGGAAGGAGAAGCAGCTGCTTGCCTCGACTACAGTGGACGAGGTTTATAAGAGAAACTCTTTCATTTCTTCTCTCCAGGCACTATGAAATGAACAGGTTCAGTCTGCTCCAGTTCTCTCATCTGCAATCAGGAGGCTAAAATGAATGAGGGATGGTCTTGGGATTACAACACGGCCATGGGAGGGAGCTAGAAAATGTGGGTTCTGTTCCTAGCTCGCCACCAAAATTCGGATGTGACCTTGGGGAAATCACTTGATCTTTCTCTCTCAGCTTCCCCACTTGTGAAATGAAGGAGTAATTCATGCCAACCTCACAGAGGCGCTATGAGGTGGAATTCATACATGTTTGTAGAGCATTCTGAGATGCTCAGACTGAAAGCACTATGGAAATGCAAATTATTATCAGCTGTATTCAACATTGGTGGGCATGTTGGAAATGGATAGGTGAAGAACATCAGTAGGACTCTCTGCAAAGCCTGGCATAATTAACGCTATTCTGTTTCTTTCCCTAGTGCAACTCCCTACACCCCAGGGGCTGCTGGCGCGACTCCTGGTGAGTAGACCATGAGAATAGGTTTTCTGTGGAATGGGACAGTTAACTATACAAATTGGTTTTGTAGCTAGATGCTAGACTTAGGCTGAGGAATGTGTATGACTGGGTCTCTCTCTCTCTCCGGCCTCTCCTGAGACACACTGTCCTGCATCCTCCTACTAGCTAGGATGCTTTCTTCTTCAGGAAGGCACTGCAGTAGAAGCAACAACTCTCTTGGATTGTCTCCACAATGAGAGTCTCTGAACTATTCCCTCCCTCAGGAACAAACTGGTATTGTGCTGACAAAACTTAGCCTGTTCTTTCTCTCTCATTGACAGGTAGTAGCCTCATCCCCTTATGAAAGAGAAGGACACGGATGTGCTGCCTTGCAGTTACTAAAGGCCCTACACCAAACTGTCCATGCAGCAGTGGGTGAGATGTGGGTAGTAAAGATCCCATCTCTGCTGCAGTACATTGAAGGTAAAGTGTTAGCTAGGAGGAGTGTGGTCCATGGAGAATAGAAGGGAAGCCAGAAAATGCAGCTTCGTATTGACACGTGTTGTGCCATTCCTGTTGCAGTACGGGAATTGAAATGGGGCTTCTAGGCCCACACTTTTCCTTCCTCTGGATAACTGTGAACCACTGAGGCCAATTCAAACAGGGCAGAATTAGGCCAGGAAGGTTTCAGCTGAATGGAAATTTCACAGCACTTTCCCCCACACCTTTGCTAGGTTATTTTTTGGGAAGGTCAATACGCATGAAGCTGGAGGTTAGTGAAAGATTTTGGGGTTACATATAGAGTCTGATTTTGCAAACGGACTTTTTCTGAAAATTAAACCCCACGTTTACTTTCAAGGGGGATTCAATTAAAAAACCCATAAGAAACCTGCGCCATAAAAGCTAGGTTGGCCAAGTGGGTGCCCTAGGGAGAATCTAGGTATTGTGGGCCTAATAGTGTCTTTCACCAATTTTACAGTGGTATGACTCTATTGACCTCCATGGAGAAAACCCTTCAGTCAGCGCAGGCTGCGTCTACACGATGGCGTTATGCCAGCAGAGCTCCAGTGACGTAGCTGCGCCTGTCTAGTCTCTGTGGAGCAGGACAGACCCTAAGTGCAGCACAAGCCCGCTATGTTTCTCATGAACATCGAACCCCCCCATGGACAAGCGGGTGTGATATTCCAAAAAAGATTTTAAAAAATGAGCTGTATCTTCCCTCCTGGCTGCGGCTGTACAGAGTCCCCAGCACGACACTGTGCCGACATTAAAGAAGGCTAGGTTAGAGCTGGACACTCAGAAACAGGGCCAGATTCTCAGCTGATGTAAATCAGTATAATTCCATTGACTTCAGTGAAGCTACACCGATTTACATCCAGTTCGGATCAAGTCCGGAATCTCTGATTCTGCAGGAAAAGTTTGTATTCCTACTAAACCCAGTCTTCTGATGTGCTGAAGAGTTTTGTGAGGTGCTCAGCACCCTCAGCTCCCATTCAAGTCAAGAGGAATTGGGAGTGCTCAGCATCTCACTCCTGGTGGGTTGACGGACCCTGAATAAAAATGCCAGCAGGGTACGTAACATCTGACGAAGTGAGCTGTAGCTCACGAAAGCTTACGCTCAAATAAATTTCTTAGTCTCTAAGGTGCCACAAGTCCTCCTTTTCTTTTTGCGGATACAGGCTGAGACGGCTGCTACTCTGAAACAGGACATTTTCTGTTGGTCCAACAAAGAACGTTGGCGCAGGTCCCTGTGACGGCGCAACGACTCACCCCTGCAGCGCCTCCTGCTGGCCATCTGGGAATTAGCTCTTTCCAGCACAGAGCACCCTCTGCAGGCCCGTGTCCCTCTCAGACCCCGGTGCCCTTTTTACCCAGGGTGCTGTGCCCTGGCAGTACCCCCTCAGTCTCTATGGGTCTCCCTTCTCTGGGGAACGCCCAACCCTCTAATCCCCACCTTGCCTCAGTCTGGGCTACTGCGCATCATCATTATCAAGGCCCTGCACCTTGGGGCAGATTGCAGCGTAAGAGCCAGTCACCACAGGCAAGGGGGTTTGGGTCTGCTGCCTTTCCCTGCAACCCAGTACCCCTATGGGCCTTGGACCAGGCCCGATAGCCTGGGGAGTTGCCAGCCTAGAGCTTCCCTGCTCCTCTGGCCTTTCCCCAGCCCACCCTCATTCCCAGTACCCTTTCTGCAGGCAGGCCCTACTCCCTTCAAAACTAGAGAGAAAGACCTTCTCCTACTGGCCCACGGCCCTCTTATAAGGGCCAGCTGGGCCCTGATTACCCTGGCTACAGCTGTAGCTGCTTTCCCTGTCAGCCCAGCTCTTGTTAATTCCTTTCATAGATTCATAGATATCAAGGTCAGAAGGGACCATTATAATCATCTAGTCTGACCTCCTGCACAATGCAGGCCACAGAATCTCACCCACCCACTCCTGCGAAAAACCTCTCACCTCTTTCCCTCCTACAGCCCTTGCCCAGGGCTGTTTTAAGCCCCTCAGGACAGGAGTGGGGTGACTCTCCCAGAACCCAATAGGTACAGTCCCATTTCGCCTTGAAAGCCCAGGTATGTTACAGCTTGGCAGACCAGGAGTTTTAGAAGGACTGATTGCAAAGGAGATACCTGGGATGACTCTTCTTGCTAATCTAGGTGACATTATTGTTTTGCCTCCTGCTTTATAGGAAACACAGAGAATTCCCTGGACCATGCACGGTGGGAGCACATGCTGCTTCAGGTAGAGGATGGCTTTCAGATGTATTGTCACAGTCCTCTCTTCCCCCTCCAAATATATCAGCTGGGGAAAAAATTAATGATAAATTATTCATTATAAGCAGAGCTGGTCAAACCATTTCATTTGCAACTTTTGTTCAATTAAAAATGGCCTTTTTATTTTCGTGGGACATTTTCAAATTTTTCAGGGTTTTTTTTTTTTTTTTAAACACACACACAAAAAAACCCCAAAACAAAATAACCCCAACCCAAATAGAAAATGTTTAGTTTTTTGAAACTGAAGCTGATTTTTTTTCCAGTTGCTTTGCTGTTTGTCTCCTTCCCCCCCTCCCTCCCCCCACCCCGCTGTTCAATCACAAAGTGGAAGAGGGGGAAAAAAGCATGGGGATGAGGGATAAAGGGAAGGAAATGGGGAAAACAAAGAATTGAATAATGGTCATTTTTGATTTTGAAAAGCAAAATATTTTTGTGTTTTCACTTTTCATTTGTATGTTGAAAAATCAAGAAAACAAAAAAATCCCACTTGTTTTGTGAAATGGCCTTACTATTGTTCAACCAGCTCTAGTTATAAATCCCTCTGTATTACCCCTGGGAACAACACAAAACTTAACCAGAAACCCAGCATGCTAATGGTGCTAATGCATCACTGGGGGACGTCTAAAGGATTTTTTTTTCTATTTGCCACTCAAAAGAAAACTTGCTCTGAGAAACCCAAAAAGGAAAAGAGACAAGACAAGGTTTGGTGTCTGTATCTCATGGAGAAGCCTTTGTGGTCAGAAAGAGCTCTTTACAGCCTCATGTAAATCCAGACAAGGAAGATTTTTATGGCGAGGGCTGAAAATGAAAGGAAAGGACCTAGTGACAAAGAAGCCCCAGAAGGTTTGGAGTTCCATTTGGGGTTGGATTACACTCTAGAATTTCCCATTCCAGATCCAGCCTCGTTTGAAATTCTTTGGGCTCCAAAATCAACTAAGATTAGGTTCTCTTGTGAGGTTTCTGATATTTCCTGGCTGCTGTTCAAAAGTCGGGCCTGAAACAGCAAAGTGCTGAGAGTTACTAATCTCTGGCTGACTTTAATGGGAGTTGAGCGTGTGACCCCGGGTCCTTTGGGTACCCACAGGCAGAGGCCACAGGAGTGCATAGGGTTCCCAGGATTCCCTGGATCTGATCTCTATATCATCAAAGGGTGTCATGTAAAGCCTTTCCTGGATGCCTGTGCCACACTGCATAATCCTCATAATCGTTGCACAGTGACTGGATGGATAATATCTCAGGCGTCATGGTTGTCTACTGAAATTGATGCTTTGAAGGTCTGTGCGTTGGGGCTGGTCACCAGAAGGTGATAAAGAAGTTTCTTTCAGGCAGAAGATTCTTAGCTGCTTGAATGGCTGTATGTAGACTGAGTAATTATTCACAGTGGATGCTAATCAATAGAGCAAAATTCTAATCAAGTGATTGCAAAGTCTCCAGAGGAGATTCGAGACAAGAAAAACAAACAAACAATAGGGGGTACCCTGTTTACAAGCGGACAATGGATGCTTGGAACTATATCTGGAGGTCCAGAGGTATCCTGCACCAGGTATCCTTCACCTATTGGACAAATTGCCAACTGGCTTGTCTTATGAATGGAGGATCACATTTGGTCTGGGTGTTTCCTGCTGGGAGAGAGATTTGGGGGAGCTATCCCTTGTGAGACAGGGGACTGTTTGGTTCTTTAAGTTGAAGCTCTAGAAGTGTGTTAGGATTTTATTTTTATGTAACCATTTGTTTACATTAATTTTTCTTGCTGCTTCTCAAATCTCTGATCTTGGTGAATTAAACTCTACTTCTTTTCACTGTCAATGTATTGAAGTGTGTGAAATGGAGCGGTGATGCTGAGGTGAAACTGGTAAGGTGGTGTGTAGCAAACCTCTGAATTCTGTGAGCGTCCAGTGGACACTCAATAGGGAAATAATCTTCCCAGGACACCTGAATATTGGAAAGTTTACAACAGAACAAGGAAGCAAAAACCAACCAAACAAACAAAACCCCACAACAGCCCCCACATTCTTGCAATTAACCATCTGCTTTAACTCTGGTTTTACACTCAGTTCCTAAGAACATCTCTGGAGATGATAGACGACAGTGCCTGGAGCAGCCAGATATCCCTTGAGTTGAGCTGGCAGATGGCCGGCTATGCCAGCCCCTCCAAAGAGAAGGTTTGTTCTCTGTTAAGGTTTAGTTTCTAGTTACTTTCCCCTGAAATTCTGATTGGAGGGCTGCATAAGGCTTCTCTCAAGGTTTCATTATTTGATATTTTATTCTGCGTCTAAAATTTGTTTGTACTTATTCCCTGCTCTCTTGCCCCCCTGCCCTTCCAATATTTGCTTGGACAGGCTGCTTGTCTGTCCTGCATTGTTGGTTCTCTGGCTGGGCTAGACGATGGGATGTTTCTGCAGCATGGGTGCTTGGACTTGGCTGTCTTGTTCCTTCCTGAGTGTTGCTGAGCTGGGTCTGTACTGACAGGCACGTTGTGTTGCTGATATCCCAGGGCTGGTCTCTTTCTTTCAGAGTTTCCTGTATAAGGCGCTAGGAACGTCCTTAGCAGCTTGTCAGGACCTGGTCCATGTTAAATCACAGATTCATACACTTCTGACGACAGCAGATTATATGGAAGCCCCTGAGAGACAGGTGAGGCCTCTGTCCCTCTCCCCATTTTACCAAGTAATCCCTGAATGCTCCCTGTGGGGCTCAGCTCTGAGTTGGCCTGGGACAGATGCCATTTTGCTTCCTATCCTCTTGATTGCTATTTCACTCAGCGCCCGCTCCCCATGTGTCTCAGGCCTGATTGGGTGAAAGGAATGGACTCGTGGGCTCTATCAGACACCTGGTTCGATCCTAACCTGTATTTCTCTTGGGTGACAGGGAGTCGTCTCCATCCTCGCAGTCTGTGCTGCGAGCCACTTGGACCTCACCTTGAAGGCACTTCAGGAGTTTGGGGCTGCAATGAGCCAGGTTAAGATTTCTGGGTTCGTCAGCCGCCTGAAGGTAAAGGAGCCAGGGGGTTCTCTCAGACTTCCTCTCCCTCTGAAGCAGGGGCAGCAGCCCCGCGGTAGTGTCTGCTCCGCTCAGCTAGCGTTGTCCCCCAATGTCTGCGTTCTACGTGATGCCGGCCGTTAAGCAGACAGGAGCACAATGTGGAGCTGGGGTTCTCTCAAATGATTTTTACCGTCTGATGACTCATGGCTTGAGCGCCCCTCCCATGCACAATGTGTGGGAACTACATCAGTTGCTTGCATGGAAAAGCATTGAAGGTATTTTTAGCTGTTTTTTATTCCAGGTTAGTAGCTGGAAATGAGGAGGTGTTGCAAGCAACATGTGGCTTACCAACCCGCTTTAGGTAGACCACCAGTGGTCTACAGATGACAATTAGGGAACCTCTGATTTAGAGCAGTGGTTCTCAACCTTTCCAGATTAGTGTCCCCCTTTCAGGAGTCTGATTTGTCTTGTGTCCCCCAAATTTCACCTCACTTAAAAACTACTTGCTTACAAAATCAGGCATAAAATTATAAAAGTGTCCTAGCACATTATTCCTGAAAAAAAGACTGCTTATTTTCCCATTTTTGCCCTAGAATTAGAAAATACATCAACTGGAATCTAAGTATTGTACCTGCATTTCAGAGGGCAGTATATAGAGTAGTCTAAAGAAGCCATTGTATGAAATTTGAGTTAGTAACTTTGCAAGTGCTTTCTTTGTCGTCTGCTGTAAAACTAGGCAAATATCTAGATGAGTTGATATACCCCCTGGAAGACCCCTGCAGACCCTCAGGGGTACAGAAGTCCCCCTGGTTGAACACCACTGATCTAGAGGATAGAGCAGGAGACTAGGCCTCTGGGCTCCCATTGCTGGCTCTGCCATTTACTCACTGTGCAGCCTTAGGCAAGACATTTAGCGCCTGATCTTGTACCCACCAGTGTCAATGACTAAGCTCCCGTGTACTCCACTGCTGTCGGTTCATCCTTTTCGGCTCTCTGGGTCAGAGTTACCCAGTGGGAATGAGGGCGACGGGGCGGCGAGTTCTATGGGCTCATGGTGCCCGGTCTCCAGCAGTATTCAAGGCTCGGGGGCCTGGCTCCACCAATGTTTGATTCATTCCAAGGCCAAATGAATCAGAAGAACTTGTCTCTAGTGATGTTTCCTATTGTCTAGGATTACCACCATGGGACAAGAGGCAAGACTCACCGCACCCTGATGCTGACATACAGCAACGTGGCTGTCCATGCTCCAAAAGAGCAGCTTCTCTCCCGAGTAGAGGCAGACATCACAGGGAACGTCCTTCACCATTACAGAACCAGTTGTCAGGTAAGAGCTTTTGCGTGACAACTGTGAGGAGCATTACCCTGAAGTTATAGCATTGCCTCTGAGTTTATAGAGAGAGGGCTTGTATTTTCTAAAACTCTCCTTTGAGCAATAATTTGTCACATGTCTCAAATTTAAAACTGTAATGGATGGAGCGTGAGCTGTCACATGTTGTATCACTTTTGTTGCTCTTCTTTGTATTTTCTCTAGTTTTTCTATATTCTTCTGAAATTCTGTCGAGCACAGCTGCACAGTAATTCAGATGCAGTCACACTCAGGCTATTCAGAATAACACTCTAACTCCCCTAATATGTATGTGTATCTAGCTCTATCTTTTGCTAGCCAAGAGAGAATGGTGCTAATTTGTATTTAGTTTCTTTGCTGTCACTCTGTTTCTTGGACTCACTACTTCCCTTCCCTCTTCTCTGTCGTCTTGTTTGTCTGTGTGCTCGTTATTTCTGTTCCCTAGGTGTCTGACTGCTGGTACTGACTCTCCTCTCAGTGCAACCTCGCCACGTCACTTTGCCATTCAATTCTGCCCTGTCTCAGTGAGAATCTCATTTAGCCTTTGTCAAAAAAGTTGATCACAGTTGAACCAAACAGATATCCTCCAGAAGTTCACAAATGCAAATATTCCATAGGATGGCCCCTGATCTTGACCTCTGCAAAACACCCCCTCTGGATACATTTCCTGCCTTTTGGAAGATTTAACAATCATGGTTTCTCTCTGCTCCATATTCACCAGCCAGGCCATTTTGAGGATGTGTGTTATATGGGACTATAGACATTGCTAATAGCTGTTTTGCATTTCGTTTTTCAGGTGCTGGGCATCGCTCTTACAAACAAGGTAAATTCTAAATAATCTGCCCTCAGCTCTTGCCTTTTCTATCCACAAGTTGCTTGTTTAAATTGCACAGAGCTTGATTTCCTTGCTACATCAAGCAGGAGTCCTGGCTGCTCTGGTGTAAGTGGCCCTGGATTTCTTTCATGAACCTGGGTTTTCTCTTCTTCTGAGGTGGGTGCAGAGCCAGGGTCCTCTGCCTTCTGGGGTCTGTGGACACCTCTCTCCTCTCCTGTGGCTAGATTTAATTCCTGATCTTTATCTTCTGGACTCTGGTTCTTCTCTCCGTTTCTCATCCACATCCTCTTGTTTCTCTTTCTGGATTATGTAGGACATGCACCTAAAATTAACCCTCATCCAGAATGTCACGGAGATTAGCTGTGCCATTTTGGAGACCAGAGACTCCCAGGAGTTCGAATTCTCTTACAAACCGGAGCTCCTTGGCTACATGCTGGTGAGTGATGAGGAGCTTTGAGGACTGAAGTACAAAGGAGTTTG
The DNA here is from genome assembly GCF_965152235.1 of Eretmochelys imbricata. Classification (NCBI taxonomy): domain Eukaryota; kingdom Metazoa; phylum Chordata; order Testudines; family Cheloniidae; genus Eretmochelys; species Eretmochelys imbricata. Next base: position 15,959,866 of record NC_135591.1, on the reverse strand, counting down.
TTGTAATGTCATCAGACTGGGTTTCCAGGTAGATGTTGTTTTATCCATTGGCTGTGACTGTACCACTGCAGTCTCATGAGCTACCTGCACGGCACCCAGAATGCTGCTGGGTCCACTCTGAGCTTGGCAGGGATGCCGACCTATTGTGGGCTGTAAGTGGCAGGAATGGCTTGTGTCTGGGGAGTTATCTTTCTGTCCTCTGTATAGCCTGCAGATGGCCCTACGGTCCATTTCTGAGGCAGAGAGCCTGCCGAGCACGGTGTCTGTTTATTACACGTCTGGCATATGGCCCTGTTTCAGGGTGTGAGAGGAAAGCCTCTCTGCCTTTCAAATCCATTTCCCATTTTTTTTAATTTCCCTATTCGTGCATTTCAGGACTTCATTAAAAAGGAACCACTGGATTCCCTGGCATCTCCAGTTCGCTACAAGGCAATTCTTGCCATTAGACATCTGAGGTAGGCTATTTTCTGCCATATTTCCTGGCCCTGTGACGTCGTCTTTGTTAGTTCATGAGTGCCAGGTTGGGAGCAGTTTGATGCCTGCCGGGTTTGGCTCACATGCTGCTCACCAGCAGAACTTTAGTTCTTGAGGGTTTGAATGTGTCCATTTGGAGGTTTGTGCTTGAAAGACACAAACTTGGAGGTTGTGGGGCATGCAGTCCAATGCAGGAGAGTTCAGATGGGGAGGGAGGTGTCTGGCTTGCTGGCAGGGGGAAGGAAGCTTGTGGGTTTCTCTAAAAGGGGACTTGAAGCTTTAGCTTTACTTCTCAATGAGCCAATACTTAATAGAGGTGCAAAGAGGTGCTCAGCTGCAAAGTGAAGGGTTGTTTGCATTTGGGGTTTTAGATTGAGACAATCTCCAGTCATTGGACCCATTTCTTTTACTTGGAGGTGGTACTGAGTCTAATGCATGACTTTTCTCTCTCTCTCTCTTTCTTCTGCCAGCAAACTCAAACCATCTTTGACCTTGAAGGAAAACCGTGAGCTCCTTCATCAGTGTTTCAAAAGCTTGTTTCCCCTCCCTCCCCTGGAGAAGATGATGAAAGAGGAAGGTGAGACAGCAAAGGATGCTCTGCCTATACAGGTACGTGACAACAATTCTCCTCAGGCACCATCCACTGTATTTCTGCCCAGCAGGCACTGGGTGATGGCAGTCACACATGGCCTCCCTGGCAAGGTTATGGTTAGCTTTCCCCAGCCCCCAGTCGTCGTCTCCCCCCCCCACACACACACACACAAATTATCTGTGCTGAGCCTCACTCCTTCTCTTCTGGTTTCAGTCACTGTACGTAGAGTCCTTGGAAGCCCTTAGCAAGCTAATGAAGACTTTGCTGGAGGAAGAACCAACCGCACACTGGTTCCAGGAAATGTTTCAAGTGAGTAGACCATTGAACCATGGTGAAGATTGTTTGTTTGTTTGTTTGTTGTGTTACTGCAGGGAAGAGTCAGAGATTTAGGGGGTCAAGCTTCAGTTGTGGAGGAATTTTCCACAATGGAGTGAATTGTCGGGGGAAAAAGCACCAAATTCTTCCTGGGATAAGCAGGCATGTGCCCTGCTGAAATCCACAGAAGCTATGCCATTTTATGCCAGGGCTGGATTGGGACCAACTTCTTACAATGTAGTTGACACTACTTGGAGCGGCAAGAAAATCACCACTGCAGTAGCCAAATCCAAGAGAACCAGTTGAAACTGATCACTTCTTCAAAGAGGAATTCATTCATATTGAGTTAAGCCCTGTGTATGGAAACTCATCCAGAGGAGAATTCCTGTTCCTCAGACATGAACAGAATATCTTGAAGAGCTGAGGGGTGGGGAGTTTGATGCACCTTCAGTATAAAAATGAAGTTCTAAAAGGAGCTGGGCTTCGGGGGGGACTTCTCTGCTCTTTTTCAAATTAATAAAAAGAAATGCTCCTCTCTGTCATTTGGCCACTCAACGTGGGAGAAGTTGCCCAGGAAACAGAACACAGCAGCAGACATCAAACAGCATGCAATGTGGTAGACAGCTCCCATCAGACAGTCTACAGGAGACATCACGTACACAGGCCCAGGTTCATTTCTCATGTAACTCCTTTGTCTTCAATCACTCAGAGGTGAATCTGGTCCCTGGCACTTCCATTAGACATGTAATTCCTTCGCTCCATGGAGGTCGGGTACTTTGGAGAGGGATTTTAGTGACAATTAAACCTGTTTAAGAGGAACTTTTGGGAGGGATTTTCTGGTACTAACTCTGTCCATTCCCCTGCTCTACCAACAGCTACTAGAGACATGGCTCCATTCAGAGAAGGAGTGGGAGAGAGAAAGGGCCTTGCAGGCCACCATCCAGCTGCTGACTGCCTATCAAGAGACAGTTCATAGCACAGTGAGTATAGCCTTCCTCTTCCTTGAGCTGACTTCCCTGCTTATATCCGATCTGACACTCAACGCAAATGCATGAAAAAAGCTTCCAGGGCAGCAGCTGGGATCTCAAAGTGATCAAGATCCCTCTGCTTCCATAAGAGAGAGGTTTACACAACAATGCTGTGACCACACTCCGGGCAGACTGCAAGAAGTAGAGGGCAGACGATCCCCCAAACTGATGGCTTATTCTAGAATTACATGCACCAAGTCAACAGCAAAAGAGCTTCCAGCCTAGTTAACAAAATGCCAAACACGGTCCCCTTTTGGCATTCCAGACCTAGGCTCCCATCTAAACAGCCCAGTCTAATATAGTAAGGGGTTACTGAAAACCTGATTCACCATATGTGAGGTTCACCCATCATAAAGGACCAGATGCTTATTCCCAGGTCAAGGTGAATCTCAGGTCTTTCCCAAATAGCATACTGCCAGCCAATCCTTAATAACGAAATTGAAGATTTCTTCTTAAAAGAAAGAAGAGAGTTACAAATGGTTAAAAGATCAATATCCATACAAGTGACTGTCAATGTTCATAGTTCAGGATCACAACAGTGATGGAATAAACTGCTGGCTTGTACAAGTCTCTCTGGAATCATCCCAACAGATCTGAATCCAAAGGCAGCTTAGATGTAAAGACTGTTAGTTTTTCCATGCATTTTCCAGGTTCTTTCAAATGATGATTTGGAAGCTCTCTGTCCTATGGCTTACACTTTCCCTGTTCAAAGTTTCAGCAGACTAGAGATGACAGGATGAGGCCCGAGCCTTCTCTTTTCTAGCTATTCTAGCAGGCTGACAAGCCTACCTCAAAAATGGTTACAGCAGGACCTTCCCCCGAGAAAGACTAGGCAATGCAGATCGCCTCCTGTACTTTGCTTTGAAGCTAATCTTCTATTTCCTGTGCATACACAGTAAACTAGTTACTCATTCGCATAAGGTGATTAGCCGTTCTTCCATTATAACACAGAGAGTTAAGCTGAAGACAATGTAGAAATTATTAGTTTCCTGCAGTATCTTACATCTTTGATTTTAAGGTTAACTGAACACCTTGCACACATAATGAAGACCTGAAAGGGAATGAGCATCAACAAGCTAATTTGGTTACATTGTGAAACTTCTAACCGCGTATAGATCAACACAGACAAATAGACTTAGCATCTATTGTTCGTTTTTGAATGAGTTGAGGATTGCTAGTCTAATCCATCTCTTTGAAATTCACATGCAAGTGAACTGTCTTGATACAGTGGAAGTGCCTCTTGTTAAGTTATTATGGGTCATACACAGGTTGCCTGGTCTGCCAGTGTCACAAATGCATTCTTGGTTCTTATGCTCCCAGGGTGGTAAAGGAAAATTTCTATTTAACCAGCTAAGAACATAAAACATAAGAATGGCTAACCTGCCTCCCGCAAAAGAATGGTTCATCTGGCCCAGTATCCTGTCTTCTGACTGCATTGTGTGAAGATATGCTTCCTTTAGTTTGTTTTAAACCTGCTGCCTATTAATTTCATTGGGGGACCCCTTGGTCTTGTGTTAGGTGAAGGGCTAAATAACACTTCCTTATTGACTTTCTCTACACCAGTCATGATTTTATAGACCTCTAGCATATTCCCTCTGAGTCGTCTCTTTTCCAAGCTGAAACGTCGCTCTTTTTTTAATCTCCCTTGGGTGAGAAGTTATCCCATAGGCCTAATTTTTGTTGCTCTTCTCCGTATTTCTTCCCATTCTAACACATCTTTTTTGAGATGAGATGACCAAAACTGCACGCAGTATTCAAGGTGTGGGGGTCCTGTAGATTCCTATCGTGGCATAATGATATTTGCTGTCTTCTTATCGATCCCTTTCCTAAGGGTTCCTAACATGTTGTTAGCTTTTTTGACTGCATGTTGAGCGGATGCTTTCAGAGAACTGTACACAATGACTCTGAGGTCTCTTTCTTGAGTGATAACAGCTAATTTAGACCCCATCCATTTCTATGTACAATTGGGATTATGTTTTCCAATGTGCATTACCCAGTACAGTACAGGAATCAGGGGCACAATGTTACCAGATGTGCCTGTTACTTTGGGGTAGGCTCATTGATTAGGGTTACTCTTCTTGGGGGAGGGGGGGTCTGTAATTCTATTAATGTGCTGCTTATGTCACTTGTGTGTTCATAGGGAGCTCTACTCCTTCCTTCTGCAAGTGCCCTCCCAGTGGAGCTACCCTGCAGGACCTCGGTTCCCCAGGGCTGGGTTCCTCCAGCCTAGAACTAGATGAACACGCTCACACGTACGCTCACACTAGCAGAGCGAGTCTGAGCGGACCAGGTCCATCAGCCCTCTCCAGCTGATCCTCTCATATGGCCCTGGACTCAATGGGCTGGGTTAAGCAGCACTTTCAGCTGCTCCCCTCTTATGTGCCCCAAGTTTAACACATCCCTATCCCACTTCCACATTACAATTGTACTGGTAGTAACCCACTTCATGAGCAAACCCCACAGTATTTTTGGGCGCTACCGGGACCTTTAGCTTAGGTAAAAGAAGGGTTGCTGCAGAGTAAATGGGGGAAGCGGAAAATACAGAGTAAAATTTGGAGAGGGAGAGAGAAGCAACCAGCTGAACCATAAAAGTTATTTATTGAATAATAGTGATAACTACACAAGGAGGGCTAAACAAACATAATGGTTACATTTGAAAGGTTAATACCTGAGGAAGAAAAGAAAACGGAGGGGCGGGGGGGGGGGGGGAATCTCATCCACTCCATGAAGCTTGAACTGGGTGGGGTTCCCAGGTAATGGTGGTAGCTCAGGGTCCTGAGTGCTGGAGACAGGCAGAGCCCCCAGCACAATCAGTCAGGAGATGGAATCCCAGTGGAACTGATGCAGAGTTTGGGTCTATACATCAGAACCCTTCCTTGGGCATAGGTAGGGGGTTTTGTAGAGAAAATACAATGGTTCAAGGGAGAACACTAGATTTGTTTATGGGTAAACTAATGGGTTTTCAAGGGTTTTCTTTAGGCTAGACAATAGGAGCTGATCACTCTTGGCTATGGGTGGTGGTTTTTTTCCAGGGAGCTCACAAGGCAACTAGGCTGCTTCAGTATTTTAGGATAATAAAGATTTATTACTAGAATTGGTCTGATAATTGCTGAGCTAGGTGTGTGCAGGCATAGGTTCATTAGCATCTGGAGCAGGGATTCCCATGATGCAATGCGTCCCTGCTTTTCTGGTCCCAGAGTTCAGTGCGGTTCTCTGTTCCTCATTCTTCATGCTAATTCCTATCCCATCTTTCATGCAGATGAGGCTAGGGGAGTTGTCTCTGTTCTTCATTCTGTATGCAAATGGTCACCCTTCTCAGGAGGGGTGTAGGTGTGTCTCCCAACACCCTTCATTGTTCTCTGCAAGCCTTTTCTCTGATGGGTTTTGGTTCAAACAGAGACTGGTGGGGGCGGGGGGTGTCTTTCATGAGTCAGACAGGCTAGATACTGTGCCCTGGTTCCCCAAAAAACACAGAGCTGACTGGTCTGAACAATAAGGATGGCAAGTGAAGTCTAGTCCAACTGGAGACCATTCATTCTTTGTTCTTCGTTCTTTTTTCATTAGACTCAGGGAACTTTTGATCAGTTTGGATCTCTGATTGGACTAATAGCACCATACAGCTGTGATTCGCTGGCCACGTCCCGTCAGTGGGTGGTTGACTGTATCAGCTGCCTTCTCTGTATACAAGGTGAGGAGACCATTAGCAGGTATAAGGAATTCTTCACCTTCTTTCACTGTTGAAATGTCCATTTGTCTGCCTATCTAGTTCTTTCTGTCCTGTCTGTTGTTGCTTAGATAACAGAATGGTGGGCATCTTGTAAATAGCTCATTAGAAGAGAAGATTCTGATGTGTAAAGAGCCTAGCACACTTTTGGGAACTGTACAACTAATAAATGGTCTGCATACAGGTAGATAAGGGCTAAATTCCTTAGGGCTTGTCTACACAGGGACAGTAAGGAAAGTTAATCCAAATGAACTAAAGGTGTACATTTCAAATGCATGAGGTAAATGGCATTAAACACATGTGTGGATGCTCTGATTCTGAATTAAAATGGGCCTTATTAATTGTAGTGAATTCCATGAATGAAACTAACCTGAATGAAGGCCACTTTAATTCTAAATAAGTGTGTCCCCACAGGTGTTGAATGAAGTTTAACTAATGCATTTTGAAAATGAATGGGGATTAGCTTTCTTGAATATCTCCATGGAGACAAGCCCTTGGTACTAAACATTTTCATTCTCTTTACCCTGCCACTGGCTGGATTGGAGGGGTTTGCTGGAATAATTCTGTAAACAAAAAGTTCTTCCAGCAGCCCTCTGTCATGAGCATTCTGAGCTACTGGAGTAAGTAGAGGCCATTTTTCCCCTTTGTGAAAGAGTAGGATATTCTTTTCACCTAATGGTTAGATGTTAAGGGATAGAGCTTGGTTATCGTTTAAGGCCATTTCCAATGAGGGTGACCAGACAGCAAATGTGAAACCTCGGGACAGGGGTGGGGGGTAAGAGGAGTCTATCTAAGAAAAAGACCCCAAAATGGGGACTGTCCCTATAAAATCGGGACCCCTGGTCATCCTATTTCCAATGATTCTTAATCAGTCCTAAAAACAGTGTTGGTGATTCAGAAACAGAATAAGGGACTCCAACCTTTGAATGTACAACATAGTAATCCCAGCATTGTTTAGAAGTGACTGATGATGAGCCTGGGTTTCTTGCCAAAGTTTTTTGTCTATCCCCGTCTCTTTTACAAGGAGAGTTTGGTGGAGGGATTCACCTCTAAACTGGACCCTCTGATCTACCTGCATGAGTTGTACTTGAATAGGAGCTTAGATGTAAATAGTGAGAGCAGAGAGACTACTGAAACCAGACACACACAGAAAGCTGCTCCAAGCTGAATACAGTGCTTGTTCAATCCTGGATCATTCACAATAACATACCACTACTGTTAACGTTCAGACATTTTAGGGTGTAATCCCGACTCCATTCCAGTCAACAGGAGTTTTGCCATTGACTTCAGTGGGGCCAAGATTTTACACTATGCTGATGACAACATAGCACATGGATCCTCCCGTATGAAGATCCATGCAGTAGGGGTTCAGTTTCCTTAATCGTTACAGTACTTTTTCTCCTTTTCTCCACTCCAGGCCAGTCCATAAACCTGGGCTCAGCAGAGGAGGAGCTGAGATGTCTCCGTGAAGCACTAACAGCTCCAGACCCCGAGGCTCTGTTTCAGGCATCTTCCACAATGGCCAGGGTAACTGACTCAAAAAGCTTGTGCGGATGTGCGAGTGACCGGGCACCGTTCATTTGACATTTGCTCTTTCATGATGCCTTTCCGTACTCGGAGCGAGCTGTGGGAGCGGGGCGTTGGCTGCTAGTAACGAGCAAGATGCTTTTCATAGATGTGTGCTCTGAATGCCACGTAAAAACCAGATTCCACAGAACGTTGCACGCCCATGAAAATGCGCACGCGGATGCACACGCATGTACCTATCCAGCAGGGCCGGCTCTTGCTTTCTCACTGATCCAGAGCAGTGAAGCACAAAAAATAATGAAATAAAAGAGCCCCCATGCCGCCCTAAGATTGGCCGGAACACCGCCCCTTGCAATCTGCCGCCCCAAGCACGAGCTTCCTCGGCGGGTGCCTGGAGCCGGCCCTGCCATCCAGCCATCCAGGAGAAAAACTGTGTTAGTGGAACATCAAGCTGAGAAACCACCCAGGATTCATTCCGTCACCTTGTGGGTTTGCCTTCGCCGATATCTGTGTGCACGCCTCTCTTGACTGACTTCTATATGCTGTAAAAAGATGCAGTGTATGTAAGAGACTACAAAGGGAAACTTACCTCCTGCATATCCAGTACAATGTTGTGCTAACTATGCAACAGAGTCTTTGCCTCTAACCTGATATCATTAGTGTAGAAGACAAAAATGTAGTCTATAGACTAGAGAGAGAATTGTAATCCCAAATGGCAAGCTAGACAGGAGGCTAATTCACCATTTGCTGATGCAGGTATATCTTTTTTTCCATTTTTAAAAGTGCTGGAGCCAAACATCATTGCGGTCTCTCCTGTTTTTGATTTGTTCCCAGGTTGTTAGTGAGTACTTTCCCTCCGAACAGGCCACAGACTTTATTGCGGCCACATTGGGTGGTCTGCTGTCTGCTAGCCCCACCTGTGCCACGGCAGCTGGACTATGGATGAAGATCATCCTGAAGGAGCGTGGAGATGCCATGCTGGACAAGGTAAAACTGGGAACTGGAGAGCTTTTCTGCCTAAACTCTAGGCTTTTTGATCTTTGCCCTCATGTGTAAGGAAGAAAAATCTTGCTGTTTCTCCCCCTCGGACATAGAGTCGATTCCATCTCTGTTCCTACCCTAAGATAGGCAATGGCAGAATCAATAGCAGTAGACCGAGATAATCCAAGGGAAAAGGAAGATGGTTGGTTCTTTATTGGTCTAGCTTGTTGCCACAGTATTCAGCCAAGAAAGGCTTGAGAAAACAGACTCTGGGGAAAAGACAAGAAGACAGAATGACTGGCACTTGGAGGCCTCCAGGTATTAGGAGGCCTATGGCTAAGGGCTACATGGATTAAAAAGAGCACTGGGCTATTGCCACCCTCTTGCCAGGTTTCTGAGCCTGGCCTCCAGCCCGAGCAGGAACAGCTCCACTTTTAGCCCCATCATGCAAGCCCCACAGGCCCAGGTTGACCTGAGCTCTGAAACTCACTGCTGTGGGATTTTTTTGCTGTGTAGACCTACTCTTTAAGAAGAGAAGGAAGGAGGGAGAAAACTCTAGTGTCTTTGGGATCCACTATTTATATGCCTTATTCTGGAGCCCAGTACATCAGGGCTAGATGAAAGGAGCACTCCACAAATCTTCTAACAAGGCTGGTGAAAGGCCTCAGGACAGGGAACCCTCGCAGCAGAACTGCCATGTTTGCACAGTGTTTTGAAGATGTGAAGGGCTAGGAATGAATATGAGAGGTAGTCCCCTGTTCATAGTCCCAGGCATTTACACACTGTCTTTAAAGAACTTGCATATTTTGTGCTTGTGGTTGTTGATGAGCTCTGCATTCTTTGAGGCAAATGGTCAGATTTGGCTGCTTAAATCACAGCTGCAAAATCTGGGCAAGCAAAGCTGCCTTTTGTGCATGTGAACTGGTTTATGTAATGCATAGCGGGGCACCACCACATTAAATTACCTGGTATGTCTATGTGTGTGTCAGTGTTAATTTTTACAGCCGTGTGTGGGCACTTTGTGTGGGCTCAAGTTACGCAGACGTATTTGAACATTTGCTTCTTGAAGTGAGGCATTTCTAAAAAAGCAGCAAATGGCTAAATAAAGGTTTTGATTCTGTAGACTGAATGGAGAGAAAGAAAAAGGGACATTTCTTTCTGGTTTTGTTCCTTCCAGGTGCCAGATATCCTGGCTATACTATATCGCCACATGCCTACTATCCAGGAGGGCAGCTTGAGGCAGTTCCTGGTGGAGGCAGTGTCCATTCTAGCTCACCATCACCAAGAGGCAGTGATCTCCAGCCTCCTCAGCAAACGTCTGCCGATGGACAGGTATATACCGCTACCTATTGCATTCATCTTGGTAAAACATGGATCCCACAGCTTTACTAGGAGATGTAGGGCTTCATTTAAGCCGCAAACAGTTTGGGATCATTCCTAAGGGTTAATAGCCTGGCTCTTTCTGCAGGAAGGTCCAAGAACATGTTAAGGTGGGGTGCGGAGAGAAATTAAGTGTCATTCTGTTTCCATTCATGAATAGCTGCTTTGACATCCTAAAGATGTATCTTTACTGGTATAACTGGAGTGTATTGTTGGAAACATCTACCTCTCTAGACGCCTGAACTGAGCTCACTCTGGAAATGAGCAGTGGCTGTTGGTTTCCTGGTAGCATGACAGCTTCAGGTGCAAATCCCTGGCTGATTGCAAAGACTAGGGCCAATATTATCATCAGACCTCTGCTTGGTATCAGTGAGGGTGTGGCTGCTAGAGCAGAGTTGCCATCCTTGGTACTTACAAGTGGACTGGAAGCAGATCCATCATTTCATTTCAAGATCCCTAACTGAGGTATCAGTTATCAGTGCTGGAATCTAAGACCATAAGAACAGCCATACTGGGTCAGACCAAAAGGCCATCTAGCCCAGTAGTCTGTCTTGCGACCGTGACCAGTGCCACATGCCCCAGAGGAAATGAACCCAACAGGTCATTGTCAAGTGATCCATCCCCTGTTGCCCAGTCCCAGCTTCTGGCAAACAGAGGGTAGGGACGCCATTTGTGAAGGGGACCTAGGATGGCCATGAACATTCGTTCTCATAGTTGTATGTCCATCTAGTAGGAATCTGGCTTTTCTTTCATCCACTTGCCTTCCAAACCCTAGATCTTTGGGAGCCACATGCTCATGATTCCATATTGACTGGGAAGTGGAGAAAACAGGAAGTGAGGTTGGCGCTCTGTGTCCTGTCCTTCTGAAGTCTAGTATTAATGGTTAGGCTGCAGGAGGACTAGGTCACTTAACTTAGTTCTGTAACTGGAAACTCAATGTTTAAACATGAGGAGCATTAAAGGAGGACAGGACTACTAACTCTCTCATCATAGGCAAGGAGAACATTTGGTCTTTGCTAAAATATGACACATTCAGGGTGAGCCACAAAAGCGTCCAGGGCTCACCTGTAACTTCTGTTAAACTGCAGTGACACCGCTGAGCAGTGGAGATCTCTGGGGGGAGATCCTTTGCTTGCCACTCAAGTCCTACGAGCCCTAATAGAGAAGATAAAGACTCCAACAAGAACAGAAGGCAGCATCACCTCAGAGACCGAAATTGACAGGCATTTGGCAGCTGCTGAACCTCTCTTAGTAAGTTAGATGGCAGACACGTCTTTCAGGCTTTCCTGTGCCCTGCGATAATCCTGCTGATGGAAAGCTGGAAGTGTGGTATAATATTGCTGTGTGGGCACTTCTCCTCTGATGGACTGTTTCCCTGAGTCCAGCTCTGCTGCCTGTGGAACAAATACGGCAGTTTTAGATACGTTACTGATTTACTTAATACTATCTGGCCATTAGAAAGTCTTGGGAGCAGGTTTCTTTGCAAATCTTCCTTTGGACTCACAGCATGCCTTGGGAGGTCATACACATTTGTACAGATGTGGGAAAGTGAGCCACGAGTTAAGCAAGTTGCTCGCTGTCATTCAAGTTACTGGCAGAAGGGAGAATTTCATACAGCAGATATCAGACGGGGAGAGAGGGTGTGATGGTGTTGGGAAGAGATCTCCTTTTTTACCATGCTCTCCTTTCAGGCAACATGTGCCATCTCTGAGGTGGTGTCAGCCCTGCAGTCGAGCAAAGCTGTGCGGGAACTGCTCCCAGAGTTGTTTCCTCTTCTCCTGCAGCAGGTCAGCCAAACCCTCGGACAAAAGCTGCCTTTGCCAACGAGAAGCAGCCCGAGAGAAATCCGAAAAGGGCTACAACTTACTGAGGGCAACCCTTGCCGGTAATTAGAAGGAAGGGAGAGAAACCAAGAGAATTCCAGGAGAGTTGTGTGACGCTCCCGAGGAGTTCCCAGGGTTACGAGGCACCTTACCACCACGTGCCCTTCGAGTGAGGAAGTCTTGTCTGTGCCTGCTGTGGGTCAGTTCCCTGAAACTACCAGGCTCTGGCAAAACAAACACTGCCACCCAGGCCTCCTCAGACCTCAGTCTCTTTGTACAGGTTAATGACAGGCACACACCCACCCCCGAGTCTTCTGACCATTCCGTATAGTGTCCAGCCCAGTTTATTACTTCTACTTTAGACTCTGTACTCGATACTTAGACTCTGTACTGCAAAACACACAGCACTTAGATATATTTCTAGTGAAAACAAGAAGGGAGATTATCAAAGAACAGAGATTCCAGTGACCGTCAGTAAGAATGCAAGCAAAAAATGGTTACATGTCAAATGAAATCATAACCTGCTCCTAGAAACTAAACTTAACCAACAGGTTAACCTCCTGTCTAAAGATGTTTCCCACCCAAAGTTCTCAACCAAGCCTGATCACGACCCCTCTTTCATGAAGCAAACTCACGGTCCATCTACTTCCTAAGTGAAAGATGTCCCCCAAATAGACTAGAGCAAACCTTTGATGTGTACCCCAAAATTGGGTCCCCACCCCCTGTCTACTTCCTGCTACTTTTCTTTCTTTAAAGTTCTCACAGTCCTTCTCAACTGAATGTACATGAAGCATGTAGGGTTCACATGTAAACAAACAGATGGATAAACATTTCTTGCCTGAAAGAAAACCATTTTGTCACCTTTCCTGGTGACTAGTCCCGAGACACAGATCCTAAGAATGTAATTTTCAATGCATATCCATGACTCTTTACACAGCATCTGTGATATTGGTGACATTGGTGACATGGGCTTTTATTTGAGACTCATGGGGCAATCTTTTAGTGAACTAGAATGTACGTACCAGGCCCCTCGGGACCCACTCTGTGCCCCTCGCCAGTTAACACTAAGATTCCTGAGTCCTCCGTTGACTTCAGCTCTGGTAGCACATTAATGTACATTTCCCACCAATCTCACAACATGATTAGTTTCTCTTCTTGTTGTGTTTCTTTATTCCATGCCAACAAGGTGCTCAAATTACAGACTTCATGGTTTTATAATGTCTCTGAATTTTCCTAGGAAACCAGGATCTCAGCTCTGTTCACGGATGGGCAGCAGGTATCAAATAAACATAAGGAAGTACTACTTCACACAACACACGGTCAACCTGTGGAACTCATTGCCAAGGGATGTTGTGAAGGCCAAAAGTATAACTGGGCTTTTTAAAAAAAAAGAATTAGATAAGTTCATGGAGAACAGGTCCATCAATGGCTATTAGGCAAGATGGTGAGGGATGCAACCCCAAGCTCTGGGTGTCCCTAGGCCTCTGACCGCCAGAAACTGAGACTGGACAACAGGGATTGGATCATTTCATGATTGCCCTGTTCTGTTCATTCCTGCTGAAGAAGCTGGCATTGACCACTGTTGGAAGAGAGTGTACTGGACTAGATGGACCATTGGACTGGCCCAGTAAGGCTGATCTTAGGTAGTGGCCACAGTGGGTCAGGTTTTCAAGATGGGTGCCTCAGTTTTGTCCACAAAACTTGAATTTGTTCAGATGGATGGGTACCTAGCTATGTGATTGCAGGCGCTGCAGACACGAGTATATATTCTGCTCATGCTGTTGGCCCATGTGCAGGCCCATTTTAGGTACCTATATGTGACGGGGTGGTAGGCTGTGCCCCGGCCTCTTCCATGGACACAGACTGCTCCGAGTCCCTCCAAAGTGTTCTAGGGATGCCTGCTCCTGAGATCCTGGTGGTAAGGGCTCTGATGACTCTTTGACCCCAACGGATGATCTTAAGTCACCTTTACGCTTGACCTTTGTTTTCTTTCTCCTCCCTCTTGTCTATACTTTCGTGTCTAGGTTTCTCCAGCCCCTTTACATATATTTCCTCTTTACCTGGCCCTTCAGGTTTTATTTCCACCCTCCTGGGCCTCCATACCTGCCTTGGTGTCCCTGTTAGAAAGGGATTCCAGTCCATGCCCAGTAGAAGGCAGTGGGGCAGTCCATCCACTACCGCTACAGGTTTCTGCCTAAACTTCCCCTTAATATTCAGAGTCCTTAAAATTGGGCAGAATTTATCGTCCCCATGGACACTGGGCAGAATTTATTGTCCCCATGGACCTGGTATTCAGTTTTGATCCTACCTCTGGGAAGTATCCAGTGGGGTTTCACTAACTCCTGCCTGATTAGCAAACAGGATGAAGCTGTGTCCATTAGTCCCTTTGCTGGCTCCTCCCTACCCAGACCGATACGGTAGGTACTTTCTTTTTTCTTTCCTGCCTGGGAGTCTTGTCCCAACCACAAAACTGGGCAAACCCACAGTCCATTTTAGGACAGTCTCTTTTTAGATGTCCTTCAGGTCCATGGCGGAAGCACACTGTAGGCCAAGCTCCCACTACAGTTCCTTGAGGCTCCTCCCTCTTCTTCTTGCTGCCCTTCCCAGCTGTAGGCACTCTGCTCCTTCTCAGATCTAGTCCCTTAAACCACTGACTCACTCTGGGAATGTCCGCCTCTGCAAATTCCTCTCACTTTAACTGTGGGGTCCAGATGAACTGGCTGGCGCCACAGAACCCGTCCTCGGATATGCTCAGGGAGACTCTGAAGAAACTTCTAGAATCATGCACTCCATGATCTCCCCCACAGTCTGAGTATCTGGCCTTACCAATGAGTGGCCCAATCTTTTAATTCCTGTCCAAATGCACAGAGGCATAATCCCTCAATCCATCTTTCAACTCTACATTTCTGGCAGTACTTTTCTGTGGACAGGCCCCACCTCGTCCAGCATGGCTGCCTTAATCATGTCATAGTCTCTTGCCTGCTCATCACTAAAAGCCCTGTATGTGCTTCCCCGGTTAAATAGGGTGTCAGTTGAAGGGCCCACATTGTTCTGTCCCTAGGAGGTCTCACTGCTGCTCCTTGAAGAGTAACCAAAAACACATCGGGGTTGTTCGCAGGTCCCATTTTACAGTCTGATCTCCTGTGCCTGGTTTCCATTTCCTGTCACAGGACTCACCAAACTTTGGAGGAGTTGTTGGCAGACCTGGGCTTGCTCCCGTATAAATTCCTGATGGCTCTTTTGCTGTTAAACCTACCAGGCAAGGAAAGGCTGTTTTTCTGCCTGGTGGGATTGTTGGAAGGTCTGTCGGGTCTTCTACACCAGTGGTCTCCAAACTGGGGTGCGCGGGATGATCCCGGGGGGAGCGTGGCATTAGTAGCGCCGCCGGACAGCACTCTGCCTTATTTTTCCTTCGGCGGCAGCTCTGCACGTCCACGGCTGGTGCTCCCCTCTCGCGGCCCGCCTGCGGCAGGTCTTCCATCGGTGGCGCGTCTGCGGCAGGTCACTCTGCGGGTGCGTGAGCCAAAACGTTTGGAGACCACTGTTCTACACCAGCAGTTCTCAACCGGGCCGGTTTTAGCGGGTCTGCCAAGCAAGGTTGGCTTTAGACTAGCTGGGGCTCAGGGCAGAAAGCTGAAGCTTTGAGCCCAGCCGGGCTGGAGCCCTGAGGCCCAGCACCTGCACTAAAGCCCCGAGCCCCTGCACCCTGTGGGGTTAAAATCCGGAGCCAGGAGCCCCAAACTCTGATGCCTGGCAGGGCAGAGGCCTGGAACTGGGCCATGGAGTATTTCTAGCATGTTGAGGGTGGGGGGAGGCTCAGAAACAGAAAGGTTGAGAACCCCTGTTCCACACTTCTCTTTGCTGCTTCATCACTTGTTTCAGTGTTCCCTCCATCACCGGACTGCCAAACCTCTACACCGGCTTCTCCAACAGGCTCTCCATTTGCATAGATAACAGGGAAATCCCTGATGAGCCCCCAGCTGTGACAGAGAGGGGTGTTGCACCCCCACATCTTCCACAAACACAGTCCGCGTTGAGACTTTTTTCCTTCTAAGCACCAACATATAGTCTATTTAATCCCCCTACCAATACATAGCACCTTTATATTGTATCTCAACTTTCTAAACTCTTCTCCAAAAGTCGGGTGGGGGGTAAGGTGTTTCCACTCAGAGACCTCACTTTGTCAGGCTCTCCTAGCTTTTTGTCTTTCTGTTTCTCTTAGGGTGACCAGACAGCAAGTGTGAAAAATCAGGACGGGGGTAGGGGTGTGGGGTGGGGGGGAGGGAATAGGCACCTGTATAAGATAAAGCCCCAAATATCAGGACATCTGGTCACCCAAGTTTCTTTCTCTGTCTGTTCCCCTCAAAGGGCTCCTGCCCATGTCCTTTTACACAGTTTCCCTGTTAATGGAATGATTGGTTCCTTGACTCACTAGCCCCAATCTGACCTTGTAATCAGGTACACCTCTCTCCAATTAGGCCTTCTGTGAGGAACGGAATTAGTAGGAATAGTGACCAGAGTGCTGACTCAAGTGCAAACCCTCAGCACTCTGTCACCTCATATCTGGAGATATGACCCCAGAATGTCCATTAGTGATCACCACACTCGCTGCCCCCTGTTTCTGGGTCCTGATCATGTACCTTTTCCATATCACTTTACTCTGCTAGTGCCCATAGTCCTTGCAGAAAGAGAAAAAGGACTGCAAAATTTTGTCCCTAGCAAAACTAGTCCTATGAGATGTATGAGACTTAAACTTACCTCCCAGCATCAAGTCGTTCCAGGGACACTGGTGTCCAGGACATTGCCAATGGATGAACTGCCCATTGAACAGCAGACCTGAGAAGTAACCGGGGCTTCCTGACTCTCTGTTCAAGCTGCACCTTCCTCCTGATTGCTGCAGTTCTGTGCCTCTCTTTCCCCAGGCTTTCTATCAAAGCATTCGAGTCTGTGCTTTTCAAGGGTGGGAACGAGAGACTGGTGAGAGCGCTCAGGAAGCAGAGGACTTGGACTCTTGTGGAAAACCCCAAGACACACCATGAGGGAGTGTGTCTGCTGGTGAGGTAAGAGATCTAGGAGGCATCATTTTATCCTTGGGAATGAGTAGCCAATAGAGTGGCTGAGAGGGAACCTCCCGTTTATAGCTTTGTGGGCGGGGGGTGCGGGGGTGTCCTGGGTGGAAACACACAGCTCCCACGCCTAGATATCAGAGCTGTATGCTCAGAGCAGCTGAGTTTTTTTGAAGTGCAATCTAGCCCATGAGCGGTTTCTTTTGTCTTCCAGGCTTCTGCTAAGATCTGGACTCATAACACCTGAGATCATACAGAGCCTCCTCCCCTGGGTGAATTCCCCCACAGAAAACCACCGAGTCACCAGCACAGCTTTCCTTGCCCAGGTAAGACACAGGGCTCTGAAGAGTAGTTTCACCATTAGACTGTTGTCTGCCTTTCTTTCGGGAGTTGTACAGTTCTGTTCATAGGAGTAATTGTCATTTTAGACAGTAGAATAGGTCCTCCTTTACATGGAAACCTCACCAGGAACTTCACGATACCTTTCGGAGTCCTTCTCTCTCTGTGGTTTTTATTGCCGTCATTGCCTATACTAGCTACACAACCACAGGTGCTGGCTGAGAGAGATACGGACAGAGTTGGGATGACTGGACCTCTTCTGCCAAGTCCTAGTGCTGATCCTAACCAACAGCTCCTGATTTTGGTTTCGCTCAGCAGATCTTCTGAATGAACCTAGTGTCCTAGTACTACCAACCAAGCAACCTACAACTACATTAATGTCTATCTTAGGTTCTCATTACTCTAGTATCTGAGTACCTCCAAACTCTTTAATGTCTGTATCCCCACCACACTCCTGCGAGGTAGGGAAGCACTATGTTTCCTATTTTACAGGCAGGGAACTGATGCACAGAAGGGCTAAGTGACTTGCCCAAGGTCACACAGGAAGTCTTTGAGGAAGCAGGAAATGGAACCTGGGTCTCCTAAGTCCTAGGCTAGTGTGATACCTGCCGCAGCATTCTCCCTTTCCACAGCCTTCCTCCAACATCTGCATCATATTTCCCACTTATGCTAAGCAACTATCTTCGGGGCTCATCCGCTTCTAAGAAAAACAACCTCTCTGTGCCTGTGATGGGCTGTACCTGAGCTTTGAGGCTCCTTACAAGAGGCCCCGTGGTCCTACTACACCCTGCCCCAGGAAAAGAGCCCCCAGTCTGGGTCTGTCTAGAGAGGCTTCATGAAAGCAGCCAATCCAAGCCCATGAGGCTCGGCTAAAAGGAGCTGAAGGGCCTTAGCAGGTCAGTTCCTGGCAGGAACTGGAGGGGCAAGAAAGGGCGCTGCTCTCTGGCCACAGAAATTCAGGGGACAGCCAGAGTTTGATTCTGGCAGCCTTTACTTAAGCTGGGTTTTCAGGAAGAGAGTCCCGAAGAACTTTAACCCTGAGGTGAGGGTGAAGCTAAAAATGGCCGGTAGGAAGAAGCGACAACGAACTGAAATCAAGCAGTGCCTAGCTCCTGTTGATAGGATCCATGGTTTGGAACCCAGAGTTAGGGGCAGGCCCAGGTTCCCCTACCACCAACAGTGGCATAAGCCCCATGGAGGGGACAATGCTAATGGAGAGCTTGAACAAAGGGCAGAATGTAAAGGACCCAGAGTTGGGGCTGGAGACCCAAGTGAGGGCAATGGGATTGTTCTGGACTACCCCAGAAGGGGTTCGTTTGGACTTTGGGACTCAGCCAGAGGCCTGAGCCACAGAAGGCTCACTGAGGACGGCTGGCAGGGTGCACCAGGGGTGAGAAAAGGACTGTGATACCATACCCAGCCACTAAGAGGCTCTCAAGAGGTGAGTGGATCCCTATTCTAGTGCCCAAAAGGAAAGCTCCATGTTTTGTAGACCTTTCTCATTTGTGTGGAATACTAAAGTTACAGTGTATTATGTGCCAAGTATCAGAGGGGTAGCCATATTTGTCTGTATCCTCAAGACTGGGGCTGTAGGAGGACTCCTTGTTGTTTTTAGCGTATGACATGTCTGCTCAAATTCTATTCCCAATCTTAATGATCCTATTGGGGCTAATGGACAGGTTGATTTTCTTTCAGCTAATGAGTGATCCAATGCTCAGGGAGAAGAAGTTCCTGAAGCCAGTCTTACACATCTTGGAAGAAAGGTCACATGATAGGAACAGCATTGTCCGGCAGATGGCTGTGAGAGGCCTGGGAAATTTAGTCTATGGGGCACCTGAGAAGGTAAGAGAGAATCCTGACTAGAATGCAGCATAACTAGAGAAACCAAGGGAAATAGTTCTTCGGAGTTTACAGAGGCTGCACACAATGCACTAGGCCAAATTCTGCTCTCTCACATACCCGAGTAACCTCTTTGCAGTCAATACAGGGCAAGCTAGATCCTTTGCTAAGCTGGGCATAAGCAAACAATCTGTGCACTTTAATATGACCATGTGTAAATGTCTCCATCTAGGAATAAAAAATGCAGGCCTTACTTACAGGATGAGAGACTCTATCCCAAGAAGCAATGATGCTGAAAACCACTTGAGTCATGGCAGAGAATCAGTTGAACATAAGGTGTCCCAATGCGAAGTTGTGGCCAAAAGGGCTGAAATGATCCTTAGAGGCATAAAGAGAGGAATCTTGAATAAGAGTAAAGAAGTTCTTTTCCCTCTGAATATGACGCTCATGTGAGCACTGCTGGAATGCTGTGTCCAGATCAGGTCTCCACAATTCAAGAAGGATGCTGATAAATTAGAGAGGATTGAGAGGAGTCACAAGAATTCTCAAAGGATTGGAAAAGATACCTCTAGTGAGAGACTCAAGGAGCTCAATCTATTTAGCCTTACAAAGAGAAGGTTAAGGAGTGACTTGAGGACAGTCTATAACTACTCACATGGGGAACACATTTTGAGAATGGGTTCTTCCCATTAGCAAACAAAGGTATAAGAAGATTCAATGGGGGAAAATGAAACTAGACTAATTCAGACTGGTAATAAGGCATTGATTTTTAATGGTAATTTTAATTAACCATTGGAAGAATTTACCAAGGGTTGTAGTGGATTCTCTGTCACTAGCAATTTTAAAATCAAGATTGAACGTTTTTCTAAAAGATACACTCTAGTTCCAACAGAGACTATTTCGGGGAAGTTCAGTGTTATGCAGGAGGTCAGGCCGGATAATCACAAGGGTTCCTTTTGGCCTTGGAATCTAAGTAACTAGGAATCTAATGTTAGGATGACACAGGTGTATTATGGCACCAAGTTTGGCTCATTGTAGCTCGAACCTGGTCTGAAATATAGCTATAGGTCTCCGGGGGTGGGAGGGGGAGATAAAATTCCCACAGCTTCATAACTGCTAAAGAAAATGTATTAGAAGTGTGATCAGTGATCAGTGTTCTTTAATGTCATATTTTTCTCCAGGTGAAAAAGCACAAGAAGTTTCTTATGGTCATACTGATCAGGGCCTTAAGTGACCCTTTCAGTTCTGAAGTCATTGGCGAGAGCATGAAAGCAGTGGCCAAAGTCCTGAAGGAGCTGAAAGAGAAGGACATAGGTTCTTCCTTCAGAGACCTCACCCAACAGATCCGGACCTACTTTGACAACGTATGTGACCAGAACTCTCCAGCCCCAGTTCAAGCGATCTTGATTAGACTCCATTTACTCCCTGGGCATTGCTCATGTCAGAGTGAAGAGATGTTTCGGCCCCAGGGAAGAGAGGTGTTTGACGGAGGAGGAGAACATTAGGAGGATGGGGATGACATCCGTGCTCCCACAGTCTCCCCGTTCTGTTCTTCTTTCTTGCCACTGAGAACCTCAAAGAAAGTCTGAATACTAGATTAGATAGCTAGATAACCATGAAAAGGGGGTTCCAAGGTACAACAGAGGGTGTTGAGTCTGCTCTATACCATTTTTATGTGAGAGGGTTGGAATGATTCCGTTTTTGCAGAGAATTTTGAGATTTCAAATTTTGGTTTTGTTCCTATTTGTGGGACTCCCTCTCCCCAAACTTCAAAACTCTTTGTGAAACGGAATTACTATTCTCAACCGAGCTCTATTGAAAGCCTTGGGTCCGGGCAGTCTGCTCTCGGTGCTGGGAACCCAGGTGCTGGGAACCCAGGAAACTGTGGGAGCTAGAAGTGCCAGGGAGTTGCAAATTTGAGAGCCAGGGTCCCAGACGCTGTGGGTTTGGAAGCCCACGATCCCAGTCAGCCTGCTAGATCGGCTTCCAAGGAGCTGAATGGGTGCACTGTCAAGACAGCAGGCAGGTTTCTAAGGACCCCTGCCTGGCTTCTGGAGGAATTTCATGAAAATGGAACTGTCGCTAAAATAGTTTGATGAATCAGCAAATTCAAATCAAAAATTCGTTCATGAAAGTGTTTCCGACTAGCTGTAGTTGGAATCCCTCAACTTTAGCGTAGAAGAGATGGCTGTGCGAGGTACGTGATGTGATTGTCCCTTAGTTACTAACTTGTGAGGCTTTCTTGGCTGTAGGAGGACGATGCTCTTCGTTTATTGTCCTTTGTCCTATTTGGCATCCTGGCCCGCCTGACCAAAAGAAAATGGAAGGGCTATTTCGCCGAGCAGGTTCGACAGAGCTGGGTCACACTTCTGCTGCACCTGCAAGACCCGAACCCCAGGGTTTCAGTGGTAAGACCGAGAGTGACTTATTTACTAAGCCAAAGGAATCTTCCTCCCAATGCCAGGGGAGCTCTGCTATTCCTGCCTGCTGTGGAGGCCCAAATTCTCCCCTCAGTTCATTGCCCTCCTGCTGAGTCAGTTCCCGCCAGGTTGCTCCATGGCTGCCTCACCAGAATCCAGGATAGGTCATGGGTCTGAGCCCGACAGCTCTCTATTCCTGTCTGTCTCTGCACCCCAGTCCCCTGCCTCCCCAGAACAGAAGAGAGACCTGTGAAGCAGCTTTCATAGGTAGATCTGTTCCAAAAAGACATTGATGCTACCTCTAGGTTGCAGTGGAAGCTCTCCCCTCTATTAGTCATTCCTGCATGTTTTCTGCCAATTACATCCAGATGAATCCCTTTTTATCCTGGAATAGATGAGCAGGCAAGCAGACGAGTTCCCTTTGAATGACCATAGCACTCAGTAGGGAACAATTAAATGGTGTGACACGCTTTCTTTTTTTCAGGAATGCAGAGCTACGTTTCACCTCTGTGTCCCGTTTTTGGGACTGAAGAGGCTCCAAACTGCAGTGAATGAACACCTTGATAGCACAGCTGAGCTGAAGCCTGAGGAGCTCCAGGTGGACATTTGCAGACACCTTGTGAGTGAGCTGTTGACGTGTCTGAGATTCTTGACTGGAGTGGCGTGTGGTGGTGTAGAGGTGTGCGGGAGATGTGTGACGGGTAATGGAAATAAGGGTCAGAGTGGGATATATGACTGAGGTGATGGAAAATGTAATTCTGTCACAGATCCCCATTTTTCCCACGTCCACCCAGTCACCTGTTCTTTCTCTGATTTACTTGTGGCTCGTAAAAGCATGTGCTGGCAGTCAAAGGGCACTTCTAGCCAGAGAGAGCTCATGTGTCCCTGATTTCCTCTAGGCCAAAGAGAATGCCGAGCTGCTGGAGAACTTGTACAAAAGCACCATCACGTACTTCTGTAGCAGCTGGGAAGAGATCCGGGCAGTTGCAGCCAAGTTAGCTGGTGAGAGATGATGCCTAGTGTCCCTTTTGGTATTCCCATTGAGGGAGAGAGAAAAAAATCCCACCGTGCAGCCATTAATCTCTCTGTGCCTCAGCTTCCCATACATAAATGGGGATGTTAATATCCCTACCTCTCCAGTGTGGTGGTCGGAGGAAATCATGACTTGCTATAAAGTGCTTTGGGATTGTTGCAGGGAAAGCATGGTGCAGTCATTTAGTAGTAAAGGCTGGGACACTGTCTCGTAGGGCATGTTTACACTTGGAGCTGGGGGTCTAATTCCCAGCTTGATGAGACATACCCGCACTAGCCCTGAGTGCTAAAAATAGAGAGTAGCTGCGATGGCAGGAGCAGCAGGAAGTTTAAGCACCCCAAGTATGATCCCATCCAAACCTCAAAGTCGATTCTCAAGGTGGCTAGCTCCTCCCACTGCTCGTGCTGCTTTACCTTCTTTCTAATTTTAGCATGCGAGCGCTGTCCGAGCTAGAGTGGGCCTGTCCCATTGAACTGGGAGTGATCTCCCTCGCTCAAAGTGCAGACCCACCCACAGTGTTGCTCAGTGCTCTTCACTACTACTTCATCATTGGGAGGCATGCAGCCCACCTGCCCTCAGCGCCTGCTGTTTCAGGTTCCTGGCCACACCACCTTGTCAAGGAGGCAAAAGGTTCCTCCGCTTTGGCCCTGTGCCCTCTTCTCCCAAGCATACCCAGGTGAGACAGGCAGGTGTTGTGCCCTAAGTCTCACCTATCAGTCACCTTGTGGGATCCCTGCTTAGAGCTCACTTATTCCTGGCCCCAGTCCTTTGCTCAGACCACTGGACCAAGACACTAGCTTAGTATGTCTCCAATAACTGACAGCAGTGGCAAGAGGAACACAGACTCTTTAAAGCAAATGGGTTTTGTGTAAACATTCTTAAAAAAAAAAAAGTCTTTCTCATTCTCTTCAGTGTGGACTCTAAACTGAACTAGCATCCTCTTGCCCACAGCTCACCCTTAGGCCCACAGTAGGAGAGGCCAAAGACCTGTCTAGGGGCTGCTAATATCACTTTGCACTCAACAAGGGAAGGTTTTATTGTTGTTGTTTGTTTTCCATTGTGTATTTAGGCATCATCCTGGAACACACAGACAGGCAGCGTATGAAATGGCTGGACCTGGAACATCTGCTGATGTGTAAGTAATAAGTACAGCTGAAGTTCTGCTCATCCGTGAGTTCTAAAGGAATTTAGCTGACAAGCAGCTGTAACAGATAGCACTGGTGCAAAGTGCATCAGCCATACGTCAAAGGACAAATTCACTCTTGCCCAGTAGAAAGTCAGCTTTAATTTCCCCTGAAGGAGGAAGCTGCAGAGGGTGTGATGTGAGTCCGTGCATCTCCTGGTTGTCCTGGCAAGGCCCCCTCCGCAGCCAGTGCTATCCACTCTTTGGGCTTTATTGGCTCTCTGTGGACTCCCCAGGTGAGGAGAAATTGTAGCCACTTTCTGCTCCCCCAAATTTCCCACCAGCAATTTTTCTTCTAGTAGGTGCCCCGCATCCTGCACAAAGCAGCTTGGACCTGGCCTCTGTTCAATTCCAGGGTTATTGGAGCTCAGACAGTGGCTCCTGAATAGAGATGGAAAATAAACTTAAAAGTGGAAGCTATTGAAACAATGGACCTTCTTCCATTTACAGCAGAGTGGATGACTTTCTGGTCGAGTCAGGGTCTCCCCGCTTGTTGGGAGCATGGAAGGGAGCCAATGGAGGAAGCTAAAGCTTTCTTTGTATTGGAGAGCTTCTGTAGCGTGGTATTCAGAGGTAGTAAGTCTCCAGCTATTTCTGGCACAGGTGACAATATGAAAAGTGAGGCATATTCATCTCTCATGTCTTTTCCACCCCAATAGAAAGACTGAGCCTAGTTTCACATTTTACCATGTGATCATTCTGCTCTGGTACTTCAAGATTCTGTGATCACGCTTAGCTGTGATTTGACAGTCTGTATACTAACATGTTGTCCTGTGTCATTTCAGCTCTCCAGGTCCTCAAGAAAGACCCAAGTCCCTCTGTCCAGCTGGTGGCAACGGAGGTCATAAGTGACATCTGTCCTGGCCGAGTGCTTGGGGACTGAAGCGGAACGGAGACAAACAGAAGAAGGCGCTCCAGTAGTATAAGGGCCCTACCGTCAATCAAACGTTAACCCCACCCTTGGCCCTCGTAAGCCTTGCCCACCGGTCACTGGAAGTCCCAAGCCATGAGGTATTACTTCCAGGGTCAAGGCGGACAAATGACCGGAAGCAAGGTGTGTCATGTGACCCCTCTAAGAACTCCTCCCATTGTCCTCTACCAATCGGGATGGGTTTCGCCCTGATAGGAATGCCCCAAGAGAAGATTTGACCAATCAGGAGGAGTTCCGGGGCAGGATGACCTGTCTGGAAGTGGTTCGTGTGACCCCTCTAAGAATTCCTCCCACCACCCTCTACCAATCAGGAGGGGTTTCAGCCACTGGAAACCACCCCGAGAGGAGGTTTGACCAATCATGGGGAGTTCCGGGGTGAGGTGATCTGTCTGGAAGTGGTTTGTGTGACCCCTCTAAGAATTCCTCCCACCGCCCTCTACCAGTCAGGAGGGGTTTCAGCCACTGGAAACCACCCCGAGAGGAGGTTTGACCAATCATGGAGAGTTCCGGGGTGGGGTGATCTGTCTGGAAGTGGTTTGTGTGACCCCTCTAAGAATTCCTCCCACTGCCCTCTACCAGTCAGGAGGGGTTTCAGCCACTGGAAACCACCCCGAGAGGAGGTTTGACCAATCATGGGGAGTTCCGGGGTGGGGTGATCTGTCTGGGAGTGGTTTGTGTGACCCCTCTAAGAATTCCTCCCACCGCCCTCTACCAATCAGGAGGGGTTTCAGCCACTGGGGACCACCCCGAGAGGAGATTTGACCAACTGGGGGGAGTTCCGGGGTGGGGTGACCCGTCTGGAAGTGCTTCGTGTGACCCCTCTAAGAACTCCTCCCACCACCTTCTACCAATCGTGATGGGTTTTGGCTGCAGAGGACCGCCCCGAGAAGAGATTTGACCAAAATGGGGCAGGTTCTCGGATTGGGTGAACCGTCCAGAAGAGGGTCATGTGACCCCTCTAAGAACTCCTCCCAACGCCCTCTGCCAATCAGAGTGCAGCACCATCACCCCATAAGTCCCAGCGCTGGGCAGAGGAAGCCATCTCTTACCAAGAAGACATGTTTTAGAAATTGTGGAAAGGCTGAGAGGAAACATGGACTCCTTTACCACCCCCGTGAGACCTTCAGATTTTGTTTTAGCTCCGAGGACCTTTGGAGTTGTGTGGAGAAAGCGCTACAGCAGTGACAGTTCCGAGGAGGGCCCTTTGACTCAACCGTTGATGGCTACGTTGGAACCTGACCCCAAAATCCAAACCTTTGTGAGGCACCCCAGTGAGTGTGACAGCCTCTCATTGTCCATGCCCTAAAGTTGGAAGGCGATTGTGGCTTGGGGGAGTCACAAGGTGAACGGGAAAGATGGCGCTCAGGTAAATGAATGATTAAGAAGCGACTGTCGATCATGGGGGTGTAATGGGGTTCGGAATCGACCTGGCATTGCATAAATCTAAAAACAGGCAGTGGGGTGCTTACACTGTTTTTTTCTGAAAATCTCTCAACAGCTCGACGATCCCTTTCTAGAGGCCTTTGAGAAGTTGCACATCGGTAGCCCTGTGGGAGTAAATCCATCGCGCATCAGCTGTTTTTGCTCCTGTCTGAGACCCAGATCTCAAGAGGAAAATCCAGAAAAGGACAAAAATGGAAGAATGAACCAGCTCAGACTCCCTTATGGTAGGGGTCATGGCGTCCTTTGTTTCAGGTGGCTGTAAAAGATTGTGTTAAACCAGGCGATTAATAAAACTTATTTAAATGTGTGAGAATGAACGTGTCCCCCTCCATACTTGTGTTCATAAAAGACGGTCCCGGGAAGAGTCATGTCTCCACAGATGGCTCTGTTAAAGAAAATCTGTTAAACCCCCCGGAAAGTTGGGGGCTTTGACGGGGTCAATCTTCTTTTTCAAGTGGCCAAAAAGCATCATAAAACTTTAAATAGAAGACAGGTAGGAGCTTGGCTTTCACACCAGGATGCTTACACTTTACACAAACCAGCTCGAATACGTTTTAAAAGAACCAAGACCGTTCTTTCAGATGTGGACGCGCAATGGCAGGCAGATTTGGTCCGTATGCACTGGTTCTCCAAACACAACAGCGGTTTTAAGTACTTCTTAACAGTGATAGACGTTCTATCCAAATATGCCTGGGCCTTAGGCCTAAAAGACAAGATGAGTGGTGAGGTATCCAAGGCCTTTAAAGCTATTTTTAGCCAAGATCGCGTGCCTCAAAAATGACAAACTAATCGGTGGAAAGAATTTTGAAACAGACCTTTTAGCAGATTGTTGAAACGGCACAGCGTTAACGCTTTTTGTTACTGATAATGAAGTCAAAGCAGGGGTTGTGGAGCGATTTAACAGAACTTGAAAAAGATGTGGAGGATGTGGCGATATTTTACAGCCCATAACACCTTTCGCCACCTTGACCTGTTACCTGACTTTATGAAGAGTTACAACCAGAGCTTTTACTGAACTCTACGTACCAGACCCGCTAATGTTAACCCTTCCAATTCTCTGAAGATATGGAAACTGGTTGATAGAGATGGTTTTAAAATAAAACCGGTTGTTGCCCCTCTTAGAAAAGGCGACCACGTGAGACTCTCTAAAACCAAAGGAGCTTTTGAAAAAGGTTGTGAACAGACGTTTACCAATGAGATATTTATAGTGGATGAAGCCTTAACCAGGAGCCAGAGACCTGTATACCGATTAAAAGATTACGAGGGTGAGACAGTTACTGGATCTTTTTACCCTGAAGATTTACAAAAAGTAAACCCCAAAGGAGACAGGATTTGCCGGATCGAAAAAGTTCTAGCGGAGAAAGGAAAAGGGAGAAAAAAGCAGCTACTGGTGAAATGGTTTGCCGGGGGGACGGGGACGATAAGTTTACCAGCTGGGTGGAAGCTTCTCAATTTTGACGTTTAGACATGAACAAACAAAAAGATTCCTCCTGCAAAGACTGAGGGAGAGAAAAATGAGCGACGGCAGGTGTTACATGACTTTGCCCAGCAATGCCAGCTCTGCAGTTTTTCCTCAAAACACCAGCTCGAACTTTACAATACAGCTAATTAAGCCCTTGGGTCTCCCGGGTGCCTGGAAGGTGGGGTTAGTGGAAATACAACACCCACACAGCTGGAACACTATCCGCGAGAACACCCCTTTTGAAATCACCTTTGAAGATATGGCATAGAGTTTTATCCTACGACGAGGTTATTACTCGTCCATACCCGAATGATTGGATCATATGAACAGTACCGTGGCTCGTCCTCCCCCACCGCCTGAGGTGGTCATGAACTATGACCCTGTGGGTAGAAAAGTTAGCCTTAAATCCGCTGATTTTACTTTTATGTTTTCTACCAGCAGGGAGCTAGCTAACATTCTAGGTTTGGGCCCCAAGCGCAGCGTCCAAAAAATTCCCCTTCTGGGCAGACATCACAGGGGGGGTTAAGTCCTTGTATCTGCACACAGTTATTGTAGAACACCAGTTTGTGAGGGACTTTTCTGTTCCCCTGTTACGCTGTGTCCCTGTCTGAGGAAGGAACAATGAGTTTGTCACCATCACCTACGATAAACCTCATCACGTTCCTGTCAGAAAACACCACATCGATACCATTACCATTGAAATAAAGACAGATCAGAACAGATACGTCTCATTTGTTGAACGGAGTGGATGTGAAAATTAAACTGACGCACAGTAAAGATGCTTTCTGTTTAATGGGCAGTGCAGCCAAAGGCTTTAAATTGCGCATTGTATCAGCATCGCTTTTTGTGAAGAAAGTACGGATGGCCCTGAGCGTTCGTCTGGGGCACACGGAGTCCCTGCTTACCACAAATGCTAAATATCCCAAGGACCGTGTGGGAATGAAAGTGTTCAGCATCCCCGTGGGCAGCAGGGTCAATAACCAGGAGAACCTGTTTTTTGGGACAGTTACCCAAAATGCTTGTCCTAGGGTTTGTCCTATGCCTTGAGTGGAAGTTACACGAAAAATCCCTTTCATTTTAAACATTATGATATTAATTTTGTGGCCTTGTATGTGGATGGTGAACCAACCAAGCCTCTGCAACCAGACTTGGAGGCAGGATGCTGCGTGAGAGAATACATGAATCTGGTACAGACGCTGGTAAACACATGACAGATCGTTCTCTGTTAATCGACCGTGAGAAGTTTCCACAGGGTTACATCTTGTTTGCCTTTGACCTGTCTCCCGACCAGGAATGCGCCGATGGCTATTCCCTGATTAAAACCGGGAACCTGAGAGCAGAAATACGTTTTGGGAAGGCTTTAACCATCACCGTCAATCTGATCGTGCATGGGGTTTTTGACAACATCATAGAGAGAAATCAGAGGAGAGACGTTCTGCTTGACTATATGTGAACATGGACACCGTGCAGCTCTCGTGTGTCTTATCAAGGTGCCTTACACAAAAAAGAATTTCTTAGATGTGTTCCCTTGTGATTTGGCTCCCTGGCGACAAGCTGTCTCAGAGACCCCTAGGTTTGTATTGCACATCCACACAACCAACCTGGTGAACACTAGCTTGCCTTGTGTCTGGCGGAGCGTAACGTGGAGAGCTTTTAGACTCATACGGGCACCCCCCGAAGAGCATGTTGTTTCCTAAAAGCATTATGAAATTTTTAAACAAAAATGCCACAGGCATTGTGTTTCACAATAGACAATTACAAGACCCCCGCTCTGTCGCCTGCGACTATCACCGAGTGTTTTTCTTACATCATCGGAGCAAGTGTTTATCTTTTGACCGGATTTTAAAATTGTATTCTAACGACTTAGTGCAAAACGACCAGATGGTGATGAATTTTGTAAAAAATACAATTAAATTCTTGGGCATGCCTAGCCTTGCTCAAAATGTGTTTCAACAAGCCCAGACATGTGTATCTTGCAATGCTTTTTATAGCCAGGTTATCCAATATTCTCAGGCATAACAGACAATGTTTTGTTTGGCATTATCCAACACATTTTTTATAAAGTAACTTTTCCCACAGTTGCTAGGCCCCACGAGAATTGCAGAAAAGGGGTGTTTCCACCTCGTATCCATTTTAAAATCCGTAGGGCAGGGTTTTAAACCCTTCTCCTAGGACCCTCTTGTTGTAAATGACTTTCTGTGTTTTCTTAAGGGTTTTGGTCTCTATTTACCACTGATTTTTGTTCCTTACGATAGAGGGCTGCTGCACCTCTCTCTTTTTTGAGGTGTTTTCTCGCAGGCCCGTGCAATAGTCCAGGACTAGATCTTTCAAACTGTCAAAGTTGATCTTTTGACAGTTTGCCAAGTTCAGGGTAATACCTTTGACTTTCATACAGGCCTTTCCTCCCGACAGCTTATACCCGTATGTTTTCGGGCCTGCCGACACAAACTCGGTGATGTGTTGATCTGGCGGGATCTCACTCGTGAGGGAATTTAGAAAGAGTTTAGCGATTTGGCATTTAGCGGGGTTAAACCTGATCTCGTGTTGGCACAAACGCACGCCTTCTTCCTGGTAGAAATCGTTCATGTCCTTATTTTGTTTTTCTTCGTCTGTGCACCAGCTGGGGTACCCTGAAGCCTCTTGTTTCTGGTGGAGGTGTCATTTGATGAAGTCTTTTCAGAGTACATCAGATTTTTCATTAAAAAGCCAGATTTCATCTATTTTTGCCACCGCGTACCCCTTCGCTATGGCCGTGTTCAATTCCACCGTGCACCAAGTCCCCAGGATGGCCCTCTCCTCGTCAGTATGGATGCACATCTCCCACTGCTCGGTTTCCGCACAGGTTCGGCATAGCGGGAACATAAGCTTGCCACCCACTCTGACAGGTAACAATGGGAAAAAGAAGCCTTGTGTGGGGTACACTTTAACTTTTGCAATTCCAAAATAATTTGCAAGGGGTCCAAATTTGTCATAAACTATATCAGAGTGTTCGAGAGGGTATTCTTTGGTTTTCTTTACAAAAGGGTAGAAGCTGGTAAAATCATAAGAGTGGATTTCTTCCCTGGAGTTAAGTTTGTAATATAGGTGCATAGCGTTTGTCCTTCCCCCAAAAAGAGCATCCCTAGGCACGAGAGGCTTGGGCAACTGGGCTCAGTTTAAAAAACCTGCAAGCTCCCTGTCTGTTTCTTTCATCACTTCCCACTCTTGCTCCCAAAGAGTCCTCACTACAAAACCAAGTTGTTTCAGATAGTCGGTCTTGAGCTGCGTCTTGTAATAAAGAAACCCAAAAGTTGTCCCCGTCATAGGGTTTTGTGCTTTTTCACAATGACAGGTGGCACAAGCGTGGAAAAGAACACCCGTTAAACTCTAAGGCTGTGTGTACCCTGTCAACACTGGCATAACCGTCTAAAGAGTAGGAGCCTACCTGTAGTTCCCCACCCTGTAAAGCATGCCGTATTTGTATAGTTTCTTTGTGAGAGGTATACAACAGCCACTGAACAGATGGGGTCGAATCTCTTTTTCCTGCCTGTGATCATTGTCTGGAGGGAGAAGAGCTACCGTGTTAGGCTCCAAAAACATAAACCTGTACATAGCCATGCAGACAGATGCCAGTGTTATGTACCAGAATGGATCTATACACAGTTTTATCTCGGTGAATTTACCAGGTTCTCTCTCTACTAGATCTCCCTTCTCCATCTTTTTCATAATCTCTTTTCTGTAGAGGATACAAGGCTGTCTCAAAATTTTGACATCCTGCTGACAGTAATACACGAGCTCTTTCTGCAAGTCAAACGTCTCCTACCTGTGGGCCTGCTACCAGTCGAGAAACTCTGCTTTTTCCCTGGGCATCATGCTTTCTACACCATAGTGCTCCACACCGGGCATAGGCCCCACGTCATTTTGATTTTCTAAAGTGTTCAAAAAATTTGGAAAATACCCTTTGCACCCTTCAAACCCCATCACCTGCGGGAGCTTACCAAGCTTCATGGGCAAGAAGTTTAAAAAGTCTATAAAACGAATGCCCAGGGCCTTACACACATTACTTTACTGCCCTGAGTGATCAGTTCTAGGCACATCTTTTCCTTCAGTAACTGTCTAATGATGAAGTATGCATCGTAACCTTTGGAATTGTGCGCCTGGAACGTGTAGACCCAGAACTCTTTGCCAATAAAGGTCTGAACAAACATAGAAAGACACTCATCACCCTTAAATTCCCAGGACTTTTCCGGCTTGAGGGACATAGCAAAAATGTAATTGGGAGTGTGCAACCCAGTCTCCTATGTGTATTCAGAATCATAACAAATACACTTTTCTGAGGATTCAGGCTTTCTAAGGCTGTCCATAAAACCGAGGTGACCGTCTACATCACCAGCGATCAAAGCCTGACCCCGCTTATAGCACCTCCCTTTACACCTGTGAGCTTGTCCACGTAAGACTGACCCTTATCGCACAACGTTTTAGACAGGCATTCAACTTGTTCTGTCAACGCCCAGTCGATGTCTGTCTAAACGCTCTCTGGACTGACAATACAGTCTACAGCGAGGAGACCTCAGCTGCACATCCACGCTGTCTGAGCATGTTATGCTCAAGCAGAGGCAGCAGCTGGACCTGCAAGAGCGGCCGTGACTGTGCACCGTGGGGCAAAACTCACCGTAATTTTTTGCTCCAAACAACTTTTTCACAACCAGAACCCCCCAGTAATGCTCATCGTGCAACAGGATGAAATAAGTCTTGGGGTAAACTCCCCCCCCCCCCGTTTTAAAAAAGGCCCTTTGACTGCATACAGCACCACCTGTATGTTGACTCCTAAATGCTGTTCAGACATTGCTACGTCACTGAGCATAATCTTTTTTTCATCTGACCAGCCCAGTTTCTCATGCAACTTTCTCGCCCCCGCTAACGATTCCGCGTCCGTAGGTTTATGGTCAGACATGATAGCCAAGAGTCCACGTGCAAAACACAGATGGGTACCCGTGTAAGTCAGGTCTACTAAACATTGTCTCTTTTTTATGGATGATTTGACTACTGAGGATAGAATTTAAAACTCTATGAGCAGTCCCCACCCCTGTTTTTTTACAAGTGTCACAACGAGGTGCAATGTCCCATTAACATGCAACTCTATTGCTCTGTGGCAGCTTTGAGGTCTGATTGAAGAAATCCTCAGCAGACAGCTCATCCCTAGTTCTTCAGACCAAAAATAACGGCTTAGTTAAATTACAGCTCTCTAAATGTAACTGAACATAATCATCAGGGCCTACCCTACCATTAACGTCATCGAGAACTAATTGTATCCCCCTGTGTATGGCTTCAACAACCTGCTGAGCTGAATTTATTCGCTCAAGATTGACAAAATGAAATTCCTCACAATACACCGACCCCCCAAATCTAGGTAATTCATGTTGCCAACTTCTCACTCTCTCCATACACACCTCTGCATTTTCAGGGTTACTTGGGGGTTCCTCTACGGGACCATCAGCGGCATCTTCTACATCAGATGCTATTTGAGAGTCAGTCTCCGAGGCGCCTCCGTGAAGGTCATCGGGAGAAGATGGGGACCCATCATTCTAGAGAGCCCTCTGGGGAATTTTCTAAACCAGACTCTGTGTGAGAGTCTGATTCCACCTCCCCATTTTCAGACATGCCAGTTTGAGAGCCTCCAGTCGAGGGCATCTCTTTTTGTCCCCCCTCCCCATTACCTCTTTAGCTCTTTTTAAAATTTTTACAGTGATCCTGGCCTGGAACTTTTTGGCAGCCATTTGTTTGTCCACCAAGTGCTATCCCCCCTTTTGTTTACACCTGAGCTGATGTGTATCCTTGCGGGTGCCCCTTTCCACGACTAGTCACGCCTGCGCAGAGCCAAAAATTGAAATATTTTTCAAAAAGTCACCCACCAAAGCTTTTGCTTTGTTGATGTGCTTTCCAGCCCTCCGTTCTTTTAGACCCCCTGAAGATACACCATTCACCGGTATTCTGAACGAAGCATCATATTTTCCCCAAACCTTTTTTAGAATACCGTTCTTTTAGAACCCCCGAGGATACAACGTCCCTCAGTCTTCTGAAGGAAGCATCGTAGGTGGGCGTTTTCACTCACGGTTTTCTCAGGGCTTGGTGTGGAGGTGGCCGCTGAGGAACTGGCGTTGTGTTTGCGTGGTTGGTTTTCACCAGAGTTTTTTGTTTTGTCCTTGGCTTTGACATAATTGAGGTTTGGACTGCCCTGATGCTTCATCTGCACTCTTGTGCTGTTTTGAGTTGTTAAAGGTCTCAAAGCAGATTTCTGGTTCTTTGGCTGGTCTGGTGGAGCTGTCCCTGTAGCTTTGACTACAGCATTGTCAGGAGAACTGCACATACCCGATTAGGGGGGAAGGGACATATTACAAAACTTAACTTTACCATCTTTCTCACCCACACCGATGTATTTCCTTAAAATACAAAGCCTCATAACCTCACAAACATAATATATTTACTGGGCTTCATCCATCCATCTGGGGAATTTTTCTTTTCAGCTGTCTCTTTTCTTTTTCTTTTAAGCTTGTTTACCCTCTGGTCTAAGGGTCTCTCATGTTTTCACCGTACGGTGGAGCAGACAATATTATGATGATGATGATGATTATAAATCACATGAAACTGTCTTGTAAAGTTAAAAATAAAATATTCATTAGGGTGTTTTTCTATTTAAAAAGTCAGAGCTTTCAAACAAAATAATCCATTTCAGGCTGCACAACAAACAGGAGTTTTGAGTTTATTTCTACCACTTTAAAACAAAAAACAACAAACCCGCAAACATTTTTTTTAAATACACCTCATTTTGCAAAATAAAAACCAAACTGCTTTTAAAATCAACTTTTAAAATCCAGTTTAAAACACATTTTGCACAGTAAAAAAAACCCTGTTAGTTTGAAACACACCATTACTATCAGTTTGCAGCCATATACTTTAAAAAAAACACCTATGTTTTTTTTACACAGAGAGAGAGAGAGAGAGAGAGAGAGAGTTTAAAACACAAAAAGAAAAGGAGTACTTGTGGCACCTTAGCGACTAACCAATTTATTTGAGCATAAGCTTTCGTGAGCTACAGCTCACTTCATCGGATGCATACTGTGGAAAATACAGAAGATGTTTTTATACACACAAACCATGAAAAAATGAGTGTTTATCACTACAAAGGGTTTTCTCTCCCCACACCCTACTCTCCTGCTGGTAATAGCTTATCTAAAGTGATCACTCTCCTTACAATGTGTATGATAATCAAGGTGGGCCATTTCCAGCACAAATCCAGGCTTTCTCCCTCCCCCCCCAAAGAAAAACAAACCCACTCTCCTGTTGGTAATAGCTTATCTAAAGTGATCACTTACATTGTAAGGAAACCTGGATTTGTGCTGGAAATGGCCCACCTTGATTATTAATGTGTGTGGTGGGGTTTTTTGGATGGTTGTTTTGGGTTTTTTTGGTAAATATAGTATTTTAAACTTTTAATGGCTTTGAATTGCTAGAAAGAGTGACCCATAGCATTCAAAACCACTCCTGGGTCATATTTAAACTGTCCAGTAGAGTTCTGACAGTTCCTGGGTCCTTTAAACTGTCCAGTAGAGTTCTGCCAACTCCAGGGATTATATTTAAACTGCCCAATAGCATCTGCGAATTCCTGAGGTTTTATTTCATTTCATATTAATCTGAACTCACCCACCCACCTCCCTTACTATGGGTGCACACCCATCAAATTTATCCCTATAGCAACAAGGGTAAGGAATCACAGTTACCTTCACTATTCAGTGGGGGTGTGGTTAAAACCATTCAGTTCAACAGGATGAGTCAACTCTGTTGTACTCAAACACATGTCTGAACCATCCCTGTTTTGTTTTCGTGTTGTAAGCAGAGGCGGGATGAGCTCTACCCTGACATCTGGTGGTGAGTTGTGGAAAAGGACTTCAGGAGCTGATCTCGTTTGCACGGGCACACCCACCCCGCCTAGCATGAGCCCACAGGAGCCCAAACGGTCACTTTGGCGGCTGTGGGATCCCCAGTGTCTCTGTTATTGGGGCAGGAAGAATAAAGTGTCGTTATCCTGATTATGTGAATCAAGGACAGTGGAACTGTACTTGGCCTTTTATGACGGAGGGACTCGCCATCAACTAAGTAGCACTCGCTGGGCAAGGGACAAGGATTCCAAAAGCCAGTGAATTGAGAGAGTTTGAGGATGGAGGTTTGTGCCTAGTGGTGTGAGCCCCCTTCTGAGGGCCCTAAACACCAATTGCACCTTCTCTCCATTATGTAATATCAGAGAGAATTTTGATTCTATTAGGAGTTTGGTTGCAGACTGCAGAGCTGAATTCACTTTGGGTTCATGGTGCCCCAGCTCTGAGCCCCACTACTATTTAACACAGTATTCAGTGATTTCAACTTGTCATAGGGGAGCTTCAGTGCCCCACTGGTGGGGGCTTGACCTGGTTTTGCATTGTGTTACTGGAATAGAACTCCTAGATACTGAACCTAGACCCTGTTGTTGCCAACTCTGATGGGCAGAAGGGTTACACACCGTAAACACATTTTTAGGATTTGTTCCCCTCCCACTTCACAGCTTGTTGCTATAAATGGATCTCTTTTACACAAAGACACAAGAGCTAGGTTCTCACAAACCATTTTTTTTCAA
Organism: Eretmochelys imbricata; assembly: GCF_965152235.1. Lineage (NCBI taxonomy): Eukaryota > Metazoa > Chordata > Testudines > Cheloniidae > Eretmochelys > Eretmochelys imbricata. The sequence goes on along the minus strand of NC_135591.1, from coordinate 15,923,659 downwards.
TTTAAAAGTCATACAGCTTCTTGAAAACAAACCCAGATCGCCATTAAAACTTTTAGCTCACTTAAGGGCCAGAGACCTTCTAACAGAAACACAGATAATCACAAAGCCCTTTTCATTCGATTTTTTAAAATGTACAGTGACCAAGTTTGATATTGCATGTTTGTCCCCTCATCATTCTCTCAATTAATCGTTTTAGATTTCTTACAAATAGTCTTTTTCTTAAGCAGAGTTCTGTCAGTTTTTGTGTGGACCAGACGGTCAATGTAACGCTGTAAGCAGGCATCTTCCGGTTTGGACATTTTCTTTAAAACAGGGTCAGGGTCTCCACTGAATTGCACAGCATTTCTCAAGGTCACCGCTTGTGCTAAATGTTCTTGGGTTAGGCACAGACGTTGCATAACATAACCTATGGCAATAATAGTGTTCAATAAGCTTTCCAAACACAGCTCAGCACACAGGCCCCAGAGCTTGCAGTTTCTATCCATTGAAGTCCAAGTCACACAGGCATGGTGCCATTGGGCTGGGGCATCTATGACACAGCCCTCACCATTTTCAAAAAGCTTTTCCCTAAGACAGTGATGAAGAACAGCATAAACAGCAACGTGTACAATAGTCCGCATAACAGTTTTACGCTCGTGACGTGGCACTGGCTCAGCGAGTTCCATGCCAAGCCTCTCCTAAACTCCTCATAGCCGTCCTCCTCGGAGTCATCTTCAACAATTTCTAGCGGTGTTGAGCAAAAACAAGGCGGGCCTGGTTCACCTTCGCTGTTTGATGCAACGCCGTCCAGGGCCTCCGGGTCCTCTAGAAAGGCATCGTCAAGCTGTCGAGAGATTTTCAGACAAGAAACAAGCGTAAGTTCCCACTGCTTGTTTTTAGATTTACACAACCCCTGGTTCCTAACCCCATTACACCCAATCATCGACCGTCGCTTCTTAATCATTCATTTACCTGAGCTACGTCTTTTCCATTCACCTTGTCTGCCAGTGCCTCCCCCACGCCATGATGGCCTTCCTCCTCCAGGGTGGCGGATGACGAGAGGCCACCATGCTCATGGGGGTGTCTCATGAGCAGTTGGGCTTCAGGGTCGGATTCTGGCATATCCATCAATGGCTGGGCCAAAGGAATCCCCTTGGCTTCTCTCTCATCCTCTTCAGAACTGTCGCTGCTGTAGCGCTTTCTCCACACAACTCCAAAGGTCCTCGGGGCTAAAACAAAGTCTGAAGATCTCACAGGGGTGGTAAAGGAGTCCACGTTTCCTCTCAGCCTTTCCACAATTTCTAAAACACGTCTTCTTGGTAAGAGATGGCCTCCTCTTCCCAGCGCTGGGACTTATGAGGTGATGGTGCTGCACTCTGATTGGCAGAGGACGTTGGAAGGGGTCCTTAGAGGGGTCACACGACCCTCTTCTGGGCGGTTGACCCCGTCCCAGAACCCACCCTATTTTGGTCGAATCTCCTTTTGGGGCTGTCCTCTGTGGCCAAAACCCATCGCGATTGGTAGAGGGTGGTGGGAGGAGTTCTTAGAGGGGTCACACGAGCCACTTCCTGACGGGTCACCTCACCCCAGAATTCCCCCCAATTGGACAAATCTCCTCTCGGGGTGGTCCCCAGCGGCTGAAACCCTTCCTGATTGGTAGAGGGCAGTGGGAGGAGTTCTTAGAGGGGTCACACAAACCCCGGAACTCCCCCTGATTGGTCAAATCTTCTCTCGAGTCGTTCCTGTCAGGGCAAAATCCATCCTGATCAGCAGAGGACAGTGGGAGGAGTTCTTACAGGGGTCACATGACACACCTTGCTTCCGGACATGTGTCCGCCTTGACCCTGGAAGTAATACTCCCATGAGGTGGGACTTCCAGTGACCTGTGTGCAGGGCTTACAGGGTCAAGGGGTGGGGTTAACGTTTGATTGATGGTAGGGCCTTTATACTACTCGCTCCTGCTACCCAAAATTGGAACAAGAGAGACTATAATACTGGAGAGAAAGAAAGGAATGTTTTGAATGTTTTAAATCCTTGTACTGTGCTGTAAATTCTTTTCCCCAAATTAATTCAAAACATTCATTTGTATTTTTTATTTTTCTATTTATTTTGTTGTTTTATAGCACGATACAGCAACTATAATACTGGCCAGTATTATACTTTTATAAATAGAATACAACAACCATAATACTGGCCCGTATTAGCCATTCTCCTACTGCTCAGATGCTGGAAGGGAGAGAAGGATCAGGCCCTGTAAAGTAGGCTGGGTTGATTTTTTATGACTCGAAGTGTTTTTATTACACATCAGGACATCTAGTCATTCTGATTTAATTGGGGATTGGTCCTGCTTTTGAGCAGGGGGTTGGACTAGATGACCTCCTGAGGTCCCTTCCAATCCTGATATTCTATGATTCTATGCAGCCTCTGGACAAGCTCAGTGATAAGCATGTACATTACACTGCTTGCTCAGGGGTCATTACTATAGAAACAGCCAAGTACTGGCCCAGATCCTCAAATACACCTGAGCTTTAGACTCTGCGTTGTTCTAACCTACTCTGTCTTGTAACAGCCATTGCTGTACGGGAAATTGCTGTAGCACCGGGGTCGGTAACGTTTGGCACGCAGCCCCCCAGGGTAAGCCCCCTGGTGGGCCGGGCCAGTTTCTTTACCGGCCGCGTCCGCAGGTTTGGCCGACCGCGGATCCCACTGGCCGCGGTTCCCCACTGCAGGCCAACGGGGGCTGCAGGAAGCCGTGGCCAGCACATCCCTCGCCCCGCGCTGCTTCTCGCAGTAAAACAGAAGGTTTATTAGATGACAGGAACATGGTCTAATACAGAGCTTGTAGAGGCAAAGAACTGGACCCGTCAGCTGGGGGGTCCATTTTGGGGGGCAGTGAGCCAGACAACCACGTCTGCCCTTCACTCCGTGTCCCAGCCAGCCCCAAACTGAAACTCCCTCCAGCCCCTCCTCCTCTGGGCTTTGTCCCTTTACCCGGCCAGGAGGGCACCTGATTCCTTTGTTCTCCAACCCCTTTAGCTCTCACCTTGCAGGGGGGAAGGGCCCAGGTCATCAGTTGCCAGGAAACAGGGTGTCGGCCATTCTCTGTGTCCAGACCCCTGCACACACCTGCCCTCTAGGGATCTGCAACGATCATACACCCTTACCCCACCACCTAGATACTTAAGAACTGCCTAGGGGAAACCGAGCAACCACGCACTATTCAGAGGAAACATTAAGAACAGTCCCCCTTCGTCACACTGGGTATGAGATCTTGCTGTTTGTGCAGGGAGCTGGGAGCCCCAGGGCGCCCTGTTTAACCCTGGGACTTGGTGCCTCTCCAAGAGGCCCTGCAATGAGTGTTGGACTGAAACCCAGCCAGCTTGGTTTACATCCGGCCCACAACAGCGTCAGATGGAGCGAACGGGCCAAAGTGAAAGCAGAGCCTCTCCCCAAGCCTCTGGGAAAGACCGACCTGCCTTGCGGGGCAGGTGTGCAATTCCTAGCTTCTCCCTCCCTCCCGCCTGCTGTTAACGGGAGGCAAACAGAGACTGCAATAAACCCCTCTGGTAGGAACGAGCCTGCGCCGCTGGGGAACGGAGCCACCCGGAGCAGATTAAAAGCCCTAGTCCCAGAGCCAGGGCAAGCGCTCTCCTCTGGACAGCGGTTGGGGACGTCATACAGGGCGGCTTTCGGGCCCAGGGTTCTCATCCTGGCGCTTCAGCTGCTAGTTACCTAGGGCCTCCTCTTCTGCAGCGCTGAGTCCCACAGCTGCACTGAAGTCACTGGGGCAGATCCACTGCTCGTGTCAGTGACCACGGCTCCAGGAACGGGGCTGGAGAATGTGCTGTGCCCCTGAACAGGGCTGGGACAAACTGCCCCAGCCGAGGTCTGCCCCGGTGGGAGCTGTGGGGAGCCCAGTGTACTGGAAGCTGCTGCTGCCCCGCGGTTTGTGATGGAGAATGTGGGGTTACGGGGGGGGGGGGGACGACAATTCAGCACAAACAGCTCCTTTCGATTTCCTCCCAGCCACCCCAGCATGCCTGGGGACTCCCCTCCCCAATCAATCAAAGCCCAAGACAGGGATCTGAAGCTCGACATGAAGTTACTCCTCCGCCAGCTGATGTAACCCACGCACCTTCTGGGTGTGGTGTTGTGTCCCATCAAGTGGCACCAAGACCATTCGAGAGAGAGATAAGATGAGTCTGCTCTGCAGCCGTCGCTACCAGCCAGGGGGCTTTTAGCTCATGCAATAGAGTCATGCACTAAGCTCCAGAGGCCCCAGGTTTGATCCCCACCCGCCGACGACCAGGGTCTGTGGGAGTGACGCTGGCGTGGCTGGCAAGGGGCAGCAGGAAGGGTTTCCACTGAGCGTTAAGGGAAAGGAACTTGCTGGCTGTGGCACGGTGCAGCCGGCTGGTTGGCACACCGGGAAAGGAAGATGGAGAAGAGCTCCAGCCCTGGCTGCGTCCCCAGCTCTTGTCTTGGCCTTGTAAAAGGCTGACAGACGTAGTGCGAGCTTTGAAAGCGAACACACCGTGTTCTGGGCCTGGAGCAGCGGCTGGGAAGCGTTCCCAATCAACAACCGCGCCAGGATCCCTGTAATCCGCACCAGAGTGCAGGGGGAGGGGAGGGAGCTGGAGGGCCTTTGAAAACACAGACAGCTTGATGTCAGCCTTCTCTGGCTGCATGAAGCTATTCCTCCAGAACCATGCCACCAAGGGCCCAGTCCTGCAGCGGGACAGCCGGAGGGTTGGTGTCGCTATCCTCCTGTTCTACAGAGGGGGAAACTGAGGCACAGAGCTGGGCCACGTCAGGGCGCGGCTGGGGATGGAGCCCGTCAGATCCTCACGAGCTGCTGTGCGGCGCTAGCCCTTGTGTCTGTGCCAGGTATAAACCCAGGCCCCTTGTGCAGGCCCAGCCGTCCGTCCCCTGGCGGGCAGCAGGGCCCATGCGGGAGCCCCCACGCAGCCCCCCACCGCCCTCGGCTGCAAAGCAGCCCCAGCCCCACGGCTGGCCCAAAGGAAACACCTCCATGGTCTTTCCAGGTGCCACCCAGTCCCCCGGCGCCTGCAGGAAGGTTTGGGGTAATCACACACACGCTGGGTCTCCCAGTCACCAACGCTTTGCCCGGAGCCTGGCTCGGAGGAAAGCGCAGACCCAGTCCAGCCAGCCTTGACGTCCCTCTCCGCGGAGCTGGGAACGCGCCTGGAGCTGCCAGCCCGGTCCTGTCTACTCAGCGAACGGCTTGCTGCTGCTCTTTCCCGGGTCTCCTCCTCCCTCCCCAGCCCTGGAGCCAGACCAACACCCACACACAGGCCTACTGTGCCCATGGCTGTACAGCGGCTGCAGGGCTGCAGCCATCGCGTCCTGGACATATTCAAGGGGAGCCCGATGGGATTGGCCAGGCCAGGAGGGCATGAGCCCTGCCCAGCTAGGATGGGGCACCGTCCCCAGGCTGCTGCATCAAAGCCAGCCCTGGCTAGGAGCGATTCTGCAACCCAGGAGAGATTCTGCAACCATCCGCCTGCTGGAGAAAGACATCAAGGTGAACTTGTCCCAGCTTGGAACTGCCTGTAGCCAATGGGATATATTTGGGTTAGGAAAAAGAAAAGGAGTCCTTGTGGCACCTTAGAGACTAACCAATTTATTTGAGCATAAGCTAAAGCTCCCTTCATCGGACGCTTATACTCAAATAAATTGGTTAGTCTCTAAGGTGCCACAAGTCCTCCTTTTCTTTTGGCGAATACAGACTAACACAGCTGCTACTCTGAAACCTGTCATTATTTGGGTTAGGGTGAATATATGTCAAGAAGACAAAACCACTCCTTGAGAGGGGCATGGCAGTGAGCTAGGCCCAGCCTGAGGGCCTCAGAGACCCCCTTGTCCCGCCCTCTCTGCCTAGCTTTGGAACAGTCTAGCGGGTTCTCTGTGTATGAAATTCCTCTCACTCTGCCTTCATTACCGGGGCTGGAGGGGTGCTGGAATATTTAGCTGCATGCAGCACATTGGCTTCTTGGGGTGAAGTCCCATCACAGAGAGGTGCACACAGGGCTAGGGAATGGGCAGCTCCATCAGACAGTCATAGTAGTCCCTGAATCACACATGCAACATGAAGGGCCCATGAGAGTGCTGAGTCCTGAGAGCACCACAGCTCCAGCTGGACTGGATCTCCTAGCTCTCCCCCTTCCCCCAGAAGGTGGGGGTGAGCAGCTCTCAGATCACAATGGATGCTTTGCCAGCTTATACAAGGCTATTGGAATGCATTGTTTATTGGTGGGAGAAAAGGACCTAGAGAGCTGAGGTTTATGGGCCAACAGGCTTTGCAGTCTGCACTGGGTTGGAGTGCTGATGCACACCGTCAGTGAGACCAGGGACAGCACACGCACAGGGCTGTGGACAGCTCTGGCCCACGGGCTGGGCTGGGCTCAGAAGCATCCAGCGGAAGGAAGGCTTCGGTATTTCACCAGAAGGGGGGATAGGTCAGAGGCGAATTGCCGATTGGAGCTGGCTCGCTCGTGTTGGCAGGCCCCACCCTTTACAGACACGCGACTCCATCCTCGTGTCCATGCTCCCCGAGCCCTTTAAAACAAGGATAGCCAAAGGCAATGTTTCCTTGGCTGCCCCAAGGAGCTTGGCTGCTGGAGGTTACAGGACACAGGCAGTGATGCTCTACCTTGAACCAAGCAGCTAGGCCAGGAGCACGACATGCCAGAGACCCAAGGTCTCCACCAGCCACACCACCTACTAAAGATGATGCAGCTGGATTCTTTGCAAACTGAGCAAGGCCCTCAGGTCCTCTCACCCATCCCCTCCTGCTCCCCAGGCCTCCCCGCAGATGCTGCTGACTCTGCATTCCAGTGCTGGGGAATGGCAATGCTGGATGGAGACTCCCCTACTGGGGCTGTGCAGGAAGGTCTAGCAGTATGGGGGCATTTATCATGGGTCAGTGCTCCTGCTCTGTGGCTGATTATCAGCTTCAGTGACCAATTTCTTGCTCTAACAGCACCCAGAGAGCACAGGATTTGTTGTGCTAGCTCACTGCAGCGCCCAAAAGCCAGGTATCCTGTCTCCATAATCACAGGCTTCAAGGAAGGTACCAGAGACCCTGCAGTGTGTAATTATGGAAGAACCTTCTCTTTGGGGAATGTGCCCCCCTGTAGTCAGTGGCTGGCTCCTGCCCTGTGGAGATGGTTTTATAGTCTTGTGTCTCCTGCCCTCTCTAGCTGGTGATATTTGGATTATCCCTAGCTATGTCTCATCCTTTTTTGAATCCCACTAGACATTTGGCCCCCTCAATATCCTGTGGCAGTAAGTTCCGCTGGTGAATTATGTGTTGTTAAGAAAGCCTTTCATTGGTAAGTCCTGAAAGCCCAAGGTGCCAAGGTGGCTGTGACTGGCTCATGGCTGCTGTGTTCCCTGTTGGAGGGTCAGTGGGGCATCATTCAGGCTGCCTGCCCGCACCCCCGGGTAGAAGTATGGCCGCAGGGGCTCCAAGAAGATGCCACTGAAGGTGTAGATGTGACAGCTGCCAGTCACGTTGTAGAAGGACACCTCTCCGGCCTCAAAGTCCAGGAGGATGCCAATCTGCCTAGGCTTCGCTCTCAGCATAAGCTCGGACAGGGGGGAAGTGAGCGCTGCATACTCATCCCCATTGTGCAGCCACACCGTCCCGAAACCAGTCGCTGGTGAGGCCGTGAATATTCCCTGCCTGCTCACACACTCCTCACAGACCCCCCCGTGTCCAACATGGCTTGTCCCCCACTTCCACCTCCCAGTAGCGCATCCCGGCTGTGAACCGCTGCCGGCCCAGGATGCAGCTGCACGTGTCAAACCGCTTGGGGTTACTGGGGATGTCCCGCCTCTTGTTGTCCACCCTCACGCTCCGCTGATCCCGGGACAGGAGCAGGTAGGCATTGGCTGTGTTGGGGTCCACAGTCACACACGCTAGGGACAGAAAGAGAATCACATGGTGCATCCCATTAGTGTCTGTTGGTTACTTATGTCCTGCCCTTTCCTAGCACCTCCCTCAGAGGTGCTGTATAGACTGGAATGAATCCAGCCCCAACCCCCAGGAGCTGGGTCGGTGTCATTATCCCCGTATGACTGAGGCACGGGGGGTTGGGGGGAATTGCCCTCAGTCACACAGGGAGTCAGCTGCAAAGCCAGGAGGAGTCCTGACTCTCCATCTCCTGATCTAAACAGTAGACAACCCTCCCTCACAGATCCAGGAATAGAACCCAGGAGTGTTGACTCCCACCCCCAGCGCCCCCACTCATACCCACTAGACCTCGAAGTGTAACTTACGAATGCAGATTTTTTTTTTGGTTACCTAACCTACTTCTTATTCTGCCAATCGCTCAGACAAACAAGTTTGTTTACACTGACGGGAGATACTGCTGCCTGCTTCTTAGTTACAATGTCACCTGAAAGTGAGAATGCATGGAACTTTTGTAGCCAGCGTTGCAAGGTATTTACATGCTAAATATGCTAAACATTCATATTCCCCTTCATGCTTCAGCCACCATTCCAGAGGACATGCTTCCATGCTGATGATGCTCATTAAAAAAATAATGCATCAATTACATTTGTGACTGGACTCCTTGGGGGGAGAATTGTATGTTTCCTACTCTGTTTTACCCACATTCTGCACATATTTCATGTTATAGCAGTCTCGGGTGATGATCCAGCACATGTTCGTTTTAAGAACATTTTCACTGCAGATTTGACAAAACGCAAAGAAGGTACCGATGTGAGATTTCTAAAAATAGCTATAGCACTCGACCCAAGGTTTAAAAATCTGAAGTGCCTTCCAAAATCTGAGAGGGACAAGGTATGGAGCATGCTTTTAGAAGCCTTAAAAGAGCAACACTCTGATATGGAAACTACAGAACCCAAACCACCAAAAAAGAAAATCAACCTCCTGGTGGCATCTGACTCAGATGATGAAAATGAACATGCGTCAGTCCACGCTGCTTTGGATTGTTATCAAAAGCAGAGCCCATCATCAGCATGTCCTCTGGAATGGTGATTGCAGCATGAAGGGACATATAAATCTTTAGCATATCTGGCACAAAAATATCTTTCAACGCCAGCGACAACAGTGCCCTGCGATCGCCTGTTCTCACTTTCGGGTGTCATTGTAAACAAGAAGCAGGCAGCATTATTTTCTGCAAATTGTAACCAACCTTGTTTGTCTGAGCGATTGGCTGACCAAGAAGTAGGACTGAGTGGACTTGTAAGCTCTAAAGTTTTACATTGTTTTATTTTTGAATGCAGTTTTTTATATATATATATATATATATAATTCTACATTTGTAAGCTCAACTTTCATGGTAAAGAGACTGCACTACAGTACTTGTATGAGGTGAATAAAAAAATAATTTTTTGTTTGTTTTTTACAGTGCAATTATTTGTAATCAAATATAAATATACAGTGAGCACTGTACACTCTTTATTCTGTGTTGTAATTGCAATTAATCGATTTGAAAATGTAGTAAACATCCAAAAATATTTAAAAGAAATGGTATTCTATTGTTGTTTAACAGCACAATTAATCGCGTAATTCCTTTTGGAATCGCGCGGTTAATTTTTTGAATCGTGCAGTTAATCGCAATTAATTTTTTTAATTGCTTGACAGCCCTAATTTTAATATGGCTAATGTAAACGTATACATCCAGGAACAAAACCTGTAGGCCTTTGTTAGAGGATGGGGGACTCTATCCTGGGAAGCAGTGACTCTGAAAAAGATTTGGGGGTGGAAGTGAATAAGCAGCTGAACATGAGCTCCAAGTGTGATACAGTGATCAAAATAGCTCGAGTGATCCTGGGATGCATAAATAGGGGAATTTTGAGTAGGAGTAAAGAGGTTACTGTACCTCAATAGTGGCACCGGTGTGACCCCTACTGTGTCCAGTTGCGGTATCCACAATTCAAAAAGGATGTTAATAAATTGGAGGCTTCAGAAAAGAGCCACAAGCGTGATTAAAGGACTGGAAAACATGACTTATAGTGATACAGGCAAGGAGCTCAATCTATTTATCTTAACAAAGAGAAGGTTAAGGGGTGATTTGATTACAGTCTCCAAGTACCTACATGGGGAACAAATATTTAATAATGGGCTCTTCAATCTACCGGCGATTGGTATAACATGGAAGTTGAAGCTAAACAAATTCAGACTGCAAAAAGGTGTAAATGATTGACAGTGAGGGTAATTAACCATTGGAATAATTTACCAAGGACTGTGATGGATTCTCCATCACTGACCATTTTAAAATCCAGATTGGGTGTTTTCCTACAAGATCTGCTCTAGGGATTATTTTTGGGAAGCTCTCTGGCCTGTGCTATACAGAAGACCAGACTAGATGATCCCTTCTGTCACTGGAATCTAGGAATCTATGATTTGCCTGATTTTGAGATAAAGATAGAGCCAGTAGCCCTGGGGATGATGGAGAAAGGAAGGGAGAATTGAGGCTGTGCAGCTCAAGCCAACAATCCTAATCCGATGACTGCTTCATCTTGAGCAGATACTTTTGAATAACAAATTCCCTTCCAAACTGAGGTGGCATCCCCTCTTCTCTCCCCCAGCTGTTACACTGGAAAGGGCCCAGGATGTCTGGCTGCGACAGGCCCGAGGATCGCAGCCCTTCAACAGCTGCGCCAGGACCGGGGCTCGCAGCCCTTCAGCCTCTAGGCTGGGCCCGGGACACGCAGCCCTTCACCCTCTAGTCTGGGCCCGGGGCTCGCAACCCTTCAGCCTCTAGGCTGGGCCCAGGGCTCGCAGCCCTTCAGCGTCTGCGCCAAGCCTGGGGCTCGCAGCCCTTCAGCATTTCCACCTGCCTGCAACTCACAGCCCTTCTGCTCAGCTCTTTGGGACTCAGCCCCAGCCACTGAAAAGTTGGAATTCTTTTTTAAGCAGAAAGTGGATTTGTGCCCATGACTCAAAAGTTGCAGGACAGATTCTGTCCCAGCCTGGCCCCGAGCACAGATTCCCCTGGGATTTGGCTGAGATGGGCGAGGAGGAACATCAAGGTCTGAGGGGATCTGGAGAGCAGCGCAGGACGGGGTTGAGAGAGATGCTCTCTCTCAGCTTTGCTGCCAGGACTCTGAGTTGTCTGTAGCTCATATCTGGAGGCTGGGCACTGCCTGACTGCGGGACAGGCTGATGGCACTGCTCTACTCACCCGAGACAGGCTATGTTCTTGGAGCAGGGCTCTTCCCTGCACAGGTTCAGACCCTGCCTCACAGTGTCCTTACCTTTCCTGAGTTGGCGTTTATATTCCCTAGCTCTGGGCATGTTTCACTGGCCCTCATTTTCCCTAATAAGGGAGGGGTTTGCTCCTTCCTCTCTTCCCGAAGCCCTGAGGATCCTCCAGCCCTGCTGAGCTCTCGATGGTTCCCTTGGCCTTGGCCTCACAGCCTATCACGTTTCCCACTTCTGGTTTGGAAGAAACGTGCCTGCGAACATACAGCCGGTCTGGGCTTGGCGAGATGCCGGGTGAGGCCAGTGCAGCGTCTCAGGAAGGGCCATTTTCCAGTTACATAATTTCACAGAATTTAATGGGACATTGGACCATCAAGTCTGACTTCCTGTATAACACAGGCTAGACAAAAAGAAAAGGAGTACTTGTGGCACCTTAGAGACTGTCTGCGGGGCTGTCTGTAGGCAAGGACTGGCCTGTCTCCCAAGATTTGTGAGAGTGTTGGGTCAGGGAAAGATTAAGAATGAGCTCTCAAAAATGGATACTCTCATAAAAAACCAACCTTCCACACAAACTTCCTCGTGGCTGGATTTTACTAAAACTAGACAAGCCATTTACAACGCACACTTTGCTTCTCTACAAAAGAAAAAGGACACTAAACTTTCTAAACTACTACATGCTACAAGGGGCCACAGCAATGGTTCCCTCAACCCACCTAGCAATATTGTTAACCTATCCAACTATACTCTCAGCCCAGCAGAAGCAGCTGTTCTATCTCGGGGCCTCTCCTTCTGCCCCTCCACCCCCACGAACATGATACAGTTCTGTGGTGACCTAGAATCCTATTTTGAACGTCTCCGACTCAAGGAATATTTCCAAAATACCTCTGAACAACATACTAATCCACAGAGGTCTCCCTACCAACACTACAGAAAGAAGGATTCTAGGTGGACTCCTCCTGAAGGTCGAAACAGCAGACTGGACTTCTACATAGAGTGCTTCCGCCGACGTGCACGGGCTGAAATTGTGGAAAAGCAGCATCACTTGCCCCATAACCTCAGCCATGCGGAACACAATGCCATCCACAGCCTCAGAAACAACTCTGACATCATAATCAAAAAGGCTGACAAAGGAGGTGCTGTTGTCATCATGAATAGGTCGGAATATGAACAAGAGGCTGCTCGGCAGCTCTGCAACACGAGTTTCTACAAGCCATTACCCTATGATCCCACTGAGAGTTACCAAAAGCAACTACAGCATTTGCTCAAGAAACTTCCTGAAAAAGCACAAGATCAAATCCGCACAGACACACCCCTGGAACCCCGACCTGGGATATTCTATCTACTACCCAAGATCCATAAACCTGGAACTCCTGGGCGCCCCATCATTTCAGGCATTGGCACCCTGACAGCAGGATTGTCTGGCTATGTAGACTCCCTCCTCAGGCCCTACGCTACCAGCACTCCCAGCTACCTTCGAGACACCACTGACTTCCTGAGGAAACTTCAATCCATCGGTGATCTTCCTGGTAACACCATCCTGGCCACTATGGATGTAGAAGCCCTCTACACCAACATTCCACACAAAGATGGACTACAAGCCGTCAGGAACACTATCCCCGATAATGTCACGGCTAACCTGGTGGCTGAACTTTGTGACTTTGTCCTTACCCATAACTATTTCACATTTGGGGACAATGTATACCTTCAGATCAGCGGCACTGCTATGGGTACCCGCATGGCCCCACAGTATGCCAACATTTTTATGGCTGATTTAGAACAACGCTTCCTCAGCTCTCGTCCCCTAAAGCCCCTACTCTACTTGCGCTATATTGATGACATCTTCATCATCTGGACCCATGGAAAAGAAGCCCTTGAGGAATTCCACCATGATTTCAACAATTTCCATCCCACCACCAACCTCAGCCTGGTCCAGTCCACACAAGAGATCCACTTCCTGGACACTACAGTGCTAATAAACAATGGTCACATAAACACCACCCTATACCGGAAACCTACTGACCGCTATTCCTACCTGCATGCCTCCAGCTTTCACCCTGACCACACCACACGATCCATCGTCTACAGTCAAGCTCTGCGATACAACCGCATTTGCTCCAACCCCTCAGACAGAGACAAACACCTACAAGATCTCTGTCAAGCTTTCTTACAACTACAATACCCACCTGCGGAAGTAAAGAAACAGATTGATAGAGCCAGAAGAGTTCCCAGAAGTTACCTACTACAGGACAGGCCTAACAAAGAAAATAACAGAACGCCACTAGCCGTCACCTTCAGCCCCCAACTAAAACCCCTCCAACGCATTATTAAGGATCTACAACCTATCCTAAAGGATGACCCAACACTCTCACAAATCTTGGGAGACAGGCCAGTCCTTGCCTACAGACAGCCCCGCAACCTGAAGCAAATACTCACCAACAACCACATACCACACAACAGAACCACTAACCCAGGAACTTATCCTTGCAACAAAGCTCGTTGCCAATTGTGCCCACATATCTATTCAGGGGACACCATCACAGGGCCTAATAACATCAGCCACACTATCAGAGGCTCATTCACCTGCGCATCCACCAATGTGATTTATGCCATCATGTGCCAGCAATGCCCCTCTGCCATGTACATTGGTCAAACTGGACAGTCTCTACGTAAAAGAATAAATGGACACAAATCAGATGTCAAGAATTATAACATTCATAAACCAGTCGGAGAACACTTCAATCTCTCTGGTCACACAATCACAGACGTGAAGGTCGCTATCTTAAAACAAAAAAACTTCAAATCCAGACTCCAGCGAGAAACTGCTGAATTGGAATTCATTTGCAAATTGGATACTATTAATTTAGGCTTAAATAGAGACTGGGAGTGGCTAAGTCATTATGCAAGGTAGCCTATTTCCTCTTGTTTTTTCCTACCCCCGCCCCCCCAGATGTTCTGGTTTAACTTGGATTTAAACTTGGAGAGTGGTCAGTTTGGATGAGCTATTACCAGCAGGAGAGTGAGTTTGTGTGTGTATGGGGGTGGGTTTTTGGAGGGGGGTGAGGGAGTGAGAGAACCTGGATTTGTGCAGGAAATGGCCTAACTTGATTATCATGCACATTGTGTAAAGAGTTGTCACTTTGGAAGGGCTATCACCAGCAGGAGAGTGAATTTGTGTGGGGGGGTGGAGGGTGAGAAAACCTGCATTCGTGCTGGAAATGGCCTAACCTGATGACTACTTTAGATAAGCTATTACCAGCAGGACAGTGGGGTGGGAGGAGGTATTGTTTCATATTCTCTGTGTATATGTAAAGTCTGCTGCAGTTTCCACGGTATGCATCTGATGAAGTGAGCTGTAGCTCACGAAAGCTCATGCTCAAATAAATTGGTTAGTCTCTAAGGTGCCACAAGTACTCCTTTTCTTTTTGCGAATACAGACTAACACGGCTGTTACTCTGAAACCTATCAATACCTATATTGATTATTCACAATGTTTTTATCTTTGTTGTACTGTTCCTTTTGAGAAATAAGAAAATAGAGTCAAAGTAAAATGTACTTTTTCTCCCAAATCTATGTGCCATTCCTGATCTTGATTGAACAGGGGAGAGCGTCTTTCCTCTGGATTAAGAATCCAGCTGAGACAACTACCCCAGCCCCACACATTCTACAAGGGAATCCAAAGTCAGAGCAGTGGCGTTCAGTCAAGGGTAGCTGCTCTCTTTGAACATCCTGATAGATGAAATAAAGGACTGGGGGTCATCATTAAAAGTACCTTAAATGGGAGCTCAATCCCCAAAGCTATGATTGCCGAATCAGGAAAAAACAAGAAAGTATGTCGTCTCAGGGATTGGCATATTCAAGTTTACAAGAGAGACGATAAAGACTGGCCATGATGTAGAAAAATCAAAATTCAAGTTTGCCAGTAAGAAAAGAGCCTGAGTAATAGTCAGCTAAAGAATGGAAGGGACCAGTTTACCCAGGAAGTTACAAGAGCCTTTATTAAAATGGAGAGCTACTTTTGTCCTTCTGTCTGCTTGCTTCTGGCAAAGGTTGACTCAGGAATAGAGGGGGAATCTCTTGGGGTCCAGCAGCTCTGCTGGCTTGGGAAAGTGTGCACTGCATCACCCACTCCTCCCTGTGTGAGACAATCTCTGTGCCTCTGTTTCGACAGTTCAAAACCCTTAAAAATATCTTTCTTTACAGCTCAATACAGAAATTGCCAGAACCTAGTCCTCTACTTTTTTCTTTAAAAACAAACAATGAAATGGGGATGTTTGCACGACAATGATATGAACCGATGTCTGTATTTTTATATCTTTAGACGCCCAACAAATACATAAAAATCTGCATGAAAATAACAATTAGTAAGTTTGCAAAACTGAGCAATGGAAAGTTCGGAAATGCCAGGATTCAGGGAGTCTGAGTACTGTGCACGTGCATTTTGACACAGTCTTGAATTGCACAATGGTAGTATTTTTTTCCACAGGCCCCTCATTCAGTGACCATTGAAGTGTTGTTTGTTGTTTGCCTTCCGACACTGTGTACATACTTCTGCAACGTGAACACATCAAGTCAGGTTCCAGGTCGCAGTCCTTCTCTTCCAGGGGCTCAGTGGCCAGGGCCCAGTATATCTAAAATATCAGGTAAATCCCTGGGATTCGGGGTGTGGCTGACAGGGCCTATTTCTCAGGCACCATGAAGTGTTCTACTCTAAGGATGAGGCTTGTCTGTGCAGTAGATAGAGCTTTCTCAGGGGACAGTCTGTGACAGGAGAACAAACTCCCATGTCATTCCGAGGCTATTAGAGAGACAAGGTGGGTGAGGGATAGGGTGACCAGATAGTGAGTATGAAAAATCGTGATGGGGGTGGGGTGGGATTGATAGGCGCCTAAACCCCGAATATCTGGACTGTCCCTATAAACTTAGGACATCTGGTCACCCTAGCTGAGGTAATATCTTCTGTTGGACCAACTTCTGTTGGTGAAAGAAATAACCTTTCAAGGACCTGAAGGAGAACTCTGTGCACTCCTTTCACCAACAGAAGTTAGTCCAATAAAAGATATTACCATGGCAGATGTGCGTCATATTATTAATGTACTAGAGCAAGCTACTCAGATACTTCATTGATGAGAACAGTAGAAAAACCTAGATAGAATAAAGTGAAGGAGAAAGAGAGAGCCTCTTTCTGAGATTATCCTTTTCCTTCTCCCTAATGATCCTATTTGCTAACAAAGATATATATTCTTAGTGCTGTTGTGGCTTTGTGCAGAAGTGTGAATTGTCTCAGTAGATTCGGATGTATTTTATCTTTTAGGCAAAGATATCGAAAATAGGGAATACAAACAACACATGTTATGCAAACCCGCACCACTAGGTGGAAGCAGATATTTTGAGTTGTCATTAATTGAGAAACCGTTTCAAAAAGTGAAGTAATGTTCTTGGAATTCTGCTTTAAGCCACAAGGCACACAGCTAAGCAGAGTCATCTTTTGAGTGCTGGATCTTTAATTTTTTTTCCATACGAGAACCTGCTTAAAATCCCATTAATAAACTGTGTTCTCTTCACTCTCCTATTTGTCTGTGCTGTGACGGAAAAATATAATTGTCTGTCAATAATGGCTTTTATTTGAAGCAGAGAGTTAGAAAACATGTGTGTAAAATGCTTTGAAGAAGAAAATCTCTCTAGAAATGCAAATTATTATTATTGTTGTTATTGGGTCAAATTCTACAGTAGGTATTTAGGCTCCTAGCTTCCACTGATTTCAGACAGACAGAGACAGACACAGACCCTTTGTTTTTTCTCCCTCCTCCCAGCTTTTGAAAGTATCTTGTCCCCTCATTGGTCATTTTGGTCAAGTGCCAAGGAGGTTACCTTGAGCTTCTAAACCCTTTACAGGTGAGAGGATTTTTCCTCTGGCCAGGAGGGATTTTAAAGGGGTTTACCCTTCCCTTTATATTTATGACAAATGCATTTTCTGTATTTACCAGCTTTGTTTTCTTGCATCCTCAGTCATTTTGGGCCTTGTACATAATGTGTATAAATGGAATATTTATCATCCTCTCTGACTGTAATGTGTTTTAAGTGATGGTATATTGTCAAGCTGCATTCAGTATGGGTTAATCTGTTGATCCTCATTAGTGAGAGAAGTGTATGAATTACGAGCCCAAGCAGGATCCCGCTGCTCATTGCTGCAGCTCAACTTGCACTGCTGCAGAACACTATTTGTGTGTGTGCACAAGGCTTGTGTTGTGAAAACCTTGCCCCCTGTAAATACACTCAAAGTCAACCTCTGATCCAGCTCTTGTCAAATGCAGCCAGTTAACATCACAGTGACCACGGGTGTAAAGCTGTGGCCTCCTCCTTTTGAGGGTCTACTGTTGCCCAAGTTCTAAGTCAAGCTGTGGCAGTGTTTGGGTGATGATGTGCTAATTTATGAGCTCCTTGATGCCTGCACAGTGTTTGTCATGGTTTTGCCACACATACTCTTGTTCTGTTCTTGATCTTAATTTGTTCTGTGGCATGACATAGTTCATGGTGTTACTTGTCACATGCATGAACACTCTTCCCATCACTGGTCCATCCATAGTGGACTTATATGTGGATGCCTTGCCCGGATGTTAACAGCTGCAATGAGCAAGCATTCTTACAATTACTTGTGCTCCTACCTGATGCTGCATTTTTGAAAGGCCCGACTTTATGGAGCCAGGTGTAGACTGTGAGGGGTGCAGAACACCAGCACAGAGACAGGCAAACTCTCTGTGCTGACCATGCCCTTAGCTTCTTGCAGAGCGACCTGCTGTTTATGTACTAAAAATGGAGTAGGCCTCAACTGTGTGCCGCTGGATACTTTCCATCTTGTGCAAATGTACGAGTCCCCAGTTTACACAATGGCATGGAACAGGGGCTGAGTCACATCAGACCCTGACTCAGGAAGAAAGTTCCCGAAATAGGTAGCACTATATTAGTTATCTGCTGGTACCTGGTCAAAGGGGGCTTTTTGCTTGCTTTATTATTCTCTTGTCTGTTTGTTGTGCTGTTAAGATGTGTTAATTAATTAATGACAGTTAAGGACCATCTTGTTCTCTGTTTGTACAGGTCCTAGCGCAATGGGATCCTGCTCTGTGACTGGGACTGTGGGGCAGTACTGCAATACAAATAATCACATGCTGATCTCCAGAAATATTTTTATAGCGTGGCCATCCCCACTAGCTTAAGAGATTAGTCACGGAAAATGGAAGTATGTGAACCTGACATCTGCAGTTTAACTCAGTCCCCTTGTCTCCTGCACTGAGTGTTCTTTCTGCTCAATACACACTCAATGGTAGGCATGCCCACAGAATAGGGTTATGAAGATGGGTCTCTGGGAGGCTTTGACTTCCTCTACCATGGGATGCTATTGCAGGAAGGAGGTTTGCTGGGAAGAGATGGGGTCCGTCTGACCAAGAAGGAGAAGAACATCTTCATGCACTGACTCACCAACCTTAGGAGAAGAGCTTAAAACTAAGTTCAGAGGGGGCAGGTGAAAAAAGCCACCAGGTAAAAAAAGGTGGCCTTAATAGAGAACTAGCTGTGTGGGGAGAAGTAGATGTGGAAAATTGCAGTAGAATTACAGGAGAAACAAGAGGGAAATCCATGGGGGCATCCGCTTAACATCTTAGATGTCTGTACAAACAAGCAAGGAGTAATAATAATGGGGAATAAACAGTAAGAACTGGGAGTTTTAGTACATGAATCTTAACTGAGCTTAACTGCATCACAGATACTTGATGGGATAAATCTCATGACTGGACTATTGGTATAGAGGGCTATAGCTTGTTGAGGAAGGACAGGCAGGAAAAAAAAGAGAGGACATATTGCATTGTAAACCTGTTCTGAGGTCCAGAAGGAGGTGAGAAGCAGACCAGTTGAAAGTCTCTGAGTAAAGATAAAAGAGGGAATAAACAGGGGTGAGGTCCTGGTAGGGGGTCTATTACAGACCACCAAATCAGGAAGAGGAGGGAGACGAGGCATTTCTAGAACAAACAACAGAAATATGCAAAACACAAATCCTGATCGTAATGGGGGACTTTACCTACCCAGACATCTGCTGAAAAAGGAATATGGTAAAACCCAAAATTACCCAATAAGTTCCTGGAATGTACTGGGGACAATGCTTTGTTTCAGAAAATGGAGGAAGTAAGCGGGGGGACAGCCATTTTAGACTTGATTCTGACCAGCAGAGAGGAGCTGGTGGTGAATGTGAAGGTGGAAGGTGATTTGGGTGAAAGGGATCAGGAAGGATAGATTTCATGATTCTAAGGAAAGGAAGGAGTGAGAATGACAGGAGAAGGACTGCCAAAAGCAGACTTTAACATCCTCAGAGAATTGGTAGGTAGCGACCCATGGGGAAAAAGTCTAAGGCATAAAGGAGTTCAGGAAAGCTGGCAGTTTAACCTCCAGGAGACAATATTAAAGGCACAACTGCCAATGCAAAGGAAAGACAGGAAGAATAGTAAGAGGCCAATGGCTCCATCAGAAGTTTTCTAATGACCTGAAAATCAAAAAGAAATCCTACAAAATGGGGAAACATGGACGAATTACTAAGGAGGAGTACAAAAGAATAGCATGTCCGTGTAAGGGCAAAATCAGAAAGGGTAAGGCACCAAATCACTTATACATAGCAAAGGACACATGTCATTGGAATTCTTTTTCCATATGGTTTACTGCAAAGAGTGTCATCACTCTGAATGCTTTGAAGGCAACATCATCTCCAAAATCAAGTGTGGCCTCTACATATGGCCATACAGATGACACCACACTGTATTAAACACAACAAAAAATAATTGAGTTGATTTGTTTGGCGGGACATGGAAATGAAGAATAAATTTCAATTCATTGTAAAACAGTATAAAATCAATATTTGTAATACAGTCCAATAAGATTTCATCAAGCTTTTTAATCAACCGAATTAAAAAGCAAAGGAAACCAACCACCCACACTCAAGTGTCACTGTGCATTCCAACCAACCAACCACACTCAAGTGAGAGTGGGACGGAGAGAGGGACGGAACCAAAATTCAAAATGATTTCGAGCGAATGAGAAATTCTACACTGGAGCAAATTTAGCCACCTATTGGACTGCGTACATGGATGGGCCCAGATATTGAAATGTATTTAGGTTCCTCACATCTATTGATTTCAGTGCGAGTTAGGAGCCTAAATCCCTTTGAGGCTCTTGTCCATGTCATCACAGCACCTACCTGGTCAGCAGCAGTTTATGTGCTATGTCACAGTCACAGCGATGTCATAATAGTGCTTGCATAATCTGATCTGGCTATCCTGGACAGGACAGGACAGGACAGCCTGAGAGGCCAGCTGCCTATCAGTACTGGAGCTCTTTGGAGAAAGGACTGGAGGAAGTGTTGAGGAAAGATTAAAACATGAATAAATTTGTGAGTGAGCAGGAGGTAACCGACAGAGGTAAGGGTCAGCATTGTATTCTCTATATCCATTCTATATTCACACACACATTTAGAAAGCATAGGCATACAGATTAGCTGTAATGTTCTCCTTTTGTATGAGCAGAACCTCAGCTGCTGGAAACCAGTGTCCCTCTGTTGACTTCCTTGTAGCTGTGTTGATTTACACCAGTTGAGGAGTTGGCCTGCAGCCTCTGGACCTGGAAACTTTCCTGAGAATCTGAGTTTCTAGGGAATGTTATGGGGGAGGTCTTCCTTCTTTTCTCCCCGTTGTTTTATGTTTGTTATGGGCCCTCATTTTGTGTCTTCTGCATCCATGAAGCCAACTCCATCAGAGAGAGGGGAAATTAGAACAAAAAAGGCAGAAGGACTTCTCCTCTAGCTGTCTAAATGAAGCTCTGCTCTTATCTTAAATGCAAGAGAACAAAGCATGGGGTCACATTTCTTAGCAACACGAGTGCTCCTCATCCCACACGGATGGGCAGTGTAGGTTACAGTTATGATTCCGTTTGCATCTGGGTGTTACAACTGAAGGATGCAATTTGCATAACGGATGGGCAATCACCTAACCTCAAGCAGTCTTTCCTGGGAAAGGGAAATCTTGTTAGTTCCTCCTTCATGCTTGGAATGCTGTTACAATGGAGACAGATAAATACGGCATTTCAGATTTCTTGTGAAATATTAAGTCTCCTGGAGAATTTCTGCCCAGAGCGAAGAGATACATGGGAGATCAAATCCTGATTTTTTTCATACAGCAGCTATTTCATTGTTTCCTAGAGTTTAAGGCCAGAAGGGACCATTAGATCATCTAGTCTGACTTCCTGTATTTCACAGGCCACTAAATTTCACCTAGCAACCCTACCCTGAACCCCAAAACTTGTCTTGGACGAAAACATTTCAGTCTTTAGGAGACAAAACTGTTGTGTGCCATCGGCAGAGGACAGGAGAGACTGAGGTTCCACCAATGCCTGAGGCCCTTGCAATGGTCAAGAATTGATTAGGTCAGATATACTCAGATTATCCTAGCAGGTGATCAGTGCCCCATCCTCCCACACAAAGGTCCCTGCCAATCCGACCAGGGGGAAATTCCTTCCCACCCACAACTCTGGAGATCAGTTGGACCCTGAGCATGTGAGCAGGACAGCTAAGGAAACAGATTCTCTGAACCATCTTAGAGCACTGGTCCACCCTACCAGGTGTCCCATCTCCTGCTATGGTCAATCCCTGACGCTTCAGATGAAGGTTGGAGGGACTCACCCCACCCCACCCCACTCACAGCGTACACCTCGCCAATTGTGCAGGGGGGGGGGGGGGGAATTCCTTTATGACCTCTACAGGCAACTGTACAGGGGGGAGGGATAGCTCAGTGGTTTGAACATTGGCCTGCTAAACCCAGGGTTGTGAGTTCAATCCTTGAGGGGGCCATTTAGGGATCTGGGGCAAAAGTTGGGGATTGGTCCTGCTTTGAGCAGGGGGTCGGACTAGATGACCTCCTGAGGTCCCTTCCAACCCTGATATTCTATGAACTGGATGAACTCCGTTCCATGAGTCTTCTCTGCAAGTATTTAAACTACCATAAAAGAAGATTGAAGGCTTTCTTCAAAACAAGGGGCCTAAAGTTAGGCTTCTAAATTCATACTGAGCTCTCCAACAGTGGCCTGAATTTCAAGAGATACCGAGCCCCAAAAGTTCCCAGCATAGCCAATAGGTACATCTGGGTGCTCAGGATTTTTGAAAATGGGCCCTGACTCAGCAAAACTCTTAAGCATGTGCTTAACTTTAGCTCTATTTCTTGGCTTAGAGTTAAATTATTACTCTGTATGCTATCAAAACTCATCAATTGACAGTAAAGAGGGAAAGGAAGATTATTTTACGGGGGGATCTACTTGAAAGGAGCATATTTGCTTCATTATGATTTCCCCCCAAGCACACTGGGTAGTTCAGCAAACAAACCTGGTCATCAGGAGGAAGGAAGAGGATTTCCAGGATTCCCAGGTCTACTTCTCACAGTGTTGGGGCTCCTGCAGAATCTTTACTGGATAGTGAATTCAAGAGGCCGGCACCAATTTCTGCTATCCTTTTGTCTAATTTCAGGTGTTTATAATGAGGTTGTCTCCCTCCTGGCACATATGGATGATCAAGATAAGGGCAAAATTGCCCTCAGGATTGCCTTTATAGCCGAGACCAAGCTGGCTATCGTTCTGACAGTTCTGCTCGAGAAACTGCAAAAGGATGAGGTAGGGCAGTTTCATGAAATTACATCCGCTTTCCAGGTGTCCACACCAAATTCTGCCTGACTTCATGGGGGTACAGGGGACTGCACGGGGATAATTCAGTGTAGAACTTGGCCTGGCGCACCATCAGGAGAATCAGTATTCGCCCTTCTGTCCTCAGGCGTAAACTCATCATGCAAAATGCTGTTCTTACAGATCAGGATGATATAATGCTCTATAAAGAGAGCATTGTCCTTTTACACACAGTGGAGTACATGGGCTGTAGACAGTAAAAGTACACCATCGGACTAGCAGTAATCTCTTCTAATAATATTTTGCCCTTCTTTCGCATCTTCATCCAAAAATCTCAAAGCACTTCCCAAATACTAATGAATTAAGACTCACAGCACCCTTGTGAGAATGGGAAGCATTATCCTCATGTACGGATGACTTGTGTCACAGGGAATTAAGTAACTTGCTCAACACCACTTAGCAAGTTAGTCAAAGAATGTGAATAAAACCCAAGTGAACTGACTCCCTGCTCTAAATCCTAGCCAACACTCCTTTATTATGATGACATATTATTGAGATTATAGCATTGAAGGGACCCTTATCTATATATTTTCTACGGGGGGAATTCTGCAAGAAAAAGATAAAAATGATGCGTACAATATTTTAGAAGTTCTGCAAAATTCTGCATATTTTGTTTGTCAAAATAATACAATATAATTACACCCGTTAAAATTATTTTTGGTTATTTATTTCAAAATACCTATCAGCAAGTATGTCTGTATGAATACAGACAACAAAAAGGATTCAGGAAATGTTTTTTGACAAACTGATTCCTTACTATGCCTGTTAATACAGAACTCAGAGTAATAATTCATTTAAACTCAATACAGAACCATATTTCTTGCACCCCTTAGGCGCCGTGCAAAGGCTTGGTAGAGTCAGGGGTAATGGAGGAGCTGAGGGAGAGGGAAGTAAATTGCTGGGAAGGAGCCTGGGTGTGAACTTGGAGCATTGCTGGGTATGGGTGGGAAAAGTCTGGAAGAGTTTTTTTGGGAGGGGCGGGGAGGAATTGTTAGGCAGCTCCCCCCATGCAGACCCTGTCTGACCCCTAACCTCTCCTATTCAGTAAGGCACATCTGCCCCTGTCTCCATGTGTTCCTGCACACCCATGGGTCCTGGCACGCCCTGTCCACATGTGTCCCTCCACCCCCACTCAGAAACCCACTCCCGTGTAGATCTAACGGCTGAGCTCATTGCCCCTGGGAGCGGCTGAGGACTTACTGCAGGAGTTGGGTATTTTATCTTCCACATTTACAAATTCTGCCTGGAGTGGCTAGAGCAAGGGCAAGGTGCTCATTTTTATTGTTTGTTCTGAAGAAATGAAACTAGAGAAGGGGGCAGTGAAGGGCGCGTCCTCTGGCTCTTTTCTCTCCAGGAAGATTAAACGATGTCAGTTGCTCGGCTGCTTCTGAAGCGCTGCTCAGTGCGGTGCTTGTGGAGGGCCGGGCACGTTTTACACCAATTAAGCCACCAATTAGGGCAGGGGCTTATTAGCCACATTCCTGTCTGGTCGGCAAGAAAGAGTTTTCCCAATTCTTCTCTTTTATGTTTTGTCCCCAGCAAAACAGAGTAGACATTTACTGTGTCCTGGAGAAAGTCTTACAGCAGGACACCCAGGGCCTGGAGAGAAGGCTTGCGAAGAAAATAATAACACTAGCCTCAAACCACATGAGAGAGACTCAGGTAAGTTAGTTCTCCCGAGATACCAATCAAAGGTTCCAAAGCTTTAACTCATTCAAACTCTCTTTTGGGGGGATAAACTACATACTGAAATGAAAATGTATTCTTCTGTTAGAGGCCCACACCTTCCTCCAGACCAAAGCCCAGGTCCTAGACAGCACTTGTGCACATGCATAAGATGGGACAACTCACATGCTGAAAGTTACACATGTGCTGAAGTGCTTTGCAGGATCAGGACCTGAGACACATGATCTCAGACCCAGAGACAGGCCTATGGTGTCTTAAGGAGCAAGTCTTTCCCGAAGTCTACTCAGGATTTCATTATTGAGACTGATTTTATGGGGAAGGCGCTCTGATACTGTAGCGATAAGTGGCAGTATAAAGCCCCAAGACAGACAGAATCTGAGCTATCTCCAAAAGAAGCAGCATTGGATTTAGAATATAGTTTGCCAGCAGGAAAACCCATGGAAAAATCCCTCTCTTGTTCCAAAGGAAGTCAGTCTCCTTTTGGGGGACAGTTTATTCCAGGAAAGCTCTCGGAATATCTTGAAGCTGCCCAGTCTGTGTCTCACTTACCGCCTCAGGGAAGGGCAGGGAAAATATCATGTGACTATGGTGACCAGTCACCCACCACAAGTAGCTAACAGTGAATAGGCTAACGAAGCAGCTTGCAAGCAACTCGAAGGCTGAAAACTGTTTAGCCAAGTGACTCAAGGAATATTTATGACGAATGACTCTACCCTCAGAAAGTTGGGTTGGTTCATTCACAACTTGTGCACAGAAATAAGGACTTGACTCATGTAAACAACTCTGGCTAGTGCAACCGGCTTCAGTCACCTCAGTCTCTCTCTTTTGGTTTTTGTTTTTAGGAAGCAAGAAATGAACTAAAAGTGGCAGCTAGCAACACCTTAGTGACTCTGGCACGCTGCTATTTCAGTGATGTCATGTTAGAGCTGATGTATCATCTGGAGCTGCCTGAGGAGTTTATTTTCATTACGTTGGGCAACCTGTCATCCGCCTATGGTATGGTCACTTCCCTCTTTTCTTTCAAAGTGATTGTTTTTCATTTAAGGACAGGGGATTATCTCTCTCCCTAAAAATGTTACCGCTAAACAGAGCTCTGTTTGAGTGTGTGTGTAGAAACACAAGATTAACTGCTGTTGCTAGTTGTGGCCTCCAGATCATGAGCGATCCAGCCGGAGGTGAAAGCTCTAACTTATGCCCCTGAGTGAAGTACCTGAAGGATGGGAATGAGTGGAAGATCAGGTCTAGTGGAGCTCTTCTCCACCCCACTTCCCATCCCGCCCCAGTGCTCTCTCCCCTTACTCTGGGAGTGAGTTGGGCATTGGGCACAGCTGTACACTTGTGGAGGATTCCCCTCTTCAGGGTGACTCCCCCACTGGCTTTCAATGGCTGCTTTAAAGCCATTCTGCTCTGCTTACGCAGCGCCAATGGCCTCGGAACCCAGAGCATCCTGCCCCACAGTGTTTCTACGTGTGTTGTAAGAAGGCAGAGAGCAGCTGATTGTCTGTCTTCCTTCTCTTCTGGCCTTTCTCTGCAGCACTTAAGTGTATCCCTTTTGTGGGAATGATCCTGAACGTCATGATCTCCATGTTGGAGTTAGTCGAGGACAGCAGGATGAGACAAGCATTTTGTGGTGGTAAGTGCCAGCACTTCCTGTAGGTGCCCCAAATGGATCATAGAATAGAATATCAGGGTTGGAAGGGACCCCAGAAGGTCATCTAGTCCAACCCGCTGCTCGAAGCAGGACCAATTCCCAGTTAAATCATCCCAGCCAGGATATTTAGGGGGTCTTGGTACAGATTTAAGTGACTGACCAAGTCTGCAAACAGGCCCTGAACTCTGCTCCCTTCCCTGGATTGCACCAGGTGCTGCGTTCCTTGGCTCCCGTGGCACTCAGTGAAGTTGAGAATGCTCCTTACTTTGCAGGAGGTGCTGAGCATTTGTAAGTTCAGGCTCTTTGTGACTCACGCATATCGTTTAAAATAAACAGACACAAAGGCTGAAGCTGCCCCTCTGCCAGGAGGCTTCTGCGGGAGGAGGTGAAGGGAGCAGATTTCATTACTGTACATTTAAAAATCCCCTGTTTCCCACTCCTCCACCCATTCTCTCTCCTTAGTTTCTTCATCATCATCATCATCTCCTTTCACCCTCTTTCTCTGTCTTCTCTTCTTCTCCACTTCTCTCTTCCTTTGCTTTTCAGGTGATGCTCAGTAAGGGGTTAATCCTGTGCCCTTGAGGGAAATGGGAATTTTGCCATCCACTTCATAGAGAACAGGACTGGGCCCTAATTCGTCTTAGCAAGGACACTAGATACACCTACTTTTAGGGCAAAGTGCTCCCCACTACCTTCAAATCCCACTAAAGCCAATGGCAGTTAGGGGCACTGAACATCTTTCAAACAAACTGTAACTCAAGATGAAATCATACAGTGTTCGGGTTGAATAAACAACAACTGCAGAGGACGCGAGTCTTCAAATGATGGTAATTGAAAAAAGATGGAGAGATTTACAAAGAAAAAAGCCTTTTAAGAAACAAGAAATGGAATGGGGGAAAGAGAAATAGCTCCAAATTGATATGGGATTTCAGCATCTAGTCCTGATAAGAGCTGCCATGGAATTGGAGTAAACGATAGGCCTGGGTGTCTTCTCTGAGAAAGCAACTTCTCCTCATTATTGCTATGTCCTTTTCACATTGCCTGTCTTCTCTCCTTCCGTGCAGTTCTGGAAAAATGCTCAAGGGCAGTGAATGGATATTTTATGAACTGGGAAAAGTGCTCATTCCCCAGAATGGGTGAATCACGATTCTGCAATCAAATTCTTCCCTTATATTGTCATGTGACCAGCAACTGGCTGACCTGTGAGGAGCTGGAGGTGAGAATTGCTGACTTTCTAAACCTTTAGCGGAAATTGTGATGTTACATTCTGTGTGTCTGGCACTCTTTGTGATGATGGCATTTAATGGTAGGTCCTTTTGGATGGAACAGAGTGTCATGTAAAACATCGAAAACCCATACGTTTCTAATGTCACCACATCATGGAAATTCGGTCTGTACCTAGTGTACATGGATTCTAGTTTTGTGCACCTAATGTGCAGATGAACCCGGGATAGTGGGCTAAATTAATTCCTGGTCTAAGTCCATTCAGCCCCAGTGGAGTTACAGCAGGGATGAGTTGGCCTAGAATGCATATTAATCTGGGGAAATATTTTACCTGGTCTAGTTGTGAGGTGCATTAGAATATAATCCTGACACCAACCCTACGAGTCCTGGTTCTTTACCAGGAAATATTGGGATAGGACCGTTCCGACAGTGGAACAAGGGAAATTGCACTCATTAGAGGTAGAAAAGGTGTGCCTATTGGAAGAGATTGAATGAATTCGTAGGAACATAAATTCTGTGTCTCATCTATGCAGCTCAAGCAGGCCATCATCAAAGCCCTTGGTCCCATGATGGGCATCCTACTACACAAAAAGGAGCCACCAAATCCGATATTTAAGGAGATCTCATGGCTCCTTGAGCAATATAAGGAGGAAATTGATGTTTTTCACGTCACCAAGGTGAGGTACCACTCATTAAGGTAACTGTCTCTGTGTGTGCATGTGTGAACTGCAGGAGGAATTTGCTACCAGTGGGGTTTCCTGGTCTAGATAGTGACTTGTTAGATAATAAAGATGCACACAAGTTCTGGCTTTATACACATGGTGACCCAGGCAACAAGATTTGTAGGTAACTGCCTCTGATGAAAAGCATCCTCTGTTTCCTGGGGAGGAGGAGAAGGAGATAAAAAAACAAAACACCTGCACAACAAGATACTCTCTCCTTGTGATTTCCCAAAACATCCTGTCAACTCTGTGTCTCTCTTTTAGATCATAAGCTCCTCAGAGCAGGGGCTACCATCTGTTGTCTCTGGTCGGTACCAAGTCAACTGTCAACGGTTGAAAATTAATAACAAGGAGGCTTGAGGGTCATTGCTTTGCACTGCATAACTAGATAGATATAAAATCATTGCCTGTCTGTTTCATCTACCGTTCTATGCAGTGCTGTTGTAGCCATGTTGGTCCAAGATATTGGAGCGACAAGGTGGGTGTGATAATCTAATTGAAGATATTGTCTCACTCGCCTTGTCTCTCTATTTCATCCACCCTCAGTAGCACATGAGCGAGAAGTAAGGGGCCATATTCTGTCTTCAGTGGGGCTACACAGTTGTAAATGAAGTCATGAGACAGCTCTAACTTCTTGGTAGTGATATTTACTCACCGTCTATGTTGGTTGAAGCTTTCTAGTACAGAGTATGTGGTCACTTTGGGGGTTGAAATACCCATGATTTGGAGGGAACCAGTGTATCATGGACTTGTTTGATAGCATCAGGGCACTACACAACTGTGTAAACATAGTAAAGTATGTAGATGGCATCCGAGACATTCTGGAAGCTTCAAGCAGCAACAGAGAAAAGTGTGTTAGATGCAGGAAGGAATTAGATTTTCACCATTTTTTAATCAATAACCTGGCAGAGGACATAAAATCATCATCGATAAAGTTGGCAGATGAGATAAAAATGGGGGAGTGGTAAATAATGGAGAGGACAGCTCACGGATTCAGAGTGATCTAGATCACTTAGCAAACGGGGCGCAAAGAAACAATATGCCTTTAAATATGGCTGAATGTAAATGTATGCGTCTAGGCACAAGGGATTTAGGCCAGACATACATGATGGGGGATGCTGTCCTGGGAAGCAGTGACTCTGAAAAAGATTTTGGGGGTCATGGGGCATAATCAGCTGAACATGAACTCATGCTGTGGCCAAAAAAGCTAAAGCTGGGATGCATCAAAAGGGGAATCTCAAGGAGGAGCACAGTGGTTATTTTACCTTTAAATCTGGCACTTGTCTGATGACTGTTGGAATCCTGTGTCCAGTTCTAGTGCCCACAATTCAAAAAGGGTGTCGCTAAATTGACAGACGAGCCACAGTGAGGAAAGGATTAGAACATATGCCTTACAGAGGGAGAATCAAGGAAGTCAATCTATTTAGTTTAATACACAGAAAGTAAAAGGGTGTGTGATGGGGTTTACCTACCCCGCATTGGTTCAGCAGGGGTTAATCATGCTTTGTGGGCCGAGGAGGTCATGCCCCCTCATCTCTGCTCGGCATGCTTCAGCTGGACCCAGGATACAAAAGAGAGCCGCTCAGCTCAGGCTGGGATGGCTGCCAAAGGGAGCAGAGGCGCATTGAAGGCTCCTGCAGAGAGACTGCCAGTGCTCCAGGATTCAGAGGCCAGCCGGACTGTGGCTGCAGCTGACCCCCAGCCACCCAATGCCAGAGATGGAGGAGAGACCCCAGAATCCCTGAGACTCCCAGCTGCGGAAGAACGGGTGGGAAGTAGCCTAGGTGGACGAAGCATTGATCCACTTGAGGTAGCAGGCTTGACTCAGCATGCTTTGGAAGGATCCCCGCTGAGTTGGTGGCAGATACCCCTGCGCCCTGGGCTGGGACCCTGTGGAATAGGTAGGACCCAGTGGAGAAGGGCTCACCACTAGGCAACACTAACCTGCCGCAAAAGGTGGTTCTATCGACTCTGGCCACTAGGCCGCATTGCCCTGCAGCCAAGGGTGGGTCTACTGACTTTGGCCACTAGGCCGCACTGCCATCCCGAGAAGGGCAGCCCAAGTGACTCAGGCTGTTGGGCCGCGGTCCCTCACCCAAGGGCTGCTGCACTGATCCCGACCATGAGGCGATGCTGCCCTAGGAGCCCGGACTGCTGTGGTGGCTAGGGAGACTAGGCCAGTTGGGCCGCTCCAGATCTACTTCAATTCCTCCTCAACCTGATACCACCCTGACGGGGTGGACCTATCCTGTGACAGGGTGACTTAATTACACTCTATAATATCTTACATGAGGGACTCCTATTATCTAATGGGCTCTTCCGGCTAGCAGAGAAAGGTGTCACTTGATCCAATGGCTAGAAACTGAAGCTAGACACTTTCAGACTGGAAATACGGCGTACATTTTTAATGGTGAGATAATTAACCATTAGAGCCATTTCCCAAGGGCCGAGGCGGATTCTGACGATTTTTCAATCAGGATTGGTATGTTTTTCTAAAAGCTCTGCTCTGGGAATTATTCTGGGCAAGGTCTCTGGCCTGTGTCATACCGACCGGAGGTCAGACTAGATGATGGCAAGAATCCGGTCTGGCCTTGGAATCTAGGAATCCCCTGAATCTGCTTCAGTCACTACATATGGCTCCTTTGTGTGCCCACCATCTGACTTTCGCCCTCTGTTGCAGAGTCTGAGCCAGCTCTTGGAGGTCTCTGTTGAATATAAGATCCCTCTACCTAAAGGGAAGTTTCAAGCCATCTGCAGTGCTCTGCACAACCAGGTGAGGGGTGGTTTTGCTTGGATCCCTTCAGCTTAGGCACAGCAGATCTGAAGCATATTAACACTAAAAAATCAATGGAATGATCGTGCAGAGCCTGGGGACCTCCTCATGCCTTACTGATTTCTGCAGGCTCAAGAGTAAGCAGGGAGCGGTCTCATTTTCTTAGCTACTATCCAGCTCAGTTTGTAAAGCGATTTCACCATAAGCCGATTACCAGGGGGAGTCAGAGTTGTAAAGTAAAAACTGTGGCTGTGTCTTGATTAGGTCAGCTCTGCTGCTCAAAACACTTTAGCTTCTCTTATCTAATGTATTGGTCATTGTCTTTGAGTCTTGCTGTGCATGCAGGACCATCTCCCTGGGGTTCAGACCTCTAGTTGGACAAGCAGGACGTGGAAGCTTAGAAATGAATTGAACATTTTTCTTTTCCATTGCTTCTGATTAGTTTTTCTTTCACCATTTCCCTTCTTCCCACAGATCTGTTCTCCAGCTAAGCAGCTCAGCACAGAAAACCACAAAGAGCTGTTCCATTGTGTACTTCTGCTAGGTAAGGGGAAGAGACTCTGAGTTACACAGTGGTTTCTTTGTAACTTCCTTACCTTTGTGAGGTACGGTAAGAATAAGAGTTCTGCAGACAGTGAGGATGTGATTTCTTCCCTTGCAGCCCGTTCTTCTCCTGATGATCTGCTAGCATTTCTACACAAGCAGCTGGAGATTGAGCATGAGGCCGTTCGTGTGGCGTCTTTAGATTTCCTGAGAGCTATTGTTGGTGCTGACTGTAAGTAACACAGGAGCAACTGTGCCAGCTGCCCTCTTGGCCGACATACTGAGGGTTGAGTTGAGGACATCCAGAGCTAAAAGCTTGAGCTACTAGAGATTGAGCTAAAGAACCAAGGCTTTGTAGGCACGGCAGGGCTGCAGCAGACTCATCACCTCTGCAACTGGGGCACAGAGGCTCTAGAACACACAGTCACCAGTGGTTTGGAGATCCCCTAAGGGACCAAATGCTGCCCTAAGTTACTCCCATATGGCCACACAGAAATCAACAGGTTCAACTAAGTGCTGAATGTAGCCCAAGATATTTGTCAAGGTCTTTTTCAACTTCAAATACAGAAGTTAACTTGGGGCTAATGCATGTTAACAATAATCAGATAAAAATAGAATAATACTCCTGACTCGAGAATCCTAAGTATTTTACACTCTAGACTAGATTCTGAGTTCTGTTATGCCGGTGTAAACACAGATTAACTTCAGTCACCCCAGTCTATCAAACTCCTTTATAATATTTCCATCATGGTAGTAGGATGGCACTATTTAGAGAAATGGAATTACTTTAGATTTATACTGGTGCAACTGAGACCAGAATCTGGTCCTATGTCTTCCCCACTGATTCTGTAGAGGAGAGAAGCTTGATGCTCTTCTTAACTAGGGCCCTTTGAAATCCAGGATTAATTCCAATGTGGAAAGTGAGTGTGTGTGGAACAAAGAAGCACTGTTCACCTCTCCTTATCTTTCAGTGCCTGAGACAAGAGTTAAAAAGCTTCTGATTGTGAAGGCAGTGAAATCCACTCTCAGTGATCAGAATGCTATGGTAAGATTGTGTGTGGAACAGTGAACTATTTCAACTTTTTCAGTGTTATGGGATGAATGGATATCTGGGTGGAGCTTTCATTCCGATCCAGATGAGAGACTGCAGAATAGAGAAGGCATGTCATTCTCCTGCCGGTGTTAAATATATCCATGTTTCTAATCCAAGGAGACAAAATCAAAAGCATAAGGACTCTCATATCATATCCTAGCTCCTATTTCAGGCAGAAGGGCTAACAAGAAGTGCTGTGTGTAATCTCTACCCTTGCAGGTGAGGAAGGCAGCTCTTCATTTCATCAGGACGCTGCTCAGTTCAGGAAGTGTGGAGAATTGTGCAGCATGGGATCTGGTAGCATATGTTTTCAGCGAGTTCAGTGTGTCCTCCAGCAAACTGGTAAGGAGAGTTCTTAACACTTAGGACTCGGTCCTACCATTCTTGCATGCTGATTGCTCCCCTTGACTTCAGTGGGAGTTTTGACTC
This sequence comes from Eretmochelys imbricata, assembly GCF_965152235.1. NCBI lineage: Eukaryota > Metazoa > Chordata > Testudines > Cheloniidae > Eretmochelys > Eretmochelys imbricata. The sequence goes on along the minus strand of NC_135591.1, from coordinate 15,890,599 downwards.
CAGGACAGCTGGACTGAATGAATAGAGCCAGAATCGGATCCGTTATATTGGTGTAAAGTCAAGGTAACTCCACTGACTTGAGTGGTGTTACTCTGGATTTATACTAGTGTAACAGAGACCAGAATCTCACACTGGGTATTTCCATCTAACAGAGTTATCTATGCTGCTCCAACCTCTGATGAGTCATTGAACATTCAGAAAACACCATTTTTCAGTGAAATGTTCCTGTACAAGGAAGCACATCTTTTTGTTTTAAATAGACTCTCCAAAAAACGGAACGATGCCCCGTTCTGTGGGTGTCAAAGCAGACCTAAACTATCAGCAAAACACTCAGGTTATGCAGGTTGCATAAAAATATCTTCAATCCGTATTTCTATCCATGGACACAGCCCCGGGACCCAGACACTTTGTGCTCCATGACTGAATCCGTGATATGTATGAACATAAACAGTTCAACTTGACAGTAAGTTGTTGAAGATCTTAGCTCTGCCTGGCCCCTTTTCGACAACGTTGGAGCTTGTGGCAATACACACTCACACATATATCTTAAAGAAGGCTGCTTTTTCTCATCAGGCCTGTTTTGGTCCCATTGATAGAATCACACTCACTACACACAGAATGACCAAGCTGGTTGGGGCATCAGAACAAAGAGATTGGATCCCCCTGGTTCTGCAAATTTATTTCCCCTGGGCAGAAGCGGAATGGTTTTCCTCAGAGATCAAAAGATGAAACAGTTTTTCAAATTTTAAAAAATTGAACACTGTTGGGGGAACTCTTTTGTGTTCAGTGAATCCTTCCCTTCATTTTCGGGTTTTCCTAAGCCTGGGATCTGACCCACCAGTTCGGAGTTTCTATTATTCTCTTCCCTTCAGACGTTTGTGCACTTCCAGTGCAGTATAAAAGCAGGCAGAGGTCAATGCTCAAGATGGCTTTGTAAGAGAAGGACACTGGTTCTATTGCCAGTGTCTTACTACTAGCGAATAAGTTCTCTGTAGCTATCTCACAGCAGGGTACAACACTTCTCACCCAGGATGTTGAGGAAGAAAGCACGATCCAAACCCTGTGCATTGACATCCTGCAATGTCTGGACACCTCAGTCAATGGAATGACCCAAGTAAGTGACCTCTTGCTACTGCTTCTTGAAATAGGGACGTTCTTCCTTACGTTCCTTGTACCCCTCCACAAGGAAGCCTTCTGCACAGTCAGCATAATGGAGGATCAGCATGTCAAATTCATGTCAGGGATGATGTGACCCCTTCATCATGGAGTAAGCGGTTCACAGTAGAGAAAAGATATAAAGCAACTTAACTGGAAGGAATCATGTTGCAGAGATCGTCTCTTAATTCTTTCCACTGTCTGAGTGCAACTTCCCCTTAGATCCCCCATGAATACTTCTGAAATGTAGAGTTGGTGATCCTAGATTTGAAGAGATATTGGGGCTGGGACTGTGCCTTAGATAGGTCTGTCAAGTTCTGAGTAAGCTTATGTTACTATCTAAATATCTCCATAATGCTCTAATGCTGGGAAAGAGGCTTCATCTCTGGGTGAGAACCCAATTGCTCACTGTTAGGGGGCTTATTCCTTCACCCACTCACTTCCCTGGTCCTTCTCTCATGAACAGAGAGCAACAATACCCGAAGTCCAAAGGTGCAAACAATTCGATGTTTATTGGGGTGAACTTTCAGCAAGCATGATTCCAGTTTCCTTCCTTAGTATCCTCCTTCCCAGCTCTGACACCACAGAGCCTTACACCTGTGTCCCTGTTCCCATTCCTGCCCTTAGCCAAACATGATTCCAATTTCCTTACCCCCATTCCCTGTTCCCATTTCCCCCACCCCCCTACTTCCTGATTGACTGCAGACTATATAGTAAAACTTGACTTCTGCTTTGCTATACCTTAACCAATCATGTTCCTGAAATTTAACTAACCAATCCTAACATATTGTAACATGATTATGTAACCAATTATATCCCACCACCTTCATTAGTTTACAGCCAGCAAAATTAATTATACAGCAGACAGGAACAAGCACAGAACCAGACAGAGATTATACAGACAAACAATAGCAAAGTGGGAACTATAATGGGGGGAGGGATAGCTCAGTGGTTTGAGCATTGGCCTGCTAAACCCAGGGTTGTGAGTTCAATCCTTGAGGGGGCCATTTAGGGATCTGGGCCAAAAATTGGGGATTGGTCCTGCTTTGAGCAGGGGGTTGGACTAGATGACCTCCTGAGGTCTCTTCCAACCCTGATATTCTATGATAATGACAAGACAATACAGAAGTGAGGATTTCACATCCCAGTATTGATAAGTGAGTTCTTGCCACACAGGATGCTATCAAACTAAGTTTCCTTTTACATCTTCTAGGCCCTTCCCTTTCTCTGGAGGTGATAGGCACTATCAGGACAGGATTGTATTCCTAACAGCCCAATAGCACCTGATTTCAGTGTGACTAGTTTGGAATGTGAGGATGTGACTGTTCGCTTCCTAGCTTATGGCTGCCTCTGCTGCTTAGCCAAAGGCCTTAGCCTAAGAAGAGGGCCTCGGACTGTCACAGTAAGAGAAGGCTCTTACACCAGCAGACAGTGATTTTGATTCTTTCTTTTATACCTCTATAACTAGCCAAGTGATAAGAATACACCTAAATTCTTAAAGTACAGGCCTTTGCAGACAGGCCTGAATATCTATATCCTAACACTCACCAAACAAGATAGTGTCTTTAAAAGACAGAGTGAGGGGGCACCAGACAGGTAGAGTGAGCTAATGGGGAGAGAGAGATGAGGTGATAGGTTAGGGAAGGGTCCGTGAGGAATCAAAGGAGAAGCTACATGACAGGGAGGGATTCAGGCAGCAGGATACTGGAGGTGGGGGAACGGAAATAGCTCAGTACTGAACAGTCTCGCTCTTCTCTGCAGGTGTTATGGCCAAGGCTGCTGGAGTATGTGGTGCCAGCTCAGTACACGGGTACTTTGAAGCCTCTTTGCAGATGCCTGAGGGAACTGGCTGAGAAAAAGCAGCAGGAAGGAGAAGCAGCTGCTTGCCTCGACTACAGTGGACGAGGTTTATAAGAGAAACTCTTTCATTTCTTCTCTCCAGGCACTATGAAATGAACAGGTTCAGTCTGCTCCAGTTCTCTCATCTGCAATCAGGAGGCTAAAATGAATGAGGGATGGTCTTGGGATTACAACACGGCCATGGGAGGGAGCTAGAAAATGTGGGTTCTGTTCCTAGCTCGCCACCAAAATTCGGATGTGACCTTGGGGAAATCACTTGATCTTTCTCTCTCAGCTTCCCCACTTGTGAAATGAAGGAGTAATTCATGCCAACCTCACAGAGGCGCTATGAGGTGGAATTCATACATGTTTGTAGAGCATTCTGAGATGCTCAGACTGAAAGCACTATGGAAATGCAAATTATTATCAGCTGTATTCAACATTGGTGGGCATGTTGGAAATGGATAGGTGAAGAACATCAGTAGGACTCTCTGCAAAGCCTGGCATAATTAACGCTATTCTGTTTCTTTCCCTAGTGCAACTCCCTACACCCCAGGGGCTGCTGGCGCGACTCCTGGTGAGTAGACCATGAGAATAGGTTTTCTGTGGAATGGGACAGTTAACTATACAAATTGGTTTTGTAGCTAGATGCTAGACTTAGGCTGAGGAATGTGTATGACTGGGTCTCTCTCTCTCTCCGGCCTCTCCTGAGACACACTGTCCTGCATCCTCCTACTAGCTAGGATGCTTTCTTCTTCAGGAAGGCACTGCAGTAGAAGCAACAACTCTCTTGGATTGTCTCCACAATGAGAGTCTCTGAACTATTCCCTCCCTCAGGAACAAACTGGTATTGTGCTGACAAAACTTAGCCTGTTCTTTCTCTCTCATTGACAGGTAGTAGCCTCATCCCCTTATGAAAGAGAAGGACACGGATGTGCTGCCTTGCAGTTACTAAAGGCCCTGCACCAAACCGTCCATGCAGCAGTGGGTGAGATGTGGGTAGTAAAGATCCCATCTCTGCTGCAGTACATTGAAGGTAAAGTGTTAGCTAGGAGGAGTGTGGTCCATGGAGAATAGAAGGGAAGCCAGAAAATGCAGCTTCGTATTGACATGTGTTGTGCCATTCCTGTTGCAGTACGGGAATTGAAATGGGGCTTCTAGGCCCACACTTTTCCTTCCTCTGGATAACTGTGAACCACTGAGGCCAATTCAAACAGGGCAGAATTAGGCCAGGAAGGTTTCAGCTGAATGGAAATTTCATAGCACTTTCCCCCACACCTTTGCTAGGTTATTTTTTGGGAAGGTCAATACGCATGAAGCTGGAGGTTAGTGAAAGATTTTGGGGTTACATATAGAGTCTGATTTTGCAAACGGACTTTTTCTGAAAATTAAACCCCACGTTTACTTTCAAGGGGGATTCAATTAAAAAACCCATAAGAAACCTGCGCCATAAAAACTAGGTTGGCCAAGTGGGTGCCCTAGGGAGAATCTAGGTATTGTGGGCCTAATAGTGTCTTTCACCAATTTTACAGTGGTATGACTCTATTGACCTCCATGGAGAAAACCCTTCAGTCAGTGCAGGCTGCGTCTACACGATGGCGTTATGCCAGCAGAGCTCCAGTGACGTAGCTGCGCCTGTCTAGTCTCTGTGGAGCAGGACAGACCCTAAGTGCAGCACAAGCCCGCTATGTTTCTCATGAACATCGAACCCCCCCATGGACAAGCGGGTTTGATATTCCAAAAAAGATTTTAAAAAATGAGCTGTATCTTCCCTCCTGGCTGCGGCTGTACAGAGTCCCCAGCACGACACTGTGCCGACATTAAAGAAGGCTAGGTTAGAGCTGGACACTCAGAAACAGGGCCAGATTCTCAGCTGATGTAAATCAGTATAATTCCATTGACTTCAGTGAAGCTACACCGATTTACATCCAGTTCGGATCAAGTCCGGAATCTCTGATTCTGCAGGAAAAGTTTGTATTCCTACTAAACCCAGTCTTCTGATGTGCTGAAGAGTTTTGTGAGGTGCTCAGCACCCTCAGCTCCCATTCAAGTCAAGAGGAATTGGGAGTGCTCAGCATCTCACTCCTGGTGGGTTGACGGACCCTGAATAAAAATGCCAGCAGGGTACGTAACATCTGACGAAGTGAGCTGTAGCTCACGAAAGCTTACGCTCAAATAAATTTCTTAGTCTCTAAGGTGCCACAAGTCCTCCTTTTCTTTTTGCGGATACAGGCTGAGACGGCTGCTACTCTGAAACAGGACATTTTCTGTTGGTCCAACAAAGAACGTTGGCGCAGGTCCCTGTGACGGCGCAACGACTCACCCCTGCAGCGCCTCCTGCTGGCCATCTGGGAATTAGCTCTTTCCAGCACAGAGCACCCTCTGCAGGCCCGTGTCCCTCTCAGACCCCGGTGCCCTTTTTACCCAGGGTGCTGTGCCCTGGCAGTACCCCCTCAGTCTCTATGGGTCTCCCTTCTCTGGGGAACGCCCAACCCTCTAATCCCCACCTTGCCTCAGTCTGGGCTACTGCGCATCATCATTATCAAGGCCCTGCACCTTGGGGCAGATTGCAGCGTAAGAGCCAGTCACCACAGGCAAGGGGGTTTGGGTCTGCTGCCTTTCCCTGCAACCCAGTACCCCTATGGGCCTTGGACCAGGCCCGATAGCCTGGGGAGTTGCCAGCCTAGAGCTTCCCTGCTCCTCTGGCCTTTCCCCAGCCCACCCTCATTCCCAGTAACCTTTCTGCAGACAGGCCCTACTCCCTTCAAAACTAGAGAGAAAGACCTTCTCCTACTGGCCCACGGCCCTCTTATAAGGGCCAGCTGGGCCCTGATTACCCTGGCTACAGCTGTAGCTGCTTTCCCTGTCAGCCCAGCTCTTGTTAATCCCTTTCATAGATTCATAGATATCAAGGTCAGAAGGGACCATTATAATCATCTAGTCTGACCTCCTGCACAATGCAGGCCACAGAATCTCACCCACCCACTCCTGCGAAAAACCTCTCACCTCTTTCCCTCCTACAGCCCTTGCCCAGGGCTGTTTTAAGCCCCTCAGGACAGGAGTGGGGTGACTCTCCCAGAACCCAATAGGTACAGTCCCATTTCGCCTTGAAAGCCCAGGTATGTTACAGCTTGGCAGACCAGGAGTTTTAGAAGGACTGATTGCAAAGGAGATACCTGGGATGACTCTTCTTGCTAATCTGGGTGACATTATTGTTTTGCCTCCTGCTTTATAGGAAACACAGAGAATTCCCTGGACCATGCACGGTGGGAGCACATGCTGCTTCAGGTAGAGGATGGCTTTCAGATGTATTGTCACAGTCCTCTCTTCCCCCTCCAAATATATCAGCTGGGGAAAAAATTAATGATAAATTATTCATTATAAGCAGAGCTGGTCAAACCATTTCATTTGCAACTTTTGTTCAATTAAAAATGGCCTTTTTATTTTCGTGGGACATTTTCAAATTTTTCAGGGTTTTTTTTTTTTTTTTTAAACACACACACAAAAAAACCCCAAAACAAAATAACCCCAACCCAAATAGAAAATGTTTAGTTTTTTGAAACTGAAGCTGATTTTTTTTCCAGTTGCTTTGCTGTTTGTCTCCTTCCCCCCCTCCCTCCCCCCACCCCGCTGTTCAATCACAAAGTGGAAGAGGGGGAAAAAAGCATGGGGATGAGGGATAAAGGGAAGGAAATGGGGAAAACAAAGAATTGAATAATGGTCATTTTTGATTTTGAAAAGCAAAATATTTTTGTGTTTTCACTTTTCATTTGTATGTTGAAAAATCAAGAAAACAAAAAAATCCCACTTGTTTTGTGAAATGGCCTTACTATTGTTCAAGCAGCTCTAGTTATAAATCCCTCTGTATTACCCCTGGGAACAACACAAAACTTAACCAGAAACCCAGCATGCTAATGGTGCTAATGCATCACTGGGGGACGTCTAAAGGATTTTTTTTTCTATTTGCCACTCAAAAGAAAACTTGCTCTGAGAAACCCAAAAAGGAAAAGAGACAAGACAAGGTTTGGTGTCTGTATCTCATGGAGAAGCCTTTGTGGTCAGAAAGAGCTCTTTACAGCCTCATGTAAATCCAGACAAGGAAGATTTTTATGGCGAGGGCTGAAAATGAAAGGAAAGGACCTAGTGACAAAGAAGCCCCAGAAGGTTTGGAGTTCCATTTGGGGTTGGATTACACTCTAGAATTTCCCATTCCAGATCCAGCCTCGTTTGAAATTCTTTGGGCTCCAAAATCAACTAAGATTAGGTTCTCTTGTGAGGTTTCTGATATTTCCTGGCTGCTGTTCAAAAGTCGGGCCTGAAACAGCAAAGTGCTGAGAGTTACTAATCTCTGGCTGACTTTAATGGGAGTTGAGCGTGTGAGCCCGGGTCCTTTGGGTACCCACAGGCAGAGGCCACAGGAGTGCATAGAGTTCCCAGGATTCCCTGGATCTGATCTCTATATCATCAAAGGGTGTCATGTAAAGCCTTTCCTGGATGCCTGTGCCACACTGCATAATCCTCATAATCGTTGCACAGTGACTGGATGGATAATATCTCAGGCGTCATGGTTGTCTACTGAAATTGATGCTTTGAAGGTCTGTGCGTTGGGGCTGGTCACCAGAAGGTGATAAAGAAGTTTCTTTCAGGCAGAAGATTCTTAGCTGCTTGAATGGCTGTATGTAGACTGAGTAATTATTCACAGTGGATGCTAATCAATAGAGCAAAATTCTAATCAAGTGATTGCAAAGTCTCCAGAGGAGATTCGAGACAAGAAAAACAAACAAACAATAGGGGGTACCCTGTTTACAAGCGGACAATGGATGCTTGGAACTATATCTGGAGGTCCAGAGGTATCCTGCACCAGGTATCCTTCACCTATTGGACAAATTGCCAACTGGCTTGTCTTATGAATGGAGGATCACATTTGGTCTGGGTGTTTCCTGCTGGGAGAGAGATTTGGGGGAGCTATCCCTTGTGAGACAGGGGACTGTTTGGTTCTTTAAGTTGAAGCTCTAGAAGTGTGTTAGGATTTTATTTTTATGTAACCATTTGTTTACATTAATTTTTCTTGCTGCTTCTCAAATCTCTGATCTTGGTGAATTAAACTCTACTTCTTTTCACTGTCAATGTATTGAAGTGTGTGAAATGGAGCGGTGATGCTGAGGTGAAACTGGTAAGGTGGTGTGTAGCAAACCTCTGAATTCTGTGAGCGTCCAGTGGACACTCAATAGGGAAATAATCTTCCCAGGACACCTGAATATTGGAAAGTTTACAACAGAACAAGGAAGCAAAAACCAAACAAACAAACAAAACCCCAAACCCCACAACAGCCCCCACGTTCTTGCAATTAACCATCTGCTTTAACTCTGGTTTTACACTCAGTTCCTAAGAACATCTCTGGAGATGATAGACGACAGTGCCTGGAGCAGCCAGATATCCCTTGAGTTGAGCTGGCAGATGGCCGGCTATGCCAGCCCCTCCAAAGAGAAGGTTTGTTCTCTGTTAAGGTTTAGTTTCTAGTTACTTTCCCCTGAAATTCTGATTGGAGGGCTGCATAAGGCTTCTCTCAAGGTTTCATTATTTGATATTTTATTCTGCGTCTAAAATTTGTTTGTACTTATTCCCTGCTCTCTTGCCCCCCTGCCCTTCCAATATTTGCTTGGACAGGCTGCTTGTCTGTCCTGCATTGTTGGTTCTCTGGCTGGGCTAGACGATGGGATGTTTCTGCAGCATGGGTGCTTGGACTTGGCTGTCTTGTTCCTTCCTGAGTGTTGCTGAGCTGGGTCTGTACTGACAGGCACGTTGTGTTGCTGATATCCCAGGGCTGGTCTCTTTCTTTCAGAGTTTCCTGTATAAGGCGCTAGGAACGTCCTTAGCAGCTTGTCAGGACCTGGTCCATGTTAAATCACAGATTCATACACTTCTGACGACAGCAGATTATATGGAAGCCCCTGAGAGACAGGTGAGGCCTCTGTCCCTCTCCCCATTTTACCAAGTAATCCCTGAATGCTCCCTGTGGGGCTCAGCTCTGAGTTGGCCTGGGACAGATGCCATTTTGCTTCCTATCCTCTTGATTGCTATTTCACTCAGCGCCCGCTCCCCATGTGTCTCAGGCCTGATTGGCACTTTACACCACTTTGGGTGAAAGGAATGGACTCGTGGGCTCTATCAGACACCTGGTTCGATCCTAACCTGTATTTCTCTTGGGTGACAGGGAGTCGTCTCCATCCTCGCAGTCTGTGCTGCGAGCCACTTGGACCTCACCTTGAAGGCACTTCAGGAGTTTGGGGCTGCAATGAGCCAGGTTAAGATTTCTGGGTTCGTCAGCCGCCTGAAGGTAAAGGAGCCAGGGGGTTCTCTCAGACTTCCTCCCCCTCTGAAGCAGGGGCAGCAGCCCCGCGGTAGTGTCTGCTCCGGTCAGCTAGCATTGTCCCCCAATGTCTGCGTTCTACGTGATGCCGGCCGTTAAGCAGACAGGAGCACAATGTGGAGCTGGGGTTCTCTCAAATGATTTTTACCGTCTGATGACTCATGGCTTGAGCGCCCCTCCCATGCACAATGTGTGGGAACTACATCAGTTGCTTGCATGGAAAAGCATTGAAGTTATTTTTAGCTGTTTTTTATCCCAGGTTAGTAGCTGGAAATGAGGAGGTGTTGCAAGCAACATGTGGCTTACCAACCCGCTTTAGGTAGACCACCAGTGGTCTACGGATGACAATTAGGGAACCTCTGATTTAGAGCAGTGGTTCTCAACCTTTCCAGATTAGTGTCCCCCTTTCAGGAGTCTGATTTGTCTTGTGTCCCCCAAATTTCACCTCACTTAAAAACTACTTGCTTACAAAATCAGGCATAAAATTATAAAAGTGTCCTAGCACATTATTCCTGAAAAAAAGACTGCTTATTTTCCCATTTTTGCCCTAGAATTAGAAAATACATCAACTGGAATCTAAGTATTGTACCTGCATTTCAGCAGGCAGTATATAGAGTAGTCTAAAGAAGCCATTGTATGGAATTTGAGTTAGTAACTTTGCAAGTGCTTTCTTTGTCGTCTGCTGTAAAACTAGGCAAATATAAAGATGAGTTGATATACCCCCTGGAAGACCCCTGCAGACCCTCAGGGGTACAGAAGTCCCCCTGGTTGAACACCACTGATCTAGAGGATAGAGCAGGAGACTAGGCCTCTGGGCTCCCATTGCTGGCTCTGCCATTTACTCACTGTGCAGCCTTAGGCAAGACATTTAGCGCCTGATCTTGTACCCACCAGTGTCAATGACTAAGCTCCCGTGTACTCCACTGCTGTCGGTTCATCCTTTTCGGCTCTCTGGGTCAGAGTTACCCAGTGGGAATGAGGGCGACGGGGCGGCAAGTTCTATGGGCTCATGGTGCCCGGGCTCCAGCAGTATTCAAGGCTCGGGGGCCCGGCTCCACCAATGTTTGATTCATTCCAAGGCCAAATGAATCAGAAGAACTTGTCTCTAGTGATGTTTCCTATTGTCTAGGATTACCACCATGGGACAAGAGGCAAGACTCGCCGCACCCTGATGCTGACATACAGCAACGTGGCTGTCCATGCTCCAAAAGAGCAGCTTCTCTCCCGAGTAGAGGCAGACATCACAAGGAACGTCCTTCACCATTACAGAACCAGTTGTCAGGTAAGAGCCTTTGCATGACAACTGTGAGGGGCATTACCCTGAAGTTATAGAATTGCCTCTGAGTTTATAGAGAGAGGGCTTGTATTTTCTAAAACTCTCCTTTGAGCAATAATTTGTCACAGAACTGAAATTTAAAACTGTAATGGATGGAGCGTGAGCTGTCACATGTTGTATCACTTTTGTTGCTCTTCTTTGTATTTTCTCTAGTTTTTCTATAGTCTTCTGAAATTCTGTCGAGCACAGCTACACAGTAATTCACATGGAGTCACATTCAGGCTATTCAGAATAACACTCTAACTCCCCTAATATGTATGTGTATCTAGCTCTATCTTTTGCTAGCCAAGAGAGAATGGTGCTAACTTGTATTTAGTTTCTTTGCTGTCACTCTGTTTCTTGGACTCACTACTTCCCTTCCCTCTTCTCTGTCGTCTTGTTTGTCTGTGTGCTCGTTATTTCTGTTCCCTAGGTGTCTGACTGCTGGTACTGACTCTCCTCTCAGTGCAACCTCGCCACGTCACTTTGCCATTCAATTCTGCCCTGTCTAAGTGAGAATCTCATTTAGCCTTTGTCAAAAAAGTTGATCACAGTTGAACCAAACGGATATCTTCCAGAAGTTCACAAATGCAAATATTCCATAGGATGGCCCCTGATCTTGACCTCTGCAAAACAGCCCCTCTGGATACATTTCCTGCCTTTTGGAAGATTTAACAATCATGATTTCTCTCTGCTCCATATTCACCAGCCAGGCCATTTTGAGGATGTGTGTTATGTGGGACTATAGACATTGCTAATAGCTGTTTTGCATTTTGTTTTTCAGGTGCTGGGCATCGCTCTTACAAACAAGGTAAATTCTAAATAATCTGCCCTCAGCTCTTGCCTTTTCTATCCACAAGTTGCTTGTTTAAATTGCACAGAGCTTGATTTCCTTGCTACATCAAGCAGGAGTCCTGGCTGCTCTGGTGTAAGTGGCCCTGGATTTCTTTCATGAACCTGGGTTTTCTCTTCTTCTGAGGTGGGTGCAGAGCCAGGGTCCTCTGCCTTCTGGGGTCTGTGGACACCTCTCTCCTCTCCTGTGGCTAGATTTAATTCCTGATCTTTATCTTCTGGACTCTGGTTCTTCTCTCCGTTTCTCATCCACATCCTCTTGTTTCTCTTTCTGGATTATGTAGGACATGCACCTAAAATTAACCCTCATCCAGAATGTCACGGAGATTAGCTGTGCCATTTTGGAGACCAGAGACTCCCAGGAGTTCGAATTCTCTTACAAACCGGAGCTCCTTGGCTACATGCTGGTGAGTGATGAGGAGCTTTGAGGACTGAAGTACAAAGGAGTTTGTTGTAATGTCATCAGACTGGGTTTCCAGGTAGATGTTGTTTTATCCATTGGCTGTGACTGTACCACTGCAGTCTCATGAGCTACCTGCACGGCACCCAGAATGCTGCTGGGTCCAGTCTGAGCTTGGCAGGGATGCCGACCTATTGTGGGCTGTAAGTGGCAGGAATGGCTTGTGTCTGGGGAGTTATCTTTCTGTCCTCTGTATAGCCTGCAGATGGCCCTACGGTCCATTTCTGAGGCAGAGAGCCTGCCGAGCACGGTGTCTGTTTATTACACGTCTGGCATATGGCCCTGTTTCAGGGTGTGAGAGGAAAGCCTCTCTGCCTTTCAAATCCATTTCCCATTTTTTTTAATTTCCCTATTCGTGCATTTCAGGACTTCATTAAAAAGGAACCACTGGATTCCCTGGCATCTCCAGTTCGCTACAAGGCAATTCTTGCCATTAGACATCTGAGGTAGGCTATTTTCTGCCATATTTCCTGGCCCTGTGACGTCGTCTTTGTTAGTTCATGAGTGCCAGGTTGGGAGCAGTTTGATGCCTGCCGGGTTTGGCTCACCAGCAGAACTTTAGTTCTTGAGGGTTTGAATGTGTCCATTTGGAGGTTTGTGCTTGAAAGACACAAACTTGGAGGTTGTGGGGCATGCAGTCCAATGCAGGAGAGTTCAGATGGGGAGGGAGGTGTCTGGCTTGCTGGCAGGGGGAAGGAAGCTTGTGGGTTTCTCTAAAAGGGGACTTGAAGCTTTAGCTTTACTTCTCAATGAGCCAATACTTAATAGAGGTGCAAAGAGGTGCTCAGCTGCAAAGTGAAGGGTTGTTTGCATTTGGGGTTTTAGATTGAGACAATCTCCAGTCATTGGACCCATTTCTTTTACTTGGAGGTGGTACTGAGTCTAATGCATGACTTTTCTCTCTCTCTCTCTTTCTTCTGCCAGCAAACTCAAACCATCTTTGACCTTGAAGGAAAACCGTGAGCTCCTTCATCAGTGTTTCAAAAGCTTGTTTCCCCTCCCTCCCCTGGAGAAGATGATGAAAGAGGAAGGTGAGACAGCAAAGGATGCTCTGCCTATACAGGTACGTGACAACAATTCTCCTCAGGCACCATCCACTGTATTTCTGCCCAGCAGGCACTGGGTGATGGCAGTCACACATGGCCTCCCTGGCAAGGTTATGGTTAGCTTTCCCCAGCCCCCAGTCGTCGTCTCCCCCCCCCCCTCCCCCCCCCCCCACACACAAATTATCTGTGCTGAGCCTCACTCCTTCTCTTCTGGTTTCAGTCACTGTACGTAGAGTCCTTGGAAGCCCTTAGCAAGCTAATGAAGACTTTGCTGGAGGAAGAACCAACCGCACACTGGTTCCAGGAAATGTTTCAAGTGAGTAGACCATTGAACCATGGTGAAGATTGTTTGTTTGTTTGTTTGTTGTGTTACTGCAGGGAAGAGTCAGAGATTTAGGGGGTCAAGCTTCAGTTGTGGAGGAATTTTCCACAATGGAGTGAATTGTCGGGGGAAAAAGCACCAAATTCTTCCTGGGATAAGCAGGCATGTGCCCTGCTGAAATCCACAGAAGCTATGCCATTTTATGCCAGGGCTGGATTGGGACCAACTTCTTACAATGTAGTTGACACTACTTGGACCGGCAAGAAAATCACCACTGCAGTAGCCAAATCCAAGAGAACCAGTTGAAACTGATCACTTCTTCAAAGAGGAATTCATTCATATTGAGTTAAGCCCTGTGTATGGAAACTCATCCAGAGGAGACTTCCTGTTCCTCAGACATGAACAGAATATCTTGAAGAGCTGAGGGGTGGGGAGTTTGATGCACCTTCAGTATAAAAATGAAGTTCTAAAAGGAGCTGGGCTTCGGGGGGGACTTCTCTGCTCTTTTTCAAATTAATAAAAAGAAATGCTCCTCTCTGTCATTTGGCCACTCAATGTGGGAGAAGTTGCCCAGGAAACAGAACACAGCAGCAGACATCAAACAGCATGCAATGTGGTAGACAGCTCCCATCAGACAGTCTACAGGAGACATCACGTACACAGGCCCAGGTTCATTTCTCATGTAACTCCTTTGTCTTCAATCACTCAGAGGTGAATCTGGTCCCTGGCACTTCCATTAGACATGTAATTCCTTCGCTCCATGGAGGTCGGGTACTTTGGAGAGGGATTTTAGTGACAATTAAACCTGTTTAAGAGGAACTTTTGGGAGGGATTTTCTGGTACTAACTCTGTCCATTCCCCTGCTCTACCAACAGCTACTAGAGACATGGCTCCATTCAGAGAAGGAGTGGGAGAGAGAAAGGGCCTTGCAGGCCACCATCCAGCTGCTGACTGCCTATCAAGAGACAGTTCATAGCACAGTGAGTATAGCCTTCCTCTTCCTTGAGCTGACTTCCCTGCTTATATCCGATCTGACACTCAACGCAAATGCATGAAAAAAGCTTCCAGGGCAGCAGCTGGGATCTCAAAGTGACCAAGATCCCTCTGCTTCCATAAGAGAGAGGTTTACACAACAATGCTGTGACCACACTCCGGGCAGACTGCAAGAAGTAGAGGGCAGACGATCCCCCAAACTGATGGCTTATTCTAGAATTACATGCACCAAGTCAACAGCAAAAGAGCTTCCAGCCTAGTTAACAAAATGCCAAACACGGTCCCCTTTTGGCATTCCAGACCTAGGCTCCCATCTAAACAGCCCAGTCTAATATAGTAAGGGGTTACTGAAAACCTGATTCACCATATGTGAGGTTCACCCATCATAAAGGACCAGATGCTTATCCCCAGGTCAAGGTGAATCTCAGGTCTTTCCCAAATAGCATACTGCCAGCCAATCCTTAATAACGAAATTGAAGATTTCTTCTTAAAAGAAAGAAGAGAGTTACAAATGGTTAAAAGATCAATATCCATACAAGTGACTGTCAATGTTCATAGTTCAGGATCACAACAGTGATGGAATAAACTGCTGGCTTGTACAAGTCTCTCTGGAATCATCCCAACAGATCTGAATCCAAAGGCAGCTTAGATGTAAAGACTGTTAGTTTTTCCATGCATTTTCCAGGTTCTTTCAAATGATGATTTGGAAGCTCTCTGTCCTATGGCTTACACTTTCCCTGTTCAAAGTTTCAGCAGACTAGAGATGACAGGATGAGGCCCGAGCCTTCTCTTTTCTAGCTATTCTAGCAGGCTGACAAGCCTACCTCAAAAATGGTTACAGCAGGACCTTCCCCCGAGAAAGACTAGGCAATGCAGATCGCCTCCTGTACTTTGCTTTGAAGCTAATCTTCTATTTCCTGTGCATACACAGTAAACTAGTTACTCATTCGCATAAGGTGATTAGCCGTTCTTCCATTATAACACAGAGAGTTAAGCTGAAGACAATGTAGAAATTATTAGTTTCCTGCAGTATCTTACATCTTTGATTTTAAGGTTAACTGAACACCTTGCACACATAATGAAGACCTGAAAGGGAATGAGCATCGACAAGCTAATTTGGTTACATTGTGAAACTTCTAACCGCGTATAGATCAACACAGACAAATAGACTTAGCATCTATTGTTCGTTTTTGAATGAGTTGAGGATTGCTAGTCTAATCCATCTCTTTGAAATTCACATGCAAGTGAACTGTCTTGATACAGTGGAAGTGCCTCTTGTTAAGTTATTATGGGTCATACACAGGTTGCCTGGTCTGCCAGTGTCACAAATGCATTCTTGGTTCTTATGCTCCCAGGGTGGTAAAGGAAAATTTCTATTTAACCAGCTAAGAACATAAAACATAAGAATGGCTAACCTGCCTCCCGCAAAAGAATGGTTCATCTGGCCCAGTATCCTGTCTTCTGACTGCATTGTGTGAAGATATGCTTCCTTTAGTTTGTTTTAAACCTGCTGCCTATTAATTTCATTGGGGGACCCCTTGGTCTTGTGTTAGGTGAAGGGCTAAATAACACTTCCTTATTGACTTTCTCTACACCAGTCATGATTTTATAGACCTCTAGCATATTCCCTCTGAGTCGTCTCTTTTCCAAGCTGAAACGTCGCTCTTTTTTTAATCTCCCTTGGGTGAGAAGTTATCCCATAGGCCTAATTTTTGTTGCTCTTCTCCGTATTTCTTTTTTGAGATGAGATGACCAAAACTGCACGCAGTATTCAAGGTGTGGGGGTCCTGTAGATTCCTATCGTGGCATAATGATATTTGCTGTCTTCTTATCGATCCCTTTCCTAAGGGTTCCTAACATGTTGTTAGCTTTTTTGACTGCATGTTGAGCGGATGCTTTCAGAGAACTGTACACAATGACTCTGAGGTCTCTTTCTTGAGTGATAACAGCTAATTTAGACCCCATCCATTTCTATGTACAATTGGGATTATGTTTTCCAATGTGCATTACCCAGTACAGTACAGGAATCAGGGGCACAATGTTACCAGATGTGCCTGTTACTTTGGGGTAGGCTCATTGATTAGGGTTACTCTTCTTGGGGGAGGGGGGGTCTGTAATTCTATTAATGTGCTGCTTATGTCACTTGTGTGTTCATAGGGAGCTCTACTCCTTCCTTCTGCAAGTGCCCTCCCAGTGGAGCTACCCTGCAGGACCTCGGTTCCCCAGGGCTGGGTTCCTCCAGCCTAGAACTAGATGAACACGCTCACACGTATGCTCACACTAGCAGAGCGAGTCTGAGCGGACCAGGTCCATCAGCCCTCTCCAGCTGATCCTCTCATATGGCCCTGGACTCAATGGGCTGGGTTAAGCAGCACTTTCAGCTGCTCCCCTCTTATGTGCCCCAAGTTTAACACATCCCTATCCCACTTCCACATTACAATTGTACTGGTAGTAACCCACTTCATGAGCAAACCCCACAGTATTTTTGGGCGCTACCGGGACCTTTAGCTTAGGTAAAAGAATGGTTGCTGCAGAGTAAATGGGGGAAGCAGAAAATACAGAGTAAAATTTGGAGAGGGAGAGAGAAGCAACCAGCTGAACCATAAAAGTTATTTATTGAATAATAGTGATAACTACACAAGGAGGGCTAAACAAACATAATGGTTACATTTGAAAGGTTAATACCTGAGGAAGAAAAGAAAACGGAGGGGCGGGGGGGGGGGGCGGGGAATCTCATCCACTCCATGAAGCTTGAACTGGGCGGGGTTCCCAGGTAATGGTGGTAGCTCAGGGTCCTGAGTGCTGGAGACAGGCAGAGCCCCCAGCACAATCAGTCAGGAGATGGAATCCCAGTGGAACTGATGCAGAGTTTGGGTCTATACATCAGAACCCTTCCTTGGGCATAGGTAGGGGGTTTTGTAGAGAAAATACAATGGTTCAAGGGAGAACACTAGATTTGTTTATGGGTAAACTAATGGGTTTTCAAGGGTTTTCTTTAGGCTAGACAATAGGAGCTGATCACTCTTGGCTATGGGTGGTGGTTTTTTTCCAGGGAGCTCACAAGGCAACTAGGCTGCTTCAGTATTTTAGGATAATAAAGATTTATTACTAGAATTGGTCTGATAATTGCTGAGCTAGGTGTGTGCAGGCATAGGTTCATTAGCATCTGGAGCAGGGATTCCCATGATGCAATGCGTCCCTGCTTTTCTGGTCCCAGAGTTCAGTGCGGTTCTCTGTTCCTCATTCTTCATGCTAATTCCTATCCCATCTTTCATGCAGATGAGGCTAGGGGAGTTGTCTCTGTTCTTCATTCTGTATGCAAATGGTCACCCTTCTCAGGAGGGGTGTAGGTGTGTCTCCCAACACCCTTCATTGTTCTCTGCAAGCCTTTTCTCTGATGGGTTTTGGTTCAAACAGAGACTGGTGGGGGCGGGGGGTGTCTTTCATGAGTCAGACAGGCTAGATACTGTGCCCTGGTTCCCCAAAAAACACAGAGCTGACTGGTCTGAACAATAAGGATGGCAAGTGAAGTCTAGTCCAACTGGAGACCATTCATTCTTTGTTCTTCGTTCTTTTTTCATTAGACTCAGGGAACTTTTGATCAGTTTGGATCTCTGATTGGACTAATAGCACCATACAGCTGTGATTCGCTGGCCACGTCCCGTCAGTGGGTGGTTGACTGTATCAGCTGCCTTCTCTGTATACAAGGTGAGGAGACCATTAGCAGGTATAAGGAATTCTTCACCTTCTTTCACTGTTGTAATGTCCATTTGTCTGCCTATCTAGTTCTTTCTGTCCTGTCTGTTGTTGCTTAGATAACAGAATGGTGGGCATCTTGTAAATAGCTCATTAGAAGAGAAGATTCTGATGTGTAAAGAGCCTAGCACACTTTTGGGAACTGTACAACTAATAAATGGTCTGCATACAGGTAGATAAGGGCTAAATTCCTTAGGGCTTGTCTACACAGGGACAGTAAGGAAAGTTAATCCAAATGAACTAAAGGTGTACATTTCAAATGCATGAGGTAAATGGCATTAAACACATGTGTGGATGCTCTGATTCTGAATTAAAATGGGCCTTATTAATTGTAGTGAATTCCATGAATGAAACTAACCTGAATGAAGGCCACTTTAATTCTAAATAAGTGTGTCCCCACAGGTGTTGAATGAAGTTTAACTAATGCATTTTGAAAATGAATGGGGATTAGCTTTCTTGAATATCTCCATGGAGACAAGCCCTTGGTACTAAACATTTTCATTCTCTTTACCCTGCCACTGGCTGGATTGGAGGGGTTTCCTGGAATAATTCTGTAAACAAAAAGTTCTTCCAGCAGCCCTCTGTCATGAGCATTCTGAGCTACTGGAGTAAGTAGAGGCCATTTTTCCCCTTTGTGAAAGAGTAGGATATTCTTTTCACCTAATGGTTAGATGTTAAGGGATAGAGCTTGGTTATCGTTTAAGGCCATTTCCAATGAGGGTGACCAGACAGCAAATGTGAAACCTCGGGACGGGGGTGGGGGGTAAGAGGAGTCTATCTAAGAAAAAGACCCCAAAATGGGGACTGTCCCTATAAAATCGGGACCCCTGGTCATCCTATTTCCAATGATTCTTAATCAGTCCTAAAAACAGTGTTGGTGATTCAGAAACAGAATAAGGGACTCCAACCTTTGAATGTACAACATAGTAATCCCAGCATTGTTTAGAAGTGACTGATGATGAGCCTGGGTTTCTTGCCAAAGTTTTTTGTCTATCCCCGTCTCTTTTACAAGGAGAGTTTGGTGGAGGGATTCACCTCTAAACTGGACCCTCTGATCTACCTGCATGAGTTGTACTTGAATAGGAGCTTAGATGTAAATAGTGAGAGCAGAGAGACTACTGAAACCAGACACACACAGAAAGCTGCTCCAAGCTGAATACAGTGCTTGTTCAATCCTGGATCATTCACAATAACATACCACTACTGTTAACGTTCAGACATTTTAGGGTGTAATCCCGACTCCATTCCAGTCAACAGGAGTTTTGCCATTGACTTCAGTGGGGCCAAGATTTTACACTATGCTGATGACAACATAGCACATGGATCCTCCCGTATGAAGATCCATGCAGTAGGGGTTCAGTTTCCTTAATCGTTACAGTACTTTTTCTCCTTTTCTCCACTCCAGGCCAGTCCATAAACCTGGGCTCAGCAGAGGAAGAGCTGAGATGTCTCCGTGAAGCACTAACAGCTCCAGACCCCGAGGCTCTGTTTCAGGCATCTTCCAAAATGGCCAGGGTAACTGACTCAAAAAGCTTGTGCGGATGTGCGAGTGACCGGGCACCGTTCATTTGACATTTGCTCTTTCATGATGCCTTTCCGTACTCGGAGCGAGCTGTGGGAGCGGGGCGTTGGCTGCTAGTAACGAGCAAGATGCTTTTCATAGATGTGTGCTCTGAATGCCACGTAAAAACCAGATTCCACAGAACGTTGCACGCCCATGAAAATGCGCACGCGGATGCACACGCATGTACCTATCCAGCAGGGCCGGCTCTTGCTTTCTCACTGATCCAGAGCAGTGAAGCACAAAAAATAATGAAATAAAAGAGCCCCCATGCCGCCCTAAGATTGGCCGGAACACCGCCCCTTGCAATCTGCCGCCCCAAGCACGAGCTTCCTCGGCGGGTGCCTGGAGCCGGCCCTGCCATCCAGCCATCCAGGAGAAAAACTGTGTTAGTGGAACATCAAGCTGAGAAACCACCCAGGATTCATTCCGTCACCTTGTGGGTTTGCCTTCGCCGATATTTGTGTGCACGCCTCTCTTGACTGACTTCTATATGCTGTAAAAAGATGCAGTGTATGTAAGAGACTACAAAGGGAAACTTACCTCCTGCATATCCAGTACAATGTTGTGCTAACTATGCAACAGAGTCTTTGCCTCTAACCTGATATCATTAGTGTAGAAGACAAAAATGTAGTCTATAGACTAGAGAGAGAATTGTAATCCCAAATGGCAAGCTAGACAGGAGGCTAATTCACCATTTGCTGATGCAGGTATATCTTTTTTTCCATTTTTAAAAGTGCTGGAGCCAAACATCATTGCGGTCTCTCCTGTTTTTGATTTGTTCCCAGGTTGTTAGTGAGTACTTTCCCTCCGAACAGGCCACAGACTTTATTGCGGCCACATTGGGTGGTCTGCTGTCTGCTAGCCCCACCTGTGCCACGGCAGCTGGACTATGGATGAAGATCATCCTGAAGGAGCGTGGAGATGCCATGCTGGACAAGGTAAAACTGGGAACTGGAGAATTTTTCTGCCTAAACTCCAGGCTTTTTGATCTTTGCCCTCATGTGTAAGGAAGAAAAATCTTGCTGTTTCTCCCCCTCGGACATAGAGTCGATTCCATCTCTGTTCCTACCCTAAGATAGGCAATGGCAGAATCAATAGCAGTAGACCGAGATAATCCAAGGGAAAAGGAAGATGGTTGGTTCTTTATTGGTCTAGCTTGTTGCCACAGTATTCAGCCAAGAAAGGCTTGAGAAAACAGACTCTGGGGAAAAGACAAGAAGACAGAATGACTGGCACTTGGAGGCCTCCAGGTATTAGGAGGCCTATGGCTAAGGGCTACATGGATTAAAAAGAGCACTGGGCTATTGCCACCCTCTTGCCAGGTTTCTGAGCCTGGCCTCCAGCCCGAGCAGGAACAGCTCCACTTTTAGCCCCATCGTGCAAGCCCCACAGGCCCAGGTTGACCTGAGCTCTGAAACTCACTGCTGTGGGATTTTTTTGCTGTGTAGACCTACTCTTTAAGAAGAGAAGGAAGGAGGGAGAAAACTCTAGTGTCTTTGGGATCCACTATTTATATGCCTTATTCTGGAGTCCAGTCCATCAGGGCTAGATGAAAGGAGCACTCCACAAATCTTCTAACAAGGCTGGTGAAAGGCCTCAGGACAGGGAACCCTCGCAGCAGAACTGCCATGTTTGCACAGTGTTTTGAAGATGTGAAGGGCTAGGAATGAATATGAGAGGTAGTCCCCTGTTCATAGTCCCAGGCATTTACACACTGTCTTTAAAGCACTTGCATATTTTGTACTTGTGGTTGTTGATGAGCTCTGCATTCTTTGAGGCAAATGGTCAGATTTGGCTGCTTAAATCACAGCTGCAAAATCTGGGCAAGCAAAGCTGCCTTTTGTGCATGTGAACTGGTTTATGTAATGCATAGCTGGGCACCACCACATTAAATTACCTGGTATGTCTATGTGTGTGTCAGTGTTAATTTTTACAGCCATGTGTGGGCACTTTGTGTGGGCTCAAGTTACGCAGACGTATTTGAACATTTGCTTCTTGAAGTGAGGCATTTCTAAAAAAGCAGCAAATGGCTAAATAAAGGTTTTGATTCTGTAGACTGAATGGAGAGAAAGAAAAAGGGACATTTCTTTCTGGTTTTGTTCCTTCCAGGTGCCAGATATCCTGGCTATACTATATCGCCACATGCCTACTATCCAGGAGGGCAGCTTGAGGCAGTTCCTGGTGGAGGCAGTGTCCATTCTAGCTCACCATCACCAAGAGGCAGTGATCTCCAGCCTCCTCAGCAAACGTCTGCCGATGGACAGGTATATACCGCTACCTATTGCATTCATCTTGGTAAAACATGGATCCCACAGCTTTACTAGGAGATGTAGGGCTTCATTTAAGCCGCAAACAGTTTGGGATCATTCCTAAGGGTTAATAGCCTGGCTCTTTCTGCAGGAAGGTCCAAGAACATGTTAAGGTGGGGTGCGGAGAGAAATTAAGTGTCATTCTGTTTCCATTCATGAATAGCTGCTTTGACATCCTAAAGATGTATCTTTACTGGTATAACTGGAGTGTATTGTTGGAAACATCTACCTCTCTAGACGCCTGAACTGAGCTCACTCTGGAAATGAGCAGTGGCTGTTGGTTTCCTGGTAGCATGACAGCTTCAGGTGCAAATCCCTGGCTGATTGCAAAGACTAGGGCCAATATTATCATCAGACCTCTGCTTGGTATCAGTGAGGGTGTGGCTGCTAGAGCAGAGTTGCCATCCTTGGTACTTACAAGTGGACTGGAAGCAGATCCATCATTTCATTTCAAGATCCCTAACTGAGGTATCAGTTATCAGTGCTGGAATCTAAGACCATAAGAACAGCCATACTGGGTCAGACCAAAAGGCCATCTAGCCCAGTAGTCTGTCTTGCGACCGTGACCAGTGCCACATGCCCCAGAGGAAATGAACCCAACAGGTCATTGTCAAGTGATCCATCCCCTGTTGCCCAGTCCCAGCTTCTGGCAAACAGAGGGTAGGGACGCCATTTGTGAAGGGGACCTAGGATGGCCATGAACATTCGTTCTCATAGTTGTATGTCCATCTAGTAGGAATCTGGCTTTTCTTTCATCCACTTGCCTTCCAAACCCTAGATCTTTGGGAGCCACATGCTCATGATTCCATATTGACTGGGAAGTGGAGAAAACAGGAAGTGAGGTTGGCGCTCTGTGTCCTGTCCTTCTGAAGTCTAGTATTAATGGTTAGGCTGCAGGAGGACTAGGTCACTTAACTTAGTTCTGTAACTGGAAACTCAATGTTTAAACATGAGGAGCATTAAAGGAGGACAGGACTCCTAACTCTCTCATCATAGGCAAGGAGAACATTTGGTCTTTGCTAAAATATGACACATTCAGGGTGAGCCACAAAAGCGTCCAGGGCTCACCTGTAACTTCTGTTAAACTGCAGTGACACCGCTGAGCAGTGGAGATCTCTGGGGGGAGATCCCTTGCTTGCCACTCAAGTCCTACGAGCCCTAATAGAGAAGATAAAGACTCCAACAAGAACAGAAGGCAGCATCACCTCAGAGACCGAAATTGACAGGCATTTGGCAGCTGCTGAACCTCTCTTAGTAAGTTAGATGGCAGACACGTCTTTCAGGCTTTCCTGTGCCCTGCGATAATCCTGCTGATGGAAAGCTGGAAGTGTGGTATAATATTGCTGTGTGGGCACTTCTCCTCTGATGGACTGTTTCCCTGAGTCCAGCTCTGCTGCCTGTGGAACAAATACGGCAGTTTTAGATACGTTACTGATTTACTTAATACTATCTGGCCATTAGAAAGTCTTGGGAGCAGGTTTCTTTGCAAATCTTCCTTTGGACTCACAGCATGCCTTGGGAGGTCATACACATTTGTACAGATGTGGGAAAGTGAGCCACGAGTTAAGCAAGTTGCTCACTGTCATTCAAGTTACTGGCAGAAGGGAGAATTTCGTACAGCAGATATCAGATGGGGAGAGAGGGTGTGATGGTGTTGGGAAGAGATCTCCTTTTTTACCATGCTCTCCTTTCAGGCAACATGTGCCATCTCTGAGGTGGTGTCAGCCCTGCAGTCGAGCAAAGCTGTGCGGGAACTGCTCCCAGAGTTGTTTCCTCTTCTCCTGCAGCAGGTCAGCCAAACCCTCGGACAAAAGCTGCCTTTGCCAACGAGAAGCAGCCCGAGAGAAATCCGAAAAGGGCTACAACTTACTGAGGGCAACCCTTGCCGGTAATTAGAAGGAAGGGAGAGAAACCAAGAGAATTCCAGGAGAGTTGTGTGACGCTCCCGAGGAGTTCCCAGGGTTACGAGGCACCTTACCACCACGTGCCCTTCGAGTGAGGAAGTCTTGTCTGTGCCTGCTGTGGGTCAGTTCCCTGAAACTACCAGGCTCTGGCAAAACAAACACTGCCACCCAGGCCTCCTCAGACCTCAGTCTCTTTGTACAGGTTAATGACAGGCACACACCCACCCCCGAGTCTTCTGACCATTCCGTATAGTGTCCAGCCCAGTTTATTACTTCTACTTTAGACTCTGTACTCGATACTTAGACTCTGTACTGCAAAACACACAGCACTTAGATATATTTCTAGTGAAAACAAGAAGGGAGATTATCAAAGAACAGAGATTCCAGTGACCGTCAGTAAGAATGCAAGCAAAAAATGGTTACATGTCAAATGAAATCATAACCTGCTCCTAGAAACTAAACTTAACCAACAGGTTAACCTCCTGTCTAAAGATGTTTCCCACCCAAAGTTCTCAACCAAGCCTGATCACGACCCCTCTTTCATGAAGCAAACTCGCGGTCCATCTACTTCCTAAGTGAAAGATGTCCCCCAAATAGACTAGAGCAAACCTTTGATGTGTACCCCAAAATTGGGTCCCCACCCCCTGTCTACTTCCTGCTACTTTTCTTTCTTTAAAGTTCTCACAGTCCTTCTCAACTGAATGTACATGAAGCATGTACATTCAGCATGTAGGGTTGAATGTACTGAATGTACATGAAGCATGTAGGGTTCACATGTAAACAAACAGATGGATAAACATTTCTTGCCTGAAAGAAAACCATTTTGTCACCTTTCCTGGTGACTAGTCCCGAGACACAGATCCTAAGAATGTAATTTTCAATGCATATCCATGACTCTTTACACAGCATCTGTACATGCGTTTCACAATGATCTTGGTGACATGGGCTTTTATTTGAGACTCATGGGGCAATCTTTTAGTGAACTAGAATGTACGTACCAGGCCCCTCGGGACCCACTCTGTGCCCCTCGCCAGTTAACACTAAGATTCCTGAGTCCTCAGTTGACTTCAGCTCTGGTAGCACATTAATGTACATTTCCCACCAATCTCACAACATGATTAGTTTCTCTTCTTGTTGTGTTTCTTTATTCCATGCCAACAAGGTGCTCAAATTACAGACTTCATGGTTTTATAATGTCTCTGAATTTTCCTAGGAAACCAGGATCTCAGCTCTGTTCACGGATGGGCAGCAGGTATCAAATAAACATAAGGAAGTACTACTTCACACAACACACGGTCAACCTGTGGAACTCATTGCCAAGGGATGTTGTGAAGGCCAAAAGTATAACTGGGCTTTTTAAAAAAAAAGAATTAGATAAGTTCATGGAGAACAGGTCCATCAATGGCTATTAGGCAAGATGGTGAGGGATGCAACCCCAAGCTCTGGGTGTCCCTAGGCCTCTGACCGCCAGAAACTGAGACTGGACAACAGGGATTGGATCATTTCATGATTGCCCTGTTCTGTTCATTCCTGCTGAAGAAGCTGGCATTGACCACTGTTGGAAGAGAGTGTACTGGACTAGATGGACCATTGGACTGGCCCAGTAAGGCTGATCTTAGGTAGTGGCCACAGTGGGTCAGGTTTTCAAGATGGGTGCCTCAGTTTTGTCCACAAAACTTGAATTTGTTCAGATGGATGGGTACCTAGCTATGTGATTGCAGGCGCTGCAGACACGAGTATATATTCTGTTGGCCCATGTGCAGGCCCATTTTAGGTACCTATATGTGACGGGGTGGTAGGCTGTGCCCCGGCCTCTTCCATGGACACACACTGCTCCAAGTCCCTCCAAAGTGTTCTAGGGATGCCTGCTCCTGAGATCCTGGTGGTAAGGGCTCTGATGACTCTTTGACCGCAATGGATGATCTTAAGTCACCTTTACGCTTGACCTTTGTTTTCTTTCTCCTCCCTCTTGTCTATACTTTCGTGTCTAGGTTTCTCCAGCCCCTTTACATATATTTCCTCTTTACCTGGCCCTTCAGGTTTTATTTCCACCCTTCTGGGCCTCCATACCTGCCTTGGTGTCCCTGTTAGAAAGGGATTCCAGTCCATGCCCAGTAGAAGGCAGTGGGGCAATCCATCCACTACCGCTACAGGTTTCTGCCTAAACTTCCCCTTAATATTCAGAGTCCTTAAAATTGGGCAGAATTTATCGTCCCCATGGACACTGGGCAGAATTTATTGTCCCCATGGACCTGGTATTCAGTTTTGATCCTACCTCTGGGAAGTATCCAGTGGGGTTTCACTAACTCCTGCCTGATTAGCAAACAGGATGAAGCTGTGTCCATTAGTCCCTTTGCTGGCTCCTCCCTACCCAGACCGATACGGTAGGTACTTTCTTTTTTCTTTCCTGCCTGGGAGTCTTGTCCCAACCACAAAACTGGGCAAACCCACAGTCCATTTTAGGACAGTCTCTTTTTAGATGTCCTTCACGTCCATGGCGGAAGCACACCGTAGGCCAAGCTCCCACTACAGTTCCTTGAGGCTCCTCCCTCTTCTTCTTGCTGCCCTTCCCAGCTGTAGGCACTCTGCTCCTTCTCAGATCTAGTCCCTTAAACCACTGACTCACTCTGGGAATGTCCGCCTCTGCAAATTCCTCTCACTTTAACTGTGGGGTCCAGATGAACTGGCTGGCGCCACAGAACCCATCCTCGGGTATGCTCAGGGAGACTCTGAAGAAACTTCTAGAATCATGCAGTCCATGATCTCCCCCACAGTCTGAGTATCTGGCCTTACCAATGAGTGGCCCAATCTTTTAATTCCTGTCCAAATGCACAGAGGCATAATCCCTCAATCCATCTTTCAACTCTACATTTCTGGCAGTACTTTTCTGTGGACAGGCCCCACCTCGTCCAGCATGGCTGCCTTAATCATGTCATAATCTCTTGCCTGCTCATCACTAAAAGCCCTGTATGTGCTTCCCCGGTGAAATAGGGTGTCAGTTGAAGGGCCCACATTGTTCTGTCCCTAGGAGGTCTCATTGCTGCTCCTTGAAGAGTAACCAAAACCACATCGGGGTTGTTCGCAGGTCCCATTTTACAGTCTGATCTCCTGTGCCTGGTTTCCATTTCCTGTCACAGGACTCACCAAACTTTGGAGGAGTTGTTGCCAGACCTGGGCTTGCTCCCGTATAAATTCCTGATGGCTCTTTTGCTGTTAAACCTACCAGGCAAGGAAAGGCTGTTTTTCTGCCTGGTGGGATTGTTGGAAGGTCTGTCGGGTCTTCTACACCAGTGGTCTCCAAACTGGGGTGCGCGGGATGATCCCGGGGGGTGCGTGGCAGCAGAAGCGCCGCCAGACAGCACTCCGCCGTTTTTTTCCTTCGGCGGCAGCTCTGCACGTCCACGGCTGGTGCTCCCCTCTGGCGGCCCACCTGCGGCAGGTCTTCCATCGGTGGCGCGTCTGCGGCAG
Organism: Eretmochelys imbricata; assembly: GCF_965152235.1. NCBI lineage: Eukaryota > Metazoa > Chordata > Testudines > Cheloniidae > Eretmochelys > Eretmochelys imbricata. The sequence continues at coordinate 15,863,246 of NC_135591.1, read as the reverse complement.
GTCACTCTGGGGGTGCGTGAGCCAAAATGTTTGGAGACCACTGTTCTACACCAGCAGTTCTCAACCGGGCCGGTTTTAGGGGGTCTGCCAAGCAGGGTTGGCTTTAGACTAGCTGGGGCTCAGGGCAGAAAGCTGAAGCTTTGAGCCCAGCCGGGCTGGAGCCCTGAGGCCCAGCACCTGCACTAAAGCCCCGAGCCCCTGCACCCTGTGGGGTTAAAATCCGGAGCCAGGAGCCCCAAACGCTGATGCCTGGCAGGGCAGAGGCCTGGAACTGGGCCATGGAGTATTTCTAGCATGTTGAGGGTGGGGGGAGGCTCAGAAACAGAAAGGTTGAGAACCCCTGTTCCACACTTCTCTTTGCTGCTTCATCACCCGTTTCAGTGTTCCCTCCATCACCGGACTGCCAAATCTCTACACCGGCTTCTCCAACAGGCTCTCCATTTGTATAGATAACAGGGAAATCCCTGATGAGCCCCCAGCTGTGACAGAGAGGGGTGTTGCACCCCCACATCTTCCACAAACACAGACCGCATTGAGACTCTTTTCCTTCTAAGCACCAACATATAGTCTATTTAATCCCCCTACCAATACATAGCACCTTTATATTGTATCTCAACTTTCTAAACTCTTCTCCAAAAGTCAGGTGGGGAGTAAGGTGTTTCCACTCAGAGACCTCACTTTGTCAGGCTCTCCTAGCTTTTTGTCTTTCTGTTTCTCTTAGGGTGACCAGACAGCAAGTGTGAAAAATCAGGACGGGGGTAGGGGTGTGGGGCGGGGGGGAGGGAATAGGCACCTGTATAAGATAAAGCCCCAAATATCAGGACATCTGGTCACCCAAGTTTCTTTCTCTGTCTGTTCTCCTCAAAGATTGAACAGCAGACCTGAGAAGTAACCGGGGCTTCCTGACTCTCTGTTCAAGCTGCACCTTCCTCCTGATTGCTGCAGTTCTGTGCCTCTCTTTCCCCAGGCTTTCTATCAAAGCATTCGAGTCTGTGCTTTTCAAGGGTGGGAACGAGAGACTGGTGAGAGCGCTCAGGAAGCAGAGGACTTGGACTCTTGTGGAAAACCCCAAGACACACCATGAGGGAGTGTGTCTGCTGGTGAGGTAAGAGATCTAGGAGGCATCATTTTATCCTTGGGAATGAGTAGCCAATAGAGTGGCTGAGAGGGAACCTCCCGTTTATAGCTTTGTGGGCGGGGGGTGCGGGGGTGTCCTGGGTGGAAACACACAGCTCCCACTCCTAGATATCAGAGCTGTCTGCTCAGAGCAGCTGAGTTTTTTTGAAGTGTGCAATCTAGCCCATGAGCGGTTTCTTTTGTCTTCCAGGCTTCTGCTAAGATCTGGACTCATAACACCTGAGATCATACAGAGCCTCCTCCCCTGGGTGAATTCCCCCACAGAAAACCACCGAGTCACCAGCACAGCTTTCCTTGCCCAGGTAAGACACAGGGCTCTGAAGAGTAGTTTCACCATTAGACTGTTGTCTGCCTTTCTTTCGGGAGTTGTACAGTTCTGTTCGTAGGAGTAATTGTCATTTTAGACAGTAGAATAGGTCCTCCTTTATATGGAAACCTCACCAGGAACTTCACGATACCTTTCGGAGTCCTTCTCTCTCTGTGGTTTTTATTGCCGTCATTGCCTATACTAGCTACACAACCACAGGTGCTGGCTGAGAGAGACACGGACAGAGTTTGGCTGACTGGACCTCTTCTGCCAAGTCCTAGTGCTGATCCTAACCAACAGCTCCTGATTTTGGTTTCGCTCAGCAGATCTTCTGAATGAACCTAGTGTCCTAGTACTACCAACCAAGCAACCTACAACTACATTAATGTCTATCTTAGGTTCTCATTACTCTAGTATCTGAGTACCTCCAAACTCTTTAATGTCTGTATCCCCACCACACTCCTGCGAGGTAGGGAAGCACTATGTTTCCAATTTTACAGGCAGGGAACTGATGCACAGAAGGGCTAAGTGACTTGCCCAAGGTCACACAGGAAGTCTTTGAGGGAGCAGGAAATGGAACCTGGGTCTCCTAAGTCCTAGGCTAGTGTGATACCTGCCACAGCATCCTCCCTTTCCACAGCCTTCCTCCAACATCTGCATCATATTTCCCACTTATGCTAAGCAACTATCTTCGGGGCTCATCCGCTTCTAAGAAAAACAACCTCTCTGTGCCTGTGATGGGCTGTACCTGAGCTTTGAGGCTCCTTACAAGAGGCCCCGTGGTCCTACTACACCCTGCCCCAGGAAAAGAGCCCCCAGTCTGGGTCTGTCTAGAGAGGCTTCATGAAAGCAGCCAATCCGAGCCCATGAGGCTCGGCTAAAAGGAGCTGAAGGGCCTTAGCAGGTCAGTTCCTGGCAGGAACTGGAGGGGCAAGAAAGGGCGCTGCTCTCTGGCCACAGAAATTCAGGGGACAGCCAGAGTTTGATTCTGGCAGCCTTTACTTAAGCTGGGTTTTCAGGAAGAGAGTCCCGAAGAACTTTAACCCTGAGGTGAGGGTGAAGCTAAAAATGGCCGGTAGGAAGAAGCGGCAATGAACTGAAATCAAGCAGTGCCTAGCTCCTGTTGATAGGATCCATGGTTTGGAACCCAGAGTTAGGGGCAGGCCCAGGTTCCCCTACCACCAACAGTGGCATAAGCCCCATGGAGGGGACAATGCTAATGGAGAGCTTGAACAAAGGGCAGAATGTAAAGGACCCAGAGTTGGGGCTGGAGACCCAAGTGAGGGCAATGGGATTGTTCTGGACTACCCCAGAAGGGGTTCGTTTGGACTTTGGGACTCAGCCAGAGGCCTGAGCCACAGAAGGCTCACTGAGGACGGCTGGCAGGGTGCACCAGGGGTGAGAAAAGGACTGTGATACCATACCCAGCCACTAAGAGGCTCTCAAGAGGTGAGTGGATCCCTATTCTAGTGCCCAAAAGGAAAGCTCCATGTTTTGTAGACCTTTCTCATTTGTGTGGAATACTAAAGTTACAGTGTATTATGTGCCAAGTATCAGAGGGGTAGCCATATTTGTGTGTATCCTCAAGACTGGGGCTGTAGGAGGACTCCTTGTTGTTTTTAGCGTATGACATGTCTGCTCAAATTCTATTCCCAATCTTAATGATCCTATTGGGGCTAATGGACAGGTTGATTTTCTTTCAGCTAATGAGTGATCCCATGCTCAGGGAGAAGAAGTTCCTGAAGCCAGTCTTACACATCTTGGAAGAAAGGTCACATGATAGGAACAGCATTGTCCGGCAGATGGCTGTAAGAGGCCTGGGAAATTTAGTCTATGGGGCACCTGAGAAGGTAAGAGAGAATCCTGACTAGAATGCAGCATAACTAGAGAAACCAAGAGAAATAGTTCTTCGGAGTTTACAGAGGCTGCACACAATGCACTAGGCCAAATTCTGCTCTCTCACATACCCGAGTAACCTCTTTGCAGTCAATACAGGGCAAGCTAGATCCTTTGCTAAGCTGGGCATAAGCAAACAATCTGTGCACTTTAATATGACCATGTGTAAATGTCTCCATCTAGGAATAAAAAATGCAGGCCTTACTTACAGGATGAGAGACTCTATCCCAAGAAGCAATGATGCTGAAAACCACTTGAGTCATGGCAGAGAATCAGTTGAACATAAGGTGTCCCAATGCGAAGTTGTGGCCAAAAGGGCTGAAATGATCCTTAGAGGCATAAAGAGAGGAATCTTGAATAAGAGTAAAGAAGTTCTTTTCCCTCTGAATATGACGCTCATGTGAGCACTGCTGGAATGCTGTGTCCAGATCAGGTCTCCACAATTCAAGAAGGATGCTGATAAATTAGAGAGGATTGAGAGGAGTCACAAGAATTCTCAAAGGATTGGAAAAGATACCTCTAGTGATAGACTCAAGGAGCTCAATCTATTTTGCCTTACAAAGAGAAGGTTAAGGAGTGACTTGAGGACAGTCTATAACTACTCACATGGGGAACACATTTTGAGAATGGGTTCTTCCCATTAGCAAACAAAGGTATAAGAAGATTCAATGGGGGAAAATGAAACTAGACTAATTCAGACTGGTAATAAGGCATTGATTTTTAATGGTAATTTTAATTAACCATTGGAAGAATTTACCAAGGGTTGTAGTGGATTCTCTGTCACTAGCAATTTTAAAATCAAGATTGAACGTTTTTCTAAAAGATACACTCTAGTTCCAACAGAGACTATTTCGGGGAAGTTCAGTGTTATGCAGGAGGTCAGGCCGGATAATCACAAGGGTTCCTTTTGGCCTTGGAATCTAAGTAACTAGGAATCTAATGTTAGGATGACACAGGTGTATTATGGCACCAAGTTTGGCTCATTGTAGCTCGAACCTGGTCTGAAATATAGCTATAGGTCTCCGGGGGTGGGAGGGGGAGATGAAATTCCCACAGCTTCATAACTGCTAAAGAAAATGTATTAGAAGTGTGATCAGTGATCAGTGTTCTTTAATGTCATATTTTTGTCCAGGTGAAAAAGCACAAGAAGTTTCTTATGGTCATACTGATCAGGGCCTTAAGTGACCCTTTCAGTTCTGAAGTCATTGGCGAGAGCATGAAAGCAGTGGCCAAAGTCCTGAAGGAGCTGAAAGAGAAGGACATAGGTTCTTCCTTCAGAGACCTCACCCAACAGATCCGGACCTACTTTGACAACGTATGTGACCAGAACTCTCCAGCCGCAGTTCAAGCGATCTTGATTAGACTCCATTTACTCCCTGGGCATTGCTCATGTCAGAGTGAAGAGATGTTTGGGCCCCAGGGAAGAGAGGTGTTTTACGGAGGAGGAGAACATTAGGAGGATGGGGATGACATCCCTGCTCCCACAGTCTCCCCGTTCTGTTCTTCTTTCTTGCCACTGAGAACCTCAAAGAAAGTCTGAATACTAGATTAGATAGCTAGATAACCATGAAAAGGGGGTTCCAAGGTACAATAGAGAGTGTTGGGCCTGCTCTATACCATTTTTATGTGAGAGGGTTGGAATGATTCCGTTTTTGCAGAGAATTTTGAGATTTCAAATTTTGGTTTTGTTCCTATTTGTGGGACTCCCTCTCCCCAAACTTCAAAACTCTTTGTGAAACGGAATTACTATTCTCAACCGAGCTCTATTGAAAGCCTTGGGTCCGGGCAGTCTGCTCTCGGTGCTGGGAACCCAGGTGCTGGGAACCCAGGAAACTGTGGGAGCTAGAAGTGCCAGGGAGTTGCAAATTTGAGAGCCAGGGTCCCAGACGCTGTGGGTTTGGAAGCCCACGATCCCAGTCAGCCTGCTAGATCGGCTTCCAAGGAGCTGAATGGGTGCACTGTCAAGACAGCAGGCAGGTTTCTAAGGACCCCTGCCTGGCTTCTGGAGGAATTTCATGAAAATGGAACTGTCGCTAAAATAGTTTGATGAATCAGCAAATTCAAATCAAAAATTCGTTCATGAAAGTGTTTCCGATTAGCTGTAGTTGGAATCCCTCAACTTTAGCGTAGAAGAGATGGCTGTGCGAGGTACGTGATGTGATTGTCCCTTAGTTACTAACTTGTGGGGCTTTCTTGGCTGTAGGAGGACGATGCTCTTCGTTTATTGTCCTTTGTCCTATTTGGCATCCTGGCCCGCCTGACCAAAAGAAAATGGAAGGGCTATTTCGCCGAGCAGGTTCGACAGAGCTGGGTCACACTTCTGCTGCACCTGCAAGACCCGAACCCCAGGGTTTCAGTGGTAAGACCGAGAGTGACTTATTTACTAAGCCAAAGGAATCTTCCTCCCAATGCCAGGGGAGCTCTGCTATTCCTGCCTGCTGTGGAGGCCCAAATTCTCCCCTCAGTTCATTGCCCTCCTGCTGAGTCAGTTCCCGCCAGGTTGCTCCATGGCTGCCTCACCAGAATCCAGGATAGGTCATGGGTCTGAGCCCGACAGCTCTCTCTTCCTGTCTGTCTCTGCACCCCAGGCCCCTGCCTCCCCAGAACAGAAGAGAGACCTGTGAAGCAGCTTTCATAGGTAGATCTGTTCCAAAAAGACATTGATGCTACCTCTAGGTTGCAGTGGAAGCTCTCCCCTCTATTAGTCATTCCTGCATGTTTTCTGCCAATTACATCCAGATGAATCCCTTTTTATCCTGGAATAGATGAGCAGGCAAGCAGACGAGTTCCCTTTGAATGACCATAGCACTCAGTAGGGAACAATTAAATGGTGTGACACGCTTTCTTTTTTTCAGGAATGCAGAGCTACGTTTCACCTCTGTGTCCCGTTTTTGGGACTGAAGAGGCTCCAAACTACAGTGAATGAACACCTTGATAGCACAGCTGAGCTGAAGCCTGAGGAGCTCCAGGTGGACATTTGCAGACACCTTGTGAGTGAGCTGTTGACGTGTCTGAGATTCTTGACTGGAGTGGCGTGTGGTGGTGTAGAGGTGTGCGGGAGATGTGTGACGGTAATGGAAATAAGGGTCAGAGTGGGATATATGACTGAGGGTGATGGAAAATGTAAATCTGCCACAGATCCCCATTTTTCCCACGTCCACCCAGTCACCTGTTCTTTCTCTGATTTACTTGTGGCTCGTAAAAGCATGTGCTGGCAGTCAAAGGGCACTTCTAGCCAGAGAGAGCTCATGTGTCCCTGATTTCCTCTAGGCCAAAGAGAATGCCGAGCTGCTGGAGAACTTGTACAAAAGCACCATCACGTACTTCTGTAGCAGCTGGGAAGAGATCCGGGCAGTTGCAGCCAAGTTAGCTGGTGAGAGATGATGCCTAGTGTCCCTTTTGGTATTCCCATTGAGGGAGAGAGAAAAAAATCCCACCGTGCAGCCATTAATCTCTCTGTGCCTCAGCTTCCCATACATAAATGGGGATGTTAATATCCCTACCTCTCCAGTGTGGTGGTCGGAGGAAATCATGACTTGCTATAAAGTGCTTTGGGATTGTTGCAGGGAAAGCATGGTGCAGTCATTTAGTAGTAAAGGCTGGGACACTGTCTCGTAGGGCATGTTTACACTTGGAGCTGGGGGTCTAATTCCCAGCTTGATGAGACATACCCGCACTAGCCCTGAGTGCTAAAAATAGAGAGTAGCTGCGATGGCAGGAGCAGCAGGAAGTTTAAGCACCCCAAGTATGATCCCATCCAAACCTCAAAGTCGATTCTCAAGGTGGCTAGCTCCTCCCACTGCTCGTGCTGCTTTACCTTCTTTCTAATTTTAGCATGCGAGCGCTGTCCGAGCTAGAGTGGGCCTGTCCCATTGAACTGGGAGTGATCTCCCTCGCTCAAAGTGCAGACCCACCCACTACTCAGTGTTGTGTTGCTCAGTGCTCTTCACTACTACTTCATCATTGGGAGGCATGCAGCCCACCTGCCCTCAGCGCCTGCTGTTTCAGGTTCCTGGCCACACCACCTTGTCAAGGAGGCAAAAGGTTCCTCCGCTTTGGCCCTGTGCCCTCTTCTCCCAAGCATACCCAGGTGAGACAGGCAGGCGTTGTGCCCTAAGTCTCACCTATCAGTCACCTTGTGGGATCCCTGCTTAGAACTCACTTATTCCTGGCCCCAGTCCTTTGCTCAGACCACTGGACCAAGACACTAGCTTAGTATGTCTCCAATAACTGACAGCAGTGGCAAGAGGAACACAGACTCTTTAAAGCAAATGGGTTTTGTGTAAACATTCTTAAAAAAAAAAAGTCTTTCTCATTCTCTTCAGTGTGGACTCTAAACTGCACTAGCATCCTCTTGCCCACAGCTCACCCTTAGGCCCACAGTAGGAGAGGCCAAAGACCTGTCTAGGGGCTGCTAATATCACTTTGCACTCAACAAGGGAAGATTTTATTGTTGTTGTTTGTTTTCCATTGTGTATTTAGGCATCATCCTGGAACACACAGACAGGCAGCGTATGAAATGGCTGGACCTGGAACATCTGCTGATGTGTAAGTAATAAATGCAGCCGAAGTTCTGCTCATCCGTGAGTTCTAAAGGAATTTAGCTGACAAGCAGCTGTAACCGATAGCACTGGTGCAAAGTGCATCAGCCATACGTCAAAGGACAAATTCACTCTTGCCCAGTAGAAAGTCAGCTTTAATTTCCCCTGAAGGAGGAAGCTGCAGAGGGTGTGATGTGAGTCCGTGCATCTCCTGGTTGTCCTGGCAAGGCCCCCTCCGCAGCCAGTGCTATCCACTCTTTGGGCTTTATTGGCTCTCTGTGGACTCCCCAGGTGAGGAGAAATTATAGCCACTTTCTGCTCCCCCAAATTTCCCACCAGCAATTTTTCTTCCAGTAGGTGCCCTGCATCCTGCACAAAGCAGCTTGGACCTGGCCTCTGTTCAATTCCAGGGTTATTGGAGCTCAGACAGTGGCTCCTGAATAGAGATGGAAAATAAACTTAAAAGTGGAAGCCATTGAAACAATGGACCTTCTTCCATTTACAGCAGAGTGGATGACTTTCTGGTCGAGTCAGGGTCTCCCCGCTTGTTGGGAGCATGGAAGGGAGCCAATGGAGGAAGCTAAAGCTTTCTTTGTATTGGAGAGCTTCTGTAGCGTGGTATTCAGAGGTAGTAAGTCTCCAGCTATTTCCAGCACAGGTGACAATATGAAAAGTGAGGCATATTCATCTCTCATGTCTTTTCCACCCCAATAGAAGGACTGAGCCTAGTTTCACATTTTACCATGTGATCATTCTGCTCTGGTACTTCAAGATTCTGTGATCACGCTTAGCTGTGATTTGACAGTCTGTATACTAACATGTTGTCCTGTGTCATTTCAGCTCTCCAGGTCCTCAAGAAAGACCCAAGTCCCTCTGTCCAGCTGGTGGCAACGGAGGTCATAAGTGACATCTGTCCTGGCCGAGTGCTTGGGGACTGAAGCGGAACGGAGACAAACAGAAGAAGGCGCTCCAGTAGTATAAGGGCACTACCGTCAATCAAACGTTAACCCCACCCTTGGCCCTCGTAAGCCTTGCCCACCGGTCACTGGAAGTCCCAAGCCATGAGGTATTACTTCCAGGGTCAAGGCGGACAAATGACCGGAAGCAAGGTGTGTCATGTGACCCCCTCTAAGAACTCCTCCCATTGTCCTCTACCAATCGGGATGGGTTTCGCCCTGATAGGAACGCCCCAAGAGAAGATTTGACCAATCAGGGGGAGTTCCGGGGCAGGATGACCTGTCTGGAAGTGGTTCGTGTGACCCCTCTAAGAATTCCTCCCACCACCCTCTACCAATCAGGAGGGGTTTCAGCCACTGGAAACCACCCCGAGAGAAGGTTTGACCAATCATGGGGAGTTCCGGGGTGGGGTGATCTGTCTGGAAGTGGTTTGTGTGACCCCTCTAAGAATTCCTCCCACCACCCTCTACCAGTCAGGAGGGGTTTCAGCCACTGGAAACCACCCCGAGAGGAGGTTTGACCAATCATGGGGAGTTCCGGGGTGGGGTGATCTGTCTGGGAGTGGTTTGTGTGACCCCTCTAAGAATTCCTCCCACCGCCCTCTACCAATCAGGAGGGGTTTCAGCCACTGGGGACCACCCCGAGAGGAGATTTGACCAACTGGGGGGAGTTCCGGGGTGGGGTGACCCGTCTGGAAGTGCTTCGTGTGACCCCTCTAAGAACTCCTCCCACCACCTTCTACCAATCGCGATGGGTTTTGGCTGCAGAGGACCACCCCGAGAAGAGATTTGACCAAAATGGGGCAGGTTCTCGGATTGGGTGAACCGTCCAGAAGAGGGTCATGTGACCCCTCTAAGAACTCCTCCCAACGCCCTCTGCCAATCAGAGTGCAGCACCATCACCCCATAAGTCCCAGCGCTGGGCAGAGGAAGCCATCTCTTACCAAGAAGACATGTTTTAGAAATTGTGGAAAGGCTGAGAGGAAACATGGACTCCTTTACCACCCCCGTGAGACCTTCAGATTTTGTTTTAGCTCCGAGGACCTTTGGAGTTGTGTGGAGAAAGCGCTACAGCAGTGACAGTTCCGAGGAGGGCCCTTTGACTCAACCGTTGATGGCTACGTCGGAACCTGACCCCAAAATCCAAACCTTTGTGAGGCACCCCAGTGAGTGTGACAGCCTCTCATTGTCCATGCCCTAAAGTTGGAAGGCGATTGTGGCTTGGGGGAGTCACAAGGTGAACGGGAAAGATGGCGCTCAGGTAAATGAATGATTAAGAAGCGACTGTCGATCATGGGGGTGTAATGGGGTTCGGAATCGACCTGGCATTGCATAAATCTAAAAACAGGCAGTGGGGTGCTTACACTGTTTTTTTCTGAAAATCTCTCAACAGCTCGACGATCCCTTTCTAGAGGCCTTTGAGAAGTTGCACATCGGTAGCCCTGTGGGAGTAAATCCATCGCGCATCAGCTGTTTTTGCTCCTGTCTGAGACCCAGATCTCAAGAGGAAAATCCAGAAAAGGACAAAAATGGAAGAATGAACCAGCTCAGACTCCCTTATGGTAGGGGTCATGGCGTCCTTTGTTTCAGGCAGCTGTAAAAGATTGTGTTAAACCAGGCGATTAATAAAACTTATTTAAATGTGTGAGAATGAACGTGTCCCCCTCCATACTTGTGTTCACAAAAGACGGTCCCAGGAAGAGTCATGTCTCCACAGATGGCTCTGTTAAAGAAAATCTGTTAAACCCCCAGGAAAGTTGGGGGCTTTGATGGGGTCAATCTTCTTTTTCAAGTGGCCAAAAAGCATCATAAAACTTTAAATAGAAGACAGGTAGGAGCTTGGCTTTCACACCAGGATGCTTACACTTTACACAAACCAGCTCGAATACGTTTTAAAAGAACCAAGACCGTTCTTTCAGATGTGGACGCGCAATGGCAGGCAGATTTGGTCCGTATGCACTGGTTCTCCAAACACAACAGCGGTTTTAAGTACTTCTTAACAGTGATAGATGTTCTATCCAAATATGCCTGGGCCTTAGGCCTAAAAGACAAGATGAGTGGTGAGGTATCCAAGGCCTTTAAAGCTATTTTTAGCCAAGGTCGCGTGCCTCAAAAATGACAAACTAATCGGTGGAAAGAATTTTGAAACAGACCTTTTAGCAGATTGTTGAAACGGCACAGCGTTAACGCTTTTTGTTACTGATAATGAAGTCAAAGCAGGGGTTGTGGAGCGATTTAACAGAACTTGAAAAAGATGCGGAGGATGTGGCGATATTTTACAGCCCATAACGCCTTTCGCCACCTTGACCTGTTACCTGACTTTATGAAGAGTTACAACCAGAGCTTTTACTGAACTCTACGTACCAGACCCGCTGATGTTAACCCTTCCAATTCTCTGAAGATATGGAAACTGGTTGATAGAGATGGTTTTAAAATAAAACCGGTTGTTGCCCCTTTTAGAAAAGGCGACCACGTGAGACTCTCTAAAACCAAAGGAGCTTTTGAAGAAGGTTGTGAACAGACGTTTACCAATGAGATATTTATAGTGGATGAAGCCTTAACCAGGAGCCAGAGACCTGTATACTGATTAAAAGATTACGAGGGTGAGACAGTTACTGGATCTTTTTACCCTGAAGATTTACAAAAAGTAAACCCCAAAGGAGACAGGATTTGCTGGATCGAAAAAGTTCTAGCGGAGAAAGGAAAAGGGAGAAAAAAGCAGCTACTGGTGAAATGGTTTGCCGGGGGGACGGGGACGATAAGTTTACCAGCTGGGTGGAAGCTTCTCAATTCTGACGTTTAGACATGAACAAACAAAAAGATTCCTCCTGCAAAGACTGAGGGAGAGAAAAATGAGCGACGGCAGGTGTTACATGACTTTGCCCAGCAATGCCAGCTCTGCAGTTTTTCCTCAAAACACCAGCTCGAACTTTACAATACAGCTAATTATGCCCTTGGGTCTCCCGGGTGCCTGGAAGGTGGGGTTAGTGGAAATACAACACCCACACAGCTGGAACACTATCCGCGAGGACACCCCTTTTGAAATCACCTTGGAAGATATGGCATAGAGTTTTATCCTACGACGAGGTTATTACTCGTCCATACCCGAATGATTGGATCATATGAACAGTACCGTGGCTCGTCCTCCCCCACCGCCTGAGGTGGTCATGAACTATGACCCTGTGGGTAGAAAAGTTAGCCTTAAATCCGCTGATTTTACTTTTATGTTTTCTACCAGCAGGGAGCTAGCTAACATTCTAGGTTTGGGCCCCAAGCGCAGCGTCCAAAAAATTCCCCTTCTGGGCAGACATCACAGGGGGGGTTAAGTGCTTGTATCTGCACACAGTTATTGTAGAACACCAGTTTGTGAGGGACTTTTCTGTTCCCCTGTTACGCTGTGTCCCTGTCTGAGGAAGGAACAATGAGTTTGTCACCATCACCTACGATAAACCTCATCACGTTCCTGTCAGAAAACTCCACATCGATACCATTACCATTGAAATAAAGACAGATCAGAGCAGATACGTCTCATTTGTTGAACGGAGTGGATGTGAAAATTAAACTGACGCACAGTAAAGATGCTTTCTGTTTAATGGGCAGTGCAGCCAAAGGCTTTAAATTGCGCATTGTATCAGCATCGCTTTTTGTGAAGAAAGTACGGATGGCCCTGAGCGTTCGTCTGGGGCACACGGAGTCCCTGCTTACCACAAATGCTAAATATCCCGTGGACCGTGTGGGAATGAAAGTGTTCAGCATCCCCGTGGGCAGCAGGGTCAATAACCAGGAGAACCTGTTTTTTGGGACAGTTACCCAAAATGCTTGTCCCAGGATTTGTCCTATGCCTTGAGTGGAAGTTACACTAAAAATCCCTTTCATTTTAAACATTATGGTATTAATTTTGTGGCCTTGTATGTGGATGGTGAACAGATACCAACCAAGCCTCTGCAACCAGACTTGGAGGCAGGATGCTGCGTGAGAGAATACATGAATCTGGTACAGACGCTGGTAAACACATGACAGATCGTTCTCTGTTAATCGACCGTGAGAAGTTTCCACAGGGTTACATCTTGTTTGCCTTTGACCTGTCTCCCCACCAGGAATGCGCCGATGGCTATTCCCTGATTAAAACCGGGAACCTGAGAGCAGAAATACGTTTTGGGAAGGCTTTAACCATCACCGTCAATCTGATCGTGCATGGGGTTTTTGACAACATCATAGAGAGAAATCAGAGGAGAGATGTTCTGCTTGACTATGTGTGAACATGGACACCGTGCAGCTCTCGTGTGTCTTATCAAGGTGCCTTACACAAAAAAGAATTTCTTAGATGTGTTCCCTTGTGATTTGGCTCCCTGGCGACAAGCTGTCTCAGAGAGCCCTAGGTTTGTATTGCACATCCACACAACCAACCTGGTGAACACTAGCTTGCCTTGTGTCTGGTGGAGCGTAACGTGGAGAGCTTTTAGACCCATACGGGCACCCCCCAAAGAGCATGTTGTTTCCTAAAAGCATTATGAAATTTTTAAACAAAAATGCCACAGGCATTGTGTTTCACAATAGACAATTACAAGACCCCCGCTCTGTCACCTGCGACTATCACCGAGTGTTTTTCTTACATCATCGGAGCAAGTGTTTATCTTTTGACCGGATTTTAAAATTGTATTCTAACGACTTAGTGCAAAACGACCGGATGGTGATGAATTTTGTAAAAAATACAATTAAATTCTTGGGCATGCCTAGCCTTGCTCAAAATGTGTTTCAACAAGCCCAGACATGTGTATCTTGCAATGCTTTTTATAGCCAGGTTATCCAATATTCTCAGGCATAACAGACAATGTTTTGTTTGGCATTATCCAACACATTTTTTATAAAGTAACTTTTCCCACAGTTGCTAGGCCCCACGAGAATTGCAGAAAAGGGGTGTTTCCACCTCGTATCCATTTTAAAATCCGTAGGGCAGGGTTTTAAACCCTTCTCCTAGGACCCTCTTGTTATAAATGACTTTCTGTGTTTTCTTAAGGGTTTTGGTCTCTATTTACCACTGATTTTTGTTCCTTATGATAGAGGGCTGCTGCACCTCTCTCTTTTTTGAGGTGTTTTCTCGCAGGCCCGTGCAATAGTCCAGGACTAGATCTTTCAAACTGTCAAAGTTGATCTTTTGACAGTTTGCCAAGTTCAGGGTAATACCTTTGACTTTCATACAGGCCTTTCCTCCCGACAGCTTATACCCGTATGTTTTCGGGCCTGCCGACACAAACTCGGTGATGTGTTGATCTGGCGGGATCTCACTCGTGAGGGAATTTAGAAAGAGTTTAGCGATTTGGCATTTAGCGGGGTTAAACCTGATCTCGTGTTGGCACAAACGCACGCCTTCTTCCTGGTAGAAATCGTTCATGTCCTTATTTTGTTTTTCTTCGTCTGTGCACCAGCTGGGGTACCCTGAAGCCTCTTGTTTCTGGTGGAGGTGTCATTTGATGAAGTCTTTTCAGAGTACATCAGATTTTTCATTAGAAAGCCAGATTTCATATATTTTTGCCACCGCGTACCCCTTCGCTATGGCCGTGTTCAATTCCACCGTGCACCAAGTCCCCAGGATGGCCCTCTCCTCGTCAGTATGGATGCACATCTCCCACTGCTCGGTTTCCGCACAGGTTCGGCATAGCGGGAAGATAAGCTTGCCACCCACTCTGACAGGTAACAATGGGAAAAAGAAGCCTTGTGTGGGGTACACTTTAACTTTTGCAATTCCAAAATAATTTGCAAGGGGTCCAAATTTGTCATAAACTATATCAGAGTGTTCGAGAGGGTATTCTTTGGTTTTCTTTACAAAAGGGTAGAAGCTGGTAAAATCATAAGAGTGGATTTCTTCCTGGAGTTAAGTTTGTAATATAGGTGCATAGCGTTTGTCCTTCCCCCAAAAAGAGCATCCCTAGGCATGAGAGGCTTGGGCAACTGGGCTCAGTTTAAAAAACCTGCAAGCTCCCTGTCTGTTTCTTTCATCACTTCCCACTCTTGCTCCCAAAGAGTCCTCACTACAAAACCAAGTTGTTTCAGATAGTCGGTCTTGAGCTGCGTCTTGTAATAAAGAAACCCAAAAGTTGTCCCCGTCATAGGGTTTTGTGCTTTTTCACAATGACAGGTGGCACAAGCATGGAAAAGAACACCCGTTAAACTCTAAGGCTGTGTGTACCCTGTCAACACTGCATGCCCTATTTGTATAGTTTCTTTGTGAGAGGTATACAACAGCCACTGAACAGATGGGATCGAATATCTTTTTCCTGCCTGTGATCATTGTCTGGAGGGAGAAGAGCTACCGTGTTAGGCTCCAAAAACATAAACCTGTACATAGCCATGCAGACAGATGCCAGTGTTATGTACCAGAATGGATCTATACACAGTTTTATCTCGGTGAATTTACCAGGTTCTCTCTCTACTAGATCTCCCTTCTCCATCTTTTTCATAATCTCTTTTCTGTAGAGGATACAAGGCTGTCTCAAAATTTTGACATCCTGCTGACAGTAATACACGAGCTCTTTCTGCAAATCAAACGTCTCCTACCTGTGGGCCTGCTACCAGTCGAGAAACTCTGCTTTTTCCCTGGGCATCATGCTTTCTACACCATAGTGCTCCACACCGGGTATAGGCCCCACGTCATTTTGATTTTCTAAAGTGTTCAAAAAATGTGGAAAATACCCTTTGCACCCTTCAAACCCCATCACCTGCGGGAGCTTACCAAGCTTCATGGGCAAGAAGTTTAGAGAGTCTATAAAACGAATGCCCAGGACCTTACACACTTTACTTTACTGCCCTGAGTGATCAGTTCTAGGCACATCTTTTCCTTCAGTAACTGTCTAATGATGAAGTATGCATCGTAACCTTTGGAATTGTGCGCCTGGAACGTGTAGACCCAGAACTCTTTGCCAATAAAGGTCTGAACAAACATAGAAAGACACTCATCACCCTTAAATTCCCAGGACTTTTCCGGCTTGAGGGACATAGCAAAAATGTAATTGGAAGTGTGCAACCAAGTCTCCTATGTGTATTCAGAATCCTAACAAATACACTTTTCTGAGGATTCGGGCTTTCTAAGGCTGTCCATAAAACCGAGGTGACCGTCTACATCACCAGCGATCAAAGCCTGACCCCGCTTATAGCGCCTCCCTTTACACCTGTGCCGCTTGTCCACGTAAGACTGACCCTTATCGCACAACGTTTTAGACAGGCATTCAACTTGTTCTGTCGACGCCAGTCGATGTCTGTCTAAACGCTCTCTGGACTGACAATACAGTCTAAAGCGAGTAGACCTCAGCTGCACGTCCACGCTGTCTGAGCATGTTATGCTCAAGCAGAGGCAGCAGCTGGACCTGCAAGAGCGGCCGTGACTGTGCACCGTGGGGCAAAACTCACCGTAATTTTTTGCTCCAAACAACTTTTTCACAACCAGAACCCCCTAGTAATGCTCATCGTGCAACAGGATGAAATAAGTCTTGGGGTAAACTCCCCCCCCCCCCGTTTTAAAAAAGCCCCTTTCGCCGCATACACCACCACCTGTATGTTGACTCCTAAATGCTGTTCAGACATTGCTACATCGCTGAGCATAATCTTTTTTTCATCTGACCAGCCCAGTTTCTCATGCAACTTTCTCGCCCCCGCTAACGATTCCGCGTCCGTAGGTTTATGGTCGGACATGATAGCCAAGAGTCCACGCGCAAAACGCAGATGGGTACCCGTGTAAGTCAGGTCTACTAAACATTGTCTCTTTTTTATGGATGATTTGACTACTGAGGATAGAATTTAAAACTCTATGAGCGGTCCCCACCTCTGTTTTTTTTACAAGTGTCACAACGAGGTGCAATGTCCCATTGACATGCAACTCTATTGCTCTGTGGCAGCTTTGAGGTCTGATTGAAGAAATCCTCAGCAGACAGCTCATCCCTAGTTCTTCAGACCAAAAACAACGGCTTAGTTAAATTACAGCTCTCTAAATGTAACTGAACATAATCATCAGGGCCTACCCTACCATTAACGTCATCGAGAACTAACTGTATCCCCCTGTGTATGGCTTCAACAACCTGCTGAGCTGAATTTATTCGCTCAAGATTGACAAAATGAAATTCCTCACAATACACCGACCCCCCAAATCTAGGTAATTCACGTTGCCAACTTCTCACTCTCTCCATACACACCTCTGCATTTTCAGGGTTACTTGGGGGTTCCTCTACGGGACCATCAGCGGCATCTTCTACATCAGATGCTATTTGAGAGTCAGTCTCCGAGGCGCCTCCGTGAGGGTCATCGGGAGAAGATGGGGACCCATCATTCTAGAGAGCCCTCTGGGGAATTTTCTAAACCAGACTCTGTGTGAGAGTCTGATTTCACCTCCCCATTTTCAGACATGCCAGTTTGAGAGCCTCCAGTCGAGGGCATCTCTTTTTGTCCCCCCTCCCCATTACCTCTTTAGCTCTTTTTAAAATTTTTACAGTGATCCTGGCCTGGAACTTTTTGGCAGCCATTTGTTTGTCCACCAAGTGCTATCCCCCCTTTTGTTTACACCTGAGCTGATGTGTATCCTTGCGGGTGCCCCTTTCCACGACTAGTCACGCCTGCGCAGAGCCAAAAATTGAAATATTTTTCAAAAAGTCACCCACCAAAGCTTTTGCTTTGTTGATGTGCTTTCCAGCCCTCTGTTCTTTTAGACCCCCTGAAGATACACCATTCACCGGTATTCTGAACGAAGCATCATATTTTCCCAAAACCTTTTTTAGAATACCGTTCTTTTAGAACCCCCGAGGATACAACGTCCCTCAGTCTTCTGAACGAAGCATCGTAGGTGGGCGTTTTCACTCACGGTTTTCTCAGGGCTTGGTGTGGAGGTGGCCGCTGAGGAACTGGCGTTGTGTTTGCGTGGTTGGTTTTCACCAGAGTTTTTTGTTTTGTCCTTGGCTTTGACATAATTGAGGTTTGGACTGCCCTGATGCTTCATCTGCACTCTTGTGCTGTTTTGAGTTGTTAAAGGTCTCAAAGCAGATTTCTGGTTCTTTGGCTGGTCTGGTGGAGCTGTCCCTGTAGCTTTGACTACAGCATTGTCAGGAGAACTGCACATACCCGATTAGGGGGGAAGGGACATATTACAAAACTTAACTTTACCATCTTTCTCACCCACACCGATGTATTTCCTTAAAATACAAAACCTCATAACCTCACAAACACAATATATTTACTGGGCTTCATCCATCCATCTGGGGAATTTTTCTTTTCAGCTGTCTCTTTTCTTTTTCTTTTAAGCTTGTTTACCCTCTGGTCTAAGGGTCTCTCATGTTTTCACCGTACGGTGGAGCAGACAATATTATGATGATGATGATGATGATGATGATTATTATTATAAATCACATGAAACTGTCTTGTAAAGTTAAAAATAAAATATTCATTAGGGTGTTTTTCTATTTAAAAAGTCAGAGCTTTCAAACAAAATAATCCATTTCAGGCTGCACAACAAACAGGAGTTTTGAGTTTATTTCTACCACTTTAAAACAAAAAACAACAAACCCGCAAACATTTTTTTTAAATACACCTCATTTTGCAAAATAAAAACCAAACTGCTTTTAAAATCAACTTTTAAAATCCAGTTTAAAACACATTTTGCACAGTAAAAAAACACCCTGTTAGTTTGAAACACACCATTACTATCAGTTTGCAGCCATATACTTTAAAAAAAACACCTATGTTTTTTTTACACAGAGAGAGAGAGAGAGAGAGTTTAAAACACAAAAAGAAAAGGAGTACTTGTGGCACCTTAGCGACTAACCAATTTATTTGAGCATAAGCTTTCGTGAGCTACAGCTCACTTCATCGGATGCATACTGTGGAAAATACAGAAGATGTTTTTATACACACAAACCATGAAAAAATGAGTGTTTATCACTACAAAGGGTTTTCTCTCCCCACACCCTACTCTCCTGCTGGTAATAGCTTATCTAAAGTGATCACTCTCCTTACAATGTGTATGATAATCAAGGTGGGCCATTTCCAGCACAAATCCAGGCTTTCTCCCTCCCCCCCCAAAGAAAAACAAACCCACTCTCCTGTTGGTAATAGCTTATCTAAAGTGATCACTTACATTGTAAGGAAACCTGGATTTGTGCTGGAAATGGCCCACCTTGATTATTAATGTGTGTGGTGGGGTTTTTTGGTTGGTTGTTTTGGGTTTTTTTGGTAAATATAGTATTTTAAACTTTTAATGGCTTTGAATTGCTAGAAAGAGTGACCCATAGCATTCAAAACCACTCCTGGGTCATATTTAAACTGTCCAGTAGAGTTCTGACAGTTCCTGGGTCCTTTAAACTGTCCAGTAGAGTTCTGCCAACTCCAGGGATTATATTTAAACTGCCCAATAGCATCTGCGAATTCCTGAGGTTTTATTTCATTTCATATTAATCTGAACTCACCCACCCACCTCCCTTACTATGGGTGCACACCCATCAAATTTATCCCTATAGCAACAAGGGTAAGGAATCACAGTTACCTTCACTATTCAGTGGGGGTGTGGTTAAAACCATTCAGTTCAACAGGATGAGTCAACTCTGTTGTACTCAAACACATGTCTGAACCATCCCTGTTTTGTTTTCGTGTTGTAAGCAGAGGCGGGATGAGCTCTACCCTGACATCTGGTGGTGAGTTGTGGAAAAGGACTTCAGGAGCTGATCTCGTTTGCACAGGCACACCCACCCCGCCTAGCATGAGCCCACAGGAGCCCAAACGGTCACTTTGGCGGCTGTGGGATCCCCAGTGTCTCTGTTATTGGGGCAGGAAGGATAAAGTGTCGTTATCCTGATTATGTGAATCAAGGACAGTGGAACTGTACTTGGCCTTTTATGACGGAGGGACTCGCCATCAACTAAGTAGCACTCGCTAGGCAAGGGACAAGGATTCCAAAACCCAGTGAATTGAGAGAGTTTGAGGATGGAGGTTTCTGCCTAGTGGTGTGAGCCCCCTTCTGAGGGCCCTAAACACCAATTGCACCTTCTCTCCATTATGTAATATCAGAGAGAATTTTGATTCTATTAGGAGTTTGGTTGCAGACTGCAGAGCTGAATTCACTTTGGGTTCACGGTGCCCCAGCTCTGAGCCCCACTACTATTTAACACAGTATTCAGTGATTTCAACTTGTCATAGGGGAGCTTCAGTGCCCCACTGGTGGGGGCTTGACCTGGTTTTGCATTGTGTTACTGGAATAGAACTCCTAGATACTGAACCTAGACCCTGTTGTTGCCAACTCTGATGGGCAGAAGGGTTACACACCGTAAACACATTTTTAGGATTTGTTCCCCTCCCACTTCACAGCTTGTTGCTATAAATGGATCTCTTTTACACAAAGACACAAGAGCTAGGTTCTCACAAACCATTTTTTTTCAATTTAAAAGTCATACAGCTTCTTGAAAACAAACCCAGATCGCCATTAAAACTTTAAGCTCACTTAAGGGCCAGAGACCTTCTAACAGAAACACAGATAATCACAAAGCCCTTTTCATTCGATTTTTTAAAATGTACAGTGACCAAGTTTGATATTGCATGTTTGTCCCCTCATCATTCTCTCAATTAATCCTTTTAGATTTCTTACAAATAGTCTTTTTCTTAAGCAGAGTTCTGTCAGTTTTTGTGTGGACCAGACGGTCAATGTAATGCTGTAAGCAGGCATCTTCCGGTTTGGACATTTTCTTTAAAACAGGGTCAGGGTCTCCACTGAATTGCACAGCATTTCTCAAGGTCACCGCTTGCGCTAAATGTTCTTGGGTTAGGCACAGACGTTGCATAACATAACCTATGGCAATAATAGTGTTCAATAAGCTTTCCAAACACAGCTCAGCACACAGGCCCCAGAGCTTGCAGTTTCTATCCATTGAAGTCCAAGTCACACAGGCATGGTGCCATTGGGCTGGGGCATCTATGACACAGCCCTCACCATTTTCAAAAAGCTTTTCCCTAAGACAGTGATGAAGAACAGCATAAACAGCAACGTGTACAATAGTCCGCATAACAGTTTTACGCTCGTGACGTGGCACTGACTCAGCGAGTTCCATGCCAAGCCTCTCCTAAACTCCTCATAGCCGTCCTCCTCGGAGTCATCTTCAACAATTTCTAGCGGTGTTGAGCAAAAACAAGGCGGGCCTGGTTCACCTTCGCTGTTTGATGCAACGCCGTCCAGGGCCTCCGGGTCCTCTAGAAAGGCATCGTCAAGCTGTCGAGAGATTTTCAGACAAGAAACAAGCGTAAGTTCCCACTGCTTGTTTTTAGATTTACACAACCCCTGGTTCCTAACCCCATTACACCCAATCATCGACCGTCGCTTCTTAATCATTCATTTACCTGAGCTACGTCTTTTCCATTCACCTTGTCTGCCAGTGCCTCCCCCACGCCATGATGGCCTTCCTCCTCCAGGGTGGCGGATGACGAGAGGCCACCATGCTCATGGGGGTGTCTCATGAGCAGTTGGGCTTCAGGGTCGGATTCTGGCATATCCATCAATGGCTGGGCCAAAGGAATCCCCTTGGCTTCTCTCTCATCCTCTTCAGAACTGTCGCTGCTGTAGCGCTTTCTCCACACAACTCCAAAGGTCCTCGGGGCTAAAACAAAGTCTGAAGGTCTCACAGGGGTGGTAAAGGAGTCCACGTTTCCTCTCAGCCTTTCCACAATTTCTAAAACACGTCTTCTTGGTAAGAGATGGCCTCCTCTTCCCAGCGCTGGGACTTATGAGGTGATGGTGCTGCACTCTGATTGGCAGAGGACGTTGGAAGGGGTCCTTAGAGGGGTCACACGACCCTCTTCTGGGTGGTTGACCCCGTCCCAGAACCCACCCTATTTTGGTCGAATCTCCTTTTGGGGCTGTCCTCTGTGGCCAAAACCCATCGCGATTGGTAGAGGGTGGTGGGAGGAGTTCTTAGAGGGGTCACACGAGCCACTTCCTGACGGGTCACCCCACCCCAGAATTCCCCCCAATTGGACAAATCTCCTCTCGGGGTGGTCCCCAGCGGCTGAAACCCTTCCTGATTGGTAGAGGGCAGTGGGAGGAGTTCTTAGAGGGGTCACACAAACCCCGGAACTCCCCCTGATTGGTCAAATCTTCTCTCGAGTCGTTCCTGTCAGGGCAAAATCCATCCTGATCAGCAGAGGACAGTGGGAGGAGTTCTTACAGGGGTCACATGACACACCTTGCTTCCGGACATGTGTCCGCCTTGACCCTGGAAGTAATACTCCCATGAGGTGGGACTTCCAGTGACCTGTGTGCAGGGCTTACAGGGTCAAGGGGTGGGGTTAACGTTTGATTGATGGTAGGGCCTTTATACTACTCGCTCCTGCGACCCAAAATTGGAACAAGAGAGACTATAATACTGGAGAGAAAGAAAGGAATGTTTTGAATGTTTTAAATCCTTGTACTGTGCTGTAAATTCTTTTCCCCAAATTCATTCAAAACATTCATTTGTATTTTTTATTTTTCTATTTATTTTGTTGTTTTATAGCACGATACAGCAACTATAATACTGGCCAGTATTATACTTTTATAAATAGAATACAACAACCATAATACTGGCCTGTATTAGCCATTCTCCTACTGCTCAGATGCTGGAAGGGAGAGAAGGATCAGGCCCTGTAAAGTAGGCTGGGTTGATTTTTTATGACTCGAAGTGTTTTTATTACACATCAGGACATCTAGTCATTCTGATTTAATTGGGGATTGGTCCTGCTTTTGAGCAGGGGGTTGGACTAGATGACCTCCTGAGGTCCCTTCCAACCCTGATATTCTATGATTCTATGCAGCCTCTGGACAAGCTCAGTGATAAGCATGTACATTACACTGCTTGCTCAGGGGTCATTACTATAGAAACAGCCAAGTACTGGCCCAGATCCTCAAATACACCTGAGCTTTAGACTCTGGGTTGTTCTAACCTACTCTGTCTTGTAACAGCCATTGCTGTACGGGAAATTGCTGTAGCACCGGGGTCGGTAACGTTTGGCACGCAGCCCCCCAGGGTAAGCCCCCTGGTGGGCCGGGCCAGTTTCTTTACCGGCCGCGTCCGCAGGTTTGGCCGACCGCGGATCCCACTGGCCGCGGTTCCCCACTGCAGGCCAACGGGGGCTGCAGGAAGCCGTGGCCAGCACATCCCTCGCCCCGCGCTGCTTCTCGCAGTAAAACAGAAGGTTTATTAGATGACAGGAACATGGTCTAATACAGAGCTTGTAGAGGCAAAGAACTGGACCCGTCAGCTGGGGGGTCCATTTTGGGGGGCAGTGAGCCAGACAACCACGTCTGCCCTTCACTCCGTGTCCCAGCCAGCCCCAAACTGAAACTCCCTCCAGCCCCTCCTCCTCTGGGCTTTGTCCCTTTACCCGGCCAGGAGGGCACCTGATTCCTTTGTTCTCCAACCCCTTTAGCTCTCACCTTGCAGGGGGGAAGGGCCCAGGTCATCAGTTGCCAGGAAACAGGGTGTCGGCCATTCTCTGTGTCCAGACCCCTGCACACACCTGCCCTCTAGGGATCTGCAACGATCATACACCCTTACCCCACCACCTAGATACTTAAGAACTGCCTAGGGGAAACCGAGCAACCACGCACTATTCAGAGGAAACATTAAGAACAGTCCCCCTTCGTCACACTGGGTATGAGATCTTGCTGTTTGTGCAGGGAGCTGGGAGCCCCAGGGTGCCCTGTTTAACCCTGGGACTTGGTGCCTCTCCAAGAGGCCCTGCAATGAGTGTTGGACTGAAACCCAGCCAGCTTGGTTTACATCCGGCCCACAACAGCGTCAGATGGAGCGAACGGGCCAAAGTGAAAGCAGAGCCTCTCCCCAAGCCTCTGGGAAAGACCGACCTGCCTTGCGGGGCAGGTGTGCAATTCCTAGCTTCTCCCTCCCTCCCGCCTGCTGTTAACGGGAGGCAAACAGAGACGGCAATAAACCCCTCTGGTAGGAACGAGCCTGCGCCGCTGGGGAACGGAGCCACCCGGAGCAGATTAAAAGCCCTAGTCCCAGAGCCAGGGCAAGCGCTCTCCTCTGGACAGCGGTTGGGGACGTCATACAGGGCGGCTTTCGGGCCCAGGGTTCTCATCCTGGCGCTTCAGCTGCTAGTTACCTAGGGCCTCCTCTTCTGCAGCGCTGAGTCCCACAGCTGCACTGAAGTCACTGGGGCAGATCCACTGCTCGTGTCAGTGACCACGGCTCCAGGAACGGGGCTGGAGAATGTGCTGTGCCCCTGAACAGGGCTGGGAAAAACTGCCCCAGCCGAGGTCTGCCCCGGTGGGAGCTGTGGGGAGCCCAGTGTACTGGAAGCTGCTGCTGCCCCGCGGTTTGTGATGGAGAATGTGGGGTTACGGGGTGGGGGGGACAATTCAGCACAAACAGCTCCTTTCGATTTCCTCCCAGCCACCCCAGCATGCCTGGGGACTCCCCTCCCCAATCAATCAAAGCCCAAGACAGGGATCTGAAGCTCGACATGAAGTTACTCCTCCGCCAGCTGATGTAACCCACGCACCTTCTGGGTGTGGTGTTGTGTCCCATCGAGTGGCACCAAGACCATTCGAGAGAGAGATAAGATGAGTCTGCTCTGCAGCTGTCGCTACCAGCCAGGGGGCTTTTAGCTCATGCAATAGAGTCATGCACTAAGCTCCAGAGGCCCCAGGTTTGATCCCCACCCGCCGACGACCAGGGTCTGTGGGAGTGACGCTGGCGTGGCTGGCAAGGGGCAGCAGGAAGGGTTTCCACTGAGCGTTAAGGGAAAGGAACTTGCTGGCTGTGGCACGGTGCAGCCGGCTGGTTGGCACACTGGGAAAGGAAGATGGAGAAGAGCTCCAGCCCTGGCTGCGTCCCCAGCTCTTGTCTTGGCCTTGTAAAAGGCTGACAGACGTAGTGCGAGCTTTGAAAGCGAACACACCGTGTTCTGGGCCTGGAGCAGCGGCTGGGAAGCGTTCCCAATCAACAACCGCCCCGGGATCCCTGTAATCCGCACCAGAGTGCAGGGGGAGGGGAGGGAGCTGGAGGGCCTTTGAAAACACAGACAGCTTGATGTCAGCCTTCCCTGGCTGCATGAAGCTATTCCTCCAGAACCATGCCACCAAGGGCCCAGTCCTGCAGCGGGACAGCCGGAGGGTTGGTGTCGCTATCCTCCTGTTCTACAGAGGGGGAAACTGAGGCACAGAGCTGGGCCACGTCAGGGCGCGGCTGGGGATGGAGCCCGTCAGATCCTCACGAGCTGCTGTGCGGCGCTAGCCCTTGTGTCTGTGCCAGGTATAAACCCAGGCCCCTTGTGCAGGCCCAGCCGTCCGTCCCCTGGCGGGCAGCAGGGCCCATGCGGGAGACCCCACGCAGCCCCCCACCTCCCTCGGCTGCAAAGCAGCCCCAGCCCCACGGCTGGCCCAAAGGAAACACCTCCACGGTCTTTCCAGGTGCCACCCAGTCCCCCGGCGCCTGCAGGAAGGTTTGGGGTAATCACACACACGCTGGGTCTCCCAGTCACCAACGCTTTGCCCGGAGCCTGGCTCGGAGGAAAGCGCAGACCCAGTCCAGCCAGCCTTGACGTCCCTCTCCGCGGAGCTGGGAACGCGCCTGGAGCTGCCAGCCCGGTCCTGTCTACTCAGCGAACGGCTTGCTGCTGCTCTTTCCCGGGTCTCCTCCTCCCTCCCCAGCCCTGGAGCCAGACCAACACCCACACACAGGCCTACTGTGCCCATGGCTGTACAGCGGCTGCAGGGCTGCAGCCATCGCGTCCTGGACATATTCAAGGGGAGCCCGATGGGATTGGCCAGGCCAGGAGGGCATGAGCCCTGCCCAGCTAGGATGGGGCACCGTCCCCAGGCTGCTGCATCAAAGCCAGCCCTGGCTAGGAGCGATTCTGCAACCCAGGAGAGATTCTGCAACCATCCGCCTGCTGGAGAAAGACATCAAGGTGAACTTGTCCCAGCTTGGAACTCCCTGTAGCCAATGGGATACATTTGGGTTAGGAAAAAGAAAAGGAGTCCTTGTGGCACCTTAGAGACTAACCAATTTATTTGAGCATAAGCTAAAGCTCCCTTCATCGGACGCTTATACTCAAATAAATTGGTTAGTCTCTAAGGTGCCACAAGTCCTCCTTTTCTTTTGGCGAATACAGACTAACACAGCTGCTACTCTGAAACCTGTCATTATTTGGTTTAGGGTGAATATATGTCAAGAAGACAAAACCACTCCTTGAGAGGGGCATGGCAGTGAGCTAGGCCCAGCCTGAGGGCCTCAGAGACCCCCTTGTCCCACCCTCTCTGCCTAGCTTCGGAACAGTCTAGCGGGTTCTCTGTGTATGAAATTCCTCTCACTCTGCCTTCATTACCGGGGCTGGAGGGGTGCTGGAATATTTAGCTGCATGCAGCACATTGGCTTCTTGGGGTGAAGTCCCATCACAGAGAGGTGCACACAGGGCTAGGGAATGGGCAGCTCCATCAGACAGTCATAGTAGTCCCTGAATCACACATGCAACATGAAGGGCCCATGAGAGTGCTGAATCCTGAGAGCACCACAGCTCCAGCTGGACTGGATCTCCTAGCTCTCCCCCTTCCCCCAGAAGGTGGGGGTGAGCAGCTCTCAGATCACAATGGATGCTTTGCCAGCTTATACAAGGCTATTGGAATGCATTGTTTATTGGTGGGAGAAAAGGACCTAGAGAGGTGAGGTTTATGGGCCAACAGGCTTTGCAGTCTGCACTGGGTTGGAGTGCTGATGCACACCGTCAGTGAGACCAGGGACAGCACACGCACAGGGCTGTGGACAGCTCTGGCCCACGGGCTGGGCTGGGCTCAGAAGCATCCAGTGGAAGGAAGGCTTTGGTATTTCACCAGAACGGGGGATAGGTCAGAGGCGAATTGCCGATTGGAGCTGGCTCGCTCGTGTTGGCAGGCCCCACCCTTTACAGACACGCGACTCCATCCTCGTGTCCATGCTCCCTGAGCCCTTTAAAACAAGGGTAGCCAAAGGCAATGTTTCCTTGGCTGCCCCAAGGAGCTTGGCTGCTGGAGGTTACAGGTCACAGGCAGCGATGCTCTACCTTGAACCAAGCAGCTAGGCCAGGAGCACGACATGCCAGAGACCCAAGGTCTCCACCAGCCACACCACCTACTAAAGATGATGCAGCTGGATTCTTTGCAAACTGAGCAAGGCCCTCAGGTCCTCTCACCCATCCCCTCCTGCTCCCCAGGCCTCCCCGCAGATGCTGCTGACTCTGCATTCCAGTGCTGGGGAATGGCAATGCTGGATGGAGACTCCCCTACTGGGGCTGTGCAGGAAGGTCTAGCAGTATGGGGGCATTTATCATGGGTCAGTGCTCCTGCTCTGTGGCTGATTATCAGCTTCAGTGACCAATTTCTTGCTCTAACAGCACCCAGAGAGCACAGGATTTGTTGTGCTAGCTCACTGCAGCGCCCAAAAGCCAGGTATCCTGTCTCCATAATCACAGGCTTCAAGGAAGGTACCAGAGACCCTGCAGTGTGTAATTATGGAAGAACCTTCTCTTTGGGGAATGTGCCCCCCTGTAGTCAGTGGCTGGCTCCTGCCCTGTGGAGATGGTTTTATAGTCCTGTGTCTCCTGCCCTCTCTAGCTGGTGATATTTGGATTATCCCTAGCTATGTCTCATCCTTTTTTGAATCCCACTAGACATTTGGCCCCCTCAATATCCTGTGGCAGTAAGTTCCGCTGGTGAATTATGTGTTGTTAAGAAAGCCTTTCATTGGTAAGTCCTGAAAGCCCAAGGTGCCAAGGTGGCTGTGACTGGCTCATGGCTGCTGTGTTCCCTGTTGGAGGGTCAGTGGGGCATCATTCAGGCTGCCTGCCCGCACCCCCGGGTAGAAGTATGGCCGCAGGGACTCCAAGAAGATGCCACTGAAGGTGTAGATGTGACAGCTGCCAGTCACGTTGTAGAAGGACACCTCTCCAGCCTCAAAGTCCAGGAGGATGCCAATCTGCCGAGGCTTCACTCTCAGCATAAGCTCGGGCAGGGGGGAAGTGAGCGCTGCATACTCATCCCCATTGTGCAGCCACACCGTCCCGAAACCAGTCGCTGGTGAGGCCGTGAATATTCCCTGCCTGCTCACACACTCCTCACAGACCCCCCGTGTCCAACATGGCTTGTCCCCCACTTCCACCTCCCAGTAGTGCATCCGGGCTGTGAACCGCTGCCGGCCCAGGATGCAGCTGCACATGTCAAACCGCTTGGGGTTACTGGGGACGTCCCGCCTCTTGTTGCCCACCCTCACGCTCCGCTGATCCCGGGACAGGAGCAGGTAGGCATTGGCTGTGTTGGGGTCCACAGTCACACGCGCTAGGGACAGAAAGAGAATCACATGGTGCATCCCATTAGTGTCTGTTGGTTACTTATGTCCTGCCCTTTCCTAGCACCTCCCTCAGAGGTGCTGTATAGACTGGAATGAATCCAGCCCCAACCCCCAGGAGCTGGGTTGGTGTCATTATCCCCGTATGACTGAGGCACGGGGAGGTGGGGGGAATTGCCCTCAGTCACACAGGGAGTCAGCTGCAAAGCCAGGAGGAGTCCTGACTCTCCATCTCCTGATCTAAACAGTAGACAACCCTCCCTCACAGATCCAGGAATAGAACCCAGGAGTGCTGACTCCCACCCCCACCCCCTCCACTCATACCCACTAGACCTCGAAGTGTAACTTACGAATGCAGATTTTTTTTTTGGTTACCTAACCTACTTCTTATTCTGCCAATCGCTCAGACAAACAAGTTTGTTTACACTGACGGGAGATACTGCTGCCTGCTTCTTAGTTACAATGTCACCTGAAAGTGAGAATGCATGGAACTTTTGTAGCCAGCGTTGCAAGGTATTTACATGCTAAATATGCTAAACATTCATATTCCCCTTCATGCTTCAGCCACCATTCCAGAGGACATGCTTCCATGCTGATGATGCTCATTAAAAAAATAATGCATCAATTACATTTGTGACTGGACTCCTTGGGGGGAGAATTGTATGTTTCCTACTCTGTTTTACCCACATTCTGCACATATTTCATGTTATAGCAGTC
The DNA here is from genome assembly GCF_965152235.1 of Eretmochelys imbricata. Taxonomy (NCBI): domain Eukaryota; kingdom Metazoa; phylum Chordata; order Testudines; family Cheloniidae; genus Eretmochelys; species Eretmochelys imbricata. The sequence goes on along the minus strand of NC_135591.1, from coordinate 15,834,355 downwards.
TCGGGTGATGATCCAGCACATGTTCGTTTTAAGAACATTTTCACTGCAGATTTGACAAAACGCAAAGAAGGTACCGATGTGAGATTTCTAAAAATAGCTATAGCACTCGACCCAAGGTTTAAAAATCTGAAGTGCCTTCCAAAATCTGAGAGGGACAAGGTATGGAGCATGCTTTTAGAAGCCTTAAAAGAGCAACACTCTGATACGGAAACTACAGAACCCAAACCACCAAAAAAGAAGATCAACCTCCTGGTGGCATCTGACTCAGATGATGAAAATGAACATGCGTCAGTCCACGCTGCTTTGGATTGTTATCAAAAGCAGAGCCCATCATCAGCATGTCCTCTGGAATGGTGATTGCAGCATGAAGGGACATATAAATCTTTAGCATATCTGGCACAAAAATATCTTTCAACGCCAGCGACAACAGTGCCCTGCGATCGCCTGTTCTCACTTTCGGGTGTCATTGTAAACAAGAAGCAGGCAGCATTATTTTCTGCAAATTGTAACCACCCTTGTTTGTCTGAGCGATTGGCTGACCAAGAAGTAGGACTGAGTGGACTTGTAAGCTCTAAAGTTTTACATTGTTTTATTTTTGAATGCAGTTTTTTATATATATATATATATAATTCTACATTTGTAAGCTCAACTTTCATGGTAAAGAGACTGCACTACAGTACTTGTATGAGGTGAACTGAAAAATAATTTTTTGTTTGTTTTTTACAGTGCAATTATTTGTAATCAAAAATAAATATACAGTGAGCACTGTACACTCTTTATTCTGTGTTGTAATTGAAATTAATAGATTTGAAAATGTAGTAAACATCCAAAAGTATTTAAAAGAAATGGTATTCTATTGTTGTTTAACAGCACAATTAATCGCGTAATTCCTTTTGGAATCGCGCGGTTAATTTTTTGAATCGCGCAGTTAATCGCAATTAATTTTTTTAATTGCTTGACAGCCCTAATTTTAATATGGCTAATGTAAACGTATACATCCAGGAACAAAACCTGTAGGCCTTTGTTAGAGGATGGGGGACTCTATCCTGGGAAGCAGTGACTCTGAAAAAGATTTGGGGGTGGAAGTGAATAAGCAGCTGAACATGAGCTCCAAGTGTGATACAGTGATCAAAATAGCTCGAGTGATCCTGGGATGCATAAATAGGGGAATTTTGAGTAGGAGTAAAGAGGTTACTGTACCTCAATAGTGGCACCGGTGTGATCCCTACTGTGTCCAGTTGCGGTATCCACAATTCAAAAAGGATGTTAATAAATTGGAGGCTTCAGAAAAGAGCCACAAGCGTGATTAAAGGACTGGAAAACATGACTTATAGTGATACAGGCAAGGAGCTCAATCTATTTATCTTAACAAAGAGAAGGTTAAGGGGTGATTTGATTACAGTCTCCAAGTACCTACATGGGGAACAAATATTTAATAATGGGCTCTTCAATCTACCGGCGATTGGTATAACATGGAAGTTGAAGCTAAACAAATTCAGACTGCAAAAAGGTGTAAATGATTGACAGTGAGGGTAATTAACCATTGGAATAATTTACCAAGGATTGTGATGGATTCTCCATCACTGACCATTTTAAAATCCAGATTGGGTGTTTTCCTACAAGATCTGCTCTAGGGATTATTTTTGGGAAGCTCTCTGGCCTGTGCTATACAGAAGACCAGACTAGATGATCCCTTCTGTCACTGGAATCTAGGAATCTATGATTTGCCTGATTTTGAGATAAAGATAGAGCCAGTAGCCCTGGGGATGATGGAGAAAGGAAGGGAGAATTGAGGCTGTGCAGCTCAAGCCAACAATCCTAATCCGATGACTGCTTCATCTTGAGCAGATACTTTTGAATAACAAATTCCCTTCCAAACTGAGGTGGCATCCCCTCTTCTCTCCCCCAGCTGTTACACTGGAAAGGGCCCAGGATGTCTGGCTGCGACAGGCCCGAGGATCGCAGCCCTTCAACAGCTGCGCCAGGACCGGGGCTCGCAGCCCTTCAGCCTCTAGGCTGGGCCCGGGACACGCAGCCCTTCACCCTCTAGTCTGGGCCCGGGGCTCGCAACCCTTCAGCCTCTAGGCTGGGCCCAGGGCTCGCAGCCCTTCAGCGTCTGCGCCAAGCCTGGGGCTCGCAGCCCTTCAGCATTTCCACCTGCCTGCAACTCACAGCCCTTCTGCTCAGCTCTTTGGGACTCAGCCCCAGCCACTGAAAAGTTGGAATTCTTTTTTAAGCAGAAAGTGGATTTGTGCCCATGACTCAAAAGTTGCAGGACAGATTCTGTCCCAGCCTGGCCCCGAGCACAGATTCCCCTGGGATTTGGCTGAGATGGGCGAGGAGGAACATCAAGGTCTGAGGGGATCTGGAGAGCAGCGCAGGACGGGGTTGAGAGAGATGCTCTCTCTCAGCTTTGCTGCCAGGACTCTGAGTTGTCTGTAGCTCATATCTGGAGGCTGGGCACTGCCTGACTGCGGGACAGGCTGATGGCACTGCTCTACTCACCCGAGACAGGCTGTGTTCTTGGAGCAGGGCTCTTCCCTGCACAGGTTCAGACCCTGCCTCACAGTGTCCTTACCTTTCCTGAGTTGGCGTTTATATTCCCTAGCTCTGGGCATGTTTCACTGGCCCTCATTTTCCCTAATAAGGGAGGGGTTTGCTCCTTCCTCTCTTCCCGAAGCCCTGAGGATCCTCCAGCCCTGCTGAGCTCTCGATGGTTCCCTTGGCCTTGGCCTCACAGCCTATCACGTTTCCCACTTCTGGTTTGGAAGAAACGTGCCTGCGAACATACAGCTGGCCTGGGCTTGGCGAGATGCCGGGTGAGGCCAGTGCAGCATCTCAGGAAGGGCCATTTTCCAGTTACATAATTTCACAGAATTTAATGGGACATTGGACCATCAAGTCTGACTTCCTGTATAACACAGGCTAGACAAAAAGAAAAGGAGTACTTGTGGCACCTTAGAGACTAACCAATTTATTTGAGCATGAGCTTTCGTGAGCTACAGCTCACTTCATCAGATGCATACCGTGGAAACTGCAACAGACTTTATATATACACAGAGAATATGAAACAATACCTCCTCCCACCCCACTGTCCTGCTGGTAATAGCTTATCTAAAGTAATCATCAGGTTAGGCCATTTCCAGCACAAATCCAGGTTTTATCACCCTCCACCCCCCCACACAAATTCACTCTCCTGCTGGTGATAGCCCATCCAAAGTGACAACTCTTTACACAATGTGCATGATAATCAAGTTAGGCCATTTCCTGCACAAATCCAGGTTCTCTCACTCCCTCACCCCCCTCCAAAAACCCACCCCCATACACACACAAACTCACTCTCCTGCTGGTAATAGCTCATCCAAACTGACCACTCTCCAAGTTTAAATCCAAGTTAAACCAGAACATCTTGGGGGGGCGGGGGTAGGAAAAAACAAGAGGAAATAGGCTACCTTGCATAATGACTTAGCCACTCCCAGTCTCTATTTAAGCCTAAATTAATAGTATCCAATTTGCAAATGAATTCCAATTCAGCAGTTTCTCGCTGGAGTCTGGATTTGAAGTTTTTTTGTTTTAAGATAGCGACCTTCACGTCTGTGATTGCGTGACCAGAGAGATTGAAGTGTTCTCCGACTGGTTTATGAATGTTATAATTCTTGACATCTGATTTGTGTCCATTTATTCTTTTACGTAGAGACTGTCCAGTTTGACCAATGTACATGGCAGAGGGGCATTGCTGGCACATGATGGCATAAATCACATTGGTGGATGTGCAGGTGAACGAGCCTCTGATAGTGTGGCTGATGTTATTAGGCCCTGTGATGGTGTCCCCTGAATAGATATGTGGGCACAATTGGCAACGGGCTTTGTTGCAAGGATAAGTTCCTGGGTTAGTGGTTCTGTTGTGTGGTATGTGGTTGTTGGTGAGTATTTGCTTCAGGTTGCGGGGCTGTCTGTAGGCAAGGACTGGCCTGTCTCCCAAGATTTGTGAGAGTGTTGGGTCAGGGAAAGATTAAGAATGAGCTCTCAAAAATGGATACTCTCATAAAAAACCAACCTTCCACACAAACTTCCTCGTGGCTGGATTTTACTAAAACTAGACAAGCCATTTACAAATTACACTTTGCTTCTCTACAAAAGAAAAAGGACACTAAACTTTCTAAACTACTACATGCTACAAGGGGCCACAGCAATGGTTCCCTCAACCCACCTAGCAATATTGTTAACCTATCCAACTATACTCTCAGCCCAGCAGAAGCAGCTGTTCTATCTCGGGGCCTCTCCTTCTGCCCCTCCACCCCCACGAACATGATACAGTTCTGTGGTGACCTAGAATCCTATTTTGAACGTCTCCGACTCAAGGAATATTTCCAAAATACCTCTGAACAACATACTAATCCACAGAGGTCTCCCTACCAACACTACAGAAAGAAGGATTCTAGGTGGACTCCTCCTGAAGGTCGAAACAGCAGACTGGACTTCTACATAGAGTGCTTCCGCCGACGTGCACGGGCTGAAATTGTGGAAAAGCAGCATCACTTGCCCCATAACCTCAGCCATGCGGAACGCAATGCCATCCACAGCCTCAGAAACAACTCTGACATCATAATCAAAAAGGCTGACAAAGGAGGTGCTGTTGTCATCATGAATAGGTCGGAATATGAACAAGAGGCTGCTCGGCAGCTCTGCAACACGAGTTTCTACAAGCCATTACCCTATGATCCCACTGAGAGTTACCAAAAGCAACTACAGCATTTGCTCAAGAAACTTCCTGAAAAAGCACAAGATCAAATCCGCACAGACACACCCCTGGAACCCCGACCTGGGATATTCTATCTACTACCCAAGATCCATAAACCTGGAACTCCTGGGCGCCCCATCATTTCAGGCATTGGCACCCTGACAGCAGGATTGTCTGGCTATGTAGACTCCCTCCTCAGGCCCTACGCTACCAGCACTCCCAGCTACCTTCGAGACACCACTGACTTCCTGAGGAAACTTCAATCCATCGGTGATCTTCCTGGTAACACCATCCTGGCCACTATGGATGTAGAAGCCCTGTACACCAACATTCCACACAAAGATGGACTACAAGCCGTCAGGAACACTATCCCCGATAATGTCACGGCTAACCTGGTGGCTGAACTTTGTGACTTTGTCCTTACCCATAACTATTTCACATTTGGGGACAATGTATACCTTCAGATCAGCGGCACTGCTATGGGTACCCGCATGGCCCCACAGTATGCCAACATTTTTATGGCTGATTTAGAACAACGCTTCCTCAGCTCTCGTCCCCTAAAGCCCCTACTCTACTTGCGCTATATTGATGACATCTTCATCATCTGGACCCATGGAAAAGAAGCCCTTGAGGAATTCCACCATGATTTCAACAATTTCCATCCCACCACCAACCTCAGCCTGGTCCAGTCCACACAAGAGATCCACTTCCTGGACACTACAGTGCTAATAAACAATGGTCACATAAACACCACCCTATACCGGAAACCTACTGACCGCTATTCCTACCTGCATGCCTCCAGCTTTCACCCTGACCACACCACACGATCCATCGTCTACAGCCAAGCTCTGCGATACAACCGCATTTGCTCCAACCCCTCAGACAGAGACAAACACCTACAAGATCTCTGTCAAGCTTTCTTACAACTACAATACCCACCTGCGGAAGTAAAGAAACAGATTGATAGAGCCAGAAGAGTTCCCAGAAGTTACCTACTACAGGACAGGCCTAACAAAGAAAATAACAGAACGCCACTAGCCGTCACCTTCAGCCCCCAACTAAAACCCCTCCAACGCATTATTAAGGATCTACAACCTATCCTAAAGGATGACCCAACACTCTCACAAATCTTGGGAGACAGGCCAGTCCTTGCCTACAGACAGCCCCGCAACCTGAAGCAAATACTCACCAACAACCACATACCACACAACAGAACCACTAACCCAGGAACTTATCCTTGCAACAAAGCTCGTTGCCAATTGTGCCCACATATCTATTCAGGGGACACCATCACAGGGCCTAATAACATCAGCCACACTATCAGAGGCTCGTTCACCTGCGCATCCACCAATGTGATTTATGCCATCATGTGCCAGCAATGCCCCTCTGCCATGTACATTGGTCAAACTGGACAGTCTCTACGTAAAAGAATAAATGGACACAAATCAGATGTCAAGAATTATAACATTCATAAACCAGTCGGAGAACACTTCAATCTCTCTGGTCACACAATCACAGACGTGAAGGTCGCTATCTTAAAACAAAAAAACTTCAAATCCAGACTCCAGCGAGAAACTGCTGAATTGGAATTCATTTGCAAATTGGATACTATTAATTTAGGCTTAAATAGAGACTGGGAGTGGCTAAGTCATTATGCAAGGTAGCCTATTTCCTCTTGTTTTTTCCTACCCCCGCCCCCCCAGATGTTCTGGTTTAACTTGGATTTAAACTTGGAGAGTGGTCAGTTTGGATGAGCTATTACCAGCAGGAGAGTGAGTTTGTGTGTGTATGGGGGTGGGTTTTTGGAGGGGGGTGAGGGAGTGAGAGAACCTGGATTTGTGCAGGAAATGGCCTAACTTGATTATCATGCACATTGTGTAAAGAGTTGTCACTTTGGAAGGGCTATCACCAGCAGGAGAGTGAATTTGTGTGGGGGGGTGGAGGGTGAGAAAACCTGGATTTGTGCTGGAAATGGCCTAACCTGATGATTACTTTAGATAAGCTATTACCAGCAGGACAGTGGGGTGGGAGGAGGTATTGTTTCATATTCTCTGTGTATATATAAAGTCTGCTGCAGTTTCCACGGTATGCATCTGATGAAGTGAGCTGTAGCTCACGAAAGCTCATGCTCAAATAAATTGGTTAGTCTCTAAGGTGCCACAAGTACTCCTTTTCTTTTTGCGAATACAGACTAACACGGCTGTTACTCTGAAACCTATCAATACCTATATTGATTATTCACAATGTTTTTATCTTTGTTGTACTGTTCCTTTTGAGAAATAAGAAAATAGAGTCAAAGTAAAATGTACTTTTTCTCCCAAATCTATGTGCCATTCCTGATCTTGATTGAACAGGGGAGAGCGTCTTTCCTCTGGATTAAGAATCCAGCTGAGACAACTACCCCAGCCCCACACATTCTACAAGGGAATCCAAAGTCAGAGCAGTGGCGTTCAGTCAAGGGTAGCTGCTCTCTTTGAACATCCTGATAGATGAAATAAAGGACTGGGGGTCATCATTAAAAGTACCTTTCAATCCCCAAAGCTATGATTGCCGAATCAGGAAAAAACAAGAAAGTATGTCGTCTCAGGGATTGGCATATTCAAATTTACAAGAGAGACGATAAAGACTGGCCATGACGTAGAAAAATCAAAATTCAAGTTTGCCAGTAAGAAAAGAGCCTGAATAATAGTCAGCTAAAGAATGGAAGGGACCAGTTTACCCAGGAAGTTACAAGAGCCTTTATTAAAATGGAGAGCTACTTTTGTCCTTCTGTCTGCTTGCTTCTGACAAAGGTTGACTCAGGAATAGAGGGGGAATCTCTTGGGGTCCAGCAGCTCTGCTGGCTTGGGAAAGTGTGCACTGCATCACCCACTCCTCCCTGTGTGAGACAATCTCTGTGCCTCTGTTTCGACAGTTCAAAACCCTTAAAATATCTTTCTTAACAGCTCAATACAGAAATTGCCAGAACCTAGTCCTCTACTTTTTTCTTTAAAAACAAACAATAAAATGGGGATGTTTGCACGACAATGATATGAACCGATGTCTGTATTTTTATATCTTTAGACGCCCAACAAATACATAAAAATCTGCATGAAAATAACAATTAGTAAGTTTGCAAAACTGAGCAATGGAAAGTTCGGAAATGCCAGGATTCAGGGAGTCTGAGTACTGTGCACGTGCATTTTGACACAGTCTTGAATTGCACAATGGTAGTATTTTTTTCCACAGGCCCCTCATTCAGTGACCATTGAAGTGTTGTTTGTTGTTTGCCTTCCGACACTGTGTACATACTTCTGCAACGTGAACACATCAAGTCAGGTTCCAGGTCGCAGTCCTTCTCTTCCAGCGGCTCAGTGGCCAGGGCCCAGTATATCTAAAATATCAGGTAAATCCCTGGGATTAGGGTTGTGGCTGACAGGGCCTATTTCTCAGGCACCATGAAGTGTTCTACTCTAAGGATGAGGCTTGTCTGTGCAGTAGATAGAGCTTTCTCAGGGGACAGTCTGTGACAGGAGAACAAACTCCCATGTCATTCCGAGGCTATTAGAGAGACAAGGTGGGTGATGGATAGGGTGACCAGATAGTGAGTATGAAAAATCGTGATGGGGGTGGGGTGGGATTGATAGGCGCCTAAACCCCGAATATCTGGACTGTCCCTATAAACTTAGGACATCTGGTCACCCTAGCTGAGGTAATATCTTCTGTTGGACCAACTTCTGTTGGTGAAAGAAATAACCTTTCAAGGACCTGAAGGAGAACTCTGTGCACTCCTTTCACCAACAGAAGTTAGTCCAATAAAAGATATTACCATGACAGATGTGAGTCATATTATTAATGTACTAGAGGAAGCTACTCAGATACTTCATTGATGAGAACAGTAGAAAAACCTAGATAGAATAAAGTGAAGGAGAAAGAGAGAGCCTCTTTCTGAGATTATCCTTTTCCTTCTCCCTAATGATCCTATTTGCTAACAAAGATATATATTCTTAGTGCTGTTGTGGCTTTGTGCAGAAGTGTGAATTGTCTCAGTAGATTCGGATGTATTTTATCTTTTAGGCAAAGATATCGAAAACAGGGAATACAAACAACACATGTTATGCAAACCCGCACCACTAGGTGGAAGCAGATATTTTGAGTTGTCATTAATTGAGAAACCATTTCAAAAAGCGAAGTAATGTTCTTGGAATTCTGCTTTAAGCCACAAGGCACACAGCTAAGCAGAGTCATCTTTTGAGTGCTGGATCTTTAATTTTTTTTCCATACGAGAACCTGCTTAAAATCCCATTAATAAACTGTGTTCTCTTCACTCTCCTATTTGTCTGTGCTGTGACGGAAAAATATAATTGTCTGTCAATAATGGCTTTTATTTGAAGCAGAGAGTTAGAAAACATGTGTGTAAAATGCTTTGAAGAAGAAAATCTCTCTAGAAATGCAAATTATTATTATTGTTGTTATTGGGTCAAATTCTACAGTAGGTATTTAGGCTCCTAGCTTCCACTGATTTCAGACAGACAGACACAGACCCTTTGTTTTTTCTCCCTCCTCCCAGCTTTTGAAAGTATCTTGTCCCCTCATTGGTCATTTTGGTCAAGTGCCAAGGAGGTTACCTTGAGCTTCTAAACCCTTTACAGGTGAGAGGATTTTTCCTCTGGCCAGGAGGGATTTTAAAGGGGTTTACCCTTCCCTTTATATTTATGACAAATGCATTTTCTGTATTTACCAGCTTTGTTTTCTTGCATCCTCAGTCATTTTGGGCCTTGTACATAATGTGTATAAATGGAATATTTATCATCCTCTCTGACTGTAATGTGTTTTAAGTGATGGTATATTGTCAAGCTGCATTCAGTATGGGTTAATCTGTTGATCCTCATTAGTGAGAGAAGTGTATGAATTACGAGCCCAAGCAGGATCCCGCTGCTCATTGCTGTAGCTCAACTTGCACTGCTGCAGAACACTATTTGTGTGTGTGCACAAGGCTTGTGTTGTGAAAACCTTGCCCCCTGTAAATACACTCAAAGTCAACCTCTGATCCAGCTCTTGTCAAATGCAGCCAGTTAACATCACAGTGACCACGGGTGTAAAGCTGTGGCCTCCTCCTTTTGAGGGTCTACTGTTGCCCAAGTTCTAAGTCAAGCTGTGGCAGTGTTTGGGTGATGATGTGCTAATTTATGAGCTCCTTGATGCCTGCACAGTGTTTGTCATGGTTTTGCCACACATACTCTTGTTCTGTTCTTGATCTTAATTTGTTCTGTGGCATGACATAGTTCATGGTGTTACTTGTCACATGCATGAACACTCTTCCCATCACTGGTCCATCCGTAGTGGACTTATATGTGGATGCCTTGCCCGGATGTTAACAGCTGCAATGAGCAAGCATTCTTACAATTACTTGTGCTCCTACCTGATGCTGCATTTTTGAAAGGCCCGACTTTATGGAGCCAGGTGTAGACTGTGAGGGGTGCAGAACACCAGCACAGAGACAGGCAAACTCTCTGTGCTGACCATGCCCTTAGCTTCTTGCAGAGCGGCCTGCTGTTTATGTACTAAAAATGGAGTAGGCCTCAACTGTGTGCCACTGGATACTTTCCATCTTGTGCAAATGTACGAGTCCCCAGTTTACACAATGGCATGGAACAGGGGCTGAGTCACATCAGACCCTGACTCAGGAAGAAAGTTCCCGAAATAGGTAGCACTATATTAGTTATCTGCTGGTACCTGGTCAAAGGGGGCTTTTTGCTTGCTTTATTATCCTCTTGTCTGTTTGTTGTGCTGTTAAGATGTGTTAATTAATTAATGACAGTTAAGGACCATCTTGTTCTCTGTTTGTTCAGGTCCTAGCGCAATGGGATCCTGCTCTGTGACTGGGACTGCGAGGCAGTACTGCAATAGAAATAATCACATGCTGATCTCCAGAAATATTTTTATAGCGTGGCCATCCCCACTAGCTTAAGAGATTAGTCACAGTAAATGGAAGTATGTGAACCCGACATCTGCAGTTTAACTCAGTCCCCTTCTCTCCTGCACTGAGTGTTCTTTCTGCTCAATACACACTCAATGGTAGGCATGCCCACAGAATAGGGTTATGAAGATGGGTCTCTGGGAGGCTTTGACTTCCTCTACCATGGGATGCTATTGCAGGAAGGAGGTTTGCTGGGAAGAGATGGGGTCCGTCTGACCAAGAAGGAGAAGAACATCTTCATGCACTGACTCACCAACCTTAGGAGAAGAGCTTAAAACTAAGTTCAGAGGGGACAGGTGAAAAAAGCCACCAGGTAAAAAAAGGTGACCTTAATAGAGAACTAGCTGTGTGGGGAGAAGTAGATGTGGAAAATTGCAGTAGAATTACAGGAGAAACAAGAGGGAAATCCATGGGGGCATCCGCTTAACATCTTAGATGTCTGTACAAACAAGCAAGGAGTAATAATAATGGGGAATAAACAGTAAGAACTGGGAGTTTTAGTACATGAATCTTAACTGAGCTTAACTGCATCACAGATACTTGATGGGATAAATCTCATGACTGGACTATTGGTATAGAGGGCTATAGCTTGTTGAGGAAGGACAGGCAGGAAAAAAAAGAGAGGACATATTGCATTGTAAACCTGTTCTGAGGTCCAGAAGGAGGTGAGAAGCAAACCAGTTGAAAGTCTCTGAGTAAAGATAAAAGAGGGAATAAACAGGGGTGAGGTCCTGGTAGGGGGTCTATTACAGCCCACCAAATCAGGAAGAGGAGGGCGACGAGGCATTTCTAGAACAAACAACAGAAATATGCAAAACACAAATCCTGATCGTAATGGGGGACTTTACCTACCCAGACATCTGCTGAAAACGGAATATGGTAAAACCCAAAATTACCCAATAAGTTCCTGGAATGTACTGGGGACAATGCTTTGTTTCAGAAAATGGAAGAAGTAAGTGGGGGGACAGCCATTTTAGACTTGATTCTGACCAGCAGAGAGGAGCTGGTGGTGAATGTGAAGGTGGAAGGTGATTTGGGTGAAAGGGATCAGGAAGGATAGATTTCATGATTCTAAGGAAAGGAAGGAGTGAGAATGACAGGAGAAGGACTGCCAAAAGCAGACTTTAACATCCTCAGAGAATTGGTAGGTAGCGACCCATGGGGAAAAAGTCTAAGGCATAAAGGAGTTCAGGAAAGCTGGCAGTTTAACCTCCAGGAGACAATATTAAAGGCACAACTGCCAATGCAAAGGAAAGACAGGAAGAATAGTAAGAGGCCAATGGCTCCATCAGAAGTTTTGTAATGACCTGAAAATCAAAAAGAAATCCTACAAAATGGGGAAACATGGACGAATTACTAGGGAGGAGTACAAAAGAATAGCATGTCCGTGTAAGGGCAAAATCAGAAAGGGTAAGGCACAAAATCACTTATACATAGCAAAGGACACATGTCATTGGAATTCTTTTTCCATATGGTTTACTGCAAAGAGTGTCATCACTCTGAATGCTTTGAAGGCAACATCATCTCCAAAATCAAGTGTGGCCTCTACATATGGCCATACAGATGACACCACACTGTATTAAACACAACAAAAAATAATTCAGTTGATTTGTTTGGCGGGACATGGAAATGAAGAATAAATTTCAATTCATTGTAAAACAATATAAAATCAATATTTGTAATACAGTCCAATAAGATTTCATTAAGCTTTTTAATCAACCGAATTAAAAAGCAAAGGAAACCAACCACCCACACTCAAGTGTCACTGTGCATTCCAACCAACCAACCACACTCAAGTGTCACTGTGCATTCTCCAAGGCAGTTTCTTCTCTTTCTTTGTTTGGTGCTTTTATTTTCTATCCATTCAACCAGGAGCAGATTTTCCAATAAAACCAATATTGGAAAGTGTGGCAAACTGAGAGAGGGACGGAACCAAAATTCAAAATGATTTCGAGCGAATGAGAAATTCTACACTGGAGCAAATTTAGCCACCTATTGGACTGCGTACATGGATGGGCCCAGATATTGAAATGTATTTAGGTTCCTTACATCTATTGATTTCAGTGCGAGTTAGGAGCCTAAATCCCTTTGAGGCTCTTGTCCATGTCATCACAGCACCTACCTGGTCAGCAGCAGTTTATGTGCTATGTCACAGTCACAGCGATGTCATAATAGTGCTTGCATAATCTGATCTGGCTATCCTGGACAGGACAGGACAGGACAGCCTGAGAGGCCAGCTGCCTATCAGTACTGGAGCTCTTTGGAGAAAGGACTGGAGGAAGTGTTGAGGAAAGATTAAAACATGAATAAATTTGTGAGTGAGCAGGAGGTAACTGACAGAGGTAAGGGTCAGCATTGTATTCTCTATATCCATTCTATATTCACACACACATTTAGAAAGCATAGGCATACAGATTAGCTGTAATGTTCTCCTTTTGTATGAGCAGAACCTCAGCTGCTGGAAACCAGTGTCCCTCTGTTGACTTCCTTGTAGCTGTGTTGATTTACACCAGTTGAGGAGTTGGCCTACAGCCTCTGGACCTGGAAACTTTCCTGAGAATCTGAGTTTCTAGGGAATGTTATGGGGGAGGTCTTCCTTCTTTTCTCCCCGTTGTTTTATGTTTGTTATGGGCCCTCATTTTGTGTCTTCTGCATCCATGAAGCCAACTCCATCAGAGAGAGGGGAAATTAGAACAAAAAAGGCAGAAGGACTTCTCCTCTAGCTGTCTAAATGAAGCTCTGCTCTTATCTTAAATGCAAGAGAACAAAGCATGGGGTCACATTTCTTAGCAACACTAGTGCTCCTCATCCCACACGGATGGGCAGTGTAGGTTACAGTTATGATTCCGTTTGCATCTGGGTGTTACAACTGAAGGATGCAATTTGCGTAACGGATGGGCAATCACCTAACCTCAAGCAGTCTTTCCTGGGAAAGGGAAATCTTGTTAGTTCCTCCTTCATGCTTGGAATGCTGTTACAATGGAGACAGATAAATACGGCATTTCAGATTTCTTGTGAAATATTAAGTCTCCTGGAGAATTTCTGCCCAGAGCGAAGAGATACATGGGAGATCAAATCCTGATTTTTTTCATACACCAGCTATTTCATTGTTTCCTAGAGTTTAAGGCCAGAAGGGACCATTAGATCATCTAGTCTGACTTCCTGTATTTCACAGGCCACTAAATTTCACCTAGCAACCCTACCCTGAACCCCAAAACTTGTCTTGGACGAAAACATTTCAGTCTTTAGGAGACAAAACTGTTGTGTGCCATCGGCAGAGGACAGGAGAGACTGAGGTTCCACCAATGCCTGAGGCCCTTGCAATGGTCAAGAATTGATTAGGTCAGATATACTCAGATTATCCTAGCAGGTGATCAGTGCCCCATCCTCCCACACAAAGGTCCCTGCCAATCCGACCAGGGGGAAATCCTTCCCACCCACAACTCTGGAGATCAGTTGGACCCTGAGCATGTGAGCAGGACAGCTAAGGAAACAGATTCTCTGAACCATCTTAGAGCACTGGTCCACCCTACCAGGTGTCCCATCTCCTGCTATGGTCAATCCCTGACGCTTCAGATGAAGGTTGGAGGGACTCACCCCACCCCACCCCACTCACAGCGTACACCTCGCCAATTGTGCATGCGGGGGGGGGGGGAATTCCTTTATGACCTCTACAGGCAACTGTACAGGGGGGAGGGATAGCTCAGTGGTTTGAACATTGGCCTGCTAAACCCAGGGTTGTGAGTTCAATCCTTGAGGGGGCCATTTAGGGATCTGGGGCAAAAGTTGGGGATTGGTCCTGCTTTGAGCAGGGGGTCGGACTAGATGACCTCCTGAGGTCCCTTCCAACCCTGATATTCTATGAACTGGATGAACTCCGTTCCATGAGTCTTCTCTGCAAGTATTTAAACTACCATAAAAGAAGATTGAAGGCTTTCTTCAAAACAAGGGGCCTAAAGTTAGGCTTCTAAATTCATACTGAGCTCTCCAACAGTGGCCTGATTTTCAAGAGATACTGAGCCCCAAAAGTTCCCAGCATAGCCAATAGGTACATCTGGGTGCTCAGGATTTTTGAAAATGGGGCCCTGACTAAGCAAAACTCTTAAGCATGTGCTTAACTTTAGCTCTATTTCTTGGCTTAGAGTTAAATTATTACTCTGTATGCTATCAAAACTCATCAATTGACAGTAAAGAGGGAAAGGAAGATTATTTTACGGGGGGATCTACTTGAAAGGAGCATATTTGCTTCATTATGATTTCCCCCCAAGCACACTGGGTAGTTCAGCAAACAAACCTGGTCATGAGGAGGAAGGAAGAGGATTTCCAGGATTCCCAGGTCTACTTCTCACAGTGTTGGGGCTCCTGCAGAATCTTTACTGGATAGTGAATTAAAGAGGCCAGCACCAATTTCTGCTATCCTTTTATCTAATTTCAGGTGTTTATAATGAGGTTGTCTCCCTCCTGGCACATATGGATGATCAAGATAAGGGCAAAATTGCCCTCAGGATTGCCTTTATAGCCGAGACCAAGCTGGCTATCGTTCTGACAGTTCTGCTCGAGAAACTGCAAAAGGATGAGGTAGGGCAGTTTCATGAAATTACATCCGCTTTCCAGGTGTCCACACCAAATTCTGCCTGACTTCATGGGGGTACAGGGGACTGCATGGGGATAATTCATTGTAGAACTTGGCCTGGCGCACCATCAGGAGAATCAGTATTCGCCCTTCTGTCCTCAGGCGTAAACTCATCATGCAAAATGCTGTTCTTACAGATCAGGATGATATAATGCTCTATAAAGAGAGCATTGTCCTTTTACACACAGTGGAGTACATGGGCTGTAGACAGTAAAAGTACACCATCGGACTAGCAGTAATCTCTTCTAATAATATTTTGCCCTTCTTTCTCATCTTCATCCAAAAATCTCAAAGCACTTCCCAAATACTAATGAATTAAGACTCACAGCACCCTTGTGAGAATGGGAAGCATTATCCTCATTTACGGATGACTTGTGTCACAGGGAATTAAGTAACTTGCTCAACACCACTTAGCAAGTTAGTCAAAGAATGTGAATAAAACCCAAGTGAACTGACTCCCTGCTCTAAATCCTAGCCAACACTCCTTTATTATGATGACATATTATTGAGATTATAGCATTGAAGGGACCCTTATCTATATATTTTCTACGGGGGGAATTCTGCAAGAAAAAGATAAAAATGATGCGTACAATATTTTAGAAGTTCTGCAAAATTCTGCATATTTTGTTTGTCAAAATAATACAATATAATTACACCCGTTAAAATTATTTTTGGTTATTTATTTCAAAATACCTATCAGCAAGTATGTCTGTATGAATACAGACAACAAAAAGGATTCAGGAAATGTTTTTTGACAAACTGATTCCTTACTATGCCTGTTAATACAGAACTCAGAGTAATAATTCATTTAAACTCAATACAGAACCATATTTCTTGCACCCCTTAGGCGCCGTGCAAAGGCTTGGTAGAGTCAGGGGTAATGGAGGAGCTGAGGGAGAGGGAAGTAAATTGCTGGGAAGGAGCCTGGGTGTGAACTTGGAGCGTTGCTGGGTATGGGTGGGAAAAGTCTGGAAGAGTTTTTTTGGGAGGGGCGGGGAGGAATTGTTAGGCAGCTCCCCCCATGCAGACCCTGTCTGACCCCTAACCTCTCCCATTCAGTAAGGCACATCTGCCCCTGTCTCCATGTGTTCCTGCACACCCGTGGGTCCTGGCACGCCCTGTCCACATGTGTCCCTCCACCCCCACTCAGAAACCCACTCCCGTGTAGATCTAACGGCTGAGCTCATTGCCCCTGGGAGCGGCTGAGGACTTACTGCAGGAGTTGGGTATTTTATCTTCCACATTTACAAATTCTGCCTGGAGTGGCTAGAGCAAGGGCAAGGTGCTCATTTTTATTGTTTGTTCTGAAGAAATGAAACTAGAGAAGGGGGCAGTGAAGGGCGCGTCCTCTGGCTCTTTTCTCTCCAGGAAGATTAAACGATGTCAGTTGCTCGGCTGCTTCTGAAGCGCTGCTCAGTGCGGTGCTTGTGGAGGGCCGGGCACGTTTTACACCAATTAAGCCACCAATTAGGGCAGGGGCTTATTAGCCACATTCCTGTCTGGTCGGCAAGAAAGAGTTTTCCCAATTCTTCTCTTTTATGTTTTGTCCCCAGCCAAACAGAGTAGACATTTACTGTGTCCTGGAGAAAGTCTTACAGCAGGACACCCAGGGCCTGGAGAGAAGGCTTGCGAAGAAAATAATAACACTAGCCTCAAACCACATGAGAGAGACTCAGGTAAGTTAGTTCTCCCGAGATACCAATCAAAGGTTCCAAAGCTTTAACTCATTCAAACTCTCTTTTGGGGGGATAAACTATATACTGAAATGAAAATGTATTCTTCTGTTAGAGGCCCACACCTTCCTCCAGACCAAAGCCCAGGTCCTAGACAGCACTTGTGCACATGCATAAGATGGGACAACTCACATGCTGAAAGTTACACATGTGCTGAAGTGCTTTGCAGGATCAGGACCTGAGACACATGATCTCAGACCCAGAGACAGGCCTATGGTGTCTTAAGGACCAAGTCTTTCCCGAAGTCTACTCAGGATTTCATTATTGAGACTGATTTTATGGGGAAGGCGCTCTGATACTGTAGCGATAAGTGGCAGTATAAAGCCCCAAGACAGACAGAATCTGAGCTATCTCCAAAAGAAGCAGCATTGGATTTAGAATATAGTTTGCCAGCAGGAAACCCCATGGAAAAATCCCTCTCTTGTTCCAAAGGAAGTCAGTCTCCTTTTGGGGGACAGTTTATTCCAGGAAAGCTCTCGGAATATCTTGAAGCTGCCCAGTCTGTGTCTCACTTACCGCCTCAGGGAAGGGCAGGGAAAATATCATGTGACTATGGTGACCAGTCACCCACCACAAGTAGCTAACAGTGAATAGGCTAACGAATCAGCTTGCAAGCAACTCGAAGGCTGAAAACTGTTTAGCCAAGTGACTCAAGGAATATTTATGACGAATGACTCTACCCTCAGAAAGTTGGGTTGGTTCATTCACAACTTGTGCACAGAAATAAGGACTTGACTCATGTAAACAACTCTGGCTAGTGCAACCGGCTTCAGTCACCTCAGTCTCTCTCTTTTGGTTTTTGTTTTTAGGAAGCAAGAAATGAACTAAAAGTGGCAGCTAGCAACACCTTAGTGACTCTGGCACGCTGCTATTTCAGTGATGTCATGTTAGAGCTGATGTATCATCTGGAGCTGCCTGAGGAGTTTATTTTCATTACGTTGGGCAACCTGTCATCCGCCTATGGTATGGTCACTTCCCTCTTTTCTTTCAAAGTGATTGTTTTTCATTTAAGGACAGGGGATTATCTCTCTCCCTAAAAATGTTACCGCTAAACAGAGCTCTGTTTGAGTGTGTGTGTAGAAACACAAGATTAACTGCTGTTGCTAGTTCTGGCCTCCAGATCATGAGCGATCCAGCCGGAGGTGCAACCTCTAACTTATGCCCCTGAGTGAAGTACCTGAAGGATGGGAATGAGTGGAAGATCAGGTCTAGTGGAGCTCTTCTCCACCCCACTTCCCATCCCGCCCCAGTGCTCTCTCCCCTTACTCTGGGAGTGAGTTGGGCATTGGGCACAGCTGTACACTTGTGGAGGATTCCCCTCTTCAGGGTGACTCCCCCACTGGCTTTCAATGGCTGCTTTAAAGCCATTCTGCTCTGCTTACGCAGCGCCAATGGCCTCGGAACCCAGAGCATCCTGCCCCACAGTGTTTCTACGTGTGTTGTAAGAAGGCAGAGAGCAGCTGATTGTCTGTCTTCCTTCTCTTCTGGCCTTTCTCTGCAGCACTTAAGTGTATCCCTTTTGTGGGAATGATCCTGAACGTCATGATCTCCATGTTGGAGTTAGTCGAGGACAGCAGGATGAGACAAGCATTTTGTGGTGGTAAGTGCCAGCACTTCCTGTAGGTGCCCCAAATGGATCATAGAATAGAATATCAGGGTTGGAAGGGACCCCAGAAGGTCATCTAGTCCAACCCCCTGCTCGAAGCAGGACCAATTCCCAGTTAAATCATCCCAGCCAGGATATTTAGGGGGTCTTGGTACAGATTTAAGTGACTGACCAAGTCTGCAAACAGGCCCTGAACTCTGCTCCCTTCCCTGGATTGCACCAGGTGCTGCGTTCCTTGGCTCCCGTGGCACTCAGTGAAGTTGAGAATGCTCCTTACTTTGCAGGAGGTGCTGAGCATTTGTAAGTTCAGGCTCTTTGTGACTCACGCATATCGTTTAAAATAAACAGACACAAAGGCTGAAGCTGCCCCTCTGCCAGGAGGCTCCTGGGGGAGGAGGTGAAGGGAGCAGATTTCATTACTGTACATTTAAAAATCCCCTGTTTCCCACTCCTCCACCCATTCTCTCTCCTTAGTTTCTTCATCATCATCATCATCTCCTTTCACCCTCTTTCTCTGTCTTCTCTTCTTCTCCACTTCTCTCTTCCTTTGCTTTTCAGGTGATGCTCAGTAAGGGGTTAATCCTGTGCCCTTGAGGGAAATGGGAATTTTGCCATCCACTTCATAGAGAATAGGACTGGGCCCTAATTCGTCTTAGCAAGGACACTAGATACACCTACTTTTAGGGCAAAGTGCTCCCCACTACCTTCAAATCCCACTAAAGCCAATGGCAGTTAGGGGCACTGAACATCTTTCAAACAAACTGTAACTCAAGATGAAATCATACAGTGTTCGGGTTGAATAAACAACAACTGCAGAGGACGCGAGTCTTCAAATGATGGTAATTGAAAAAAGATGGAGAGATTTACAAAGAAAAAAGCCTTTTAAGAAACAAGAAATGGAATGGGGGAAAGAGAAATAGCTCCAAATTGATATGGGATTTCAGCATCTAGTCCTGATAAGAGCTGCCATGGAATTGGAGTAAACGATAGGCCTGGGTGTCTTCTCTGAGAAAGCAACTTCTCCTCATTATTGCTATGTCCTTTTCACATTGCCTGTCTTCTCTCCTTCCGTGCAGTTCTGGAAAAATGCTCAAGGGCAGTGAATGGATATTTTATGAACTGGGAAAAGTGCTCATTCCCCAGAATGGGTGAATCACGATTCTGCAATCAAATTCTTCCCTTATATTGTCATGTGACCAGCAACTGGCTGACCTGTGAGGAGCTGGAGGTGAGAATTGCTGACTTTCTAAACCTTTAGCGGAAATTGTGATGTTACATTCTGTGTGTCTGGCACTCTTTGTGATGATGGCATTTAATGGTAGGTCCTTTTGGATGGAACAGAGTGTCATGTAAAACATCGAAAACCCATACGTTTATAATGTCACCACATCATGGAAATTCGGTCTGTACCTAGTGTACATGGATTCTAGTTTTGTGCACCTAATGTGCAGATGAACCCGGGATAGTGGGCTAAATTAATTCCTGGTCTAAGTCCATTCAGCCCCAGTGGAGTTACAGCAGGGATGAGTTGGCCTAGAATGCATATTAATCTGGGGAAATATTTTACCTAGTCTAGTTGTGAGGTGCATTAGAATATAATCCTGACACCAACCCTACGAGTCCTGGTTCTTTACCAGGAAATATTGGGATAGGACCGTTCCGACAGTGGAACAAGGGAAATTGCACTCATTAGAGGCAGAAAAGGTGTGCCTATTGGAAGAGATTGAATGAATTCGTAGGAACATAAATTCTGTGTCTCATCTATGCAGCTCAAGCAGGCCATCATCAAAGCCCTTGGTCCCATGATGGGCATCCTACTACACAAAAAGGAGCCACCAAATCCGATATTTAAGGAGATCTCATGGCTCCTTGAGCAATATAAGGAGGAAATTGATGTTTTTCACGTCACCAAGGTGAGGTACCACTCATTAAGGTAACTGTCTCTGTGTGTGCATGTGTGAACTGCAGGAGGAATTTGCTACCAGTGGGGTTTCCTGGTCTAGATAGTGACTTGTTAGATAATAAAGATGCACACAAGTTCTGGCTTTATACACATGGTGACCCAGGCAACAAGATTTGTAGGTAACTGCCTCTGATGAAAAGCATCCTCTGTTTCCTGGGGAGGAGGAGAAGGAGATAAAAAAACAAAACACCTGCACAACAAGATACTCTCTCCTTGTGATTTCCCAAAACATCCTGTCAACTCTGTGTCTCTCTTTTAGATCATAAGCTCCTCAGAGCAGGGGCTACCATCTGTTGTCTCTGGTCGGTACCAAGTCAACTGTCAACGGTTGAAAATTAATAACAAGGAGGCTTGAGGGTCATTGCTTTGCACTGCATAACTAGATAGATATAAAATCATTGCCTGTCTGTTTCATCTACCGTTCTATGCAGTGCTGTTGTAGCCATGTTGGTCCAAGATATTGGAGCGACAAGGTGGGTGTGATAATCTAATTGAAGATATTGTCTCACTCGCCTTGTCTCTCTATTTCATCCACCCTCAGTACCACATGAGCGAGAAGTAAGGGGCCATATTCTGTCTTCAGTGAGGCTACACAGTTGTAAATGAAGTCATGAGACAGCTCTAACTTCTTGGTAGTGATATTTACTCACCGTCTATGTTGGTTGAAGCTTTGTAGTAGAGAGTATGTGGTCACTTTGGGGGTTGAAATACCCATGATTTGGAGGGAACCAGTGTATCATGGACTTGTTTGATAGCATCAGGGCACTACACAACTGTGTAAACATAGTGAAGTATGTAGATGGCATCCGAGACATTCTGGAAGCTTCAAGCAGCAACAGAGAAAAGTGTGTTAGATGCAGGAAGGAATTAGATTTTCACCATTTTTTAATCAATAACCTGGCAGAGGACATAAAATCATCATCGATAAAGTTGGCAGATGAGATAAAAATGGGGGAGTGGTAAATAATGGAGAGGACAGCTCACGGATTCAGAGTGATCTAGATCACTTAGCAAACGGGGCGCAAAGAAACAATATGCCTTTAAATATGGCTGAATGTAAATGTATGCGTCTAGGCACAAGGGATTTAGGCCAGACATACATGATGGGGGATGCTGTCCTGGGAAGCAGTGACTCTGAAAAAGATTTTGGGGGTCATGGGGCATAATCAGCTGAACATGAACTCATGCTGTGGCCAAAAAAGCTAAAGCTGGGATGCATCAAAAGGGGAATCTCAAGGAGGAGCACAGTGGTTATTTTACCTTTAAATCTGGCACTTGTCTGATGACTGTTGGAATCCTGTGTCCAGTTCTAGTGCCCACAATTCAAAAAGGGTGTCGCTAAATTGACAGACGAGCCACAGTGAGGAAAGGATTAGAACATATGCCTTACAGAGGGAGAATCAAGGAAGTCAATCTATTTAGTTTAATACACAGAAAGTAAAAGGGTGTGTGATGGGGTTTACCTACCCCGCATTGGTTCAGCAGGGGTTAATCATGCTTTGTGGGCCGAGGAGGTCATGCCCCCTCATCTCTGCTCGGCATGCTTCAGCTGGACCCAGGATACAAAAGAGAGCCGCTCAGCTCAGGCTGGGATGGCTGCCAAAGGGAGCAGAGGCGCATTGAAGGCTCCTGCAGAGAGACTGCCAGTGCTCCAGGATTCAGAGGCCAGCCGGACTGTGGCTGCAGCTGACCCCCAGCCACCCAATGCCAGAGATGGAGGAGAGACCCCAGAATCCCTGAGACTCCCAGCTGCGGAAGAACGGGTGGGAAGTAGCCTAGGTGGACGAAGCATTGATCCACTTGAGGTAGCAGGCTTGACTCAGCATGCTTTGGAAGGATCCCCGCTGAGTTGGTGGCAGATACCCCTGCGCCCTGGGCTGGGACCCTGTGGAATAGGTAGGACCCAGTGGAGAAGGGCTCACCACTAGGCAACACTACCCTGCCGCAAAAGGTGGTTCTATCGACTCTGGCCACTAGGCCGCATTGCCCTGCAGCCAAGGGTGGGTCTACTGACTTTGGCCACTAGGCCGCACTGCCATCCCGAGAAGGGCAGCCCAAGTGACTCAGGCTGTTGGGCCGCGGTCCCTCACCCAAGGGCTGCTGCACTGATCCCGACCATGAGGCGATGCTGCCCTAGGAGCCCGGACTGCGGTGGTGGCTAGGGAGACTAGGCCAGTTGGGCCGCTCCAGATCTACTTCAATTCCTCCTCAACCTGATACCACCCTGACGGGGTGGACCTATCCTGTGACAGGGTGACTTAATTACACTCTATAATATCTTACATGAGGGACTCCTATTATCTAATGGGCTCTTCCGGCTAGCAGAGAAAGGTGTCACTTGATCCAATGGCTAGAAACTGAAGCTAGACACTTTCAGACTGGAAATACGGCGTACATTTTTAATGGTGAGATAATTAACCATTAGAGCCATTTCCCAAGGGCCGAGGCGGATTCTGACGATTTTTCAATCAGGATTGGTATGTTTTTCTAAAAGCTCTGCTCTGGGAATTATTCTGGGCAAGGTCTCTGGCCTGTGTCATACCGACCGGAGGTCAGACTAGATGATGGCAAGAATCCGGTCTGGCCTTGGAATCTAGGAATCCCCTGAATCTGCTTCAGTCACTACATATGGCTCCTTTGTGTGCCCACCATCTGACTTTCGCCCTCTGTTGCAGAGTCTGAGCCAGCTCTTGGAGGTCTCTGTTGAATATAAGATCCCTCTACCTAAAGGGAAGTTTCAAGCCATCTGCAGTGCTCTGCACAACCAGGTGAGGGGTGGTTTTGCTTGGATCCCTTCAGCTTAGGCACAGCAGATCTGAAGCATATTAACACTAAAAAATCAATGGAATGATCGTGCAGAGCCTGGGGACCTCCTCATGCCTTACTGATTTCTGCAGGCTCAAGAGTAAGCAGGGAGCGGTCTCATTTTCTTAGCTACTATCCAGCTCAGTTTGTAAAGCGATTTCACCATAAGCCGATTACCAGGGGGAGTCAGAGTTGTAAAGTAAAAACTGTGGCTGTGTCTTGATTAGGTCAGCTCTGCTGCTCAAAACACTTTAGCTTCTCTTATCTAATGTATTGGTCATTGTCTTTGAGTCTTGCTGTGCATGCAGGACCATCTCCCTGGGGTTCAGACCTCTAGTTGGACAAGCAGGACGTGGAAGCTTAGAAATGAATTGAACATTTTTCTTTTCCATTGCTTCTGATTAGTTTTTCTTTCACCATTTCCCTTCTTCCCACAGATCTGTTCTCCAGCTAAGCAGCTCAGCACAGAAAACCACAAAGAGCTGTTCCATTGTGTACTTCTGCTAGGTAAGGGGAAGAGACTCTGAGTTACACAGTGGTTTCTTTGTAACTTCCTTACCTTTGTGAGGTACGGTAAGAATAAGAGTTCTGCAGACAGTGAGGATGTGATTTCTTCCCTTGCAGCCCGTTCTTCTCCTGATGATCTGCTAGCATTTCTACACAAGCAGCTGGAGATTGAGCATGAGGCCGTTCGTGTGGCGTCTTTAGATTTCCTGAGAGCTATTGTTGGTGCTGACTGTAAGTAACACAGGAGCAACTGTGCCAGCTGCCCTCTTGGCCGACATACTGAGGGTTGAGTTGAGGACATCCAGAGCTAAAAGCTTGAGCTACTAGAGATTGAGCTAAAGAACCAAGGCTTTGTAGGCACGGCAGGGCTGCAGCAGACTCATCACCTCTGCAACTGGGGCACAGAGGCTCTAGAACACACAGTCACCAGTGGTTTGGAGATCCCCTAAGGGACCAAATGCTGCCCTAAGTTACTCCCATATGGCCACACAGAAATCAACAGGTTCAACTAAGTGCTGAATGTAGCCCAAGATATTTGTCAAGGTCTTTTTCAACTTCAAATACAGAAGTTAACTTGGGGCTAATGCATGTTAACAATAATCAGATAAAAATAGAATAATACTCCTGACTCGAGAATCCTAAGTATTATACACTCTAGACTAGATTCTGAGTTCTGTTATGCCGGTGTAAACACAGATTAACTTCAGTCACCTCAGTCTATCAAACTCCTTTATAATATTTCCATCATGGTAGTAGGATGGCACTATTTAGAGAAATGGAATTACTTTAGATTTATACTGGTGCAACTGAGACCAGAATCTGGTCCTATGTCTTCCCCACTGATTCTGTAGAGGAGAGAAGCTTGATGCTCTTCTTAACTAGGGCCCTTTGAAATCCAGGATTAATTCCAATGTGGAAAGTGAGTGTGTGTGGAACAAAGAAGCACTGTACACCTCTCCTTATCTTTCAGTGCCTGAGACAAGAGTTAAAAAGCTTCTGATTGTGAAGGCAGTGAAATCCACTCTCAGTGATCAGAATGCTACGGTAAGATTGTGTGTGGAACAGTGAACTATTTCAACTTTTTCAGTGTTATGGGATGAATGGATATCTGGGTGGAGCTTTCATTCCGATCCAGATGAGAGACTGCAGAATAGAGAAGGCATGTCATTCTCCTGCCGGTGTTAAATGTATCCATGTTTCTAATCCAAGGAGACAAAATCAAAAGCATAAGGACTCTCATATCATATCCTAGCTCCTATTTCAGGCAGAAGGGCTAACAAGAAGTGCTGTGTGTAATCTCTACCCTTGCAGGTGAGGAAGGCAGCTCTTCATTTCATCAGGACGCTGCTCAGTTCAGGAAGTGTGGAGAATTGTGCAGCATGGGATCTGGTAGCATATGTTTTCAGCGAGTTCAGTGTGTCCTCCAGCAAACTGGTAAGGAGAGTTCTTAACACTTAGGACTCGGTCCTACCATTCTTGCATGCTGATTGCTCCCCTTGACTTCAGTGGGAGTTTTGACTCCAGGACAGCTGGACTGAATGAATAGAGCCAGAATTGGATCCGTTATATTGGTGTAAAGTCAAGGTAACTCCACTGACTTGAGTGGTGTTACTCTGGATTTATACTAGTGTAACAGAGACCAGAATCTCACACTGGGTATTTCCATCTAACAGAGTTATCTATGCTGCTCCAACCTCTGATGAGTCATTGAACATTCAGAAAACACCATTTTTCAGTGAAATGTTCCTGTACAAGGAAGCACATCTTTTTGTTTTAAATAGACTCTCCAAAAAACGGAACGATGCCCCGTTCTGTGGCTGTCAAAGCAGACCTAAACTATCAGCAAAACACTCAGGTTATGCAGGTTGCATAAAAATATCTTCAATCCGTATTTCTATCCATGGACACAGCCCCGGGCCCCAGACACTTTGTGCTCCATGACTGAATCCGTGATATGTATGAACATAAACAGTTCAACTTGACAGTAAGTTGTTGAAGATCTTAGCTCTGCCTGGCCCCTTTTCGACAACGTTGGAGCTTGTGGCAATACACACCCACACATATATCTTAAAGAAGTCTGCTTTTTCTCATCAGGCCCGTTTTGGTCCCATTGATAGAATCACACTCACTACACACAGAATGACCAAGCTGGTTGGGGCATCAGAACAAAGAGATTGGATCCCCCTGGTTCTGCAAATTTATTTCCCCTGGGCAGAAGCGGAATGGTTTTCCTCAGAGATCAAAAGATGAAACAGTTTTTCAAATTTTAAAAAATTGAACACTGTTGGGGGAACTCTTTTGTGTTCAGTGAATCCTTCCCTTCATTTTTGGGTTTTCCTAAGCCTGGGATCTGACCCACCAGTTCGGAGTTTCTATTATTCTCTTCCCTTCAGACGTTTGTGCACTTCCAGTGCAGTATAAAAGCAGGCATAGGTCAATGCTCAAGATGGCTTTGTAAGAGAAGGACACTGGTTCTATTGCCAGTGTCTTACTACTAGCGAATAAGTTCTCTGTAGCTATCTCACAGCAGGGTACAACACTTCTCACCCAGGATGTTGAGGAAGAAAGCACGATCCAAACCCTGTGCATTGACATCCTGCAATGTCTGGACACCTCAGTCAATGGAATGACCCAAGTAAGTGACCTCTTGCTACTGCTTCTTGAAATAGGGACGTTCTTCCTTACGTTCCTTGTACCCCTCCACAAGGAAGCCTTCTGCACAGTCAGCATAATGGAGGATCAGCATGTCAAATTCATGTCAGGGATGATGTGACCCCTTCATCATGGAGTAAGCGGTTCACAGTAGAGAAAAGATATAAAGCAACTTAACTGGAAGGAATCATGTTGCAGAGATCGTCTCTTAATTCTTTCCACTGTCTGAGTGCAACTTCCCCTTAGATCCCCCATGAATACTTCTGAAATGTAGAGTTGGTGATCCTAGATTTGAAGAGATATTGGGGCTGGGACTGTGCCTTAGATAGGTCTGTCAAGTTCTGAGTAAGCTTATGTTACTATCTAAATATCTCCATAATGCTCTAATGCTGGGAAAGAGGCTTCATCTCTGGGTGAGAACCCAATTGCTCACTGTTAGGGGGCTTATTCCTTCACCCACTCACTTCCCTGGTCCTTCTCTCATGAACAGAGAGCAACAATACCCGAAGTCCAAAGGGGCAAACAATTCGATGTTTATTGGGGTGAACTTTCAGCAAGCATGATTCCAGTTTCCTTCCTTAGTATCCTCCTTCCCAGCTCTGACACCACAGAGCCTTACACCTGTGTCCCTGTTCCCATTCCTGCCCTTAGCCAAACATGATTCCAATTTCCTTACCCCCATTCCCTGTTCCCATTTCCCCCACCCCCCTACTTCCTGATTGACTGCAGACTATATAGTAAAACTTGACTTCTGCTTTGCTATACCTTAACCAATCATGTTCCTGAAATTTAACTAACCAATCCTAACATATTGTAACATGATTATGTAACCAATTATATCCCACCACCTTCATTAGTTTACAGCCAGCAAAATTAATTATACAGCAGACAGGAACAAGCACAGAACCAGACAGAGATTATACAGACAAACAATAGCAAAGTGGGAACTATAATGGGGGGAGGGATAGCTCAGTGGTTTGAGCATTGGCCTGCTAAACCCAGGGTTGTGAGTTCAATCCTTGAGGGGGCCATTTAGGGATCTGGGCCAAAAATTGGGGATTGGTCCTGCTTTGAGCAGGGAGTTGGACTAGATGACCTCCTGAGGTCTCTTCCAACCCTGATATTCTATGATAATGACAAGACAATACAGAAGTGAGGATTTCACATCCCAGTATTGATAAGTGAGTTCTTGCCACACAGGATGCTATCAAACTAAGCTTCCTTTTACATCTTCTAGGCCCTTCCCTTTCTCTGGAGGTGATAGGCACTATCAGGACAGGATTGTGTTCCTAACAGCCCAATAGCACCTGATTTCAGTGTGACTAGTTTGGAATGTGAGGATGTGACTGTTCGCTTCCTAGCTTATGGCTGCCTCTGCTGCTTAGCCAAAGGCCTTAGCCTAAGAAGAGGGCCTCAGACTGTCACAGTAAGAGAAGGCTCTTACACCAGCAGACAGTGATTTTGATTCTTTCTTTTATACCTCTATAACTAGCCAAGTGATAAGAATACACCTAAATTCTTAAAGTACAGGCCTTTGCAGACAGGCCTGAATATCTATATCCTAACACTCACCAAACAAGATAGTGTCTTTAAAAGACAGAGTGAGGGGGCACCAGACAGGTAGAGTGAGCTAATGGGGAGAGAGAGATGAGGTGATAGGTTAGGGAAGGGTCCGTGAGGAATCAAAGGAGAAGCTACATGACAGGGAGGGATTCAGGCAGCAGGATACTGGAGGTGGGGGAATGGAAATAGCTCCGTACTGAACAGTCTCGCTCTTCTCTGCAGGTGTTATGGCCAAGACTGCTGGAGTATGTGGTGCCAGCTCAGTACACGGGTACTTTGAAGCCTCTTTGCAGATGCCTGAGGGAACTGGCTGAGAAAAAGCAGCGGGAAGGAGAAGCAGCTGCTTGCCTTGACTACAGTGGACGAGGTTTATAAGAGAAACTCTTTCATTTCTTCTCTCCAGGCACTATGAAATGAACAGGTTCAGTCTGCTCCAGTTCTCTCATCTGCAATCAGGAGGCTAAAATGAATGAGGGATGGTCTTGGGATTACAACACGGCCATGAGAGGGAGCTAGGAAATGTGGGTTCTGTTCCCAGCTCGCCACCAAAATTCGGATGTGACCTTGGGGAAATCACTTGATCTTTCTCTCTCAGCTTCCCCACTTGTGAAATGAAGGAGTAATTCATGCCAACCTCACAGAGGTGCTATGAGGTGGAATTCATACATGTTTGTAGAGCATTCTGAGATGCTCAGACTGAAAGCACTATGGAAATGCAAATTATTATCAGCTGTATTCAACATTGGTGGGCATGTTGGAAATGGATAGGTGAAGAACATCAGCAGGACTCTCTGCAAAGCCTGGCATAATTAACGCTATTCTGTTTCTTTCCCTAGCGCAACTCCCTACATCTCAGGGGCTGCTGGCGCGACTCCTGGTGAGTAGACCATGAGAATAGGTTTTCTGTGGAATGGGACAGTTAACTATACAAATTGGTTTTGTAGCTAGATGCTTGACTTAGGCTGAGGAATGTGTATGACTGGGTCTCTCTCTCTCTCCGGCCTCTCCTGAGACACACTGTCCTGCATCCTCCTACTAGCTAGGATGCTTTCTTCTTCAGGAAGGCACTGCAGTAGAAGCAACAACTCTCTTGGATTGTCTCCACAATGAGAGTCTCTGAACTATTCCCTCCCTCAGGAACAAACTGGTATTGTGCTGACAAAACTTAGCCTGTTCTTTCTCTCTCATTGACAGGTAGTAGCCTCATCCCCTTATGAAAGAGAAGGACACGGATGTGCTGCCTTGCAGTTACTAAAGGCCCTGCACCAAACCGTCCATGCAGCAGTGGGTGAGATGTGGGTAGTAAAGATCCCATCTCTGCTGCAGTACATTGAAGGTAAAGTGTTAGTTAGGAGGAGCGTGGTCCATGGAGAATAGAAGGGAAGCCAGAAAATGCAGCTTCGTATTGACGTGTGTTGTGCCATTCCTGTTGCAGTACGTGGGAACAGTGGGGAATTGAAATGGGGCTTCTAGGCCCACACTTTTCCTTCCTCTGGATAACTGTGAACCACTGAGGCCAATTCAAACAGGGCAGAATTAGGCCAGGAAGGTTTCAGCTGAATGGAAATTTCACAGCACTTTCCCCCACGCCTTTGCTAGGTTATTTTTTGGGAAGGTCAATACGCATGAAGCTGGAGGTTAGTGAAAGATTTTGGGGTTATATATAGAGTCTGATTTTGCAAACGGACTTTTTCTGAAAATTAAACCCCACGTTTACTTTCAAGGGGGATTCAATTAAAAAACCCATAAGAAACCTGTGCCATAAAAGCTAGGTTGGCCAAGTGGGTGCCCTAGGGAGAATCTAGGTATTGTGGGCCTAATAATGTCTTTCACCAATTTTACAGTGGTATGACTCTATTGACCTCCATGGAGAAAACCCTTCAGTCAGTGCAGGCTGCGTCTACACGATGGCGTTATGCCAGCAGAGCTCCAGTGACGTAGCTGCGCCTGTCTAGTCTCTGTGGAGCAGGACAGACCCTAAGTGCAGCACAAGCCCGCTATGTTTCTCATGAACATCGAACCCCCCCATGGACAAGCGGGTTTGATATTCCAAAAAAGAATTTAAAAAATGAGCTGTATCTTCCCTCCTGGCTGCGGCTGTACAGAGTCCCCAGCACTACACTGTGCCGACATTAAAGAAGGCTAGGTTAGAGCTGGACACTCAGAAACAGGGCCAGATTCTCAGCTGATGTAAATCAGTATAATTCCATTGACTTCAGTGAAGCTACACCGATTTACATCCAGTTCGGATCAAGTCCGGAATCTCTGATTCTGCAGGAAAAGTTTGTATTCCTACTAAACCCAGTCTTCTGATGTGCTGAAGAGTTTTGTGAGGTGCTCAGCACCCTCAGCTCCCACTCAAGTCAAGAGGAATTGGGAGTGCTCAGCATCTCACTCCTGGTGGGTTGACGGACCCTGAATAAAAATGCCAGCAGGGTACGTAACATCTGACGAAGTGAGCTGTAGCTCACGAAAGCTTACGCTCAAATAAATTTCTTAGTCTCTAAGGTGCCACAAGTCCTCCTTTTCTTTTTGCGGATACAGGCTGAGACGGCTGCTACTCTGAAACAGGACATTTTCTGTTGGTCCAACAAAGAACGTTGGCGCAGGTCCCTGTGACGGCGCAACGACTCACCCCTGCAGCGCCTCCTGCTGGCCATCTGGGAATTAGCTCTTTCCAGCACAGAGCACCCTCTGCAGGCCCATGTCCCTCTCAGACCCCGGTGCCCTTTTTACCCAGGGTGCTGTGCCCTGGCAGTACCCCCTCAGTCTCTATGGGTCTCCCTTCTCTGGGGAACGCCCAACCCTCTAATCCCCACCTTGCCTCAGTCTGGGCTACTGCGCATCATCATTATCAAGCCCCTGCACCTTGGGGCAGATTGCAGTGTAAGAGCCAGTCACCACAGGCAAGGGGGTTTGGGTCTGCTGCCTTTCCCTGCAACCCAGTACCCCTATGGGCCTTGGGCCAGGCCCGATAGCCTGGGGAGTTGCCAGCCTAGAGCTTCCCTGCTCCTCTGGCCTTTCCCCAGCCCAGCCCAGCCCACCCTCCCCTCATTCCCAGTACCCTTTCTGCAGGCAGACAGGCCCTACTCCCTTCAAAACTAGAGAGAAAGAGCTTCTCCTACTGGCCCATGGCCCTCTTATAAGGGCCAGCTGGGCCCTGATTACCCTGGCTACAGCTGTAGCTGCTTTCCCTGTCAGCCCAGCTCTTGTTAATCCCTTTCATAGATTCATAGATATCAAGGTCAGAAGGGACCATTATAATCATCTAGTCTGACCTCCTGCACAATGCAGGCCACAGAATCTCACCCACCCACTCCTGCGAAAAACCTCTCACCTCTTTCCCTCCTACAGCCCTTGCCCAGGGCTGTTTTAAGCCCCTCAGGACAGGAGTGGGGTGACTCTCCCAGAACCCAATAGGTTCAGTCCCATTTCGCCTTGAAAGCCCAGGTATGTTACAGCTTGGCAGACCAGGAGTTTTAGAAGGACTGATTGCAAAGGAGATACCTGGAATGACTCTTCTTGTAATCTAGGTGACATTATTGTTTTGCCTCCTGCTTTATAGGAAACACAGAGAATTCCCTGGACCATGCACGGTGGGAGCACATGCTGCTTCAGGTAGAGGATGGCTTTCAGATGTATTGTCACAGTCCTCTCTTCCCCCTCCAAATATATCAGCTGGGGAAAAAATTAATGATAAATTATTCATTATAAGCAGAGCTGGTCAAACCATTTCATTTGCAACTTTTGTTCAATTAAAAATGGCCTTTTTATTTTCATGGGACATTTTCAAATTTTTCAGGGTTCTTTTTTTTTTTTTTTAAACACATACACAAAAAAACCCCAAAACAAAATAACCCCAACCCAAATAGAAAATGTTTAGTTTTTTGAAACTGAAGCTGATTTTTTTTTCCAGTTGCTTTGCTGTTTGTCTCCTTCCCCCTTCCACCCCCCCTCCCCCGCTTTTCAATCACAAAGTGGAAGAGGGGGAAAAAAGCACGGGGATGAGGGATAAAGGGAAGGAAATGGGGAAAACAAAGAATTGATAATGGTCATTTTTGATTTTGAAAAGCAAAATATTTTTGTGTTTTCACTTTTCATTTGTATGTTGAAAAATCAAGAAAACAAAAAAATCCCACTTGTTTTATGAAATGGCCTTACTATTGTTCAACCAGCTCTAGTTATAAATCCCTCTGTATTACCCCTGGGAACAACACAAAACTTAACCAGAAACCCAGCATGCTAATGGTGCTAATGCATCACTGGGGGACGTCTAAAGGATTTTTTTTTCTATTTGCCACTCAAAAGAAAACTTGCTCTGAGAAACCCAAAAAGGAAAAGAGACAAGACAAGGTTTGGTGTCTGTATCTCATGGAGAAGCCTTTGTGGTCAGAAAGAGCTCTTTACAGCCTCATGTAAATCCAGACAAGGAAGATTTTTATGGCGAGGGCTGAAAATGAAAGGAAAGGACCTAGTGACAAAGAAGCCCCAGAAGGTTTGGAGTTCCATTTGGGGTTGGATTACACTCTAGAATTTCCCATTCCAGATCCAGCCTCATTTGAAATTCTTTGGGCTCCAAAATCAACTAAGATTAGGTTCTCTTGTGAGGTTTCTGATATTTCCTGGCTGCTGTTCAAAAGTCGGGCCTGAAACAGCAAAGTGCTGAGAGTTACTAACCTCTGGCTGACTTCAATGGGAGTTGAGGGTGTGACCCCTGGTCCTTTGGGTACCCACTGGCAGAGGCCACAGGAGTGCATAGGGTTCCCAGGATTCCCTGGATCTGATCTCTATATCATCAAAGGGTGTCATGTAAAGCCTTTCCTGGATGCCTGTGCCACACTGCATAATCCTCATAATCGTTGCACAGTGACTGGATGGATAATATCTCAGGCGTCATGGTTGTCTACTGAAATTGATGCTTTGAAGGTCTGTGCGTTGGGGCTGGTCACCAGAAGGTGATAAAGAAGTTTCTTTCAGGCAGAAGATTCTTAGCTGCTTGAATGGCTGTATGTAGACTGAGTAATTATTCACAGTGGATGCTAATCAATAGAGCAAAATTCTAATCAAGTGATTGCAAAGTCTCCAGAGGAGATTCGAGACAAGAAAAACAAACAAACAATAGGGGGTACCCTGTTTACAAGCGGACAATGGATGCTTGGAACTATATCTGGAGGTCCAGAGGTATCCTGCACCAGGTATCCTTCACCTATTGGACAAATTGCCAACTGGCTTGTCTTATGAATGGAGGATCACATTTGGTCTGGGTGTTTCCTGCTGGGAGAGAGATTTGGGGGAGCTATCCCTTGTGAGACAGGGGACTGTTTGGTTCTTTAAGTTGAAGCTCTAGAAGTGTGTTAGGATTTTATTTTTATGTAACCATTTGTTTACATTAATTTTTCTTGCTGCTTCTCAAATCTCTGATCTTGGTGAATTAAACTCTACTTCTTTTCACTGTCAATGTATTGAAGTGTGTGAAATGGAGCGGTGATGCTGAGGTGAAACTGGTAAGGTGGTGTGTAGCAAACCTCTGAATTCTGTGAGCGTCCAGTGGACACTCAATAGGGAAATAATCTTCCCAGGACACCTGAATATTGGAAAGTTTACAACAGAACAAGGAAGCAAAAACCAACCAAACAAACAAAACCCCACAACAGCCCCCACATTCTTGCAATTAACCATCTGCTTTAACTCTGGTTTTACACTCAGTTCCTAAGAACATCTCTGGAGATGATAGACGACAGTGCCTGGAGCAGCCAGATATCCCTTGAGTTGAGCTGGCAGATGGCCGGCTATGCCAGCCCCTCCAAAGAGAAGGTTTGTTCTCTGTTAAGGTTTAGTTTCTAGTTACTTTCCCCTGAAATTCTGATTGGAGGGCTGCATAAGGCTTCTCTCAAGGTTTCATTATTTGATATTTTATTCTGCGTCTAAAATTTGTTTGTACTTATTCCCTGCTCTCTTGCCCCCCTGCCCTTCCAATATTTGCTTGGACAGGCTGCTTGTCTGTCCTGCATTGTTGGTTCTCTGGCTGGGCTAGACGATGGGATGTTTCTGCAGCATGGGTGCTTGGACTTGGCTGTCTTGTTCCTTCCTGAGTGTTGCTGAGCTGGGTCTGTACTGACAGGCACGTTGTGTTCCTGATATCCCAGGGCTGGTCTCTTTCTTTCAGAGTTTCCTGTATAAGGCGCTAGGAACGTCCTTAGCAGCTTGTCAGGACCTGGTCCATGTTAAATCACAGATTCATACACTTCTGACGACAGCAGATTATATGGAAGCCCCTGAGAGACAGGTGAGGCCTCTGTCCCTCTCCCCATTTTACCAAGTAATCCCTGAATGCTCCCTGTGGGGCTCAGCTCTGAGTTGGCCTGGGACAGATGCCATTTTGCTTCCTAGCCTCTTGATTGCTATTTCACTCAGCGCCCGCTCCCCATGTGTCTCAGGCCTGATTGGCACTTTACACCACTTTGGGTGAAAGGAATGGACTCGTGGGCTCTATCAGACACCTGGTTCGATCCTAACCTGTATTTCTCTTGGGTGACAGGGAGTCGTCTCCATCCTCGCAGTCTGTGCTGCGAGCCACTTGGACCTCACCTTGAAGGCACTTCAGGAGTTTGGGGCTGCAATGAGCCAGGTTAAGATTTCTGGGTTCGTCAGCCGCCTGAAGGTAAAGGAGCCAGGGGGTTCTCTCAGACTTCCTCTCCCTCTGAAGCAGGGGCAGCAGCCCCGCGGTAGTGTCTGCTCCGCTCAGCTAGCGTTGTCCCCCAATGTCTGCGTTCTACGTGATGCCGGCCGTTAAGCAGACAGGAGCACAATGTGGAGCTGGGGTTCTCTCAAATGATTTTTACCGTCTGATGACTCATGGCTTGAGCGCCCCTCCCATGCACAATGTGTGGGAACTACATCAGTTGCTTGCATGGAAAAGCATTGAAGGTATTTTTAACTGTTTTTTATCCCAGGTTAGTAGCTGGAAATGAGGAGGTGTTGCAAGCAACATGTGGCTTACCAACCCGCTTTAGGTAGACCACCAGTGGTCTACGGATGACAATTAGGGAACCTCTGATTTAGAGCAGTGGTTCTCAACCTTTCCAGATTAGTGTCCCCCTTTCAGGAGTCTGATTTGTCTTGTGTCCCCCAAATTTCACCTCACTTAAAAACTACTTGCTTACAAAATCAGGCATAAAATTATAAAAGTGTCCTAGCACATTATTCCTGAAAAAAAGACTGCTTATTTTCCCATTTTTGCCCTAGAATTAGAAAATACATCAACTGGAATCTAAGTATTGTACCTGCATTTCAGAGGGCAGTATATAGAGTAGTCTAAAGAAGCCATTGTATGAAATTTGAGTTAGTAACTTTGCAAGTGCTTTCTTTGTCGTCTGCTGTAAAACTAGGCAAATATCTAGATGAGTTGATATACCCCCTGGAAGACCCCTGCAGACCCTCAGGGGTACAGAAGTCCCCCTGGTTGAACACCACTGATCTAGAGGATAGAGCAGGAGACTAGGCCTCTGGGCTCCCATTGCTGGCTCTGCCATTTACTCACTGTGCAGCCTTAGGCAAGACATTTAGCGCCTGATCTTGTACCCACCAGTGTCAATGACTAAGCTCCCGTGTACTCCACTGCTGTCGGTTCATCCTTTTCGGCTCTCTGGGTCAGAGTTACCCAGTGGGAATGAGGGCGACGGGGCGGCGAGTTCTATGGGCTCATGGTGCCCGGTCTCCAGCAGTATTCAAGGCTCGGGGGCCCGGCTCCACCAATGTTTGATTCATTCCAAGGCCAAATGAATCACAAGAACTTGTCTCTAGTGATGTTTCCTATTGTCTAGGATTACCACCATGGGACAAGAGGCAAGACTCACCGCACCCTGATGCTGACATACAGCAACGTGGCTGTCCATGCTCCAAAAGAGCAGCTTCTCTCCCGAGTAGAGGCAGACATCACAGGGAACGTCCTTCACCATTACAGAACCAGTTGTCAGGTAAGAGCTTTTGCGTGACAACTGTGAGGAGCATTACCCTGAAGCTATAGCATTGCCTCTGAGTTTATAGAGAGAGGGCTTGTATTTTCTAAAACTCTCCTTTGAGCAATAATTTGTCACATGTCTCAAATTTAAAACTGTAATGGATGGAGCGTGAGCTGTCACATGTTGTATCACTTTTGTTGCTCTTCTTTGTATTTTCTCTAGTTTTTCTATATTCTTCTGAAATTCTGTCGAGCACAGCTGCACAGTAATTCAGATGCAGTCACACTCAGGCTATTCAGAATAACACTCTAACTCCCCTAATATGTATGTGTATCTAGCTCTATCTTTTGCAAGCCAAGAGAGAATGGTGCTAATTTGTATTTAGTTTCTTTGCTGTCACTCTGTTTCTTGGACTCACTACTTCCCTTCCCTCTTCTCTGTCGTCTTGTTTGTCTGTGTGCTCGTTATTTCTGTTCCCTAGGTGTCTGACTGCTGGTACTGACTCTCCTCTCAGTGCAACCTCGCCACGTCACTTTGCCATTCAATTCTGCCCTGTCTCAGTGAGAATCTCATTTAGCCTTTGTCAAAAAAGTTGATCACAGTTGAACCAAACAGATATCCTCCAGAAGTTCACAAATGCAAATATTCCATAGGATGGCCCCTGATCTTGACCTCTGCAAAACACCCCCTCTGGATACATTTCCTGCCTTTTGGAAGATTTAACAATCATGGTTTCTCTCTGCTCCATATTCACCAGCCAGGCCATTTTGAGGATGTGTGTTATATGGGACTATAGACATTGCTAATAACTGTTTTGCATTTCGTTTTTCAGGTGCTGGGCATCACTCTTACAAACAAGGTAAATTCTAAATAATCTGCCCTCAGCTCTTGCCTTTTCTATCCACAAGTTGCTTGTTTAAATTGCACAGAGCTTGATTTCCTTGCTACATCAAGCAGGAGTCCTGGCTGCTCTGGTGTAAGTGGCCCTGGATTTCTTTCATGAACCTGGGTTTTCTCTTCTTCTGAGGTGGGTGCAGAGCCAGGGTCCTCTGCCTTCTGGGGTCTGTGGACACCTCTCTCCTCTCCTGTGGCTAGATTTAATTCCTGATCTTTATCTTCTGGACTCTGGTTCTTCTCTCCGTTTCTCATCCACATCCTCTTGTTTCTCTTTCTGGATTATGTAGGACATGCACCTAAAATTAACCCTCATCCAGAATGTCACGGAGATTAGCTGTGCCATTTTGGAGACCAGAGACTCCCAGGAGTTCGA
This sequence comes from Eretmochelys imbricata, assembly GCF_965152235.1. Taxonomy (NCBI): domain Eukaryota; kingdom Metazoa; phylum Chordata; order Testudines; family Cheloniidae; genus Eretmochelys; species Eretmochelys imbricata. Next base: position 15,796,962 of record NC_135591.1, on the reverse strand, counting down.
ATTCTCTTACAAACTGGAGCTCCTTGGCTACATGCTGGTGAGTGATGAGGAGCTTTGAGGACTGAAGTACAAAGGAGTTTGTTGTAATGTCATCAGACTGGGTTTCCAGGTAGATGTTGTTTTATCCATTGGCTGTGACTGTACCACTGCAGTCTCATGAGCTACCTGCACGGCACCCAGAATGCTGCTGGGTCCACTCTGAGCTTGGCAGGGATGCCGACCTATTGTGGGCTGTAAGTGGCAGGAATGGCTTGTGTCTGGGGAGTTATCTTTCTGTCCTCTGTATAGCCTGCAGATGGCCCTACGGTCCATTTCTGAGGCAGAGAGCCTGCCGAGCACGGTGTCTGTTTATTACAGGTCTGGCATATGGCCCTGTTTCAGGGTGTGAGAGGAAAGCCTCTCTGCCTTTCAAATCCATTTCCCATTTTTTTTAATTTCCCTGTTCGTGCATTTCAGGACTTCATTAAAAAGGAACCACTGGATTCCCTGGCATCTCCAGTTCGCTACAAGGCAATTCTTGCCATTAGACATCTGAGGTAGGCTATTTTCTGCCATATTTCCTGGCCCTGTGACGTCGTCTTTGTTAGTTCATGAGTGCCAGGTTGGGAGCAGTTTGATGCCTGCCGGGTTTGGCTCACATGCTGCTCACCAGCAGAACTTTAGTTCTTGAGGGTTTGAATGTGTCCATTTGGAGGTTTGTGCTTGAAAGACACAAACTTGGAGGTTGTGGGGCATGCAGTCCAATGCAGGAGAGTTCAGATGGGGAGGGAGGTGTCTGGCTTGCTGGCAGGGGGAAGGAAGCTTGTGGGTTTCTCTAAAAAGGGGACTTGAAGCTTTAGCTTTACTTCTCAATGAGCCAATACTTAATAGAGGTGCAAAGAGGTGCTCAGCTGCAAAGTGAAGGGTTGTTTGCATTTGGGGTTTTAGATTGAGACAATCTCCAGTCATTGGACCCATTTCTTTTACTTGGAGGTGGTACTGAGTCTAATGCATGACTTTTCTCTCTCTCTCTTTCTTCTGCCAGCAAACTCAAACCATCTTTGACCTTGAAGGAAAACCGTGAGCTTCTTCATCAGTGTTTCAAAAGTTTGTTTCCCCTCCCTCCCCTGGAGAAGATGATGAAAGAGGAAGGTGAGACAGCAAAGGATGCTCCGCCTATACAGGTACGTGACAACAATTCTCCTCAGGCACCATCCACTGTATTTCTGCCCAGCAGGCACTGGGTGATGGCAGTCACACATGGCCTCCCTGGCAAGGTTATGGTTAGCTTTCCCCAGCCCCCAGTCGTCCTCTCCCCCCCCCCAACACACACAAATTATCTGTGCTGAGCCTCACTCCTTCTCTTCTGGTTTCAGTCACTGTACATAGAGTCCTTGGAAGCCCTTGGCAAGCTAATGAAGACTTTGCTGGAGGAAGAACCAACCGCACACTGGTTCCAGGAAATGTTTCAAGTGAGTAGACCATTGAACCATGGTGAAGATTGTTTGTTTGTTGTGTTACTGCAGGGAAGAGTCAGAGATTTAGGGGGTCAAGCTTCAGTTGTGGAGGAATTTTCCACAATGGAGTGAATTGTCGGGGGAAAAAGCACCAAATTCTTCCTGGGATAAGCAGGCATGTGCCCCGCTGAAATCCACAGAAGCTATGCCATTTTATGCCAGGGCTGGATTGGGACCAACTTCTTACAATGTAGTTGACACTACTTGGACCGGCAAGAAAATCACCACTGCAGTAGCCAAATCCAAGAGAACCAGTTGAAACTGATCACTTCTTCAAAGAGGAATTCATTCATATTGAGTTAAGCCCTGTGTATGGAAACTCATCCAGAGGAGACTTCCTGTTCTTCAGACATGAACAGAATATCTTGAAGAGCTGAGGGGTGGGGAGTTTGATGCACCTTCAGTATAAAAATGAAGTTCTAAAAGGAGCTGGGCTTCGGGGGGGACTTCTCTGCTCTTTTTCAAATTAATAAAAAGAAATGCTCCTCTCTGTCATTTGGCCACTCAACGTGGGAGAAGTTGCCCAGGAAACAGAACACAGCAGCAGACATCAAACAGCATGCAATGTGGTAGACAGCTCCCATCAGACAGTCTACAGGAGACATCACGTACACAGGCCCAGGTTCATCTCTCATGTAACTCCTTTGTCTTCAATCACTCAGAGGTGAATCTGGTCCCTGGCACTTCCATTAGACATGTAATTCCTTCGCTCCATGGAGGTCGGGTACTTTGGAGAGGGATTTTAGTGACAATTAAACCTGTTTAAGAGGAACTTTTGGGAGGGATTTTCTGGTACTAACTCTGTCCATTCCCCTGCTCTACCAACAGCTACTAGAGACATGGCTCCATTCAGAGAAGGAGTGGGAGAGAGAAAGGGCCTTGCAGGCCACCATCCAGCTGCTGACTGCCTATCAAGAGACAGTTCATAGCACAGTGAGTATAGCCTTCCTCTTCCTTGGGCTGACTTCCCTGCTTATATCCGATCTGACACTCAACGCAAATGCATGAAAAAAGCTTCCAGGGCAGCAGCTGGGATCTCAAAGTGACTAAGATCCCTCTGCTTCCATAAGAGAGAGGTTTACACAACAATGCTGTGACCACACTCTGGGCAGACTGCAAGAAGTAGAGGGCAGACGATCCCCCAAACTGATGGCTTATTCTAGAATTACATGCACCAAGTCAACAGCAAAAGAGCTTCCAGCCTAGTTAACAAAATGCCAAACACGGTCCCCTTTTGGCATTCCAGACCTAGGCTCCCATCTAAACAGCCCAGTCTAGTATAGTGAGGGGTTACTGAAAACCTGATTCACCATATGTGAGGTTCACCCATCATAAAGGACCAGATGCTTATCCCCAGGTCAAGGTGAATCTCAGGTCTTTCCCAAATAGCATACTGCCAGCCAATCCTTAATAACGAAATTGAAGATTTCTTCTTAAAAGAAAGAAGAGAGTTACAAATGGTTAAAAGATCAGTATCCATACAAGTGACTGTCAATGTTCATAGTTCAGGATCACAACAGTGATGGAATAAACTGCTGGCTTGTACAAGTCTCTCTGGAATCATCCCAACAGATCAGAATCCAAAGGCAGCTTAGATGTAAAGACTGTTAGTTTTTCCATGCATTTTCCAGGTTCTTTCAAATGATGATTTGGAAGCTCTCTGTCCTATGGCTTACACTTTCCCTGTTCAAAGTTTCAGCAGACTAGAGATGACAGGATGAGGCCTGAGCCTTCTCTTTTCTAGCTATTCTAGCAGGCTGACAAGCCTACCTCACAAAAATGGTTACAGCAGGACCTTCCCCCGAGAAAGACTAGGCAATGCAGATCGCCTCCTGTACTTTGCTTTGAAGCTAATCTTCTATTTCCTGTGCATACACAGTAAACTAGTTACTCATTCGCATAAGGTGATTAGCCGTTCTTCCATTATAACACAGAGAGTTAAGCTGAAGACAATGTAGAAATTATTAGTTTCCTGCAGTATCTTACATCTTTGATTTTAAGGTTAACTGAACACCTTGCACACATAATGAAGACCTGAAAGGGAATGAGCATCGACAAGCTAATTTGGTTACATTGTGAAACTTCTAACCGCGTATAGATCAACACAGACAAATAGACTTAGCATCTATTGTTCGTTTTTGAATGAGTTGAGGATTGCTAGTCTAATCCATCTCTTTGAAATTCACATGCAAGTGAACTGTCTTGATACAGTGGAAGTGCCTCTTGTTAAGTTATTATGGGTCATACACAGGTTGCCTGGTCTGCCAGTGTCACAAATGCATTCTTGGTTCTTATGCTCCCAGGGTGGTAAAGGAAAATTTCTATTTAACCAGCTAAGAACATAAAACATAAGAATGGCTAACCTGCCTCCCGCAAAAGAATGGTTCATCTGGCCCAGTATCCTGTCTTCTGACTGCATTGTGTGAAGATATGCTTCCTTTAGTTTGTTTTAAACCTGCTGCCTATTAATTTCATTGGGGGACCCCTTGGTCTTGTGTTAGGTGAAGGGCTAAATAACACTTCCTTATTGACTTTCTCTACACCAGTCATGATTTTATAGACCTCTAGCATATTCCCTCTGAGTCGTCTCTTTTCCAAGCTGAAACGTCGCTCTTTTTTTAATCTCCCTTGGGTGAGAAGTTATCCCATAGGCCTAATTTTTGTTGCTCTTCTCCGTATTTCTTCCCATTCTAACACATCTTTTTTGAGATGAGATGACCAAAACTGCACGCAGTATTCAAGGTGTGGGGGTCCTGTAGATTCCTATTGTGGCATAATGATATTTGCTGTCTTCTTATCGATCCCTTTCCTAAGGGTTCCTAACATGTTGTTAGCTTTTTTGACTGCATGTTGAGCGGATGCTTTCAGAGAACTGTACACAATGACTCTGAGGTCTCTTTCTTGAGTGATAACAGCTAATTTAGACCCCATCCATTTCTATGTACAATTGGGATTATGTTTTCCAATGTGCATTACCCAGTACAGTACAGGAATCAGGGGCACAATGTTACCAGATGTGCCTGTTACTTTGGGGTAGGCTCATTGATTAGGGTTACTCTTCTTGGGGGAGGGGGGGTCTGTAATTCTATTAATGTGCTGCTTATGTCACTTGTGTGTTCATAGGGAGCTCTACTCCTTCCTTCTGCAAGTGCCCTCCCAGTGGAGCTACCCTGCAGGACCTCGGTTCCCCAGGGCTGGGTTCCTCCAGCCCTAGAACTAGATGAACACGCTCACACGTACGCTCACACTAGCAGAGCAAGTCTGAGCGGACCAGGTCCATCAGCCCTCTCCAGCTGATCCTCTCATATGGCCCTGGACTCAATGGGCTGGGTTAAGCAGCACTTTCAGCTGCTCCCCTCTTATGTGCCCCAAGTTTAACACATCCCTATCCCACTTGTTACGAATTACACCTTGTAGGACACGCACACAACTGCTGCAAATTACACCTGGTAGGACACGCACACAAGTGCTACGAATTATACCTGATAGCTCACGCACAGTTCGAATTTAGGCTGAGGCACAGAAACAAAGTCCACAACTGCAGAGTTCCCAAAAGACACTAAGTTTATTACGCTCGAGCGTGGTGCCCCCCTGCTAGCCAGGAGGGGACCCTGAATGCAGATTATACAAAGGTTATATACCTTTTAGCAAAGCATGTTGCCCTCGTGCATCGGAAACCTTAGCCAATAAACAAACCCTTGTCTTATTTACCACCTATTCCTGCTTGGTGCATTCCTCGTGCTATACCAGTATGTTAATTACACAGCATGGTTCTAAAGCCATGCATCAGTAACTTTTATTATCAGGATGGGAGGCCTTACATCAAGGCCAAGAGACAGGGAGTTAAAGACTGACAAAAACCAGATACTGGGAGTCAAGGCAGGCTGGAGACAAGGAGGAGGATTTTCACAGGGATTCAATATCTAAGGATTACTTTTCCTGGTGTATGATGTGCTGGCATTTAAACAATGGTGGGCCCTAAACCAAAATGGAGTCACATGTGCTAACTTTTCCTTAACACACTTCCACATTACAATTGTACTGGTAGTAACCCACTTCATGAGCAAACCCCACTGTATTTTTGGGCGCTACCAGGACCTTTAGCTTAGGTAAAAGAAGGGTTGCTGCAGAGTAAATGGGGGAAGCGGAAAATACAGAGTAAAATTTGGAGAGGGAGAGAGAAGCAACCAGCTGAACCATAAATGTTATTTATTGAATAATAGTGATAACTACACAAGGAGGGCAAAACAAACATAATGGTTACATTTGAAAGGTTAATACCTGAGGAAGAAAAGATAACGGAGGGGCGAGGGGGGGGGAGAATCTCATCCACTCCATGAGGCTTGAACTGGGCGGGGTTCCCAGGTAATGGTGGTAGCTCAGGGTCCTGAGTGCTGGAGACAGGCAGAGCCCCCAGCACAATCAGTCAGGAGATGGAATCCCAGTGGAACTGATGCAGAGTTTGGGTCTATACATCAGAACCCTTCCTTGGGCATAGGTAGGGGGTTTTGTAGAGAAAATACAATGGTTCAAGGGAGAACACTAGATTTGTTTATGGGTAAACTAATGGGTTTTCAAGGGTTTTCTTTAGGCTAGACAATAGGAGCTGATCACTCTTGGCTATGGGTGGTGGTTTTTTTCCAGGGAGCTCACAAGGCAACTAGGCTGCTTCAGTATTTTAGGATAATAAAGATTTATTACTAGAATTGGTCTGATAATTGCTGAGCTAGGTGTGTGCAGGCATAGGTTCATTAGCATCTGGAGCAGGGATTCCCATGATGCAATGCGTCCCTGCTTTTCTGGTCCCAGAGTTCAGTGCGGTTCTCTGTTCCTCATTCTTCATGCTAATTCCTATCCCATCTTTCATGCAGATGAGGCTAGGGGAGTTGTCTCTGTTCTTCATTCTGTATGCAAATGGTCACCCTTCTCAGGAGGGGTGTAGGTGTGTCTCCCAACACCCTTCATTGTTCTCTGCAAGCCTTTTCTCTGGTGGGTTTTGGTTCAAACAGAGACTGGTGGGGGCGGGGGGTGTCTTTCATGAGTCAGACAGGCTAGATACTGTGCCCTGGTTCCCCAAAAAACACAGAGCTGACTGGTCTGAACAATAAGGATGGCAAGTGAAGTCTAGTCCAACTGGAGACCATTCATTCTTTGTTCTTCGTTCTTTTTTCATTAGACTCAGGGAACTTTTGATCAGTTTGGATCTCTGATTGGACTAATAGCACCATACAGCTGTGATTCGCTGGCCACGTCCCGTCAGTGGGTGGTTGACTGTATCAGCTGCCTTCTCTGTATACAAGGTGAGGAGACCATTAGCAGGTATAAGGAATTCTTCACCTTCTTTCACTGTTGTAATGTCCATTTGTCTGCCTATCTAGTTCTTTCTGTCCTGTCTGTTGTTGCTTAGATAACAGAATGGTGGGCATCTTGTAAATAGCTCATTAGAAGAGAAGATTCTGATGTGTAAAGAGCCTAGCACACTTTTGGGAACTGTACAACTAATAAATGGTCTGCATACAGGTAGATAAGGGCTAAATTCCTTAGGGCTTGTCTACACAGGGACAGTAAGGAAAGTTAATCCAAATGAACTAAAGGTGTACATTTCAAGTGCATGAGGTAAATGGCATTAAACACATGTGTGGATGCTCTGATTCTGAATTAAAATGGGCCTTATTAATTGTAGTGAATTCCATGAATGAAACTAACCTGAATGAAGGCCACTTTAATTCTAAATAAGTGTGTCCCCACAGGTGTTGAATGAAGTTTAACTAATGCATTTTGAAAATGAATGGGGATTAGCTTTCTTGAATATCTCCATGGAGACAAGCCCTTGGTACTAAACATTTTCATTCTCTTTACCCTGCCACTGGCTGGATTGGAGGGGTTTCCTGGAATAATTCTGTAAACAAAAAGTTCTTCCAGCAGCCCTCTGTCATGAGCATTCTGAGCTACTGGAGTAAGTAGAGGCCATTTTTCCCCTTTGTGACCTAATGGTTAGATGTTAAGGGATAGAGCTTGGTTATCGTTTAAGGCCATTTCCAATGAGGGTGACCAGACAGCAAATGTGAAACCTCGGGACGGGGGTGGGGGGTAAGAGGAGTCTATCTAAGAAAAAGACCCCAAAATGGGGACTGTCCCTATAAAATCGGGACCCCTGGTCATCCTATTTCCAATGATTCTTAATCAGTCCTAAAAACAGTGTTGGTGATTCAGAAACAGAATAAGGGACTCCAACCTTTGAATGTACAACATAGTAATCCCAGCATTGTTTAGAAGTGACTGATGATGAGCCTGGGTTTCTTGCCAAAGTTTTTTGTCTATCCCCATCTCTTTTACAAGGAGAGTTTGGTGGAGGGATTCACCTCTAAACTGGACCCTCTGATCTACCTGCATGAGTTGTACTTGAATAGGAGCTTAGATGTAAATAGTGAGAGCAGAGAGACTACTGAAACCAGACACACACAGAAAGCTGCTCCAAGCTGAATACAGTGCTTGTTCAATCCTGGATCATTCACAATAACATACCACTACTGTTAACGTTCAGACATTTTAGGGTGTAATCCCGACTCCATTCCAGTCAACAGGAGTTTTGCCATTGACTTCAGTGGGGCCAAGATTTTACACTATGCTGATGACAACATAGCACATGGATCCTCCCGTATGAAGATCCATGCAGTAGGGGTTCAGTTTCCTTAATGGTTACAGTACTTTTTCTCCTTTTCTCCACTCCAGGCCAGTCCATAAACCTGGGCTCAGCAGAGGAGGAGCTGAGATGTCTCCGTGAAGCACTAACAGCTCCAGACCCCGAGGCTCTGTTTCAGGCATCTTCCAAAATGGCCAGGGTAACTGACTCAAAAAGCTTGTGCGGATCTGCGAGTGACCGGGCACCGTTCATTTGACATTTGCTCTTTCATGATGCCTTTCCGTACTCAGAGCGAGGTGTGGGAGCGGGGCGTTGGCTGCTAGTAACCAGCAAGATGCTTTTCATAGATGTGTGCTCTGAATGCCACGTAAAAACCAGATTCCACAGAACGTTGCACGCCCATGAAAATGCGCACGCGGATGCACACGCATGTACCTATCCAGCAGGGCCGGCTCTTGCTTTCTCACTGATCCAGAGCAGTGAAGCACAAAAAATAATGAAATAAAAGAGCCCCCATGCCGCCCTAAGATTGGCCGGAACACCGCCCCTTGCAATCTGCCGCCCCAAGCACAAGCTTCCTCGGCGGGTGCCTGGAGCCGGCCCTGCCATCCAGCCATCCAGGAGAAAAACTGTGTTAGTGGAACATCAAGCTGAGAAACCACCCAGGATTCATTCCGTCACCTTGTGGGTTTGCCTTCGCCGATATCTGTGTGCACGCCTCTCTTGACTGACTTCTATATGCTGTAAAAAGATGCAGTGTATGTAAGAGACTACAAAGGGAAACTTACCTCCTGCATATCCAGTACAATGTTGTGCTAACTATGCAACAGAGTCTTTGCCTCTAACCTGATATCATTAGTGTAGAAGACAAAAATGTAGTCTATAGACTAGAGAGAGAATTGTAATCCCAAATGGCGAGCTAGACAGGAGGCTAATTCACCATTTGCTGATGCAGGTATATCTTTTTTTCCATTTTTAAAAGTGCTGGAGCCAAACATCATTGCGGTCTCTCCTGTTTTTGATTTGTTCCCAGGTTGTTAGTGAGTACTTTCCCTCCGAACAGGCCACAGACTTTATTGCGGCCACATTGGGTGGTCTGCTGTCTGCTAGCCCCACCTGTGCCACGGCAGCTGGACTATGGATGAAGATCATCCTGAAGGAGCGTGGAGATGCCATGCTGGACAAGGTAAAACTGGGAACTGGAGAGTTTTTCTGCCTAAACTCCAGGCTTTTTGATCTTTGCCCTCATGTGTAAGGAAGAAAAATCTTGCTGTTTCTCCCCCTCGGACATAGAGTCGATTCCATCTCTGTTCCTACCCTAAGATAGGCAATGGCAGAATCAATAGCAGTAGACCGAGATAATCCAAGGGAAAAGGAAGATGGTTGGTTCTTTATTGGTCTAGCTTGTTGCCACAGTATTCAGCCAAGAAAGGCTTGAGAAAACAGACTCTGGGGAAAAGACAAGAAGACAGAATGACTGGCACTTGGAGGCCTCCAGGTATTAGGAGGCCTATGGCTAAGGGCTACATGGATTAAAAAGAGCACTGGGCTATTGCCACCCTCTTGCCAGGTTTCTGAGCCTGGCCTCCAGCCCGAGCAGGAACAGCTCCACTTTTAGCCCCATCGTGCAAGCCCCACAGGCCCAGGTTGACCTGAGCTCTGAAACTCACTGCTGTGGGATTTTTTTGCTGTGTAGACCTACTCTTTAAGAAGAGAAGGAAGGAGGGAGAAAACTCTAGTGTCTTTGGGATCCACTATTTATATGCCTTATTCTGGAGCCCAGTCCATCAGGGCTAGATGAAAGGAGCACTCCACAAATCTTCTAACAAGGCTGGTGAAAGGCCTCAGGACAGGGAACCCTCGCAGCAGAACTGCCATGTTTGCACAGTGTTTTGAAGATGTGAAGGGCTAGGAATGAATATGAGAGGTAGTCCCCTGTTCATAGTCCCAGGCATTTACACACTGTCTTTAAAGCACTTGCATATTTTGTACTTGTGGTTGTTGATGAGCTCTGCATTCTTTGAGGCAAATGGTCAGATTTGGCTGCTTAAATCACAGCTGCAAAATCTGGGCAAGCAAAGCTGCCTTTTGTGCATGTGAACTGGTTTATGTAATGCATAGCTGGGCACCACCACATTAAATTACCTGGTATGTCTATGTGTGTGTCAGTGTTAATTTTTACAGCCGTGTGTGGGCACTTTGTGTGGGCTCAAGTTACGCAGACGTATTTGAACATTTGCTTCTTGAAGTGAGGCATTTCTAAAAAAGCAGCAAATGGCTAAATAAAGGTTTTGATTCTGTAGACTGAATGGAGAGAAAGAAAAAGGGACATTTCTTTCTGGTTTTGTTCCTTCCAGGTGCCAGATATCCTGGCTATACTATATCGCCACATGCCTACTATCCAGGAGGGCAGCTTGAGGCAGTTCCTGGTGGAGGCAGTGTCCATTCTAGCTCACCATCACCAAGAGGCAGTGATCTCCAGCCTCCTCAGCAAACGTCTGCCGATGGACAGGTATATACCGCTACCTATTGCATTCATCTTGGTAAAACATGGATCCCACAGCTTTACTAGGAGATGTAGGGCTTCATTTAAGCCGCAAACAGTTTGGGATCATTCCTAAGGGTTAATAGCCTGGCTCTTTCTGCAGGAAGGTCCAAGAACATGTTAAGGTGGGGTGCGGAGAGAAATTAAGTGTCATTCTGTTTCCATTCATGGATAGCTGCTTTGACATCCTAAAGATGTATCTTTACTGGTATAACTGGAGTGTATTGTTGGAAACATCTACCTCTCTAGACGCCTGAACTGAGCTCACTCTGGAAATGAGCAGTGGCTGTTGGTTTCCTGGTAGCATGACAGCTTCAGGTGCAAATCCCTGGCTGATTGCAAAGACTAGGGCCAATATTATCATCAGACCTCTGCTTGGTATCAGTGAGGGTGTGGCTGCTAGAGCAGAGTTGCCATCCTTGGTACTTACAAGTGGACTGGAAGCAGATCCATCATTTCATTTCAAGATCCCTAACTGAGGTATCAGTTATCAGTGCTGGAATCTAAGACCATAAGAACAGCCATACTGGGTCAGACCAAAAGGCCATCTAGCCCAGTAGTCTGTCTTGCGACCGTGACCAGTGCCACATGCCCCAGAGGAAATGAACCCAACAGGTCATTGTCAAGTGATCCATCCCCTGTTGCCCAGTCCCAGCTTCTGGCAAACAGAGGGTAGGGACGCCATTTGTGAAGGGGACCTAGGATGGCCATGAACATTCGTTCTCATAGTTGTATGTCCATCTAGTAGGAATCTGGCTTTTCTTTCATCCACTTGCCTTCCAAACCCTAGATCTTTGGGAGCCACATGCTCATGATTCCATATTGACTGGGAAGTGGAGAAAACAGGAAGTGAGGTTGGCGCTCTGTGTCCTGTCCTTCTGAAGTCTAGTATTAATGGTTAGGCTGCAGGAGGACTAGGTCACTTAACTTAGTTCTGTAACTGGAAACTCAATATTTAAACATGAGGAGCACTAAAGGAGGACAGGACTCCTAACTCTCTCATCATAGGCAAGGAGAACATTTGGTCTTTGCTAAAATATGACACATTCAGGGTGAGCCACAAAAGCGTCCAGGGCTCACCTGTAACTTCTGTTAAACTGCAGTGACACCGCTGAGCAGTGGAGATCTCTGGGGGGAGATCCCTTGCTTGCCACTCAAGTCCTACGAGCCCTAATAGAGAAGATAAAGACTCCAACAAGAACAGAAGGCAGCATCACCTCAGAGACCGAAATTGACAGGCATTTGGCAGCTGCTGAACCTCTCTTAGTAAGTTAGATGGCAGACCCGTCTTTCAGGCTTTCCTGTGCCCTGCGATAATCCTGCTGATGGAAAGCTGGAAGTGTGGTATAATATTGCTGTGTGGGCACTTCTCCTCTGATGGACTGTTTCCCTGAGTCCAGCTCTGCTGCCTGTGGAACAAATACGGCAGTTTTAGATACGTTACTGATTTACTTAATACTATCTGGCCATTAGAAAGCCTTGGGAGCAGGTTTCTTTGCAAATCTTCCTTTGGACTCACAGCATGCCTTGGGAGGTCATACACATTTGTACAGATGTGGGAAAGTGAGCCATGAGTTAAGCAAGTTGCTCGCTGTCATTCAAGTTACTGGCAGAAGGGAGAATTTCGTACAGCAGATATCAGACGGGGAGAGAGGGTGTGATGGTGTTGGGAAGAGATCTCCTTTTTTACCATGCTCTCCTTTCAGGCAACATGTGCCATCTTTGAGGTGGTGTCAGCCCTGCAGTCGAGCAAAGCTGTGCGGGAACTGCTCCCAGAGTTGTTTCCTCTTCTCCTGCAGCAGGTCAGCCAAACCCTCGGACAAAAGCTGCCTTTGCCAACGAGAAGCAGCCCGAGAGAAATCCGAAAAGGGCTACAACTTACTGAGGGCAACCCTTGCCGGTAATTAGAAGGAAGGGAGAGAAACCAAGAGAATTCCAGGAGAGTTGTGTGACGCTCCCGAGGAGTTCCCAGGGTTACGAGGCACCTTACCACCACGTGCCCTTCGAGTGAGGAAGTCTTGTCTGTGCCTGCTGTGGGTCAGTTCCCTGAAACTACCAGGCTCTGGCAAAACAAACACTGCCACCCAGGCCTCCTCAGACCTCAGTCTCTTTGTACAGGTTAATGACAGGCACACACCCACCCCCGAGTCTTCTGACCATTCCGTATAGTGTCCAGCCCAGTTTATTACTTCTACTTTAGACTCTGTACTCGATACTTAGACTCTGTACTGCAAAACACACAGCACTTAGATATATTTCTAGTGAAAACAAGAAGGGAGATTATCAAAGAACAGAGATTCCAGTGACCGTCAGTAAGAATGCAAGCAAAAAATGGTTACATGTCAAATGAAATCATAACCTGCTCCTAGAAACTAAACTTAACCAACAGGTTAACCTCCTGTCCAGAGATGTTTCCCACCCAAAGTTCTCAACCAAGCCTGATCACGACCCCTCTTTCATGAAGCAAACTCACGGTCCATCTACTTCCTTAGTGAAAGATGTCCCCCAAATAGACTAGAGCAAACCTTTGATGTGTACCCCAAAATTGGGTCCCCACCCCCTGTCTACTTCCTGCTACTTTTCTTTCTTTAAAGTTCTCACAGTCCTTCTCAACTGAATGTACATGAAGCATGTAGGGTTCACATGTAAACAAACAGATGGATAAACATTTCTTGCCTGAAAGAAAACCATTTTGTCACCTTTCCTGGTGACTAGTCCCGAGACACAGATCCTAAGAATGTAATTTTCAATGCATATCCATGACTCTTTACACAGCATCTGTACATGCGTTTCACAATGATCTTGGTGACATGGGCTTTTATTTGAGACTCATGGGGCAATCTTTTAGTGAACTAGAATGTACGTACCAGGCCCCTCGGGACCCACTCTGTGCCCCTCGCCAGTTAACACTAAGATTCCTGAGTCCTCAGTTGACTTCAGCTCTGGTAGCACATTAATGTACATTTCCCACCAATCTCACAACATGATTAGTTTCTCTTCTTGTTGTGTTTCTTTATTCCATGCCAACAAGGTGCTCAAATTACAGACTTCATGGTTTTATAATGTCTCTGAATTTTCCTAGGAAACCAGGATCTCAGCTCTGTTCACGGATGGGCAGCAGGTATCAAATAAACATAAGGAAGTACTACTTCACACAACACACGGTCAACCTGTGGAACTCATTGCCAAGGGATGTTGTGAAGGCCAAAAGTATAACTGGGTTTTTTTTAAAAAAAGAATTAGATAAGTTCATGGAGAACAGGTCCATCAATGGCTATTAGGCAAGATGGTCAGGGATGCAACCCCAAGCTCTGGGTGTCCCTAGGCCTCTGACCGCCAGAAACTGAGACTGGACAACAGGGATTGGATCATTTCATGATTGCCCTGTTCTGTTCATTCCTGCTGAAGAAGCTGGCATTGACCACTGTTGGAAGAGAGTGTACTGGACTAGATGGACCATTGGACTGGCCCAGTAAGGCTGATCTTAGGTAGTGGCCACAGTGGGTCAGGTTTTCAAGATGGGTGCCTCAGTTTTGTCCACAAAACTTGAATTTGTTCAGATGGATGGGTACCTAGGTATGTGATTGCAGGCGCTGCAGACACGAGTATATATTCTGCTCATGCTGTTGGCCCATGTGCAGGCCCATTTTAGGTACCTATATGTGACGGGGTGGTAGGCTGTGCCCCGGCCTCTTCCATGGACACAGACTGCTCCGAGTCCCTCCAAAGTGTTCTAGGGATGCCTGCTCCTGAGATCCTGGTGGTAAGGGCTCTGATGACTCTTTGACCCCAACGGATGATCTTAAGTCACCTTTACGCTTGACCTTTGTTTTCTTTCTCCTCCCTCTTGTCTATACTTTCGTGTCTAGGTTTCTCCAGCCCCTTTACATATATTTCCTCTTTACCTGGCCCTTCAGGTTTTATTTCCACCCTCCTGGGCCTCCATACCTGCCTTGGTGTCCCTGTTAGAAAGGGATTCCAGTCCATGCCCAGTAGAAGGCAGTGGGGCAATCCATCCACTACCGCTACATGTTTCTGCCTAAACTTCCCCTTAATATTCAGAGTCCTTAAAATTGGGCAGAATTTATCGTCCCCATGGACACTGGGCAGAATTTATTGTCCCCATGGACCTGGTATTCAGTTTTGATCCTACCTCTGGGAAGTATCCAGTGGGGTTTCACTAACTCCTGCCTGATTAGCAAACAGGATGAAGCTGTGTCCATTAGTCCCTTTGCTGGCTCCTCCCTACCCAGACCGATACGGTAGGTACTTTCTTTTTTCTTTCCTGCCTGGGAGTCTTGTCCCAACCACAAAACTGGGCAAACCCACAGTCCATTTTAGGACAGTCTCTTTTTAGATGTCCTTCACGTCCATGTCGGAAGCACACTGTAGGCCAAGCTCCCACTACAGTTCCTTGAGGCTCCTCCCTCTTCTTCTTGCTGCCCTTCCCAGCTGTAGGCACTCTGGTCCTTCTCAGATCTAGTCCCTTAGACCACTGACTCACTCTGGGAATGTCCGCCTCTGCAAATTCCTCTCACTTTAACTGTGGGGTCCAGATGAACTGGCTGGCGCCACAGAACCCGTCCTCGGATATGCTCAGGGAGACTCTGAAGAAAATTCTAGAATCATGCACTCCATGATCTCCCCCACAGTCTGAGTATCTGGCCTTACCAATGAGTGGCCCAATCTTTTAATTCCTGTCCAAATGCACAGAGGCATAATCCCTCAATCCATCTTTCAACTCTACATTTCTGGCAGTACTTTTCTGTGGACAGGCCCCACCTCGTCCAGCATGGCTGCCTTAATCATGTCATAATCTCTTGCCTGCTCATCACTAAAAGCCCTGTATGTGCTTCCCCGGTTAAATAGGGTGTCAGTTGAAGGGCCCACATTGTTCTGTCCCTAGGAAGTCTCACTGCTGCTCCTTGAAGAGTAACCAAAAACACATCGGGGTTGTTCGCAGGTCCCATTTTACAGTCTGATCTCCTGTGCCTGGTTTCCATTTCCTGTCACAGGACTCACCAAACTTTGGAGGAGTTGTTGGCAGACCTGGGCTTGCTCCCGTATAAATTCCTGACGGCTCTTTTGCTGTTAAACCTACCAGGCAAGGAAAGGCTGTTTTTCTGCCTGGTGGGATTCTTGGAAGGTCTGTCGGGTCTTCTACACCAGTGGTCTCCAAACTGGGGTGCGCGGGATGATCCCGGGGGGTGCGTGGCAGCAGAAGCGCCGCCGGACAGCACTCCGCCGTTTTTTTCCTTCGGCGGCAGCTCTGCATGTCCACGGCTGCTGCTCCCCTCTGGCGGCCCACCTGCGGCAGGTCTTCCATCGGTGGCGCGTCTGCGGCAGGTCACTCTGGGGGTGCGTGAGCCAAAACGTTTGGAGACCACTGTTCTACACCAGCAGTTCTCAACCGGGCCGGTTTTAGGGGGTCTGCCAAGCAGGGTTGGCTTTAGACTAGCTGGGGCTTAGGGCAGAAAGCTGAAGCTTTGAGCCCAGCCGGGCTGGAGCCCTGAGGCCCAGCACCTGCACTAAAGCCCCGAGCCCCTGCACCCTGTGGGGTTAAAATCCGGAGCCAGGAGCCCCAAACGCTGATGCCTGGCAGGGCAGAGGCCTGGAACTGGGCCATGGAGTATTTCTAGCATGTTGAGGGTGGGGGGAGGCTCAGAAACAGAAAGGTTGAGAACCCCTGTTCCACACTTCTCTTTGCTGCTTCATCACCCGTTTCAGTGTTCCCTCCATCACCGGACTGCCAAACCTCTACACCGGCTTCTCCAACAGGCTCTCCATTTGCATAGATAACAGGGAAATCCCTGATGAGCCCCCAGCTGTGACAGAGAGGGGTGTTGCACCCCCACATCTTCCACAAACACAGACCGCGTTGAGACTCTTTTCCTTCTAAGCACCAACATATAGTCTATTTAATCCCCCTACCAATACATAGCACCTTTATATTGTATCTCAACTTTCTAAACTCTTCTCCAAAAGTCAGGTGGGGAGTAAGGTGTTTCCACTCAGAGACCTCACTTTGTCAGGCTCTCCTAGCTTTTTGTCTTTCTGTTTCTCTTAGGGTGACCAGACAGCAAGTGTGAAAAATCAGGACGGGGGTAGGGGTGTGGGGCGGGGGGGAGGGAATAGGCACCTGTATAAGATAAAGCCCCAAATATCAGGACATCTGGTCACCCAAGTTTCTTTCTCTGTCTGTTCTCCTCAAAGGGCTCCTGCCCATGTCCTTTTACACAGTTTCCCTGTTAATGGAATGATTGGTTCCTTGACTCACTAGCCCCAATCTGACCTTGTAATCAGGTACACCTCTCTCCAATTAGGTCTTCTGTGAGGAACGGAATTAGTAGGAATAGTGACCAGAGTGCTGACTCAAGTGCAAACCCTCAGCACTCTGTCACCTCATATCTGCAGATATGACCCCAAAATGTCCATTAGTGATCACCACACTCGCTGCCCCCTGTTTCTGGGTCCTGATCATGTACCTTTTCCATATCACTTTACTCTGCTAGTGCCCATAGTCCTTGCAGAAAGAGAAAAAGGACTGCAAAATTTTGTCCCTAGCAAAACTAGTCCTATGAGATGTATGAGACTGAAACTTACCTCCCAGCATCAAGTCCTTCCAGGGACACTGGTGTCCAGGACATTGCCAATGGATGAACTGCCGATTGAACAGCAGACCTGAGAAGTAACCGGGGCTTCCTGACTCTCTGTTCAAGCTGCACCTTCCTCCTGATTGCTGCAGTTCTGTGCCTCTCTTTCCCCAGGCTTTCTATCAAAGCATTCGAGTCTGTGCTTTTCAAGGGTGGGAACGAGAGACTGGTGAGAGCGCTCAGGAAGCAGAGGACTTGGACTCTTGTGGAAAACCCCAAGACACACCATGAGGGAGTGTGTCTGCTGGTGAGGTAAGAGATCTAGGAGGCATCATTTTATCCTTGGGAATGAGTAGCCAATAGAGTGGCTGAGAGGGAACCTCCCGTTTATAGCTTTGTGGGCGGGGGGTGCGGGGGTGTCCTGGGTGGAAACACACAGCTCCCACTCCTAGATATCAGAGCTGTCTGCTCAGAGCAGCTGAGTTTTTTTGAAGTGTGCAATCTAGCCCATGAGCGGTTTCTTTTGTCTTCCAGGCTTCTGCTAAGATCTGGACTCATAACACCTGAGATCATACAGAGCCTCCTCCCCTGGGTGAATTCCCCCACAGAAAACCACCAAGTCACCAGCACAGCTTTCCTTGCCCAGGTAAGACACAGGGCTCTGAAGAGTAGTTTCACCATTAGACTGTTGTCTGCCTTTCTTTCGGGAGTTGTACAGTTCTGTTCGTAGGAGTAATTGTCATTTTAGACAGTAGAATAGGTCCTCCTTTATATGGAAACCTCACCAGGAACTTCACGATACCTTTCGGAGTCCTTCTCTCTCTGTGGTTTTTATTGCCGTCATTGCCTATACTAGCTACACAACCACAGGTGCTGGCTGAGAGAGATACGGACAGAGTTTGGCTGACTGGACCTCTTCTGCCAAGTCCTAGTGCTGATCCTAACCAACAGCTCCTGATTTTGGTTTCGCTCAGCAGATCTTCTGAATGAACCTAGTGTCCTAGTACTACCAACCAAGCAACCTACAACTACATTAATGTCTATCTTAGGTTCTCATTACTCTAGTATCTGAGTACCTCCAAACTCTTTAATGTCTGTATCCCCACCACACTCCTGCGAGGTAGGGAAGCACTATGTTTCCTATTTTACAGGCAGGGAACTGATGCACAGAAGGGCTAAGTGACTTGCCCAAGGTCACACAGGAAGTCTTTGAGGGAGCAGGAAATGGAACCTGGGTCTCCTAAGTCCTAGGCTAGTGTGATACCTGCCGCAGCATCCTCCCTTTCCACAGCCTTCCTCCAACATCTGCATCATATTTCCCACTTATGCTAAGCAACTATCTTCGGGGCTCATCCGCTTCTAAGAAAAACAACCTCTCTGTGCCTGTGATGGGCTGTACCTGAGCTTTGAGGCTCCTTACAAGAGGCCCCGTGGTCCTACTACACCCTGCCCCAGGAAAAGAGCCCCCAGTCTGGGTCTGTCTAGAGAGGCTTCATGAAAGCAGCCAATCCGAGCCCATGAGGCTCGGCTAAAAGGAGCTGAAGGGCCTTAGCAGGTCAGTTCCTGGCAGGAACTGGAGGGGCAAGAAAGGGCGCTGCTCTCTGGCCACAGAAATTCAGGGGACAGCCACAGTTTGATTCTGGCAGCCTTTACTTAAGCTGGGTTTTCAGGAAGAGAGTCCCGAAGAACTTTAACCCTGAGGTGAGGGTGAAGCTAAAAGTGGCCGGTAGGAAGAAGCGACAATGAACTGAAATCAAGCAGTGCCTAGCTCCTGTTGATAGGATCCATGGTTTGGAACCCAGAGTTAGGGGCAGGCCCAGGTTCCCCTACCACCAACAGTGGCATAAGCCCCATGGAGGGGACAATGCTAATGGAGAGCTTGAACAAAGGGCAGAATGTAAAGGACCCAGAGTTGGGGCTGGAGACCCAAGTGAGGGCAATGGGATTGTTCTGGACTACCCCAGAAGGGGTTCGTTTGGACTTTGGGACTCAGCCAGAGGCCTGAGCCACAGAAGGCTCACTGAGGACGGCTGGCAGGGTGCACCAGGGGTGAGAAAAGGACTGTGATACCATACCCAGCCACTAAGAGGCTCTCAAGAGGTGAGTGGATCCCTATTCTAGTGCCCAAAAGGAAAGCTCCATGTTTTGTAGACCTTTCTCATTTGTGTGGAATACTAAAGTTACAGTGTATTATGTGCCAAGTATCAGAGGGGTAGCCATATTTGTCTGTATCCTCAAGACTGGGGCTGTAGGAGGACTCCTTGTTGTTTTTAGCGTATGACATGTCTGCTCAAATTCTATTCCCAATCTTAATGATCCTATTGGGGCTAATGGACAGGTTGATTTTCTTTCAGCTAATGAGTGATCCCATGCTCAGGGAGAAGAAGTTCCTGAAGCCAGTCTTACACATCTTGGAAGAAAGGTCACATGATAGGAACAGCATTGTCCGGCAGATGGCTGTAAGAGGCCTGGGAAATTTAGTCTATGGGGCACCTGAGAAGGTAAGAGAGAATCCTGACTAGAATGCAGCATAACTAGAGAAACCAAGGGAAATAGTTCTTCGGAGTTTACAGAGGCTGCACACAATGCACTAGGCCAAATTCTGCTCTCTCACATACCCGAGTAACCTCTTTGCAGTCAATACAGGGCAAGCTAGATCCTTTGCTAAGCTGGGCATAAGCAAACAATCTGTGCACTTTAATATGACCATGTGTAAATGTCTCCATCTAGGAATAAAAAATGCAGGCCTTACTTACAGGATGAGAGACTCTATCCCAAGAAGCAATGATGCTGAAAACCACTTGAGTCATGGCAGAGAATCAGTTGAACATAAGGTGTCCCAATGCGAAGTTGTGGCCAAAAGGGCTGAAATGATCCTTAGAGGCATAAAGAGAGGAATCTTGAATAAGAGTAAAGAAGTTCTTTTCCCTCTGAATATGACGCTCATGTGAGCACTGCTGGAATGCTGTGTCCAGATCAGGTCTCCACAATTCAAGAAGGATGCTGATAAATTAGAGAGGATTGAGAGGAGTCACAAGAATTCTCAAAGGATTGGAAAAGATACCTCTAGTGATAGACTCAAGGAGCTCAATCTATTTAGCCTTACAAAGAGAAGGTTAAGGAGTGACTTGAGGACAGTCTATAACTACTCACATGGGGAACACATTTTGAGAATGGGTTCTTCCCATTAGCAAACAAAGGTATAAGAAGATTCAATGGGGGAAAATGAAACTAGACTAATTCAGACTGTAATAAGGCATTGATTTTTAATGGTAATTTTAATTAACCATTGGAAGAATTTACCAAGGGTTGTAGTGGATTCTCTGTCACTAGCAATTTTAAAATCAAGATTGAACGTTTTTCTAAAAGATACACTCTAGTTCCAACAGAGACTATTTCGGGGAAGTTCAGTGTTATGCAGGAGGTCAGGCCGGATAATCACAAGGGTTCCTTTTGGCCTTGGAATCTAAGTAACTAGGAATCTAATGTTAGGATGACACAGGTGTATTATGGCACCAAGTTTGGCTCATTGTAGCTCGAACCTGGTCTGAAATATAGCTATAGGTCTCCGGGGGTGGGAGGGGGAGATGAAATTCCCACAGCTTCATAACTGCTAAAGAAAATGTATTAGAAGTGTGATCAGTGATCAGTGTTCTTTAATGTCATATTTTTGTCCAGGTGAAAAAGCACAAGAAGTTTCTTATGGTCATACTGATCAGGGCCTTAAGTGACCCTTTCAGTTCTGAAGTCATTGGCGAGAGCATGAAAGCAGTGGCCAAAGTCCTGAAGGAGTTGAAAGAGAAGGACATAGGTTCTTCCTTCAGAGACCTCACCCAACAGATCCGGACCTACTTTGACAACGTATGTGACCAGAACTCTCCAGCCCCAGTTCAAGCGATCTTGATTAGACTCCATTTACTCCCTGGGCATTGCTCATGTCAGAGTGAAGAGATGTTTGGGCCCCAGGGAAGAGAGGTGTTTTACGGAGGAGGAGAACATTAGGAGGATGGGGATGACATCCCTGCTCCCACAGTCTCCCCGTTCTGTTCTTCTTTCTTGCCACTGAGAACCTCAAAGAAAGTCTGAATACTAGATTAGATAGCTAGATAACCATGAAAAGGGGGTTCCAAGGTACAATAGAGGGTGTTGGGCCTGCTCTATACCATTTTTATGTGAGAGGGTTGGAATGATTCCGTTTTTGCAGAGAATTTTGAGATTTCAAATTTTGGTTTTGTTCCTATTTGTGGGACTCCCTCTCCCCAAACTTCAAAACTCTTTGTGAAACGGAATTACTATTCTCAACCGAGCTCTATTGAAAGCCTTGGGTCCAGGCAGTCTGCTCTCGGTGCTGGGAACCCAGGAAACTGTGGGAGCTAGAAGTGCCAGGGAGTTGCAAATTTGAGAGCCAGGGTCCCAGACGCTGTGGGTTTGGAAGCCCACGATCCCAGTCAGCCTGCTAGATCGGCTTCCAAGGAGCTGAATGGGTGCACTGTCAAGACAGCAGGCAGGTTTCTAAGGACCCCTGCCTGGCTTCTGGAGGAATTTCATGAAAATGGAACTGTCGCTAAAATAGTTTGATGAATCAGCAAATTCAAATCAAAAATTCGTGCATGAAAGTGTTTCCGACTAGCTGTAGTTGGAATCCCTCAACTTTAGCGTAGAAGAGATGGCTGTGCGAGGTACGTGATGTGATTGTCCCTTAGTTACTAACTTGTGGGGCTTTCTTGGCTGTAGGAGGACGATGCTCTTCGTTTATTGTCCTTTGTCCTATTTGGCATCCTGGCCCGCCTGACCAAAAGAAAATGGAAGGGCTATTTCGCCGAGCAGGTTCGACAGAGCTGGGTCACACTTCTGCTGCACCTGCAAGACCCGAACCCCAGGGTTTCAGTGGTAAGACCGAGAGTGACTTATTTACTAAGCCAAAGGAATCTTCCTCCCAATGCCAGGGGAGCTCTGCTATTCCTGCTTGCTGTGGAGGCCCAAATTCTCCCCTCAGTTCATTGCCCTCCTGCTGAGTCAGTTCCCGCCAGGTTGCTCCATGGCTGCCTCACCAGAATCCAGGATAGGTCATGGGTCTGAGCCCGACAGCTCTCTATTCCTGTCTGTCTCTGCACCCCAGGCCCCTGCCTCCCCAGAACAGAAGAGAGACCTGTGAAGCAGCTTTCATAGGTAGATCTGTTCCAAAAAGACATTGATGCTACCTCTAGGTTGCAGTGGAAGCTCTCCCCTCTATTAGTCATTCCTGCATGTTTTCTGCCAATTACATCCAGATGAATCCCTTTTTATCCTGGAATAGATGAGCAGGCAAGCAGACGAGTTCCCTTTGAATGACCATAGCACTCAGTAGGGAACAATTAAATGGTGTGACACGCTTTCTTTTTTTCAGGAATGCAGAGCTACGTTTCACCTCTGTGTCCCGTTTTTGGGACTGAAGAGGCTCCAAACTGCAGTGAATGAACACCTTGATAGCACAGCTGAGCTGAAGCCTGAGGAGCTCCAGGTGGACATTTGCAGACACCTTGTGAGTGAGCTGTTGACGTGTCTGAGATTCTTGACTGGAGTGGCGTGTGGTGGTGTAGAGGTGTGCGGGAGATGTGTGACGGGTAATGGAAATAAGGGTCAGAGTGGGATATATGACTGAGGGTGATGGAAAATGTAAATCTGCCACAGATCCCCATTTTTCCCACGTCCACCCAGTCACCTGTTCTTTCTCTGATTTACTTGTGGCTCGTAAAAGCATGTGCTGGCAGTCAAAGGGCACTTCTAGCCAGAGAGAGCTCATGTGTCCCTGATTTCCTCTAGGCCAAAGAGAATGCCGAGCTGCTGGAGAACTTGTACAAAAGCACCATCACGTACTTCTGTAGCAGCTGGGAAGAGATCCGGGCAGTTGCAGCCAGGTTAACTGGTGAGAGATGATGCCTAGTGTCCCTTTTGGTATTCCCATTGAGGGAGAGAGAAAAAAATCCCACCGTGCAGCCATTAATCTCTCTGTGCCTCAGCTTCCCATACATAAATGGGGATGTTAATATCCCTACCTCTCCAGTGTGGTGGTCGGAGGAAATCATGACTTGCTATAAAGTGCTTTGGGATTGTTGCAGGGAAAGCATGGTGCAGTCATTTAGTAGTAAAGGCTGGGACACTGTCTCGCAGGGCATGTTTACACTTGGAGCTGGGGGTCTAATTCCCACTCGCACTAGCCCTGAGTGCTAAAAATAGAGAGTAGCTGCGATGGCAGGAGCAGCAGGAAGTTTAAGCACCCCAAGTATGATCCCATCCAAACCTCAAAGTCGATTCTCAAGGTGGCTAGCTCCTCCCACTGCTCGTGATGCTTTCTCTTCTTTCTAATTTTAGCATGCGAGCGCTGTCTGAGCTAGAGTGGGCCTGTCCCATTGAACTGGGAGTGATCTCCCTCGCTCAAAGTGCAGACCCACCCACAGTGTTGCTCAGTGCTCTTCACTACTACTTCATCATTGGGAGGCATGCAGCCCACCTGCCCTCAGCGCCTGCTGTTTCAGGTTCCTGGCCACACCACCTTGTCAAGGAGGCAAAAGGTTCCTCCGCTTTGGCCCTGTGCCCTCTTCTCCCAAGCATACCCAGGTGAGACAGGCAGGCGTTGTGCCCTAAGTCTCACCTATCAGTCACCTTGTGGGATCCCTGCTTAGAACTCACTTATTCCTGGCCCCAGTCCTTTGCTCAGACCACTGGACCAAGACACTAGCTTAGTATGTCTCCAATAACTGACAGCAGTGGCAAGAGGAACACAGACTCTTTAAAGCAAATGGGTTTTGTGTAAACATTCTTAAAAAAAAAAAAGTCTTTCTCATTCTCTTCAGTGTGGACTCTAAACTGCACTAGCATCCTCTTGCCCACAGCTCACCCTTAGGCCCACAGTAGGAGAGGCCAAAGACCTGTCTAGGGGCTGCTAATATCACTTTGCACTCAACAAGGGAAGGTTTTATTGTTGTTGTTTGTTTTCCATTGTGTATTTAGGCATCATCCTGGAACACACAGACAGGCAGCGTATGAAATGGCTGGACCTGGAACATCTGCTGATGTGTAAGTAATAAGTACAGCTGAAGTTCTGCTCATCCGTGAGTTCTAAAGGAATTTAGCTGACAAGCAGCTGTAACAGATAGCACTGGTGCAAAGTGCATCAGCCATACGTCAAAGGACAAATTCACTCTTGCCCAGTAGAAAGTCAGCTTTAATTTCCCCTGAAGGAGGAAGCTGCAGAGGGTGTGATGTGAGTCCGTGCATCTCCTGGTTGTCCTGGCAAGGCCCCCTCCGCAGCCAGTGCTATCCACTCTTTGGGCTTTATTGGCTCTCTGTGGACTCCCCAGGTGAGGAGAAATTGTAGCCACTTTCTGCTCCCCCAAATTTCCCACCAGCAATTTTTCTTCCAGTAGGTGCCCTGCATCCTGCACAAAGCAGCTTGGACCTGGCCTCTGTTCAATTCCAGGGTTATTGGAGCTCAGACAGTGGCTCCTGAATAGAGATGGAAAATAAACTTAAAAGTGGAAGCCATTGAAACAATGGACCTTCTTCCATTTACAGCAGAGTGGATGACTTTCTGGTCGAGTCAGGGTCTCCCCGCTTGTTGGGAGCATGGAAGGGAGCCAATGGAGGAAGCTAAAGCTTTCTTTGTATTGGAGAGCTTCTGTAGCGTGGTATTCAGAGGTAGTAAGTCTCCAGCTATTTCCAGCACAGGTGACAATATGAAAAGTGAGGCATATTCATCTCTCATGTCTTTTCCACCCCAATAGAAGGACTGAGCCTAGTTTCACATTTTACCATGTGATCATTCTGCTCTGGTACTTCAAGATTCTGTGATCACGCTTAGCTGTGATTTGACAGTCTGTATACTAACATGTTGTCCTGTGTCATTTCAGCTCTCCAGGTCCTCAAGAAAGACCCAAGTCCCTCTGTCCAGCTGGTGGCAACGGAGGTCATAAGTGACATCTGTCCTGGCCGAGTGCTTGGGGACTGAAGCGGAACGGAGACAAACAGAAGGCGCTCCAGTAGTATAAGGGCCCTACCGTCAATCAAACGTTAACCCCACCCTTGGCCCTCGTAAGCCTTGCCCACCGGTCACTGGAAGTCCCAAGCCATGAGGTATTACTTCCAGGGTCAAGGCGGACAAATGACCGGAAGCAAGGTGTGTCATGTGACCCCTCTAAGAACTCCTCCCATTGTCCTCTACCAATCGGGATGGGTTTCGCCCTGATAGGAACGCCCCAAGAGAAGATTTGACCAATCAGGGGGAGTTCCGGGGCAGGATGACCTGTCTGGAAGTGGTTCGTGTGACCCCTCTAAGAATTCCTCCCACCACCCTCTACCAATCAGGAGGGGTTTCAGCCACTGGAAACCACCCCGAGAGGAGGTTTGACCAATCATGGGGAGTTCCGGGGTGGGGTGATCTGTCTGGGAGTGGTTTGTGTGACCCCTCTAAGAATTCCTCCCACCGCCCTCTACCAGTCAGGAGGGGTTTCAGCCACTGGAAACCACCCCGAGAGGAGGTTTGACCAATCATGGGGAGTTCCAGGGTGGGGTGATCTGTCTGGGAGTGGTTTGTGTGACCCCTCTAAGAATTCCTCCCACCGCCCTCTACCAATCAGGAGGGGTTTCAGCCACTGGGGACCACCCCGAGAGGAGATTTGACCAACTGGGTGGAGTTCCGAGGTGGGGTGACCCGTCTGGAAGTGCTTCGTGTGACCCCTCTAAGAACTCCTCCCACCACCTTCTACCAATCACGATGGGTTTTGGCTGCAGAGGACCGCCCCGAGAAGAGATTTGACCAAAATGGGGCAGGTTCTCGGATTGGGTGAACCGTCCAGAAGAGGGTCATGTGACCCCTCTAAGAACTCCTCCCAACGCCCTCTGCCAATCAGAGTGCAGCACCATCACCCCATAAGTCCCGGCGCTGGGCAGAGGAAGCCATCTCTTACCAAGAAGACATGTTTTAGAAATTGTGGAAAGGCTGAGAGGAAACATGGACTCCTTTACCACCCCCGTGAGACCTTCAGATTTTGTTTTAGCTCCGAGGACCTTTGGAGTTGTGTGGAGAAAGCGCTACAGCAGTGACAGTTCCGAGGAGGGCCCTTTGACTCAACCGTTGATGGCTACGTCGGAACCTGACCCCAAAATCCAAACCTTTGTGAGGCACCCCAGTGAGTGTGATAGCCTCTCATTGTCCATGCCCTAAAGTTGGAAGGCGATTGTGGCTTGGGGGAGTCACAAGGTGAACGGGAAAGATGGCGCTCAGGTAAATGAATGATTAAGAAGCGACTGTCGATCATGGGGGTGTAATGGGGTTCGGAATCGACCTGGCATTGCATAAATCTAAAAACAGGCAGTGGGGTGCTTACACTGTTTTTTTCTGAAAATCTCTCAACAGCTCGACGATCCCTTTCTAGAGGCCTTTGAGAAGTTGCACATCGGTAGCCCTGTGGGAGTAAATCCATCGTGCATCAGCTGTTTGTGCTCCTGTCTGAGACCCAGATCTCAAGAGGAAAATCCAGAAAAGGACAAAAATGGAAGAATGAACCAGCTCAGACTCCCTTATGGTAGGGGTCATGGCGTCCTTTGTTTCAGGCAGCTGTAAAAGATTGTGTTAAACCAGGCGATTAATAAAACTTATTTAAATGTGTGAGAATGAACGTGTCCCCCTCCATACTTGTGTTCATAAAAGACGGTCCCAGGAAGAGTCATGTCTCCACAGACGACTCTGTTAAAGAAAATCTGTTAAACCCCCAGGAAAGTTGGGGGCTTTGACGGGGTCAATCTTCTTTTTCAAGTGGCCAAAAAGCATCATAAAACTTTAAATAGAAGACAGGTAGGAGCTTGGCTTTCACACCAGGATGCTTACACTTTACACAAACCAGCTCGAATACGTTTTAAAAGAACCAAGACCGTTCTTTCAGATGTGGACACGCAATGGCAGGCAGATTTGGTCCATATGCACTGGTTCTCCAAACACAACAGCGGTTTTAAGTACTTCTTAACAGTGATAGATGTTCTATCCAAATATGCCTGGGCCTTAGGCCTAAAAGACAAGATGAGTGGTGAGGTATCCAAGGCCTTTAAAGCTATTTTTAGCCAAGGTCGCGTGCCTCAAAAATGACAAACTAATCGGTGGAAAGAATTTTGAAACAGACCTTTTAGCAGATTGTTGAAACGGCACAGCGTTAACGCTTTTTGTTACTGATAATGAAGTCAAAGCAGGGGTTGTGGAGCGATTTAACAGAACTTGAAAAAGATGCGGAGGATGTGGCGATATTTTACAGCCCATAACGCCTTTCACCACCTTGACCTGTTACCTGACTTTATGAAGAGTTACAACCAGAGCTTTTACTGAACTCTACGTACCAGACCCGCTGATGTTAACCCTTCCAATTCTCTGAAGATATGGAAACTGGTTGATAGAGATGGTTTTAAAATAAAACCGGTTGTTGCCCCTTTTAGAAAAGGCGACCACGTGAGACTCTCTAAAACCAAAGGAGCTTTTGAAGAAGGTTGTGAACAGACGTTTACCAATGAGATATTTATAGTGGATGAAGCCTTAACCAGGAGCCAGAGACCTGTATACCGATTAAAAGATTACGAGGGTGAGACAGTTACTGATCTTGTTACCCTGAAGATTTACAAAAAGTAAACCCCAAAGGAGACAGGATTTGCCGGATCGAAAAAGTTCTAGCGGAGAAAGGAAAAGGGAGAAAAAAGCAGCTACTGGTGAAATGGTTTGCCGGGGGGACGGGGACGATAAGTTTACCAGCTGGGTGGAAGCTTCTCAATTCTGACGTTTAGACATGAACAAACAAAAAGATTCCTCCTGCAAAGACTGAGGGAGAGAAAAATGAGCGACGGCAGGTGTTAAATGACTTTGCCCAGCAATGCCAGCTCTGCAGTTTTTCCTCAAAACACCAGCTCGAACTTTACAATACAGCTAATTAAGCCCTTGGGTCTCCCGGGTGCCTGGAAGGTGGGGTTAGTGGAAATACAACACCCACACAGCTGGAACACTATCCGCGAGAACACCCCTTTTGAAATCACCTTGGAAGATATGGCATAGAGTTTTATCCTACGACGAGGTTATTACTCGTCCATACCCGAATGATTGGATCATATGAACAGTACCGTGGCTCGTCCTCCCCCACCGCCTGAGGTGGTCATGAACTATGACCCTGTGGGTAGAAAAGTTAGCCTTAAATCCGCTGATTTTACTTTTATGTTTTCTACCAGCAGGGAGCTAGCTAACATTCTAGGTTTGGGCCCCAAGCGCAGCGTCCAAAAAATTCCCCTTCTGGGCAGACATCACAGGGGGGGTTAAGTCCTTGTATCTGCACACAGTTATTGTAGAACATCAGTTTGTGAGGGACTTTTCTGTTCCCCTGTTACGCTGTGTCCCTGTCTGAGGAAGGAACAATGAGTTTGTCACCATCACCTACGATAAACCTCATCACGTTCCTGTCAGAAAACTCCACATCGATACCATTACCATTGAAATAAAGAAAGATCAGAGCAGATACGTCTCATTTGTTGAACGGAGTGGATGTGAAAATTAAACTGACGCGCAGTAAAGATGCTTTCTGTTTAATGGGCAGTGCAGCCAAAGGCTTTAAATTGCGCATTGTATCAGCATCGCTTTTTGTGAAGAAAGTACGGATGGCCCTGAGCGTTAGTCTGGGGCACACGGAGTCCCTGCTTACCACAAATGCTAAATATCCCGTGGACCGTGTGGGAATGAAAGTGTTCAGCATCCCCGTGGGCAGCAGGGTCAATAACCAGGAGAACCTGTTTTTTGGGACAGTTACCCAAAATGCTTGTCCTAGGGTTTGTCCTATGCCTTGAGTGGAAGTTACACTAAAAATCCCTTTCATTTTAAACATTATGATATTAATTTTGTGGCCTTGTATGTGGATGGTGAACAGATACCAACCAAGCCTCTGCAACCAGACTTGGAGGCAGGATGCTGCGTGAGAGAATACATGAATCTGGTACAGACGCTGGTAAACACATGACAGATCGTTCTCTGTTAATCGACCGTGAGAAGTTTCCACAGGGTTATATCTTGTTTGCCTTTGACCTGTCTCCCGACCAGGAATGCGCCGATGGCTATTCCCTGATTAAAACCGGGAACCTGAGAGCAGAAATACGTTTTGGGAAGGCTTTAACCATCACCGTCAATCTGATCGTGCCTGGGGTTTTTGACAACATCATAGAGAGAAATCAGAGGAGAGACGTTCTGCTTGACTATATGTGAACATGGACACCGTGCAGCTCTCGTGTGTCTTATCAAGGTGCCTTACACAAAAAAGAATTTCTTAGATGTGTTCCCTTGTGATTTGGCTCCCTGGCGACAAGCTGTCTCAGAGAGCCCTAGGTTTGTATTGCACATCCACACAACCAACCTGGTGAACACTGGCTTGCCTTGTGTCTGGCGGAGCGTAACGTGGAGAGCTTTTAGACTCATACGGGCACCCCCCGAAGAGCATGTTGTTTCCTAAAAGCATTATGAAATTTTTAAACAAAAATGCCACAGGCATTGTGTTTCACAATAGACAATTACAAGACCCCCGCTCTGTCGCCTGCGACTATCACCGAGTGTTTTTCTTACATCATCGGAGCAAGTGTTTATCTTTTGACCGGATTTTAAAATTGTATTCTAACGACTTAGTGCAAAACGACCGGATGGTGATGAATTTTGTAAAAAATACATTTAAATTCTTGGGCATGCCTAGCCTTGCTCAAAATGTGTTTCAACAAGCCCAGACATGTGTATCTTGCAATGCTTTTTATAGCCAGGTTATCCAATATTCTCAGGCATAACAGACAATGTTTTGTTTGGCATTATCCAACACATTTTTGATAAAGTAACTTTTCCCACAGTTGCTAGGCCCCACGAGAATTGCAGAAAAGGGGTGTTTCCACCTCGTATCCATTTTAAAATCCGTAGGGCAGGGTTTTAAACCCTTCTCCTAGGACCCTCTTGTTATAAATGACTTTCTGTGTTTTCTTAAGGGTTTTGGTCTCTATTTACCACTGATTTTTGTTCCTTATGATAGAGGGCTGCTGCACCTCTCTCTTTTTTGAGGTGTTTTCTCGCAGGCCCGTGCAATAGTCCAGGACTAGATCTTTCAAACTGTCAAAGTTGATCTTTTGACAGTTTGCCAAGTTCAGGGTAATACCTTTGACTTTCATACAGGCCTTTCCTCCCGACAGCTTATACCCGTATGTTTTCGGGCCTGCCGACACAAACTCGTTGATGTGTTGATCTGGCGGGATCTCACTCGTGAGGGAATTTAGAAAGAGTTTAGCGATTTGGTCTCTATTTACCACTGATTTAGCGGGGTTAAACCTGATCTCGTGTTGGCACAAACGCACGCCTTCTTCCTGGGAGAAATCGTTCATGTACTTATTTTGTTTTTCTTCGTCTGTGCACCAGCTGGGGTACCCTGAAGCCTCTTGTTTCTGGTGGAGGTGTCATTTGATGAAGTCTTTTCAGAGTACATCAGATTTTTCATTAAAAAGCCAGATTTCATCTATTTTTGCCACCGCGTACCCCTTCGCTATGGCCGTGTTCAATTCCACCGTGCACCAAGTCCCCAGGATGGCCCTCTCCTCGTCAGTATGGATGCACATCTCCCGCTGCTCGGTTTCCGCACAGGTTCGGCATAGCGGGAAGATAAGCTTGCCACCCACTCTGACAGGTAACAATGGGAAAAAGAAGCCTTGTGTGGGGTACACTTTAACTTTTGCAATTCCAAAATAATTTGCAAGGGGTCCAAATTTGTCATAAACTATATCAGAGTGTTTGAGAGGGTATTCTTTGGTTTTCTTTACAAAAGGGTAGAAGCTGGTAAAATCATAAGAGTGGATTTCTTCCTGGAGTTAAGTTTGTAATATAGGTGCATAGCGTTTGTCCTTCCCCCAAAAAGAGCATCCCTAGGCACGAGAGGCTAGGGCAACTGGGCTCAGTTTAAAAAACCTGCAAGCTCCCTGTCTGTTTCTTTCATCACTTCCCACTCTTGCTCCCAAAGAGTCCTCACTACAAAACCAAGTTGTTTCAGATAGTCGGTCTTGAGCTGCGTCTTGTAATAAAGAAACCCAAAAGTTGTCCCCGTCATAGGGTTTTGTGCTTTTTCACAATGACAGGTGGCACAAGCATGGAAAAGAACACCCGTTAAACTCTAAGGCTGTGTGTACCCTGTCAACACTGGCATAACCGTCTAAAGAGTAGGAGCCTACCTGTAGTTCCCCACCCTGTAAAGCATGCCCTATTTGTATAGTTTCTTTGTGAGAGGTATACAACAGCCACTGAACAGATGGGATCGAATATCTTTTTCCTGCCTGTGATCATTGTCTGGAGGGAGAAGAGCTACCGTGTTAGGCTCCAAAAACATAAACCTGTACATAGCCATGCAGACAGATGCCAGTGTTATGTACCAGAATGGATCTATACACAGTTTTATCTCGGTGAATTTACCAGGTTCTCTCTCTACTAGATCTCCCTTCTCCATCTTTTTCATAATCTCTTTTCTGTAGAGGATACAAGGCTGTCTCAAAATTTTGACATCCTGCTGACAGTAATACACGAGCTCTTTCTGCAAATCAAATGTCTCCTACCTGTGGGCCTGCTACCAGTCGAGAAACTCTGCTTTTTCCCTGGGCATCATGCTTTCTACACCATAGTGCTCCACACCGGGTATAGGCCCCACGTCATTTTGATTTTCTAAAGTGTTCAAAAAATGTGGAAAATACCCTTTGCACCCTTCAAACCCCATCACCTGCGGGAGCTTACCAAGCTTCATGGGCAAGAAGTTTAAAGAGTCTATAAAACGAATGCCCAGGACCTTACACACTTTACTTTACTGCCCTGAGTGATCAGTTCTAGACACATCTTTTCCTTCAGTAACTGTCTAATGATGAAGTATGCATCGTAACCTTTGGAATTGTGCGCCTGGAACGTGTAGACCCAGAACGTTTGCCAATAAAGGTCTGAACAAACATAGAAAGACACTCATCACCCTTAAATTCCCAGGACTTTTCCGGCTTGAGGGACATAGCAAAAATGTAATTGGGAGTGTGCAACCCAGTCTCCTATGTGTATTCAGAATCCTAACAAATACACTTTTCTGAGGATTCGGGCTTTCTAAGGCTGTCCATAAAACCGAGGTGACCGTCTACATCACCAGCGATCAAAGCCTGACCCCGCTTATAGCGCCTCCCTTTACACCTGTGCCGCTTGTCCACGTAAGACTGACCCTTATCGCACAACGTTTTAGACAGGCATTCAACTTGTTCTGTCGACGCCCAGTCGATGTCTGTCTAAACGCTCTCTGGACTGACAATACAGTCTAAAGCGAGTAGACCTCAGCTGCACGTCCACGCTGTCTGAGCATGTTATGCTCAAGCAGAGGCAGCAGCTGGACCTGCAAGAGCGGCCGTGACTGTGCACCGTGGGGCAAAACTCACCGTAATTTTTTGCTCCAAACAACTTTTTCACAACCAGAACCCCCTAGTAATGCTCATCGTGCAACAGGATGAAATAAGTCTTGGGGTAAACTCCCCCCCCCGTTTTAAAAAAGCCCCTTTCGCCGCATACACCACCACCTGTATGTTGACTCCTAAATGCTGTTCAGACATTGCTACATCACTGAGCATAATCTTTTTTTCATCTGACCAGCCCAGTTTCTCATGCAACTTTCTCGCCCCCGCTAACGATTCCGCGTCCGTAGGTTTATGGTCGGACATGATAGCCAAGAGTCCACGCACAAAACACAGATGGGTACCCGTGTAAGTCAGGTCTACTAAACATTGTCTCTTTTTTATGGATGATTTGACTACTGAGGATAGAATTTAAAACTCTATGAGCGGTCCCCACCTCTGTTTTTTTACAAGTGTCACAACGAGGTGCAATGTCCCATTGACATGCAACTCTATTGCTCTGTGGCAGCTTTGAGGTCTGATTGAAGAAATCCTTAGCAGACAGCTCATCCCTAGTTCTTCAGACCAAAAACAACGGCTTAGTTAAATTACAGCTCTCTAAATGTAACTGAACATAATCATCAGGGCCTACCCTACCATTAACGTCATCGAGAACTAACTGTATCCCCCTGTGTATGGCTTCAACAACCTGCTGAGCTGAATTTATTCGCTCAAGATTGACAAAATGAAATTCCTCACAATACACCGACCCCCCAAATCTAGGTAATTCATGTTGCCAACTTCTCACTCTCTCCATACACACCTCTGCATTTTCAGGGTTACTTGGGGGTTCCTCTACGGGACCATCAGCGGCATCTTCTACATCAGATGCTATTTGAGAGTCAGTCTCCGAGGCGCCTCCGTGAGGGTCATCGGGAGAAGATGGGGACCCATCATTCTAGAGAGCCCTCTGGGGAATTTTCTAAACCAGACTCTGTGTGAGAGTCTGATTTCACCTCCCCATTTTCAGACATGCCAGTTTGAGAGCCTCCAGTCAAGGGCATCTCTTTTTGTCCCCCCTCCCCATTACCTCTTTAGCTCTTTTTAAAATTTTTACAGTGATCCTGGCCTGGAACTTTTTGGCAGCCATTTGTTTGTCCACCAAGCGCTATCCCCCCTTTTGTTTACACCTGAGCTGATGTGTATCCTTGCGGGTGCCCCTTTCCACGACTAGTCACGCCTGCGCAGAGCCAAAAATTGAAATATTTTTCAAAAAGTCACCCACCAAAGCTTTTGCTTTGTTGATGTGCTTTCCAGCCCTCCGTTCTTTTAGACCCCCTGAAGATACACCATTCACCGGTATTCTGAACGAAGCATCATATTTTCCCCAAACCTTTTTTAGAATACCGTTCTTTTAGAACCCCCGAGGATACAACGTCCCTCAGTCTTCTGAACGAAGCATCGTAGGTGGGCGTTTTCACTCACGGTTTTCTCAGGGCTTGGTGTGGAGGTGGCCGCTGAGGAACTGGCGTTGTGTTTGCGTGGTTGGTTTTCACCAGAGTTTTTTGTTTTGTCCTTGGCTTTGACATAATTGAGGTTTGGACTGCCCTGATGCTTCATCTGCACTCTTGTGCTGTTTTGAGTTGTTAAAGGTCTCAAAGCAGATTTCTGGTTCTTTGGCTGGTCTGGTGGAGGTGTCCCTGTAGCTTTGACTACAGCATTGTCAGGAGAACTGCACATACCCGATTAGGGGGGAAGGGACATATTACAAAACTTAACTTTACCATCTTTCTCACCCACACCGATGTATTTCCTTAAAATACAAAACCTCATAACCTCACAAACACAATATATTTACTGGGCTTCATCCATCCATCTGGGGAATTTTTCTTTTCAGCTGTCTCTTTTCTTTTTCTTTTAAGCTTGTTTACCCTCTGGTCTAAGGGTCTCTCATGTTTTCACCGTACGGTGGAGCAGACAATATTATGATGATGATGATGATTGATTATTATTATTATAAATCACATGAAACTGTCTTGTAAAGTTAAAAATAAAATATTCATTAGGGTGTTTTTCTATTTAAAAAGTCAGAGCTTTCAAACAAAATAATCCATTTCAGGCTGCACAACAAAGAGGAGTTTTGAGTTTATTTCTACCACTTTAAAACAAAAAACAACAAACCCGCAAACATTTTTTTTAAATACACCTATTTTGCAAAATAAAAACCAAACTGCTTTTAAAATCAACTTTTAAAATCCAGTTTAAAACACATTTTGCACAGTAAAAAAAACCCTGTTAGTTTGAAACACACCATTACTATCAGTTTGCAGCCATATACTTTAAAAAAAACACCTATTTTTTTTTACACAGAGAGAGAGAGAGAGAGAGAGAGAGTTTAAAACACAAAAAGAAAAGGAGTACTTGTGGCACCTTAGCGACTAACCAATTTATTTGAGCATAAGCTTTCGTGAGCTACAGCTCACTTCATCGGATGCATACTGTGGAAAATACAGAAGATGTTTTTATACACACAAACCATGAAAAAATGAGTGTTTATCACTACAAAGGGTTTTCTCTCCCCACACCCTACTCTCCTGCTGGTAATAGCTTATCTAAAGTGATCACTCTCCTTACAATGTGTATGATAATCAAGGTGGGCCATTTCCAGCACAAATCCAGGCTTTCTCCCTCCCCCCCCAAAGAAAAACAAACCCACTCTCCTGTTGGTAATAGCTTATCTAAAGTGATCACTTACATTGTAAGGAAACCTGGATTTGTGCTGGAAATGGCCCACCTTGATTATTAATGTGTGTGGTGGGGTTTTTTGGATGGTTGTTCTGGTTTTTTTTGGTAAATATAGTATTTTAAACTTTTAATGGCTTTGAATTGCTAGAAAGAGTGACCCATAGCATTCAAACAACTCCTGGGTCATATTTAAACTGTCCAGTAGAGTTCTGACAGTTCCTGGGTCCTTTAAACTGTCCAGTAGAGTTCTGCCAACTCCAGGGATTATATTTAAACTGCCCAATAGCATCTGCGAATTCCTGAGGTTTTATTTCATTTCATATTAATCTGAACTCACCCACCCACCTCCCTTACTATGGGTGCACACCCATCAAATTTATCCCTATAGCAAGAAGGGTAAGGAATCACAGTTACCTTCACTATTCAGTGGGGGTGTGGTTAAAACCATTCAGTTCAACAGGATGAGTCAACTCTGTTGTACTCAAACACATGTCTGAACCATCCCTGTTTTGTTTTCGTGTTGGAAGCAGAGGCGGGATGAGCTCTACCCTGACATCTGGTGGTGAGTTGTGGAAAAGGACTTCAGGAGCTGATCTCGTTTGCACAGGCACACCCACCCCGCCTAGCATGAGCCCACAGGAGCCCAAACGGTCACTTTGGCGGCTGTGGGATCCCCAGTGTCTCTGTTATTGGGGCAGGAAGGATAAAGTGTCGTTATCCTGATTATGTGAATCAAGGACAGTGGAACTGTACTTGGCCTTTTATGACGGAGGGACTCACCATCAACTAAGTAGCACTCGCTAGGCAAGGGACAAGGATTCCAAAACCCAGTGAATTGAGAGAGTTTGAGGATGGAGGTTTCTGCCTAGTGGTGTGAGCCCCCTTCTGAGGGCCCTAAACACCAATTGCACCTTCTCTCCATTATGTAATATCAGAGATAATTTTGATTCTATTAGGAGTTTGGTTGCAGACTGCAGAGCTGAATTCACTTTGGGTTCATGGTGCCCCAGCTCTGAGCCCCACTACTATTTAACACAGTATTCAGTGATTTCAACTTGTCATAGGGGAGCTTCAGTGCCCCACTGGTGGGGGCTTGACCTGGTTTTGCATTGTGTTACTGGAATAGAACTCCTAGATACTTAACCTAGACCCTGTTGTTGCCAACTCTGATGGGCAGAAGGGTTACACACCGTAAACACATTTTTAGGATTTGTTCCCCTCCCACTTCACAGCTTGTTGCTATAAATGGATCTCTTTTACACAAAGACACAAGAGCTAGGTTCTCACAAACCATTTTTTTTTTCAATTTAAAAGTCATACAGCTTCTTGAAAACAAACCCAGATCGCCATTAAAACTTTTAGCTCACTTAAGGGCCAGAGACCTTCTAACAGAAACACAGATAATCACAAAGCCCTTTTCATTCGATTTTTCAAAATGTACAGTGACCAAGTTTGATATTGCATGTTTGTCCCCTCATCATTCTCTCAATTAATCCTTTTAGATTTCTTACAAATAGTCTTTTTCTTAAGCAGAGTTCTGTCAGTTTTTGTGTGGACCAGACGGTCAATGTAACGCTGTAAGCAGGCATCTTCCGGTTTGGACATTTTCTTTAAAACAGGGTCAGGGTCTCCACTGAATTGCACAGCATTTCTCAAGGTCACCGCTTGCGCTAAATGTTCTTGGGTTAGGCACAGACGTTGCATAACATAACCTATGGCAATAATAGTGTTCAATAAGCTTTCCAAACACAGCTCAGCACACAGACCCCAGAGCTTGCAGTTTCTATCCATTGAAGTCCAAGTCACACAGGCATGGTGCCATTGGGCTGGGGCATCTATGACACAGCCCTCACCATTTTCAAAAAGCTTTTCCCTAAGACAGTGATGAAGAACAGCATAAACAGCAACGTGTACAATAGTCCGCATAACAGTTTTACGCTCGTGACGTGGCACTGGCTCAGCGAGTTCCATGCCAAGCCTCTCCTAAACTCCTCATAGCCGTCCTCCTCGGAGTTATCTTCAACAATTTCTAGCGGTGTTGAGCAAAAACAAGGCGGGCCTGGTTCACCTTCGCTGTTTGATGCAACGCCGTCCAGGGCCTCCGGGTCCTCTAGAAAGGCATCGTCAAGCTGTCGAGAGATTTTCAGACAAGAAACAAGCGTAAGTTCCCACTGCTTGTTTTTAGATTTACACAACCCCTGGTTCCTAACCCCATTACACCCAATCATCGACCGTCGCTTCTTAATCATTCATTTACCTGAGCTACGTCTTTTCCATTCACCTTGTCTGCCAGTGCCTCCCCCACGCCATGATGGCCTTCCTCCTCCAGGGTGGCGGATGACGAGAGGCCACCATGCTCATGGGAGTGTCTCATGAGCAGTTGGGCTTCAGGGTCGGATTCTGGCATATCCATCAATGGCTGGGCCAAAGGAATCCCCTTGGCTTCTCTCTCATCCTCTTCAGAACTGTCGCTGCTGTAGCGCTTTCTCCACACAACTCCAAAGGTCCTCGGGGCTAAAACAAAGTCTGAAGTCTCACAGGGGTGGTAAAGGAGTCCACGTTTCCTCTCAGCCTTTCCACAATTTCTAAAACACGTCTTCTTGGTAAGAGATGGCCTCCTCTTCCCAGCGCTGGGACTTATGAGGTGATGGTGCTGCACTCTGATTGGCAGAGGACGTTGGAAGGGGTCCTTAGAGGGGTCACACGACCCTTTTCTGGGCGGTTGACCCCGTCCCAGAACCCACCCTATTTTGGTCGAATCTCCTTTTGGGGCTGTCCTCTGTGGCCAAAACCCATCGCGATTGGTAGAGGGTGGTGGGAGGAGTTCTTAGAGGGGTCACACGAGCCACTTCCTGACGGGTCACCCCACCCCAGAATTCCCCCCAATTGGACAAATCTCCTCTCGGGGTGGTCCCCAGCGGCTGAAACCCTTCCTGATTGGTAGAGGGCAGTGGGAGGAGTTCTTAGAGGGGTCACACAAACCCCGGAACTCCCCCTGATTGGTCAAATCTTCTCTCGAGTCGTTCCTGTCAGGGCAAAATCCATCCTGATCAGCAGAGGACAGTGGGAGGAGTTCTTACAGGGGTCACATGACACACCTTTCTTCCGGACATGTGTCCGCCTTGACCCTGGAAGTAATACTCCCATGAGGTGGGACTTCCAGTGACCTGTGTGCAGGGCTTACAGGGTCAAGGGGTGGGGTTAACGTTTGATTGATGGTAGGGCCTTTATACTACTCGCTCCTGCGACCCAAAATTGGAACAAGAGAGACTATAATACTGTAGAGAAAGAAAGGAATGTTTTAAATGTTTTAAATCCTTGTACTGTGCTGTAAATTCTTTTCCCCAAATTAATTCAAAACATTCATTTGTATTTTTTATTTTTCTATTTATTTTGTTGTTTTATAGCACGATACAGCAACTATAATACTGGCCAGTATTATACTTTTATAAATAGAATACAACAACCATAATACTGGCCCGTATTAGCCATTCTCCTACTGCTCAGATGCTGGAAGGGAGAGAAGGATCAGGCCCTGTAAAGTAGGCTGGGTTGATTTTTTATGACTCGAAGTGTTTTTATTACACATCAGGACATCTAGTCATTCTGATTTAATTGGGGATTGGTCCTGCTTTTGAGCAGGGGGTTGGACTAGATGACCTCCTGAGGTCCCTTCCAACCCTGATATTCTATGATTCTATGCAGCGTCTGGACAAGCTCAGTGATAAGCATGTACATTACACTGCTTGCTCAGGGGTCATTACTATAGAAACAGCCAAGTACTGGCCCAGATCCTCAAATACACCTGAGCTTTAGACTCTGGGTTGTTCTAACCTACTCTGTCTTGTAACAGCCATTGCTGTACGGGAGATTGCTGTAGCACCGGGGTCGGTAACGTTTGGCACGCAGCCCCCCAGGGTAAGCCCCCTGGTGGGCCGGGCCAGTTTCTTTACCGGCCGCGTCCGCAGGTTTGGCCGACCGCGGATCCCACTGGCCGCGGTTCCCCACTGCAGGCCAACGGGGGCTGCAGGAAGCCGTGGCCAGCACATCCCTCGCCCCGCGCTGCTTCTCGCAGTAAAACAGAAGGTTTATTAGATGACAGGAACATGGTCTAATACAGAGCTTGTAGAGGCAAAGAACTGGACCCTTCAGCTGGGGGGTCCATTTTGGGGGACAGCGAGCCAGACAACCACGTCTGCCCTTCACTCCGTGTCCCAGCCAGCCCCAAACTGAAACTCCCTCCAGCCCCTCCTCCTCTGGGCTTTGTCCCTTTATCCGGCCAGGAGGGCACCTGATTCCTTTGTTCTCCAACCCCTTTAGCTCTCACCTTGCAGGGGGGAAGGGCCCAGGTCATCAGTTGCCAGGAAACAGGGTGTCAGCCATTCTCTGTGTCCAGACCCCTGCACACACCTGCCCTCTAGGGATCTGCAACGATCATACACCCTTACCCCACCACCTAGATACTTAAGAACTGCCTAGGGGAAACCGAGCAACCACGCACTATTCAGAGGAAACATTAAGAACAGTCCCCCTTCGTCACACTGGGTATGAGATCTTGCTGTTTGTGCAGGGAGCTGGGAGCCCCAGGGCGCCCTGTTTAACCCTGGGACTTGGTGCCTCTCCAAGAGGCCCTGCAATGAGTGTTGGACTGAAACCCAGCCAGCTTGGTTTACATCCGGCCCACAACAGCGTCAGATGGAGCAAACGGGCCAAAGTGAAAGCAGAGCCTCTCCCCAAGCCTCTGGGAAAGACCGACCTGCCTTGCGGGGCGGGTGTGCAATTCCTAGCTTCTCCCTCCCTCCCGCCTGCTGTTAACGGGAGGCAAACAGAGACTGCAATAAACCCCTCTGGTAGGAACGAGCCTGCGCCGCTGGGGAACGGAGCCACCTGGAGCAGATTAAAAGCCCTAGTCCCAGAGCCAGGGCAAGCGCTCTCCTCTGGACAGCCGTTGGGGACGTCATACAGGGCGGCTTTCGGGCCCAGGGTTCTCATCCTGGCGCTTCAGCTGCTAGTTACCTAGGGCCTCCTCTTCTGCAGCGCTGAGTCCCACAGCTGCACTGAAGTCACTGGGGCAGATCCACTGCTCGTGTCAGTGACCACGGCTCCAGGAACGGGGCTGGAGAATGTGCTGTGCCCCTGAACAGGGCTGGGGCAAACTGCCCCAGCCGAGGTCTGCCCCGGTGGGAGCTGTGGGGAGCCCAGTGTACTGGAAGCTGCTGCTGCCCTGGGGTTTGTGATGGAGAATGTGGGGTTACGGGGGGGGGACGGGGACAATTCAGCACAAACAGCTCCTTTCGATTTCCTCCCAGCCACCCCAGCATGCCTGGGGACTCCCCTCCCCAATCAATCAAAGCCCAAGACAGGGATCTGAAGCTCGACATGAAGTTACTCCTCCGCCAGCTGATGTAACCCACGCACCTTCTGGGTGTGGTGTTGTGTCCCATCGAGTGGCACCAAGACCATTCGAGAGAGAGATAAGATGAGTCTGCTCTGCAGCCGTCGCTACCAGCCAGGGGGCTTTTAGCTCATGCAATAGAGTCATGCACTAAGCTCCAGAGGCCCCAGGTTTGATCCCCACCCGCCGACGACCAGGGTCTGTGGGAGTGACGCTGGCGTGGCTGGCAAGGGGCAGCAGGAAGGGTTTCCACTGAGCGTTAAGGGAAAGGAACTTGCTGGCTGTGGCACGGTGCAGCCGGCTGGTTGGCACACCGGGAAAGGAAGATGGAGAAGAGCTCCAGCCCTGGCTGCGTCCCCAGCTCTTGTCTTGGCCTTGTAAAAGGCTGACAGACGTAGTGCGAGCTTTGAAAGCGAACACACCGTGTTCTGGGCCTGGAGCAGCGGCTGGGAAGCGTTCCCAATCAACAACCGCGCCAGGATCCCTGTAATCCGCACCAGAGTGCAGGGGGAGGGGAGGGAGCTGGAGGGCCTTTGAAAACACAGACAGCTTGATGTCAGCCTTCTCTGGCTGCATGAAGCTATTCCTCCAGAACCATGCCACCAAGGGCCCAGTCCTGCAGCGGGACAGCCGGAGGGTTGGTGTCGCTATCCTCCTGTTCTACAGAGGGGGAAACTGAGGCACAGAGCTGGGCCACGTCAGGGCGCGGCTGGGGATGGAGCCCGTCAGATCCTCACGAGCTGCTGTGCGGCGCTAGCCCTTGTGTCTGTGCCAGGTATAAACCCAGGCCCCTTGTGCAGGCCCAGCCGTCCGTCCCCTGGCGGGCAGCAGGGCCCATGCGGGAGCCCCCACGCAGCCCCCCACCGCCCTCGGCTGCAAAGCAGCCCCAGCCCCACGGCTGGCCCAAAGGAAACACCTCCATGGTCTTTCCAGGTGCCACCCAGTCCCCCGGCGCCTGCAGGAAGGTTTGGGGTAATCACACACACGCTGGGTCTCCCAGTCACCAACGCTTTGCCCGGAGCCTGGCTCGGAGGAAAGCGCAGACCCAGTCCAGCCAGCCTTGACGTCCCTCTCCGCGGAGCTGGGAACGCGCCTGGAGCTGCCAGCCCGGTCCTGTCTACTCAGCGAACGGCTTGCTGCTGCTCTTTCCCGGGTCTCCTCCTCCCTCCCCAGCCCTGGAGCCAGACCAACACCCACACACAGGCCTACTGTGCCCATGGCTGTACAGCGGCTGCAGGGCTGCAGCCATCGCGTCCTGGACATATTCAAGGGGAGCCCGATGGGATTGGCCAGGCCAGGAGGGCATGAGCCCTGCCCAGCTAGGATGGGGCACCGTCCCCAGGCTGCTGCATCAAAGCCAGCCCTGGCTAGGAGCGATTCTGCAACCCAGGAGAGATTCTGCAACCATCCGCCTGCTGGAGAAAGACATCAAGGTGAACTTGTCCCAGCTTGGAACTCCCTGTAGCCAATGGGATACATTTGGGTTAGGAAAAAGAAAAGGAGTCCTTGTGGCACCTTAGAGACTAACCAATTTATTTGAGCATAAGCTAAAGCTCCCTTCATCGGACGCTTATACTCAAATAAATTGGTTAGTCTCTAAGGTGCCACAAGTCCTCCTTTTCTTTTGGCGAATACAGACTAACACAGCTGCTACTCTGAAACCTGTCATTATTTGGTTTAGGGTGAATATATGTCAAGAAGACAAAACCACTCCTTGAGAGGGGCATGGCAGTGAGCTAGGCCCAGCCTGAGGGCCTCAGAGACCCCCTTGTCCCGCCCTCTCTGCCTAGCTTTGGAACAGTCTAGCGGGTTCTCTGTGTATGAAATTCCTCTCACTCTGCCTTCATTACCGGGGCTGGAGGGGTGCTGGAATATTTAGCTGCATGCAGCACATTGGCTTCTTGGGGTGAAGTCCCATCACAGAGAGGTGCACACAGGGCTAGGGAATGGGCAGCTCCATCAGACAGTCATAGTAGTCCCTGAATCACACATGCAACATGAAGGGCCCATGAGAGTGCTGAGTCCTGAGAGCACCACAGCTCCAGCTGGACTGGATCTCCTAGCTCTCCCCCTTCCCCCAGAAGGTGGGGGTGAGCAGCTCTCAGATCACAATGGATGCTTTGCCAGCTTATACAAGGCTATTGGAATGCATTGTTTATTGGTGGGAGAAAAGGACCTAGAGAGGTGAGGTTTATGGGCCAACAGGCTTTGCAGTCTGCACTGGGTTGGAGTGCTGATGCACACCGTCAGTGAGACCAGGGACAGCACACGCACAGGGCTGTGGACAGCTCTGGCCCACGGGCTGGGCTGGGCTCAGAAGCATCCAGCGGAAGGAAGGCTTCGGTATTTCACCAGAAGGGGGGATAGGTCAGAGGCGAATTGCCGATTGGAGCTGGCTCGCTCGTGTTGGCAGGCCCCACCCTTTACAGACACGCGACTCCATCCTCGTGTCCATGCTCCCCGAGCCCTTTAAAACAAGGATAGCCAAAGGCAATGTTTCCTTGGCTGCCCCAAGGAGCTTGGCTGCTGGAGGTTACAGGACACAGGCAGTGATGCTCTACCTTGAACCAAGCAGCTAGGCCAGGAGCACGACATGCCAGAGACCCAAGGTCTCCACCAGCCACACCACCTACTAAAGATGATGCAGCTGGATTCTTTGCAAACTGAGCAAGGCCCTCAGGTCCTCTCACCCATCCCCTCCTGCTCCCCAGGCCTCCCCGCAGATGCTGCTGACTCTGCATTCCAGTGCTGGGGAATGGCAATGCTGGATGGAGACTCCCCTACTGGGGCTGTGCAGGAAGGTCTAGCAGTATGGGGGCATTTATCATGGGTCAGTGCTCCTGCTCTGTGGCTGATTATCAGCTTCAGTGACCAATTTCTTGCTCTAACAGCACCCAGAGAGCACAGGATTTGTTGTGCTAGCTCACTGCAGCGCCCAAAAGCCAGGTATCCTGTCTCCATAATCACAGGCTTCAAGGAAGGTACCAGAGACCCTGCAGTGTGTAATTATGGAAGAACCTTCTCTTTGGGGAATGTGCCCCCCTGTAGTCAGTGGCTGGCTCCTGCCCTGTGGAGATGGTTTTATAGTCTTGTGTCTCCTGCCCTCTCTAGCTGGTGATATTTGGATTATCCCTAGCTATGTCTCATCCTTTTTTGAATCCCACTAGACATTTGGCCCCCTCAATATCCTGTGGCAGTAAGTTCCGCTGGTGAATTATGTGTTGTTAAGAAAGCCTTTCATTGGTAAGTCCTGAAAGCCCAAGGTGCCAAGGTGGCTGTGACTGGCTCATGGCTGCTGTGTTCCCTGTTGGAGGGTCAGTGGGGCATCATTCAGGCTGCCTGCCCGCACCCCCGGGTAGAAGT
Source organism: Eretmochelys imbricata (assembly GCF_965152235.1). NCBI lineage: Eukaryota > Metazoa > Chordata > Testudines > Cheloniidae > Eretmochelys > Eretmochelys imbricata. The sequence goes on along the minus strand of NC_135591.1, from coordinate 15,752,759 downwards.
ATGGCCGCAGGGGCTCCAAGAAGATGCCACTGAAGGTGTAGATGTGACAGCTGCCAGTCACGTTGTAGAAGGACACCTCTCCGGCCTCAAAGTCCAGGAGGATGCCAATCTGCCTAGGCTTCGCTCTCAGCATAAGCTCGGACAGGGGGGAAGTGAGCGCTGCATACTCATCCCCATTGTGCAGCCACACCGTCCCGAAACCAGTCGCTGGTGAGGCCGTGAATAGTCCCTGCCTGCTCACACACTTCTCACAGACCCCCCGTGTCCAACATGGCTTGTCCCCCACTTCCACCTCCCAGTAGCGCATCCCGGCTGTGAACCGCTGCCGGCCCAGGATGCAGCTGCACGTGTCAAACCGCTTGGGGTTACTGGGGATGTCCCGCCTCTTGTTGTCCACCCTCACGCTCCGCTGATCCCGGGACAGGAGCAGGTAGGCATTGGCTGTGTTGGGGTCCACAGTCACACGCGCTAGGGACAGAAAGAGAATCACATGGTGCATCCCATTAGTGTCTGTTGGTTACTTATGTCCTGCCCTTTCCTAGCACCTCCCTCAGAGGTGCTGTATAGACTGGAATGAATCCAGCCCCAACCCCCAGGAGCTGGGTCGGTGTCATTATCCCCGTATGACTGAGGCACGGGGGGTTGGGGGGAATTGCCCTCAGTCACACAGGGAGTCAGCTGCAAAGCCAGGAGGAGTCCTGACTCTCCATCTCCTGATCTAAACAGTAGACAACCCTCCCTCACAGATCCAGGAATAGAACCCAGGAGTGTTGACTCCCACCCCCAGCGCCCCCACTCATACCCACTAGACCTCGAAGTGTAACTTACGAATGCAGATTTTTTTTTTGGTTACCTAACCTACTTCTTATTCTGCCAATCGCTCAGACAAACAAGTTTGTTTACACTGACGGGAGATACTGCTGCCTGCTTCTTAGTTACAATGTCACCTGAAAGTGAGAATGCATGGAACTTTTGTAGCCAGCGTTGCAAGGTATTTACATGCTAAATATGCTAAACATTCATATTCCCCTTCATGCTTCAGCCACCATTCCAGAGGACATGCTTCCATGCTGATGATGCTCATTAAAAAAATAATGCATCAATTACATTTGTGACTGGACTCCTTGGGGGGAGAATTGTATGTTTCCTACTCTGTTTTACCCACATTCTGCACATATTTCATGTTATAGCAGTCTCGGGTGATGATCCAGCACATGTTCGTTTTCAGAACATTTTCACTGCAGATTTGACAAAACGCAAAGAAGGTACCGATGTGAGATTTCTAAAAATAGCTATAGCACTCGACCCAAGGTTTAAAAATCTGAAGTGCCTTCCAAAATCTGAGAGGGACAAGGTATGGAGCATGCTTTTAGAAGCCTTAAAAGAGCAACACTCTGATATGGAAACTACAGAACCCAAACCACCAAAAAAGAAAATCAACCTCCTGGTGGCATCTGACTCAGATGATGAAAATGAACATGCGTCAGTCCACGCTGCTTTGGATTGTTATCAAAAGCAGAGCCCATCATCAGCATGTCCTCTGGAATGGTGATTGCAGCATGAAGGGACATATAAATCTTTAGCATATCTGGCACAAAAATATCTTTCAACGCCAGCGACAACAGTGCCCTGCGATCGCCTGTTCTCACTTTCGGGTGTCATTGTAAACAAGAAGCAGGCAGCATTATTTTCTGCAAATTGTAACCAACCTTGTTTGTCTGAGCGATTGGCTGACCAAGAAGTAGGACTGAGTGGACTTGTAAGCTCTAAAGTTTTACATTGTTTTATTTTTGAATGCAGTTTTTTATATATATATATATATATAATTCTACATTTGTAAGCTCAACTTTCATGGTAAAGAGACTGCACTACAGTACTTGTATGAGGTGAATTAAAAAATAATTTTTTGTTTGTTTTTTACAGTGCAATTATTTGTAATCAAATATAAATATACAGTGAGCACTGTACACTCTTTATTCTGTGTTGTAATTGAAATTAATCGATTTGAAAATGTAGTAAACATCCAAAAATATTTAAAAGAAATGGTATTCTATTGTTGTTTAACAGCACAATTAATCGCGTAATTCCTTTTGGAATCGCGCGGTTAATTTTTTGAATCGTGCAGTTAATCGCAATTAATTTTTTTAATTGCTTGACAGCCCTAATTTTAATATGGCTAATGTAAACGTATACATCCAGGAACAAAACCTGTAGGCCTTTGTTAGAGGATGGGGGACTCTATCCTGGGAAGCAGTGACTCTGAAAAAGATTTGGGGGTGGAAGTGAATAAGCAGCTGAACATGAGCTCCAAGTGTGATACAGTGATCAAAATAGCTCGAGTGATCCTGGGATGCATAAATAGGGGAATTTTGAGTAGGAGTAAAGAGGTTACTGTACCTCAATAGTGGCACCGGTGTGACCCCTACTGTGTCCAGTTGCGGTATCCACAATTCAAAAAGGATGTTAATAAATTGGAGGCTTCAGAAAAGAGCCACAAGCGTGATTAAAGGACTGGAAAACATGACTTATAGTGATACAGGCAAGGAGCTCAATCTATTTATCTTAACAAAGAGAAGGTTAAGGGGTGATTTGATTACAGTCTCCAAGTACCTACATGGGGAACAAATATTTAATAATGGGCTCTTCAATCTACCGGCGATTGGTATAACATGGAAGTTGAAGCTAAACAAATTCAGACTGCAAAAAGGTGTAAATGATTGACAGTGAGGGTAATTAACCATTGGAATAATTTACCAAGGACTGTGATGGATTCTCCATCACTGACCATTTTAAAATCCAGATTGGGTGTTTTCCTACAAGATCTGCTCTAGGGATTATTTTTGGGAAGCTCTCTGGCCTGTGCTATACAGAAGACCAGACTAGATGATCCCTTCTGTCACTGGAATCTAGGAATCTATGATTTGCCTGATTTTGAGATAAAGATAGAGCCAGTAGCCCTGGGGATGATGGAGAAAGGAAGGGAGAATTGAGGCTGTGCAGCTCAAGCCAACAATCCTAATCCGATGACTGCTTCATCTTGAGCAGATACTTTTGAATAACAAATTCCCTTCCAAACTGAGGTGGCATCCCCTCTTCTCTCCCCCAGCTGTTACACTGGAAAGGGCCCAGGATGTCTGGCTGCGACAGGCCCGAGGATCGCAGCCCTTCAACAGCTGCGCCAGGACCGGGGCTCGCAGCCCTTCAGCCTCTAGGCTGGGCCCGGGACACGCAGCCCTTCACCCTCTAGTCTGGGCCCGGGGCTCGCAACCCTTCAGCCTCTAGGCTGGGCCCAGGGCTCGCAGCCCTTCAGCGTCTGCGCCAGGCCTGGGGCTCGCAGCCCTTCAGCATTTCCACCTGCCTGCAACTCACAGCCCTTCTGCTCAGCTCTTTGGGACTCAGCCCCAGCCACTGAAAAGTTGGAATTCTTTTTTAAGCAGAAAGTGGATTTGTGCCCATGACTCAAAAGTTGCAGGACAGATTCTGTCCCAGCCTGGCCCCGAGCACAGATTCCCCTGGGATTTGGCTGAGATGGGCGAGGAGGAACATCAAGGTCTGAGGGGATCTGGAGAGCAGCGCAGGACGGGGTTGAGAGAGATGCTCTCTCTCAGCTTTGCTGCCAGGACTCTGAGTTGTCTGTAGCTCATATCTGGAGGCTGGGCACTGCCTGACTGCGGGACAGGCTGATGGCACTGCTCTACTCACCCGAGACAGGCTATGTTCTTGGAGCAGGGCTCTTCCCTGCACAGGTTCAGACCCTGCCTCACAGTGTCCTTACCTTTCCTGAGTTGGCGTTTATATTCCCTAGCTCTGGGCATGTTTCACTGGCCCTCATTTTCCCTAATAAGGGAGGGGTTTGCTCCTTCCTCTCTTCCCGAAGCCCTGAGGATCGTCCAGCCCTGCTGAGCTCTCGATGGTTCCCTTGGCCTTGGCCTCACAGCCTATCACGTTTCCCACTTCTGGTTTGGAAGAAACGTGCCTGCGAACATACAGCCGGTCTGGGCTTGGCGAGATGCCGGGTGAGGCCAGTGCAGCGTCTCAGGAAGGGCCATTTTCCAGTTACATAATTTCACAGAATTTAATGGGACATTGGACCATCAAGTCTGACTTCCTGTATAACACAGGCTAGACAAAAAGAAAAGGAGTACTTGTGGCACCTTAGAGACTGTCTGCGGGGCTGTCTGTAGGCAAGGACTGGCCTGTCTCCCAAGATTTGTGAGAGTGTTGGGTCAGGGAAAGATTAAGAATGAGCTCTCAAAAATGGATACTCTCATAAAAAACCAACCTTCCACACAAACTTCCTCGTGGCTGGATTTTACTAAAACTAGACAAGCCATTTACAACGCACACTTTGCTTCTCTACAAAAGAAAAAGGACACTAAACTTTCTAAACTACTACATGCTACAAGGGGCCACAGCAATGGTTCCCTCAACCCACCTAGCAATATTGTTAACCTATCCAACTATACTCTCAGCCCAGCAGAAGCAGCTGTTCTATCTCGGGGCCTCTCCTTCTGCCCCTCCACCCCCACGAACATGATACAGTTCTGTGGTGACCTAGAATCCTATTTTGAACGTCTCCGACTCAAGGAATATTTCCAAAATACCTCTGAACAACATACTAATCCACAGAGGTCTCCCTACCAACACTACAGAAAGAAGGATTCTAGGTGGACTCCTCCTGAAGGTCGAAACAGCAGACTGGACTTCTACATAGAGTGCTTCCGCCGACGTGCACGGGCTGAAATTGTGGAAAAGCAGCATCACTTGCCCCATAACCTCAGCCATGCGGAACGCAATGCCATCCACAGCCTCAGAAACAACTCTGACATCATAATCAAAAAGGCTGACAAAGGAGGTGCTGTTGTCATCATGAATAGGTCGGAATATGAACAAGAGGCTGCTCGGCAGCTCTGCAACACGAGTTTCTACAAGCCATTACCCTATGATCCCACTGAGAGTTACCAAAAGCAACTACAGCATTTGCTCAAGAAACTTCCTGAAAAAGCACAAGATCAAATCCGCACAGACACACCCCTGGAACCCCGACCTGGGATATTCTATCTACTACCCAAGATCCATAAACCTGGAACTCCTGGGCGCCCCATCATTTCAGGCATTGGCACCCTGACAGCAGGATTGTCTGGCTATGTAGACTCCCTACTCAGGCCCTACGCTACCAGCACTCCCAGCTACCTTCGAGACACCACTGACTTCCTGAGGAAACTTCAATCCATCGGTGATCTTCCTGGTAACACCATCCTGGCCACTATGGATGTAGAAGCCCTGTACACCAACATTCCACACAAAGATGGACTACAAGCCGTCAGGAACACTATCCCCGATAATGTCACGGCTAACCTGGTGGCTGAACTTTGTGACTTTGTCCTTACCCATAACTATTTCACATTTGGGGACAATGTATACCTTCAGATCAGCGGCACTGCTATGGGTACCCGCATGGCCCCACAGTATGCCAACATTTTTATGGCTGATTTAGAACAACGCTTCCTCAGCTCTCGTCCCCTAAAGCCCCTACTCTACTTGCGCTATATTGATGACATCTTCATCATCTGGACCCATGGAAAAGAAGCCCTTGAGGAATTCCACCATGATTTCAACAATTTCCATCCCACCACCAACCTCAGCCTGGTCCAGTCCACACAAGAGATCCACTTCCTGGACACTACAGTGCTAATAAACAATGGTCACATAAACACCACCCTATACCGGAAACCTACTGACCGCTATTCCTACCTGCATGCCTCCAGCTTTCACCCTGACCACACCACACGATCCATCGTCTACAGTCAAGCTCTGCGATACAACCGCATTTGCTCCAACCCCTCAGACAGAGACAAACACCTACAAGATCTCTGTCAAGCTTTCTTACAACTACAATACCCACCTGCGGAAGTAAAGAAACAGATTGATAGAGCCAGAAGAGTTCCCAGAAGTTACCTACTACAGGACAGGCCTAACAAAGAAAATAACAGAACGCCACTAGCCGTCACCTTCAGCCCCCAACTAAAACCCCTCCAACGCATTATTAAGGATCTACAACCTATCCTAAAGGATGACCCAACACTCTCACAAATCTTGGGAGACAGGCCAGTCCTTGCCTACAGACAGCCCCGCAACCTGAAGCAAATACTCACCAACAACCACATACCACACAACAGAACCACTAACCCAGGAACTTATCCTTGCAACAAAGCTCGTTGCCAATTGTGCCCACATATCTATTCAGGGGACACCATCACAGGGCCTAATAACATCAGCCACACTATCAGAGGCTCATTCACCTGCACATCCACCAATGTGATTTATGCCATCATGTGCCAGCAATGCCCCTCTGCCATGTACATTGGTCAAACTGGACAGTCTCTACGTAAAAGAATAAATGGACACAAATCAGATGTCAAGAATTATAACATTCATAAACCAGTCGGAGAACACTTCAATCTCTCTGGTCACACAATCACAGACGTGAAGGTCGCTATCTTAAAACAAAAAAACTTCAAATCCAGACTCCAGCGAGAAACTGCTGAATTGGAATTCATTTGCAAATTGGATACTATTAATTTAGGCTTAAATAGAGACTGGGAGTGGCTAAGTCATTATGCAAGGTAGGCTATTTCCTCTTGTTTTTTCCTACCCCCGCCCCCCCAGATGTTCTGGTTTAACTTGGATTTAAACTTGGAGAGTGGTCAGTTTGGATGAGCTATTACCAGCAGGAGAGTGAGTTTATGTGTGTATGGGGGTGGGTTTTTGGAGGGGGGTGAGGGAGTGAGAGAACCTGGATTTGTGCAGGAAATGGCCTAACTTGATTATCATGCACATTGTGTAAAGAGTTGTCACTTTGGAAGGGCTATCACCAGCAGGAGAGTGAATTTTTGTGTGGGGGTGGAGGGTGAGAAAACCTGCATTCGTGCTGGAAATGGCCTAACCTGATGATTACTTTAGATAAGCTATTACCAGCAGGACAGTGGGGTGGGAGGAGGTATTGTTTCATATTCTCTGTGTATATGTAAAGTCTGCTGCAGTTTCCACGGTATGCATCTGATGAAGTGAGCTGTAGCTCACGAAAGCTCATGCTCAAATAAATTGGTTAGTCTCTAAGGTGCCACAAGTACTCCTTTTCTTTTTGCGAATACAGACTAACACGGCTGTTACTCTGAAACCTATCAATACCTATATTGATTATTCACAATGTTTTTATCTTTGTTGTACTGTTCCTTTTGAGAAATAAGAAAATAGAGTCAAAGTAAAATGTACTTTTTCTCCCAAATCTATGTGCCATTCCTGATCTTGATTGAACAGGGGAGAGCGTCTTTCCTCTGGATTAAGAATCCAGCTGAGACAACTACCCCAGCCCCACACATTCTACAAGGGAATCCAAAGTCAGAGCAGTGGCGTTCAGTCAAGGGTAGCTGCTCTCTTTGAACATCCTGATAGATGAAATAAAGGACTGGGGGTCATCATTAAAAGTACCTTAAATGGGAGCTCAATCCCCAAAGCTATGATTGCCGAATCAGGAAAAAACAAGAAAGTATGTCGTCTCAGGGATTGGCATATTCAAGTTTACAAGAGAGACGATAAAGACTGGCCATGATGTAGAAAAATCAAAATTCAAGTTTGCCAGTAAGAAAAGAGCCTGAGTAATAGTCAGCTAAAGAATGGAAGGGACCAGTTTACCCAGGAAGTTACAAGAGCCTTTATTAAAATGGAGAGCTACTTTTGTCCTTCTGTCTGCTTGCTTCTGGCAAAGGTTGACTCAGGAATAGAGGGGGAATCTCTTGGGGTCCAGCAGCTCTGCTGGCTTGGGAAAGTGTGCACTGCATCACCCACTCCTCCCTGTGTGAGACAATCTCTGTGCCTCTGTTTCGACAGTTCAAAACCCTTAAAAATATCTTTCTTTACAGCTCAATACAGAAATTGCCAGAACCTAGTCCTCTACTTTTTTCTTTAAAAACAAACAATGAAATGGGGATGTTTGCACGACAATGATATGAACCGATGTCTGTATTTTTATATCTTTAGACGCCCAACAAATACATAAAAATCTGCATGAAAATAACAATTAGTAAGTTTGCAAAACTGAGCAATGGAAAGTTCGGAAATGCCAGGATTCAGGGAGTCTGAGTACTGTGCACGTGCATTTTGACACAGTCTTGAATTGCACAATGGTAGTATTTTTTTCCACAGGCCCCTCATTCAGTGACCATTGAAGTGTTGTTTGTTGTTTGCCTTCCGACACTGTGTACATACTTCTGCAACGTGAACACATCAAGTCAGGTTCCAGGTCGCAGTCCTTCTCTTCCAGGGGCTCAGTGGCCAGGGCCCAGTATATCTAAAATATCAGGTAAATCCCTGGGATTCGGGGTGTGGCTGACAGGGCCTATTTCTCAGGCACCATGAAGTGTTCTACTATAAGGATGAGGCTTGTCTGTGCAGTAGATAGAGCTTTCTCAGGGGACAGTCTGTGACAGGAGAACAAACTCCCATGTCATTCCGAGGCTATTAGAGAGACAAGGTGGGTGAGGGATAGGGTGACCAGATAGTGAGTATGAAAAATCGTGATGGGGGTGGGGTGGGATTGATAGGCGCCTAAACCCCGAATATCTGGACTGTCCCTATAAACTTAGGACATCTGGTCACCCTAGCTGAGGTAATATCTTCTGTTGGACCAACTTCTGTTGGTGAAAGAAATAACCTTTCAAGGACCTGAAGGAGAACTCTGTGCACTCCTTTCACCAACAGAAGTTAGTCCAATAAAAGATATTACCATGGCAGATGTGCGTCATATCATTAATGTACTAGAGCAAGCTACTCAGATACTTCATTGATGAGAACAGTAGAAAAACCTAGATAGAATAAAGTGAAGGAGAAAGAGAGAGCCTCTTTCTGAGATTATCCTTTTCCTTCTCCCTAATGATCCTATTTGCTAACAAAGATATATATTCTTAGTGCTGTTGTGGCTTTGTGCAGAAGTGTGAATTGTCTCAGTAGATTCGGATGTATTTTATCTTTTAGGCAAAGATATCGAAAATAGGGAATACAAACAACACATGTTATGCAAACCCGCACCACTAGGTGGAAGCAGATATTTTGAGTTGTCATTAATTGAGAAACCGTTTCAAAAAGCGAAGTAATGTTCTTGGAATTCTGCTTTAAGCCACAAGGCACACAGCTAAGCAGAGTCATCTTTTGAGTGCTGGATCTTTAATTTTTTTTCCATACGAGAACCTGCTTAAAATCCCATTAATAAACTGTGTTCTCTTCACTCTCCTATTTGTCTGTGCTGTGACGGAAAAATATAATTGTCTGTCAATAATGGCTTTTATTTGAAGCAGAGAGTTAGAAAACATGTGTGTAAAATGCTTTGAAGAAGAAAATCTCTCTAGAAATGCAAATTATTATTATTGTTGTTATTGGGTCAAATTCTACAGTAGGTATTTAGGCTCCTAGCTTCCACTGATTTCAGACAGACAGAGACAGACACAGACCCTTTGTTTTTTCTCCCTCCTCCCAGCTTTTGAAAGTATCTTGTCCCCTCATTGGTCATTTTGGTCAAGTGCCAAGGAGGTTACCTTGAGCTTCTAAACCCTTTACAGGTGAGAGGATTTTTCCTCTGGCCAGGAGGGATTTTAAAGGGGTTTACCCTTCCCTGTATATTTATGACAAATGCATTTTCTGTATTTACCAGCTTTGTTTTCTTGCATCCTCAGTCATTTCGGGCCTTGTACATAATGTGTATAAATGGAATATTTATCATCCTCTCTGACTGTAATGTGTTTTAAGTGATGGTATATTGTCAAGCTGCATTCAGTATGGGTTAATCGGTTGATCCTCATTAGTGAGAGAAGTGTATGAATTACGAGCCCAAGCAGGATCCCGCTGCTCATTGCTGCAGCTCAACTTGCACTGCTGCAGAACACTATTTGTGTGTGTGCACAAGGCTTGTGTTGTGAAAACCTTGCCCCCTGTAAATACACTCAAAGTCAACCTCTGATCCAGCTCTTGTCAAATGCAGCCAGTTAACATCACAGTGACCACGGGTGTAAAGCTGTGGCCTCCTCCTTTTGAGGGTCTACTGTTGCCCAAGTTCTAAGTCAAGCTGTGGCAGTGTTTGGGTGATGATGTGCTAATTTATGAGCTCCTTGATGCCTGCACAGTGTTTGTCATGGTTTTGCCACACATACTCTTGTTCTGTTCTTGATCTTAATTTGTTCTGTGGCATGACATAGTTCATGGTGTTACTTGTCACATGCATGAACACTCTTCCCATCACTGGTCCATCCGTAGTGGACTTATATGTGGATGCCTTGCCCGGATGTTAACAGCTGCAATGAGCAAGCATTCTTACAATTACTTGTGCTCCTACCTGATGCTGCATTTTTGAAAGGCCCGACTTTATGGAGCCAGGTGTAGACTGTGAGGGGTGCAGAACACCAGCACAGAGACAGGCAAACTCTCTGTGCTGACCATGCCCTTAGCTTCTTGCAGAGCGGCCTGCTGTTTATGTACTAAAAATGGAGTAGGCCTCAACTGTGTGCCACTGGATACTTTCCATCTTGTGCAAATGTACGAGTCCCCAGTTTACACAATGGCATGGAACAGGGGCTGAGTCACATCAGACCCTGACTCAGGAAGAAAGTTCCCGAAATAGGTAGCACTATATTAGTTATCTGCTGGTACCTGGTCAAAGGGGGCTTTTTGCTTGCTTTATTATCCTCTTGTCTGTTTGTTGTGCTGTTAAGATGTGTTAATTAATTAATGACAGTTAAGGACCATCTTGTTCTCTGTTTGTACAGGTCCTAGCGCAATGGGATCCTGCTCTGTGACTGGGACTGTGGGGCAGTACTGCAATACAAATAATCACATGCTGATCTCCAGAAATATTTTTATAGCGTGGCCATCCCCACTAGCTTAAGAGATTAGTCACGGAAAATGGAAGTATGTGAACCTGACATCTGCAGTTTAACTCAGTCCCCTTGTCTCCTGCACTGAGTGTTCTTTCTGCTCAATACATACTCAATGGTAGGCATGCCCACAGAATAGGGTTATGAAGATGGGTCTCTGGGAGGCTTTGACTTCCTCTACCATGGGATGCTATTGCAGGAAGGAGGTTTGCTGGGAAGAGATGGGGTCCGTCTGACCAAGAAGGAGAAGAACATCTTCATGCACTGACTCACCAACCTTAGGAGAAGAGCTTAAAACTAAGTTCAGAGGGGGCAGGTGAAAAAAGCCACCAGGTAAAAAAAGGTGGCCTTAATAGAGACCTAGCTGTGTGGGGAGAAGTAGATGTGGAAAATTGCAGTAGAATTACAGGAGAAACAAGAGGGAAATCCATGGGGGCATCCGCTTAACATCTTAGATGTCTGTACAAACAAGCAAGGAGTAATAATAATGGGGAATAAACAGTAAGAACTGGGAGTTTTAGTACATGAATCTTAACTGAGCTTAACTGCATCACAGATACTTGATGGGATAAATCTCATGACTGGACTATTGGTATAGAGGGCTATAGCTTGTTGAGGAAGGACAGGCAGGAAAAAAAAGAGAGGACATATTGCATTGTAAACCTGTTCTGAGGTCCAGAAGGAGGTGAGAAGCAGACCAGTTGAAAGTCTCTGAGTAAAGATAAAAGAGGGAATAAACAGGGGTGAGGTCCTGGTAGGGGGTCTATTACAGACCACCAAATCAGGAAGAGGAGGGAGACGAGGCATTTCTAGAACAAACAACAGAAATATGCAAAACACAAATCCTGATCGTAATGGGGGACTTTACCTACCCAGACATCTGCTGAAAACGGAATATGGTAAAACCCAAAATTACCCAATAAGTTCCTGGAATGTACTGGGGACAATGCTTTGTTTCAGAAAATGGAGGAAGTAAGCGGGGGGACAGCCATTTTAGACTTGATTCTGACCAGCAGAGAGGAGCTGGTGGTGAATGTGAAGGTGGAAGGTGATTTGGGTGAAAGGGATCAGGAAGGATAGATTTCATGATTCTAAGGAAAGGAAGGAGTGAGAATGACAGGAGAAGGACTGCCAAAAGCAGACTTTAACATCCTCAGAGAATTGGTAGGTAGCGACCCATGGGGAAAAAGTCTAAGGCATAAAGGAGTTCAGGAAAGCTGGCAGTTTAACCTCCAGGAGACAATATTAAAGGCACAACTGCCAATGCAAAGGAAAGACAGGAAGAATAGTAAGAGGCCAATGGCTCCATCAGAAGTTTTCTAATGACCTGAAAATCAAAAAGAAATCCTACAAAATGGGGAAACATGGACGAATTACTAAGGAGGAGTACAAAAGAATAGCATGTCCGTGTAAGGGCAAAATCAGAAAGGGTAAGGCACCAAATCACTTATACATAGCAAAGGACACATGTCATTGGAATTCTTTTTCCATATGGTTTACTGCAAAGAGTGTCATCACTCTGAATGCTTTGAAGGCAACATCATCTCCAAAATCAAGTGTGGCCTCTACATATGGCCATACAGATGACACCACACTGTATTAAACACAACAAAAAATAATTCAGTTGATTTGTTTGGCGGGACATGGAAATGAAGAATAAATTTCAATTCATTGTAAAACAGTATAAAATCAATATTTGTAATACAGTCCAATAAGATTTCATCAAGCTTTTTCATCAACCGAATTAAAAAGCAAAGGAAACCAACCACCCACACTCAAGTGTCACTGTGCATTCCAACCAACCAACCACACTCAAGTGTCACTGTGCATTCTCCAAGGCAGTTTCTTCTCTTTCTTTGTTCGGTGCTTTTATTTTCTATCCATTCAACCAGGAGCAGATTTTCCAATAAAACCAATATTGGAAAGTGTGGCAAACTAAGAGAGGGACGGAACCAAAATTCAAAATGATTTCGAGCGAATGAGAAATTCTACACTGGAGCAAATTTAGCCACCTATTGGACTGCGTACATGGATGGGCCCAGATATTGAAATGTATTTAGGTTCCTCACATCTATTGATTTCAGTGCGAGTTAGGAGCCTAAATCCCTTTGAGGCTCTTGTCCATGTCATCACAGCACCTACCTGGTCAGCAGCAGTTTATGTGCTATGTCACAGTCACAGCGATGTCATAATAGTGCTTGCATAATCTGATCTGGCTATCCTGGACAGGACAGGACAGGACAGCCTGAGAGGCCAGCTGCCTATCAGTACTGGAGCTCTTTGGAGAAAGGACTGGAGGAAGTGTTGAGGAAAGATTAAAACATGAATAAATTTGTGAGTGAGCAGGAGGTAACCGACAGAGGTAAGGGTCAGCATTGTATTCTCTATATCCATTCTATATTCACACACACATTTAGAAAGCATAGGCATACAGATTAGCTGTAATGTTCTCCTTTTGTATGAGCAGAACCTCAGCTGCTGGAAACCAGTGTCCCTCTGTTGACTTCCTTGTAGCTGTGTTGATTTACACCAGTTGAGGAGTTGGCCTGCAGCCTCTGGACCTGGAAACTTTCCTGAGAATCTGAGTTTCTAGGGAATGTTATGGGGGAGGTCTTCCTTCTTTTCTCCCCGTTGTTTTATGTTTGTTATGGGCCCTCATTTTGTGTCTTCTGCATCCATGAAGCCAACTCCATCAGAGAGAGGGGAAATTAGAACAAAAAAGGCAGAAGGACTTCTCCTCTAGCTGTCTAAATGAAGCTCTGCTCTTATCTTAAATGCAAGAGAACAAAGCATGGGGTCACATTTCTTAGCAACCCGAGTGCTCCTCATCCCACACGGATGGGCAGTGTAGGTTACAGTTATGATTCCGTTTGCATCTGGGTGTTACAACTGAAGGATGCAATTTGCATAACGGATGGGCAATCACCTAACCTCAAGCAGTCTTTCCTGGGAAAGGGAAATCTTGTCAGTTCCTCCTTCATGCTTGGAATGCTGTTACAATGGAGACAGATAAATACGGCATTTCAGATTTCTTGTGAAATATTAAGTCTCCTGGAGAATTTCTGCCCAGAGCGAAGAGATACATGGGAGATCAAATCCTGATTTTTTTCATACACCAGCTATTTCATTGTTTCCTAGAGTTTAAGGCCAGAAGGGACCATTAGATCATCTAGTCTGACTTCCTGTATTTCACAGGCCACTAAATTTCACCTAGCAACCCTACCCTGAACCCCAAAACTTGTCTTGGACGAAAACATTTCAGTCTTTAGGAGACAAAACTGTTGTGTGCCATCGGCAGAGGACAGGAGAGACTGAGGTTCCACCAATGCCTGAGGCCCTTGCAATGGTCAAGAATTGATTAGGTCAGATATACTCAGATTATCCTAGCAGGTGATCAGTGCCCCATCCTCCCACACAAAGGTCCCTGCCAATCCGACTAGGGGGAAATTCCTTCCCACCCACAACTCTGGAGATCAGTTGGACCCTGAGCATGTGAGCAGGACAGCTAAGGAAACAGATTCTCTGAACCATCTTAGAGCACTGGTCCACCCTACCAGGTGTCCCATCTCCTGCTCTGGTCAATCCCTGACGCTTCAGATGAAGGTTGGAGGGACTCACCCCACCCCACCCCACTCACAGCGTACACCTCGCCAATTGTGCAGGGGGGGGGCGGGGGAATTCCTTTATGACCTCTACAGGCAACTGTACAGGGGGGAGGGATAGCTCAGTGGTTTGAACATTGGCCTGCTAAACCCAGGGTTGTGAGTTCAATCCTTGAGGGGGCCATTTAGGGATCTGGGGCAAAAGTTGGGGATTGGTCCTGCTTTGAGCAGGGGGTCGGACTAGATGACCTCCTGAGGTCCCTTCCAACCCTGATATTCTATGAACTGGATGAACTCCGTTCCATGAGTCTTCTCTGCAAGTATTTAAACTACCATAAAAGAAGATTGAAGGCTTTCTTCAAAACAAGGGGCCTAAAGTTAGGCTTCTAAATTCATACTGAGCTCTCCAACAGTGGCCTGAGTTTCAAGAGATACCGAGCCCCAAAAGTTCCCAGCATAGCCAATAGGTACATCTGGGTGCTCAGGATTTTTGAAAATGGGGCCCTGACTCAGCAAAACTCTTAAGCATGTGCTTAACTTTAGCTCTATTTCTTGGCTTAGAGTTAAATTATTACTCTGTATGCTATCAAAACTCATCAATTGACAGTAAAGAGGGAAAGGAAGATTATTTTACGGGGGGATCTACTTGAAAGGAGCATATTTGCTTCATTATGATTTCCCCCCAAGCACACTGGGTAGTTCAGCAAACAAACCTGGTCATGAGGAGGAAGGAAGAGGATTTCCAGGATTCCCAGGTCTACTTCTCACAGTGTTGGGGCTCCTGCAGAATCTTTACTGGATAGTGAATTCAAGAGGCCAGCACCAATTTCTGCTATCCTTTTGTCTAATTTCAGGTGTTTATAATGAGGTTGTCTCCCTCCTGGCACATATGGATGATCAAGATAAGGGCAAAATTGCCCTCAGGATTGCCTTTATAGCCGAGACCAAGCTGGCTATCGTTCTGACAGTTCTGCTCGAGAAACTGCAAAAGGATGAGGTAGGGCAGTTTCATGAAATTACATCCGCTTTCCAGGTGTCCACACCAAATTCTGCCTGACTTCATGGGGGTACAGGGGACTGCACGGGGATAATTCAGTGTAGAACTTGGCCTGGCGCACCATCAGGAGAATCAGTATTCGCCCTTCTGTCCTCAGGCGTAAACTCATCATGCAAAATGCTGTTCTTACAGATCAGGATGATATAATGCTCTATAAAGAGAGCATTGTCCTTTTACACACAGTGGAGTACATGGGCTGTAGACAGTAAAAGTACACCATCGGACTAGCAGTAATCTCTTCTAATAATATTTTGCCCTTCTTTCGCATCTTCATCCAAAAATCTCAAAGCACTTCCCAAATACTAATGAATTAAGACTCACAGCACCCTTGTGAGAATGGGAAGCATTATCCTCATTTACGGATGACTTGTGTCACAGGGAATTAAGTAACTTGCTCAACACCACTTAGCAAGTTAGTCAAAGAATGTGAATAAAACCCAAGTGAACTGACTCCCTGCTCTAAATCCTAGCCAACACTCCTTTATTATGATGACATATTATTGAGATTATAGCATTGAAGGGACCCTTATCTATATATTTTCTACGGGGGGAATTCTGCAAGAAAAAGATAAAAATGATGCGTACAATATTTTAGAAGTTCTGCAAAATTCTGCATATTTTGTTTGTCAAAATAATACAATATAATTACACCCGTTAAAATTATTTTTGGTTATTTATTTCAAAATACCTGTCAGCAAGTATGTCTGTATGAATACAGACAACAAAAAGGATTCAGGAAATGTTTTTTGACAAACTGATTCCTTACTATGCATGTTAATACAGAACTCAGAGTAATAATTCATTTAAACTCAATACAGAACCATATTTCTTGCACCCCTTAGGCGCCGTGCAAAGGCTTGGTAGAGTCAGGGGTAATGGAGGAGCTGAGGGAGAGGGAAGTAAATTGCTGGGAAGGAGCCTGGGTGTGAACTTGGAGCGTTGCTGGGTATGGGTGGGAAAAGTCTGGAAGAGTTTTTTTGGGAGGGGCGGGGAGGAATTGTTAGGCAGCTCCCCCCATGCAGACCCTGTCTGACCCCTAACCTCTCCCATTCAGTAAGGCACATCTGCCCCTGTCTCCATGTGTTCCTGCACACCCATGGGTCCTGGCACGCCCTGTCCACATGTGTCCCTCCACCCCCACTCAGAAACCCACTCCCGTGTAGATCTAACGGCTGAGCTCATTGCCCCTGGGAGCGGTTGAGGACTTACTGCAGGAGTTGGGTATTTTATCTTCCACATTTACAAATTCTGCCTGGAGTGGCTAGAGCAAGGGCAAGGTGCTCATTTTTATTGTTTGTTCTGAAGAAATGAAACTAGAGAAGGGGGCAGTGAAGGGCGCTTCCTCTGGCTCTTTTCTCTCCAGGAAGATTAAACGATGTCAGTTGCTCGGCTGCTTCTGAAGCGCTGCTCAGTGCGGTGCTTGTGGAGGGCCGGGCACGTTTTACACCAATTAAGCCACCAATTAGGGCAGGGGCTTATTAGCCACATTCCTGTCTGGTCGGCAAGAAAGAGTTTTCCCAATTCTTCTCTTTTATGTTTTGTCCCCAGCAAAACAGAGTAGACATTTACTGTGTCCTGGAGAAAGTCTTACAGCAGGACACCCAGGGCCTGGAGAGAAGGCTTCTGAAGAAAATAATAACACTAGCCTCAAACCACATGAGAGAGACTCAGGTAAGTTAGTTCTCCCGAGATACCAATCAAAGGATCCAAAGCTTTAACTCATTCAAACTCTCTTTTGGGGGGATAAACTATATACTGAAATGAAAATGTATTCTTCTGTTAGAGGCCCACACCTTCCTCCAGACCAAAGCCCAGGTCCTAGACAGCACTTGTGCACATGCATAAGATGGGACAACTCACATGCTGAAAGTTACACATGTGCTGAAGTGCTTTGCAGGATCAGGACCTGAGACACATGATCTCAGACCCAGAGACAGGCCTATGGTGTCTTAAGGAGCAAGTCTTTCCCGAAGTCTACTCAGGATTTCATTATTGAGACTGATTTTATGGGGAAGGCGCTCTGATACTGTAGCGATAAGTGGCAGTATAAAGCCCCAAGACAGACAGAATCTGAGCTATCTCCAAAAGAAGCAGCATTGGATTTAGAATATAGTTTGCCAGCAGGAAAACCCATGGAAAAATCCCTCTCTTGTTCCAAAGGAAGTCAGTCTCCTTTTGGGGGACAGTTTATTCCAGGAAAGCTCTCGGAATATCTTGAAGCTGCCCAGTCTGTGTCTCACTTACCGCCTCAGGGAAGGGCAGGGAAAATATCATGTGACTATGGTGACCAGTCACCCACCACAAGTAGCTAACAGTGAATAGGCTAACGAAGCAGCTTGCAGGCAACTCGAAGGCTGAAAACTGTTTAGCCAAGTGACTCAAGGAATATTTATGACGAATGACTCTACCCTCAGAAAGTTGGGTTGGTTCATTCACAACTTGTGCACAGAAATAAGGACTTGACTCATGTAAACAACTCTGGCTAGTGCAACCGGCTTCAGTCACCTCAGTCTCTCTCTTTTGGTTTTTGTTTTTAGGAAGCAAGAAATGAACTAAAAGTGGCAGCTAGCAACACCTTAGTGACTCTGGCACGCTGCTATTTCAGTGATGTCATGTTAGAGCTGATGTATCATCTGGAGCTGCCTGAGGAGTTTATTTTCATTACGTTGGGCAACCTGTCATCCGCCTATGGTATGGTCACTTCCCTCTTTTCTTTCAAAGTGATTGTTTTTCATTTAAGGACAGGGGATTATCTCTCTCCCTAAAAATGTTACCGCTAAACAGAGCTCTGTTTGAGTGTGTGTGTAGAAACACAAGATTAACTGCTGTTGCTAGTTCTGGCCTCCAGATCATGAGCGATCCAGCCGGAGGTGCAAGCTCTAACTTATGCCCCTGAGTGAAGTACCTGAAGGATGGGAATGAGTGGAAGATCAGGCCTAGTGGAGCTCTTCTCCACCCCACTTCCCATCCCGCCCCAGTGCTCTCTCCCCTTACTCTGGGAGTGAGTTGGGCATTGGGCACAGCTGTACACTTGTGGAGGATTCCCCTCTTCAGGGTGACTCCCCCACTGGCTTTCAATGGCTGCTTTAAAGCCATTCTGCTCTGCTTACGCAGCGCCAGTGGCCTCGGAACCCAGAGCATCCTGCCCCACAGTGTTTCTACGTGTGTTGTAAGAAGGCAGAGAGCAGCTGATTGTCTGTCTTCCTTCTCTTCTGGCCTTTCTCTGCAGCACTTAAGTGTATCCCTTTTGTGGGAATGATCCTGAACGTCATGATCTCCATGTTGGAGTTAGTCGAGGACAGCAGGATGAGACAAGCATTTTGTGGTGGTAAGTGCCAGCACTTCCTGTAGGTGCCCCAAATGGATCATAGAATAGAATATCAGGGTTGGAAGGGACCCCAGAACGTCATCTAGTCCAACCCCCTGCTCGAAGCAGGACCAATTCCCAGTTAAATCATCCCAGCCAGGATATTTAGGGGGTCTTGGTACAGATTTAAGTGACTGACCAAGTCTGCAAACAGGCCCTGAACTCTGCTCCCTTCCCTGGATTGCACCAGGTGCTGCGTTCCTTGGCTCCCGTGGCACTCAGTGAAGTTGAGAATGCTCCTTACTTTGCAGGAGGTGCTGAGCATTTGTAAGTTCAGGCTCTTTGTGACTCACGCATATCGTTTAAAATAAACAGACACAAAGGCTGAAGCTGCCCCTCTGCCAGGAGGCTCCTGGGGGAGGAGGTGAAGGGAGCAGATTTCATTACTGTACATTTAAAAATCCCCTGTTTCCCACTCCTCCACCCATTCTCTCTCCTTAGTTTCTTCATCATCATCATCATCTCCTTTCACCCTCTTTCTCTGTCTTCTCTTCTTCTCCACTTCTCTCTTCCTTTGCTTTTCAGGTGATGCTCAGTAAGGGGTTAATCCTGTGCCCTTGAGGGAAATGGGAATTTTGCCATCCACTTCATAGAGAACAGGACTGGGCCCTAATTCGTCTTAGCAAGGACACTAGATACACCTACTTTTAGGGCAAAGTGCTCCCCACTACCTTCAAATCCCACTAAAGCCAATGGCAGTTAGGGGCACTGAACATCTTTCAAACAAACTGTAACTCAAGATGAAATCATACAGTGTTCGGGTTGAATAAACAACAACTGCAGAGGACGCGAGTCTTCAAATGATGGTAATTGAAAAAAGATGGAGAGATTTACAAAGAAAAAAGCCTTTTAAGAAACAAGAAATGGAATGGGGGAAAGAGAAATAGCTCCAAATTGATATGGGATTTCAGCATCTAGTCCTGATAAGAGCTGCCATGGAATTGGAGTAAACGATAGGCCTGGGTGTCTTCTCTGAGAAAGCAACTTCTCCTCATTATTGCTATGTCCTTTTCACATTGCCTGTCTTCTCTCCTTCCGTGCAGTTCTGGAAAAATGCTCAAGGGCAGTGAATGGATATTTTATGAACTGGGAAAAGTGCTCATTCCCCAGAATGGGTGAATCACGATTCTGCAATCAAATTCTTCCCTTATATTGTCATGTGACCAGCAACTGGCTGACCTGTGAGGAGCTGGAGGTGAGAATTGCTGACTTTCTAAACCTTTAGCGGAAATTGTGATGTTACATTCTGTGTGTCTGGCACTCTTTGTGATGATGGCATTTAATGGTAGGTCCTTTTGGATGGAACAGAGTGTCATGTAAAACATCGAAAACCCATACGTTTATAATGTCACCACATCATGGAAATTCGGTCTGTACCTAGTGTACATGGATTCTAGTTTTGTGCCCCTAATGTGCAGATGAACCCGGGATAGTGGGCTAAATTAATTCCTGGTCTAAGGCCATTCAGCCCCAGTGGAGTTACAGCAGGGATGAGTTGGCCTAGAATGCATATTAATCTGGGGAAATATTTTACCTGGTCTAGTTGTGAGGTGCATTAGAATATAATCCTGACACCAACCCTACGAGTCCTGGTTCTTTACCAGGAAATATTGGGATAGGACCGTTCCGACAGTGGAACAAGGGAAATTGCACTCATTAGAAGTAGAAAAGGTGTGCCTATTGGAAGAGATTGAATGAATTCGTAGGAACATAAATTCTGTGTCTCATCTATGCAGCTCAAGCAGGCCATCATCAAAGCCCTTGGTCCCATGATGGGCATCCTACTACACAAAAAGGAGCCACCAAATCCGATATTTAAGGAGATCTCATGGCTCCTTGAGCAATATAAGGAGGAAATTGATGTTTTTCACGTCACCAAGGTGAGGTACCACTCATTAAGGTAACTGTCTCTGTGTGTGCATGTGTGAACTGCAGGAGGAATTTGCTACCAGTGGGGTTTCCTGGTCTAGATAGTGACTTGTTAGATAATAAAGATGCACACAAGTTCTGGCTTTATACACATGGTGACCCAGGCAACAAGATTTGTAGGTAACTGCCTCTGATGAAAAGCATCCTCTGTTTCCTGGGGAGGAGGAGAAGGAGATAAAAAAACAAAACACCTGCACAACAAGATACTCTCTCCTTGTGATTTCCCAAAACATCCTGTCAACTCTGTGTCTCTCTTTTAGATCATAAGCTCCTCAGAGCAGGGGCTACCATCTGTTGTCTCTGGTCGGTACCAAGTCAACTGTCAACGGTTGAAAATTAATAACAAGGAGGCTTGAGGGTCATTGCTTTGCACTGCATAACTAGATAGATATAAAATCATTGCCTGTCTGTTTCATCTACCGTTCTATGCAGTGCTGTTGTAGCCATGTTGGTCCAAGATATTGGAGCGACAAGGTGGGTGTGATAATCTAATTGAAGATATTGTCTCACTCGCCTTGTCTCTCTATTTCATCCACCCTCAGTACCACATGAGCGAGAAGTAAGGGGCCATATTCTGTCTTCAGTGGGGCTACACAGTTGTAAATGAAGTCATGAGACAGCTCTAACTTCTTGGTAGTGATATTTACTCACCGTCTATGTTGGTTGAAGCTTTCTAGTACAGAGTATGTGGTCACTTTGGGGGTTGAAATACCCATGATTTGGAGGGAACCAGTGTATCATGGACTTGTTTGATAGCATCAGGGCACTACACAACTGTGTAAACATAGTAAAGTATGTAGATGGCATCCGAGACATTCTGGAAGCTTCAAGCAGCAACAGAGAAAAGTGTGTTAGATGCAGGAAGGAATTAGATTTTCACCATTTTTTAATCAATAACCTGGCAGAGGACATAAAATCATCATCGATAAAGTTGGCAGATGAGATAAAAATGGGGGAGTGGTAAATAATGGAGAGGACAGCTCACGGATTCAGAGTGATCTAGATCACTTAGCAAACGGGGCGCAAAGAAACAATATGCCTTTAAATATGGCTGAATGTCAATGTATGCGTCTAGGCACAAGGGATTTAGGCCAGACATACATGATGGGGGATGCTGTCCTGGGAAGCAGTGACTCTGAAAAAGATTTTGGGGGTCATGGGGCATAATCAGCTGAACATGAACTCATGCTGTGGCCAAAAAAGCTAAAGCTGGGATGCATCAAAAGGGGAATCTCAAGGAGGAGCACAGTGGTTATTTTACCTTTAAATCTGGCACTTGTCTGATGACTGTTGGAATCCTGTGTCCAGTTCTAGTGCCCACAATTCAAAAAGGGTGTCGCTAAATTGACAGACGAGCCACAGTGAGGAAAGGATTAGAACATATGCCTTACAGAGGGAGAATCAAGGAAGTCAATCTATTTAGTTTAATACACAGAAAGTAAAAGGGTGTGTGATGGGGTTTACCTACCCCGCATTGGTTCAGCAGGGGTTAATCATGCTTTGTGGGCCGAGGAGGTCATGCCCCCTCATCTCTGCTCGGCATGCTTCAGCTGGACCCAGGATACAAAAGAGAGCCGCTCAGCTCAGGCTGGGATGGCTGCCAAAGGGAGCAGAGGCGCATTGAAGGCTCCTGCAGAGAGACTGCCAGTGCTCCAGGATTCAGAGGCCAGCCGGACTGTGGCTGCAGCTGACCCCCAGCCACCCAATGCCAGAGATGGAGGAGAGACCCCAGAATCCCTGAGACTCCCAGCTGCGGAAGAACGGGTGGGAAGTAGCCTAGGTGGACGAAGCATTGATCCACTTGAGGTAGCAGGCTTGACTCAGCATGCTTTGGAAGGATCCCCGCTGAGTTGGTGGCAGATACCCCTGCGCCCTGGGCTGGGACCCTGTGGAATAGGTAGGACCCAGTGGAGAAGGGCTCACCACTAGGCAACACTACCCTGCCGCAAAAGGTGGTTCTATCGACTCTGGCCACTAGGCCGCATTGCCCTGCAGCCAAGGGTGGGTCTACTGACTTTGGCCACTAGGCCGCACTGCCATCCCGAGAAGGGCAGCCCAAGTGACTCAGGCTGTTGGGCCGCGGTCCCTCACCCAAGGGCTGCTGCACTGATCCCGACCATGAGGCGATGCTGCCCTAGGAGCCCGGACTGCTGTGGTGGCTAGGGAGACTAGGCCAGTTGGGCCGCTCCAGATCTACTTCAATTCCTCCTCAACCTGATACCACCCTGACGGGGTGGACCTATCCTGTGACAGGGTGACTTAATTACACTCTATAATATCTTACATGAGGGACTCCTATTATCTAATGGGCTCTTCCGGCTAGCAGAGAAAGGTGTCACTTGATCCAATGGCTAGAAACTGAAGCTAGACACTTTCAGACTGGAAATACGGCGTACATTTTTAATGGTGAGATAATTAACCATTAGAGCCATTTCCCAAGGGCCGAGGCGGATTCTGACGATTTTTCAATCAGGATTGGTATGTTTTTCTAAAAGCTCTGCTCTGGGAATTATTCTGGGCAAGGTCTCTGGCCTGTGTCATACCGACCGGAGGTCAGACTAGATGATGGCAAGAATCCGGTCTGGCCTTGGAATCTAGGAATCCCCTGAATCTGCTTCAGTCACTACATATGGCTCCTTTGTGTGCCCACCATCTGACTTTCGCCCTCTGTTGCAGAGTCTGAGCCAGCTCTTGGAGGTCTCTGTTGAATATAAGATCCCTCTACCTAAAGGGAAGTTTCAAGCCATCTGCAGTGCTCTGCACAACCAGGTGAGGGGTGGTTTTGCTTGGATCCCTTCAGCTTAGGCACAGCAGATCTGAAGCATATTAACACTAAAAAATCAATGGAATGATCGTGCAGAGCCTGGGGACCTCCTCATGCCTTACTGATTTCTGCAGGCTCAAGAGTAAGCAGGGAGCGGTCTCATTTTCTTAGCTACTATCCAGCTCAGTTTGTAAAGCGATTTCACCATAAGCCGATTACCAGGGGGAGTCAGAGTTGTAAAGTAAAAACTGTGGCTGTGTCTTGATTAGGTCAGCTCTGCTGCTCAAAACACTTTAGCTTCTCTTATCTAATGTATTGGTCATTGTCTTTGAGTCTTGCTGTGCATGCAGGACCATCTCCCTGGGGTTCAGACCTCTAGTTGGACAAGCAGGACGTGGAAGCTTAGAAATGAATTGAACATTTTTCTTTTCCATTGCTTCTGATTAGTTTTTCTTTCACCATTTCCCTTCTTCCCACAGATCTGTTCTCCAGCTAAGCAGCTCAGCACAGAAAACCACAAAGAGCTGTTCCATTGTGTACTTCTGCTAGGTAAGGGGAAGAGACTCTGAGTTACACAGTGGTTTCTTTGTAACTTCCTTACCTTTGTGAGGTACGGTAAGAATAAGAGTTCTGCAGACAGTGAGGATGTGATTTCTTCCCTTGCAGCCCGTTCTTCTCCTGATGATCTGCTAGCATTTCTACACAAGCAGCTGGAGATTGAGCATGAGGCCGTTCGTGTGGCGTCTTTAGATTTCCTGAGAGCTATTGTTGGTGCTGACTGTAAGTAACACAGGAGCAACTGTGCCAGCTGCCCTCTTGGCCGACATACTGAGGGTTGAGTTGAGGACATCCAGAGCTAAAAGCTTGAGCTACTAGAGATTGAGCTAAAGAACCAAGGCTTTGTAGGCACGGCAGGGCTGCAGCAGACTCATCACCTCTGCAACTGGGGCACAGAGGCTCTAGAACACACAGTCACCAGTGGTTTGGAGATCCACTAAGGGACCAAATGCTGCCCTAAGTTACTCCCATATGGCCACACAGAAATCAACAGGTTCAACTAAGTGCTGAATGTAGCCCAAGATATTTGTCAAGGTCTTTTTCAACTTCAAATACAGAAGTTAACTTGGGGCTAATGCATGTTAACAATAATCAGATAAAAATAGAATAATACTCCTGACTCGAGAATCCTAAGTATTATACACTCTAGACTAGATTCTGAGTTCTGTTATGCCGGTGTAAACACAGATTAACTTCAGTCACCTCAGTCTATCAAACTCCTTTATAATATTTCCATCATGGTAGTAGGATGGCACTATTTAGAGAAATGGAATTACTTTAGATTTATACTGGTGCAACTGAGACCAGAATCTGGTCCTATGTCTTCCCCACTGATTCTGTAGAGGAGAGAAGCTTGATGCTCTTCTTAACTAGGGCCCTTTGAAATCCAGGATTAATTCCAATGTGGAAAGTGAGTGTGTGTGGAACAAAGAAGCACTGTACACCTCTCCTTATCTTTCAGTGCCTGAGACAAGAGTTAAAAAGCTTCTGATTGTGAAGGCAGTGAAATCCACTCTCAGTGATCAGAATGCTACGGTAAGATTGTGTGTGGAACAGTGAACTATTTCAACTTTTTCAGTGTTATGGGATGAATGGATATCTGGGTGGAGCTTTCATTCCGATCCAGATGAGAGACTGCAGAATAGAGAAGGCATGTCATTCTCCTGCCGGTGTTAAATGTATCCATGTTTCTAATCCAAGGAGACAAAATCAAAAGCATAAGGACTCTCATATCATATCCTAGCTCCTATTTCAGGCAGAAGGGCTAACAAGAAGTGCTGTGTGTAATCTCTACCCTTGCAGGTGAGGAAGGCAGCTCTTCATTTCATCAGGACGCTGCTCAGTTCAGGAAGTGTGGAGAATTGTGCAGCATGGGATCTGGTAGCATATGTTTTCAGCGAGTTCAGTGTGTCCACCAGCAAACTGGTAAGGAGAGTTCATAACACTTAGGACTCGGTCCTACCATTCTTGCATGCTGATTGCTCCCCTTGACTTCAGTGGGAGTTTTGACTCCAGGACAGCTGGACTGAATGAATAGAGCCAGAATCGGATCCGTTATATTGGTGTAAAGTCAAGGTAACTCCACTGACTTGAGTGGTGTTACTCTGGATTTATACTAGTGTAACAGAGACCAGAATCTCACACTGGGTATTTCCATCTAACAGAGTTATCTATGCTGCTCCAACCTCTGATGAGTCATTGAACATTCAGAAAACACCATTTTTCAGTGAAATGTTCCTGTACAAGGAAGCACATCTTTTTGTTTTAAATAGACTCTCCAAAAAACGGAACGATGCCCCGTTCTGTGGCTGTCAAAGCAGACCTAAACTATCAGCAAAACACTCAGGTTATGCAGGTTGCATAAAAATATCTTCAATCCGTATTTCTATCCATGGACACAGCCCCGGGCCCCAGACACTTTGTGCTCCATGACTGAATCCGTGATATGTATGAACATAAACAGTTCAACTTGACAGTAAGTTGTTGAAGATCTTAGCTCTGCCTGGCCCCTTTTCGACAACGTTGGAGCTTGTGGCAATACACACTCACACATATATCTTAAAGAAGGCTGCTTTTTCTCATCAGGCCCGTTTTGGTCCCATTGATAGAATCACACTCACTACACACAGAATGACCAAGCTGGTTGGGGCATCAGAACAAAGAGATTGGATCCCCCTGGTTCTGCAAATTTATTTCCCCTGGGCAGAAGCGGAATGGTTTTCCTCAGAGATCAAAAGATGAAACAGTTTTTCAAATTTTAAAAAATTGAACACTGTTGGGGGAACTCTTTTGTGTTCAGTGAATCCTTCCCTTCATTTTCGGGTTTTCCTAAGCCTGGGATCTGACCCACCAGTTCGGAGTTTCTATTATTCTCTTCCCTTCAGACGTTTGTGCACTTCCAGTGCAGTATAAAAGCAGGCAGAGGTCAATGCTCAAGATGGCTTTGTAAGAGAAGGACACTGGTTCTATTGCCAGTGTCTTACTACTAGCGAATAAGTTCTCTGTAGCTATCTCACAGCAGGGTACAACACTTCTCACCCAGGATGTTGAGGAAGAAAGCACGATCCAAACCCTGTGCATTGACATCCTGCAATGTCTGGACACCTCAGTCAATGGAATGACCCAAGTAAGTGACCTCTTGCTACTGCTTCTTGAAATAGGGACGTTCTTCCTTACGTTCCTTGTACCCCTCCACAAGGAAGCCTTCTGCACAGTCAGCATAATGGAGGATCAGCATGTCAAATTCATGTCAGGGATGATGTGACCCCTTCATCATGGAGTAAGCGGTTCACAGTAGAGAAAAGATATAAAGCAACTTAACTGGAAGGAATCATGTTGCAGAGATCGTCTCTTAATTCTTTCCACTGTCTGAGTGCAACTTCCCCTTAGATCCCCCATGAATACTTCTGAAATGTAGAGTTGGTGATCCTAGATTTGAAGAGATATTGGGGCTGGGACTGTGCCTTAGATAGGTCTGTCAAGTTCTGAGTAAGCTTATGTTACTATCTAAATATCTCCATAATGCTCTAATGCTGGGAAAGAGGCTTCATCTCTGGGTGAGAACCCAATTGCTCACTGTTAGGGGGCTTATTCCTTCACCCACTCACTTCCCTGGTCCTTCTCTCATGAACAGAGAGCAACAATACCCGAAGTCCAAAGGTGCAAACAATTCGATGTTTATTGGGGTGAACTTTCAGCAAGCATGATTCCAGTTTCCTTCCTTAGTATCCTCCTTCCCAGCTCTGACACCACAGAGCCTTACACCTGTGTCCCTGTTCCCATTCCTGCCCTTAGCCAAACATGATTCCAATTTCCTTACCCCCATTCCCTGTTCCCATTTCCCCCACCCCCCTACTTCCTGATTGACTGCAGATTATATAGTAAAACTTGACTTCTGCTTTGCTATACCTTAACCAATCATGTTCCTGAAATTTAACTAACCAATCCTAACATATTGTAACATGATTATGTAACCAATTATATCCCACCACCTTCATTAGTTTACAGCCAGCAAAATTAATTATACAGCAGACAGGAACAAGCACAGAACCAGACAGAGATTATACAGACAAACAATAGCAAAGTGGGAACTATAATGGGGGCAGGGATAGCTCAGTGGTTTGAGCATTGGCCTGCTAAACCCAGGGTTGTGAGTTCAATCCTTGAGGGGGCCATTTAGGGATCTGGGCCAAAAATTGGGGATTGGTCCTGCTTTGAGCAGGGGGTTGGACTAGATGACCTCCTGAGGTCTCTTCCAACCCTGATATTCTATGATAATGACAAGACAATACAGAAGTGAGGATTTCACATCCCAGTATTGATAAGTGAGTTCTTGCCACACAGGATGCTATCAAACTAAGCTTCCTTTTACATCTTCTAGGCCCTTCCCTTTCTCTGGAGGTGATAGGCACTATCAGGACAGGATTGTATTCCTAACAGCCCAATAGCACCTGATTTCAGTGTGACTAGTTTGGAATGTGAGGATGTGACTGTTCGCTTCCTAGCTTATGGCTGCCTCTGCTGCTTAGCCAAAGGCCTTAGCCTAAGAAGAGGGCCTCAGACTGTCACAGTAAGAGAAGGCTCTTACACCAGCAGACAGTGATTTTGATTCTTTCTTTTATACCTCTATAACTAGCCAAGTGATAAGAATACACCTAAATTCTTAAAGTACAGGCCTTTGCAGACAGGCCTGAATATCTATATCCTAACACTCACCAAACAAGATAGTGTCTTTAAAAGACAGAGTGAGGGGGCACCAGACAGGTAGAGTGAGCTAATGGGGAGAGAGAGATGAGGTGATAGGTTAGGGAAGGGTCCGTGAGGAATCAAAGGAGAAGCTACATGACAGGGAGGGATTCAGGCAGCAGGATACTGGAGGTGGGGGAACGGAAATAGCTCCGTACTGAACAGTCTCGCTCTTCTCTGCAGGTGTTATGGCCAAGACTGCTGGAGTATGTGGTGCCAGCTCAGTACACGGGTACTTTGAAGCCTCTTTGCAGATGCCTGAGGGAACTGGCTGAGAAAAAGCAGCGGGAAGGAGAAGCAGCTGCTTGCCTTGACTACAGTGGACGAGGTTTATAAGAGAAACTCTTTCATTTCTTCTCTCCAGGCACTATGAAATGAACAGGTTCAGTCTGCTCCAGTTCTCTCATCTGCAATCAGGAGGCTAAAATGAATGAGGGATGGTCTTGGGATTACAACACGGCCATGGGAGGGAGCTAGGAAATGTGGGTTCTGTTCCCAGCTCGCCACCAAAATTCGGATGTGACCTTGGGGAAATCACTTGATCTTTCTCTCTCAGCTTCCCCACTTGTGAAATGAAGGAGTAATTCATGCCAACCTCACAGAGGCGCTATGAGGTGGAATTCATACATGTTTGTAGAGCATTCTGAGATGCTCAGACTGAAAGCACTATGGAAATGCAAATTATTATCAGCTGTATTCAACATTGGTGGGCATGTTGGAAATGGATAGGTGAAGAACATCAGCAGGACTCTCTGCAAAGCCTGGCATAATTAACGCTATTCTGTTTCTTTCCCTAGCGCAACTCCCTACACCCCAGGGGCTGCTGGCGCGACTCCTGGTGAGTAGACCATGAGAATAGGTTTTCTGTGGAATGGGACAGTTAACTATACAAATTGGTTTTGTAGCTAGATGCTTGACTTAGGCTGAGGAATGTGTATGACTGGGTCTCTCTCTCTCTCCGGCCTCTCCTGAGACACACTGTCCTGCATCCTCCTACTAGCTAGGATGCTTTCTTCTTCAGGAAGGCACTGCAGTAGAAGCAACAACTCTCTTGGATTGTCTCCACAATGAGAGTCTCTGAACTATTCCCTCCCTCAGGAACAAACTGGTATTGTGCTGACAAAACTTAGCCTGTTCTTTCTCTCTCATTGACAGGTAGTAGCCTCATCCCCTTATGAAAGAGAAGGACATGGATGTGCTGCCTTGCAGTTACTAAAGGCCCTGCACCAAACTGTCCATGCAGCAGTGGGTGAGATGTGGGTAGTAAAGATCCCATCTCTGCTGCAGTACATTGAAGGTAAAGTGTTAGTTAGGAGGAGCGTGGTCCATGGAGAATAGAAGGGAAGCCAGAAAATGCAGCTTCGTATTGACGTGTGTTGTGCCATTCCTGTTGCAGTACGTGGGAACAGTGGGGAATTGAAATGGGGCTTCTAGGCCCACACTTTTCCTTCCTCTGGATAACTGTGAACCACTGAGGCCAATTCAAACAGGGCAGAATTAGGCCAGGAAGGTTTCAGCTGAATGGAAATTTCACAGCACTTTCCCCCACACCTTTGCTAGGTTATTTTTTGGGAAGGTCAATACGCATGAAGCTGGAGGTTAGTGAAAGATTTTGGGGTTATATATAGAGTCTGATTTTGCAAACGGACTTTTTCTGAAAATTAAACCCCACGTTTACTTTCAAGGGGGATTCAATTAAAAAACCCATAAGAAACCTGAGCCATAAAAGCTAGGTTGGCCAAGTGGGTGCCCTAGGGAGAATCTAGGTATTGTGGGCCTAATAATGTCTTTCACCAATTTTACAGTGGTATGACTCTATTGACCTCCATGGAGAAAACCCTTCAGTCAGTGCAGGCTGCGTCTACACGATGGCGTTATGCCAGCAGAGCTCCAGTGACGTAGCTGCGCCTGTCTAGTCTCTGTGGAGCAGGACAGACCCTAAGTGCAGCACAAGCCCGCTATGTTTCTCATGAACATCGAACCCCCCCATGGACAAGCGGGTTTGATATTCCAAAAAAGATTTTAAAAAATGAGCTGTATCTTCCCTCCTGGCTGCGGCTGTACAGAGTCCCCAGCACGACACTGTGCCGACATTAAAGAAGGCTAGGTTAGAGCTGGACACTCAGAAACAGGGCCAGATTCTCAGCTGATGTAAATCAGTATAATTCCATTGACTTCAGTGAAGCTACACCGATTTACATCCAGTTCGGATCAAGTCCGGAATCTCTGATTCTGCAGGAAAAGTTTGTATTCCTACTAAACCCAGTCTTCTGATGTGCTGAAGAGTTTTGTGAGGTGCTCAGCACCCTCAGCTCCCATTCAAGTCAAGAGGAATTGGGAGTGCTCAGCATCTCACTCCTGGTGGGTTGACGGACCCTGAATAAAAATGCCAGCAGGGTACGTAACATCTGACGAAGTGAGCTGTAGCTCACGAAAGCTTACGCTCAAATAAATTTCTTAGTCTCTAAGGTGCCACAAGTCCTCCTTTTCTTTTTGCGGATACAGGCTGAGACGGCTGCTACTCTGAAACAGGACATTTTCTGTTGGTCCAACAAAGAACGTTGGCGCAGGTCCCTGTGACGGCGCAACGACTCACCCCTGCAGCGCCTCCTGCTGGCCATCTGGGAATTAGCTCTTTCCAGCACAGAGCACCCTCTGCAGGCCCGTGTCCCTCTCAGACCCCGGTGCCCTTTTTACCCAGGGTGCTGTGCCCTGGCAGTACCCCCTCAGTCTCTATGGGTCTCCCTTCTCTGGGGAACGCCCAACCCTCTAATCCCCACCTTGCCTCAGTCTGGGCTACTGCGCATCATCATTATCAAGGCCCTGCACCTTGGGGCAGATTGCAGCGTAAGAGCCAGTCACCACAGGCAAGGGGGTTTGGGTCTGCTGCCTTTCCCTACAACCCAGTACCCCTATGGGCCTTGGACCAGGCCCGATAGCCTGGGGAGTTGCCAGCCTAGAGCTTCCCTGCTCCTCTGGCCTTTCCCCAGCCCACCCTCATTCCCAGTACCCTTTCTGCAGGCAGGCCCTACTCCCTTCAAAACTAGAGAGAAAGACCTTCTCCTACTGGCCCACGGCCCTCTTATAAGGGCCAGCTGGGCCCTGATTACCCTGGCTACAGCTGTAGCTGCTTTCCCTGTCAGCCCAGCTCTTGTTAATCCCTTTCATAGATTCATAGATATCAAGGTCAGAAGGGACCATTATAATCATCTAGTCTGACCTCCTGCACAATGCAGGCCACAGAATCTCACCCACCCACTCCTGCGAAAAACCTCTCACCTCTTTCCCTCCTACAGCCCTTGCCCAGGGCTGTTTTAAGCCCCTCAGGACAGGAGTGGGGTGACTCTCCCAGAACCCAATAGGTACAGTCCCATTTCGCCTTGAAAGCCCAGGTATGTTAAAGCTTGGCAGACCAGGAGTTTTAGAAGGACTGATTGCAAAGGAGATACCTGGGATGACTCTTCTTGCTAATCTGGGTGACATTATTGTTTTGCCTCCTGCTTTATAGGAAACACAGAGAATTCCCTGGACCATGCACGGTGGGAGCACATGCTGCTTCAGGTAGAGGATGGCTTTCAGATGTATTGTCACAGTCCTCTCTTCCCCCTCCAAATATATCAGCTGGGGAAAAAATTAATGATAAATTATTCATTATAAGCAGAGCTGGTCAAACCATTTCATTTGCAACTTTTGTTCAATTAAAAATGGCCTTTTTATTTTCGTGGGACATTTTCAAATTTTTCAGGGTTTTTTTTTTTTTTTTTAAACACACACACAAAAAAACCCCAAAACAAAATAACCCCAACCCAAATAGAAAATGTTTAGTTTTTTGAAACTGAAGCTGATTTTTTTTCCAGTTGCTTTGCTGTTTGTCTCCTTCCCCCCCTCCCTCCCCCCACCCCGCTGTTCAATCACAAAGTGGAAGAGGGGGAAAAAAGCATGGGGATGAGGGATAAAGGGAAGGAAATGGGGAAAACAAAGAATTGAATAATGGTCATTTTTGATTTTGAAAAGCAAAATATTTTTGTGTTTTCACTTTTCATTTGTATGTTGAAAAATCAAGAAAACAAAAAAATCCCACTTGTTTTGTGAAATGGCCTTACTATTGTTCAAGCAGCTCTAGTTATAAATCCCTCTGTATTACCCCTGGGAACAACACAAAACTTAACCAGAAACCCAGCATGCTAATGGTGCTAATGCATCACTGGGGGACGTCTAAAGGATTTTTTTTTCTATTTGCCACTCAAAAGAAAACTTGCTCTGAGAAACCCAAAAAGGAAAAGAGACAAGACAAGGTTTGGTGTCTGTATCTCATGGAGAAGCCTTTGTGGTCAGAAAGAGCTCTTTACAGCCTCATGTAAATCCAGACAAGGAAGATTTTTATGGCGAGGGCTGAAAATGAAAGGAAAGGACCTAGTGACAAAGAAGCCCCAGAAGGTTTGGAGTTCCATTTGGGGTTGGATTACACTCTAGAATTTCCCATTCCAGATCCAGCCTCGTTTGAAATTCTTTGGGCTCCAAAATCAACTAAGATTAGGTTCTCTTGTGAGGTTTCTGATATTTCCTGGCTGCTGTTCAAAAGTCGGGCCTGAAACAGCAAAGTGCTGAGAGTTA
Organism: Eretmochelys imbricata; assembly: GCF_965152235.1. NCBI lineage: Eukaryota > Metazoa > Chordata > Testudines > Cheloniidae > Eretmochelys > Eretmochelys imbricata. Next base: position 15,719,701 of record NC_135591.1, on the reverse strand, counting down.
CTAATCTCTGGCTGACTTTAATGGGAGTTGAGCGTGTGAGCCCGGGTCCTTTGGGTACCCACAGGCAGAGGCCACAGGAGTGCATAGAGTTCCCAGGATTCCCTGGATCCGATCTCTATATCATCAAAGGGTGTCATGTAAAGCCTTTCCTGGATGCCTGTGCCACACTGCATAATCCTCATAATCGTTGCACAGTGACTGGATGGATAATATCTCAGGCGTCATGGTTGTCTACTGAAATTGATGCTTTGAAGGTCTGTGCGTTGGGGCTGGTCACCAGAAGGTGATAAAGAAGTTTCTTTCAGGCAGAAGATTCTTAGCTGCTTGAATGGCTGTATGTAGACTGAGTAATTATTCACAGTGGATGCTAATCAATAGAGCAAAATTCTAATCAAGTGATTGCAAAGTCTCCAGAGGAGATTCGAGACAAGAAAAACAAACAAACAATAGGGGGTACCCTGTTTACAAGCGGACAATGGATGCTTGGAACTATATCTGGAGGTCCAGAGGTATCCTGCACCAGGTATCCTTCACCTATTGGACAAATTGCCAACTGGCTTGTCTTATGAATGGAGGATCACATTTGGTCTGGGTGTTTCCTGCTGGGAGAGAGATTTGGGGGAGCTATCCCTTGTGAGACAGGGGACTGTTTGGTTCTTTAAGTTGAAGCTCTAGAAGTGTGTTAGGATTTTATTTTTATGTAACCATTTGTTTACATTAATTTTTCTTGCTGCTTCTCAAATCTCTGATCTTGGTGAATTAAACTCTACTTCTTTTCACTGTCAATGTATTGAAGTGTGTGAAATGGAGCGGTGATGCTGAGGTGAAACTGGTAAGGTGGTGTGTAGCAAACCTCTGAATTCTGTGAGCGTCCAGTGGACACTCAATAGGGAAATAATCTTCCCAGGACACCTGAATATTGGAAAGTTTACAACAGAACAAGGAAGCAAAAACCAACCAAACAAACAAAACCCCACAACAGCCCCCACATTCTTGCAATTAACCATCTGCTTTAACTCTGGTTTTACACTCAGTTCCTAAGAACATCTCTGGAGATGATAGACGACAGTGCCTGGAGCAGCCAGATATCCCTTGAGTTGAGCTGGCAGATGGCCGGCTATGCCAGCCCCTCCAAAGAGAAGGTTTGTTCTCTGTTAAGGTTTAGTTTCTAGTTACTTTCCCCTGAAATTCTGATTGGAGGGCTGCATAAGGCTTCTCTCAAGGTTTCATTATTTGATATTTTATTCTGCGTCTAAAATTTGTTTGTACTTATTCCCTGCTCTCTTGCCCCCCTGCCCTTCCAATATTTGGTTGGACAGGCTGCTTGTCTGTCCTGCATTGTTGGTTCTCTGGCTGGGCTAGACGATGGGATGTTTCTGCAGCATGGGTGCTTGGACTTGGCTGTCTTGTTCCTTCCTGAGTGTTGCTGAGCTGGGTCTGTACTGACAGGCACGTTGTGTTGCTGATATCCCAGGGCTGGTCTCTTTCTTTCAGAGTTTCCTGTATAAGGCGCTAGGAACGTCCTTAGCAGCTTGTCAGGACCTGGTCCATGTTAAATCACAGATTCATACACTTCTGACGACAGCAGATTATATGGAAGCCCCTGAGAGACAGGTGAGGCCTCTGTCCCTCTCCCCATTTTACCAAGTAATCCCTGAATGCTCCCTGTGGGGCTCAGCTCTGAGTTGGCCTGGGACAGATGCCATTTTGCTTCCTAGCCTCTTGATTGCTATTTCACTCAGCGCCCGCTCCCCATGTGTCTCAGGCCTGATTGGCACTTTACACCACTTTGGGTGAAAGGAATGGACTCGTGGGCTCTATCAGACACCTGGTTCGATCCTAACCTGTATTTCTCTTGGGTGACAGGGAGTCGTCTCCATCCTCGCAGTCTGTGCTGCGAGCCACTTGGACCTCACCTTGAAGGCACTTCAGGAGTTTGGGGCTGCAATGAGCCAGGCTAAGATTTCTGGGTTCGTCAGCCGCCTGAAGGTAAAGGAGCCAGGGGGTTCTCTCAGACTTCCTCTCCCTCTGAAGCAGGGGCAGCAGCCCCGCGGTAGTGTCTGCTCCGGTCAGCTAGCATTGTCCCCCAATGTCTGCGTTCTACGTGATGCCGGCCGTTAAGCAGACAGGAGCACAATGTGGAGCTGGGGTTCTCTCAAATGATTTTTACCGTCTGATGACTCATGGCTTGAGCGCCCCTCCCATGCACAATGTGTGGGAACTACATCAGTTGCTTGCATGGAAAAGCATTGAAGGTATTTTTAGCTGTTTTTTATCCCAGGTTAGTAGCTGGAAATGAGGAGGTGTTGCAAGCAACATGTGGCTTACCAACCCGCTTTAGGTAGACCACCAGTGGTCTACGGATGACAATTAGGGAACCTCTGATTTAGAGCAGTGGTTCTCAACCTTTCCAGATTAGTGTCCCCCTTTCAGGAGTCTGATTTGTCTTGTGTCCCCCAAATTTCACCTCACTTAAAAACTACTTGCTTACAAAATCAGGCATAAAATTATAAAAGTGTCCTAGCACATTATTCCTGAAAAAAAGACTGCTTATTTTCCCATTTTTGCCCTAGAATTAGAAAATACATCAACTGGAATCTAAGTATTGTACCTGCATTTCAGAGGGCAGTATATAGAGTAGTCTAAAGAAGCCATTGTATGAAATTTGAGTTAGTAACTTTGCAAGTGCTTTCTTTGTCGTCTGCTGTAAAACTAGGCAAATATCTAGATGAGTTGATATACCCCCTGGAAGACCCCTGCAGACCCTCAGGGGTACAGAAGTCCCCCTGGTTGAACACCACTGATCTAGAGGATAGAGCAGGAGACTAGGCCTCTGGGCTCCCATTGCTGGCTCTGCCATTTACTCACTGTGCAGCCTTAGGCAAGACATTTATCGCCTGATCTTGTACCCACCAGTGTCAATGACTAAGCTCCCGTGTACTCCACTGCTGTCGGTTCATCCTTTTCGGCTCTCTGGGTCAGAGTTACCCAGTGGGAATGAGGGCGACGGGGCGGCGAGTTCTATGGGCTCATGGTGCCCGGTCTCCAGCAGTATTCAAGGCTCGGGGGCCCGGCTCCACCAATGTTTGATTCATTCCAAGGCCAAATGAATCACAAGAACTTGTCTCTAGTGATGTTTCCTATTGTCTAGGATTACCACCATGGGACAAGAGGCAAGACTCACCGCACCCTGATGCTGACATACAGCAACGTGGCTGTCCATGCTCCAAAAGAGCAGCTTCTCTCCCGAGTAGAGGCAGACATCACAGGGAACGTCCTTCACCATTACAGAACCAGTTGTCAGGTAAGAGCTTTTGCGTGACAACTGTGAGGAGCATTACCCTGAAGCTATAGCATTGCCTCTGAGTTTATAGAGAGAGGGCTTGTATTTTCTAAAACTCTCCTTTGAGCAATAATTTGTCACATGTCTCAAATTTAAAACTGTAATGGATGGAGCGTGAGCTGTCACATGTTGTATCACTTTTGTTGCTCTTCTTTGTATTTTCTCTAGTTTTTCTATATTCTTCTGAAATTCTGTCGAGCACAGCTGCACAGTAATTCAGATGCAGTCACACTCAGGCTATTCAGAATAACACTCTAACTCCCCTAATATGTATGTGTATCTAGCTCTATCTTTTGCAAGCCAAGAGAGAATGGTGCTAATTTGTATTTAGTTTCTTTGCTGTCACTCTGTTTCTTGGACTCACTACTTCCCTTCCCTCTTCTCTGTCGTCTTGTTTGTCTGTGTGCTCGTTATTTCTGTTCCCTAGGTGTCTGACTCCTGGTACTGACTCTCCTCTCAGTGCAACCTCGCCACGTCACTTTGCCATTCAATTCTGCCCTGTCTCAGTGAGAATCTCATTTAGCCTTTGTCAAAAAAGTTGATCACAGTTGAACCAAACAGATATCCTCCAGAAGTTCACAAATGCAAATATTCCATAGGATGGCCCCTGATCTTGACCTCTGCAAAACACCCCCTCTGGATACATTTCCTGCCTTTTGGAAGATTTAACAATCATGGTTTCTCTCTGCTCCATATTCACCAGCCAGGCCATTTTGAGGATGTGTGTTATATGGGACTATAGACATTGCTAATAGCTGTTTTGCATTTCGTTTTTCAGGTGCTGGGCATCACTCTTACAAACAAGGTAAATTCTAAATAATCTGCCCTGAGCTCTTGCCTTTTCTATCCACAAGTTGCTTGTTTAAATTGCACAGAGCTTGATTTCCTTGCTACATCAAGCAGGAGTCCTGGCTGCTCTGGTGTAAGTGGCCCTGGATTTCTTTCTTTCATGAACCTGGGTTTTCTCTTCTTCTGAGGTGGGTGCAGAGCCAGGGTCCTCTGCCTTCTGGGGTCTGTGGACACCTCTCTCCTCTCCTGTGGCTAGATTTAATTCCTGATCTTTATCTTCTGGACTCTGGTTCTTCTCTCCGTTTCTCATCCACATCCTCTTGTTTCTCTTTCTGGATTATGTAGGACATGCACCTAAAATTAACCCTCATCCAGAATGTCACGGAGATTAGCTGTGCCATTTTGGAGACCAGAGACTCCCAGGAGTTCGAATTCTCTTACAAACTGGAGCTCCTTGGCTACATGCTGGTGAGTGATGAGGAGCTTTGAGGACTGAAGTACAAAGGAGTTTGTTGTAATGTCATCAGACTGGGTTTCCAGGTAGATGTTGTTTTATCCATTGGCTGTGACTGTACCACTGCAGTCTCATGAGCTACCTGCACGGCACCCAGAATGCTGCTGGGTCCAGTCTGAGCTTGGCAGGGATGCCGACCTATTGTGGGCTGTAAGTGGCAGGAATGGCTTGTGTCTGGGGAGTTATCTTTCTGTCCTCTGTATAGCCTGCAGATGGCCCTACGGTCCATTTCTGAGGCAGAGAGCCTGCCGAGCACGGTGTCTGTTTATTACAGACCTGGCATATGGCCCTGTTTCAGGGTGTGAGAGGAAAGCCTCTCTGCCTTTCAAATCCATTTCCCATTTTTTTTAATTTCCCTATTCGTGCATTTCAGGACTTCATTAAAAAGGAACCACTGGATTCCCTGGCATCTCCAGTTCGCTACAAGGCAATTCTTGCCATTAGACATCTGAGGTAGGCTATTTTCTGCCATATTTCCTGGCCCTGTGACGTCGTCTTTGTTAGTTCATGAGTGCCAGGTTGGGAGCAGTTTGATGCCTGCCGGGTTTGGCTCACATGCTGCTCACCAGCAGAACTTTAGTTCTTGAGGGTTTGAATGTGTCCATTTGGAGGTTTGTGCTTGAAAGACACAAACTTGGAGGTTGTGGGGCATGCAGTCCAATGCAGGAGAGTTCAGATGGGGAGGGAGGTGTCTGGCTTGCTGGCAGGGGGAAGGAAGCTTGTGGGTTTCTCTAAAAAGGGGACTTGAAGCTTTAGCTTTACTTCTCAATGAGCCAATACTTAATAGAGGTGCAAAGAGGTGCTCAGCTGCAAAGTGAAGGGTTGTTTGCATTTGGGGTTTTAGATTGAGACAATCTCCAGTCATTGGACCCATTTCTTTTACTTGGAGGTGGTACTGAGTCTAATGCATGACTTTTCTCTCTCTCTCTTTCTTCTGCCAGCAAACTCAAACCATCTTTGACCTTGAAGGAAAACCGTGAGCTTCTTCATCAGTGTTTCAAAAGTTTGTTTCCCCTCCCTCCCCTGGAGAAGATGATGAAAGAGGAAGGTGAGACAGCAAAGGATGCTCTGCCTATACAGGTACGTGACAACAATTCTCCTCAGGCACCATCCACTGTATTTCTGCCCAGCAGGCACTGGGTGATGGCAGTCACACATGGCCTCCCTGGCAAGGTTATGGTTAGCTTTCCCCAGCCCCCAGTCGTCCTCTCCCCCCCGCCCCCAACACACACAAATTATCTGTGCTGAGCCTCACTCCTTCTCTTCTGGTTTCAGTCACTGTACATAGAGTCCTTGGAAGCCCTTGGCAAGCTAATGAAGACTTTGCTGGAGGAAGAACCAACCGCACACTGGTTCCAGGAAATGTTTCAAGTGAGTAGACCATTGAACCATGGTGAAGATTGTTTGTTTGTTGTGTTACTGCAGGGAAGAGTCAGAGATTTAGGGGGTCAAGCTTCAGTTGTGGAGGAATTTTCCACAATGGAGTGAATTGTCGGGGGAAAAAGCACCAAATTCTTCCTGGGATAAGCAGGCATGTGCCCCGCTGAAATCCACAGAAGCTATGCCATTTTATGCCAGGGCTGGATTGGAACCAACTTCTTACAATGTAGTTGACACTACTTGGACCGGCAAGAAAATCACCACTGCAGTAGCCAAATCCAAGAGAACCAGTTGAAACTGATCACTTCTTCAAAGAGGAATTCATTCATATTGAGTTAAGCCCTGTGTATGGAAACTCATCCAGAGGAGACTTCCTGTTCTTCAGACATGAACAGAATATCTTGAAGAGCTGAGGGGTGGGGAGTTTGATGCACCTTCAGTATAAAAATGAAGTTCTAAAAGGAGCTGGGCTTCGGGGGGGACTTCTCTGCTCTTTTTCAAATTAATAAAAAGAAATGCTCCTCTCTGTCATTTGGCCACTCAACGTGGGAGAAGTTGCCCAGGAAACAGAACACAGCAGCAGACATCAAACAGCATGCAATGTGGTAGACAGCTCCCATCAGACAGTCTACAGGAGACATCACGTACACAGGCCCAGGTTCATCTCTCATGTAACTCCTTTGTCTTCAATCACTCAGAGGTGAATCTGGTCCCTGGCACTTCCATTAGACATGTAATTCCTTCGCTCCATGGAGGTCGGGTACTTTGGAGAGGGATTTTAGTGACAATTAAACCTGTTTAAGAGGAACTTTTGGGAGGGATTTTCTGGTACTAACTCTGTCCATTCCCCTGCTCTACCAACAGCTACTAGAGACATGGCTCCATTCAGAGAAGGAGTGGGAGAGAGAAAGGGCCTTGCAGGCCACCATCCAGCTGCTGACTGCCTATCAAGAGACAGTTCATAGCACAGTGAGTATAGCCTTCCTCTTCCTTGGGCTGACTTCCCTGCTTATATCCGATCTGACACTCAACGCAAATGCATGAAAAAAGCTTCCAGGGCAGCAGCTGGGATCTCAAAGTGACTAAGATCCCTCTGCTTCCATAAGAGAGAGGTTTACACAACAATGCTGTGACCACACTCTGGGCAGACTGCAAGAAGTAGAGGGCAGACGATCCCCCAAACTGATGGCTTATTCTAGAATTACATGCACCAAGTCAACAGCAAAAGAGCTTCCAGCCTAGTTAACAAAATGCCAAACACGGTCCCCTTTTGGCATTCCAGACCTAGGCTCCCATCTAAACAGCCCAGTCTAGTATAGTGAGGGGTTACTGAAAACCTGATTCACCATATGTGAGGTTCACCCATCATAAAGGACCAGATGCTTATCCCCAGGTCAAGGTGAATCTCAGGTCTTTCCCAAATAGCATACTGCCAGCCAATCCTTAATAACGAAATTGAAGATTTCTTCTTAAAAGAAAGAAGAGAGTTACAAATGGTTAAAAGATCAGTATCCATACAAGTGACTGTCAATGTTCATAGTTCAGGATCACAACAGTGATGGAATAAACTGCTGGCTTGTACAAGTCTCTCTGGAATCATCCCAACAGATCAGAATCCAAAGGCAGCTTAGATGTAAAGACTGTTAGTTTTTCCATGCATTTTCCAGGTTCTTTCAAATGATGATTTGGAAGCTCTCTGTCCTATGGCTTACACTTTCCCTGTTCAAAGTTTCAGCAGACTAGAGATGACAGGATGAGGCCCGAGCCTTCTCTTTTCTAGCTATTCTAGCAGGCTGACAAGCCTACCTCACAAAAATGGTTACAGCAGGACCTTCCCCCGAGAAAGACTAGGCAATGCAGATCGCCTCCTGTACTTTGCTTTGAAGCTAATCTTCTATTTCCTGTGCATACACAGTAAACTAGTTACTCATTCGCATAAGGTGATTAGCCGTTCTTCCATTATAACACAGAGAGTTAAGCTGAAGACAATGTAGAAATTATTAGTTTCCTGCAGTATCTTACATCTTTGATTTTAAGGTTAACTGAACACCTTGCACACATAATGAAGACCTGAAAGGGAATGAGCATCGACAAGCTAATTTGGTTACATTGTGAAACTTCTAACCGCGTATAGATCAACACAGACAAATAGACTTAGCATCTATTGTTCGTTTTTGAATGAGTTGAGGATTGCTAGTCTAATCCATCTCTTTGAAATTCACATGCAAGTGAACTGTCTTGATACAGTGGAAGTGCCTCTTGTTAAGTTATTATGGGTCATACACAGGTTGCCTGGTCTGCCAGTGTCACAAATGCATTCTTGGTTCTTATGCTCCCAGGGTGGTAAAGGAAAATTTCTATTTAACCAGCTAAGAACATAAAACATAAGAATGGCTAACCTGCCTCCCGCAAAAGAATGGTTCATCTGGCCCAGTATCCTGTCTTCTGACTGCATTGTGTGAAGATATGCTTCCTTTAGTTTGTTTTAAACCTGCTGCCCATTAATTTCATTGGGGGACCCCTTGGTCTTGTGTTAGGTGAAGGGCTAAATAACACTTCCTTATTGACTTTCTCTACACCAGTCATGATTTTATAGACCTCTAGCATATTCCCTCTGAGTCGTCTCTTTTCCAAGCTGAAACGTCGCTCTTTTTTTAATCTCCCTTGGGTGAGAAGTTATCCCATAGGCCTAATTTTTGTTGCTCTTCTCCGTATTTCTTCCCATTCTAACACATCTTTTTTGAGATGAGATGACCAAAACTGCACGCAGTATTCAAGGTGTGGGGGTCCTGTAGATTCCTATCGTGGCATAATGATATTTGCTGTCTTCTTATCGATCCCTTTCCTAAGGGTTCCTAACATGTTGTTAGCTTTTTTGACTGCATGTTGAGCGGATGCTTTCAGAGAACTGTACACAATGACTCTGAGGTCTCTTTCTTGAGTGATAACAGCTAATTTAGACCCCATCCATTTCTATGTACAATTGGGATTATGTTTTCCAATGTGCATTACCCAGTACAGTACAGGAATCAGGGGCACAATGTTACCAGATGTGCCTGTTACTTTGGGGTAGGCTCATTGATTAGAGTTACTCTTCTTGGGGGAGGGGGGGTCTGTAATTCTATTAATGTGCTGCTTATGTCACTTGTGTGTTCATAGGGAGCTCTACTCCTTCCTTCTGCAAGTGCCCTCCCAGTGGAGCTACCCTGCAGGACCTCGGTTCCCCAGGGCTGGGTTCCTCCAGCCCTAGAACTAGATGAACACGCACGCACGTACGCTCACACTAGCAGAGCAAGTCTGAGCGGACCAGGTCCATCAGCCCTCTCCAGCTGATCCTCTCATATGGCCCTGGACTCAATGGGCTGGGTTAAGCAGCACTTTCAGCTGCTCCCCTCTTATGTGCCCCAAGTTTAACACATCCCTATCCCACTTGTTACGAATTACACCTTGTAGGACACGCACACAACTGCTGCAAATTACACCTGGTAGGACACGCACACAAGTGCTACGAATTATACCTGATAGCTCACGCACAGTTCGAATTTAGGCTGAGGCACAGAAACAAAGTCCACAACTGCAGAGTTCCCAAAAGACACTAAGTTTATTACGCTCGAGCGTGGTGCCCCCCTGCTAGCCAGGAGGGGACCCTGAATGCAGATTATACAAAGGTTATATACCTTTTAGCAAAGCATGTTGCCCTCGTGCATCGGAAACCTTAGCCAATAAACAAACCCTTGTCTTATTTACCACCTATTCCTGCTTGGTGCATTCCTCGTGCTATACCAGTATGTTAATTACACAGCATGGTTCTAAAGCCATGCATCAGTAACTTTTATTATCAGGATGGGAGGCCTTACATCAAGGCCAAGAGACAGGGAGTTAAAGACTGACAAAAACCAGATACTGGGAGTCAAGGCAGGCTGGAGACAAGGAGGAGGATTTTCACAGGGATTCAATATCTAAGGATTACTTTTCCTGGTGTATGATGTGCTGGCATTTAAACAATGGTGGGCCCTAAACCAAAATGGAGTCACATGTGCTAACTTTTCCTTAACACACTTCCACATTACAATTGTACTGGTAGTAACCCACTTCATGAGCAAACCCCACTGTATTTTTGGGCGCTACCAGGACCTTTAGCTTAGGTAAAAGAAGAGTTGCTGCAGAGTAAATGGGGGAAGCGGAAAATACAGAGTAAAATTTGGAGAGGGAGAGAGAAGCAACCAGCTGAACCATAAATGTTATTTATTGAATAATAGTGATAACTACACAAGGAGGGCAAAACAAACATAATGGTTACATTTGAAAGGTTAATACCTGAGGAAGAAAAGATAACGGAGGGGCGAGGGGGGGGGGAGAATCTCATCCACTCCATGAGGCTTGAACTGGGCGGGGTTCCCAGGTAATGGTGGTAGCTCAGGGTCCTGAGTGCTGGAGACAGGCAGAGCCCCCAGCACAATCAGTCAGGAGATGGAATCCCAGTGGAACTGATGCAGAGTTTGGGTCTATACATCAGAACCCTTCCTTGGGCATAGGTAGGGGGTTTTGTAGAGAAAATACAATGGTTCAAGGGAGAACACTAGATTTGTTTATGGGTAAACTAATGGGTTTTCAAGGGTTTTCTTTAGGCTAGACAATAGGAGCTGATCACTCTTGGCTATGGGTGGTGGTTTTTTTCCAGGGAGCTCACAAGGCAACTAGGCTGCTTCAGTATTTTAGGATAATAAAGATTTATTACTAGAATTGGTCTGATAATTGCTGAGCTAGGTGTGTGCAGGCATAGGTTCATTAGCATCTGGAGCAGGGATTCCCATGATGCAATGCGTCCCTGCTTTTCTGGTCCCAGAGTTCAGTGCGGTTCTCTGTTCCTCATTCTTCATGCTAATTCCTATCCCATCTTTCATGCAGATGAGGCTAGGGGAGTTGTCTCTGTTCTTCATTCTGTATGCAAATGGTCACCCTTCTCAGGAGGGGTGTAGGTGTGTCTCCCAACACCCTTCATTGTTCTCTGCAAGCCTTTTCTCTGGTGGGTTTTGGTTCAAACAGAGACTGGTGGGGGCGGGGGGTGTCTTTCATGAGTCAGACAGGCTAGATACTGTGCCCTGGTTCCCCAAAAAACACAGAGCTGACTGGTCTGAACAATAAGGATGGCAAGTGAAGTCTAGTCCAACTGGAGACCATTCATTCTTTGTTCTTCGTTCTTTTTTCATTAGACTCAGGGAACTTTTGATCAGTTTGGATCTCTGATTGGACTAATAGCACCATACAGCTGTGATTCGCTGGCCACGTCCCGTCAGTGGGTGGTTGACTGTATCAGCTGCCTTCTCTGTATACAAGGTGAGGAGACCATTAGCAGGTATAAGGAATTCTTCACCTTCTTTCACTGTTGTAATGTCCATTTGTCTGCCTATCTAGTTCTTTCTGTCCTGTCTGTTGTTGCTTAGATAACAGAATGGTGGGCATCTTGTAAATAGCTCATTAGAAGAGAAGATTCTGATGTGTAAAGAGCCTAGCACACTTTTGGGAACTGTACAACTAATAAATGGTCTGTATACAGGTAGATAAGGGCTAAATTCCTTAGGGCTTGTCTACACAGGGACAGTAAGGAAAGTTAATCCAAATGAACTAAAGGTGTACATTTCAAGTGCATGAGGTAAATGGCATTAAACACATGTGTGGATGCTCTGATTCTGACTTAAAATGGGCCTTATTAATTGTAGTGAATTCCATGAATGAAACTAACCTGAATGAAGGCCACTTTAATTCTAAATAAGTGTGTCCCCACAGGTGTTGAATGAAGTTTAACTAATGCATTTTGAAAATGAATGGGGATTAGCTTTCTTGAATATCTCCATGGAGACAAGCCCTTGGTACTAAACATTTTCATTCTCTTTACCCTGCCACTGGCTGGATTGGAGGGGTTTCCTGGAATAATTCTGTAAACAAAAAGTTCTTCCAGCAGCCCTCTGTCATGAGCATTCCGAGCTACTGGAGTAAGTAGAGGCCATTTTTCCCCTTTGTGAAAGAGTAGGATATTCTTTTCACCTAATGGTTAGATGTTAAGGGATAGAGCTTGGTTATCGTTTAAGGCCATTTCCAATGAGGGTGACCAGACAGCAAATGTGAAACCTCGGGACGGGGGTGGGGGGTAAGAGGAGTCTATCTAAGAAAAAGACCCCAAAATGGGGACTGTCCCTATAAAATCGGGACCCCTGGTCATCCTATTTCCAATGATTCTTAATCAGTCCTAAAAACAGTGTTGGTGATTCAGAAACAGAATAAGGGACTCCAACCTTTGAATGTACAACATAGTAATCCCAGCATTGTTTAGAAGTGACTGATGATGAGCCTGGGTTTCTTGCCAAAGTTTTTTGTCTATCCCCATCTCTTTTACAAGGAGAGTTTGGTGGAGGGATTCACCTCTAAACTGGACCCTCTGATCTACCTGCATGAGTTGTACTTGAATAGGAGCTTAGATGTAAATAGTGAGAGCAGAGAGACTACTGAAACCAGACACACACAGAAAGCTGCTCCAAGCTGAATACAGTACTTGTTCAATCCTGGATCATTCACAATAACATACCACTACTGTTAACGTTCAGACATTTTAGGGTGTAATCCCGACTCCATTCTAGTCAACAGGAGTTTTGCCATTGACTTCAGTGGGGCCAAGATTTTACACTATGCTGATGACAACATAGCACATGGATCCTCCCGTATGAAGATCCATGCAGTAGGGGTTCAGTTTCCTTAATCGTTACAGTACTTTTTCTCCTTTTCTCCACTCCAGGCCAGTCCATAAACCTGGGCTCAGCAGAGGAGGAGCTGAGATGTCTCCGTGAAGCACTAACAGCTCCAGACCCCGAGGCTCTGTTTCAGGCATCTTCCAAAATGGCCAGGGTAACTGACTCAAAAAGCTTGTGCGGATGTGCGAGTGACCGGGCACCGTTCATTTGACATTTGCTCTTTCATGATGCCTTTCCGTACTCAGAGCGAGGTGTGGGAGTGGGGCGTTGGCTGCTAGTAACCAGCAAGATGCTTTTCATAGATGTGTGCTCTGAATGCCACGTAAAAACCAGATTCCACAGAACGTTGCACGCCCATGAAAATGCGCACGCGGATGCACACGCATGTACCTATCCAGCAGGGCCGGCTCTTGCTTTCTCACTGATCCAGAGCAGTGAAGCACAAAAAATAATGAAATAAAAGAGCCCCCATGCCGCCCTAAGATTGGCCGGAACACCGCCCCTTGCAATCTGCCGCCCCAAGCACAAGCTTCCTCGGCGGGTGCCTGGAGCCGGCCCTGCCATCCAGCCATCCAGGAGAAAAACTGTGTTAGTGGAACATCAAGCTGAGAAACCACCCAGGATTCATTCCGTCACCTTGTGGGTTTGCCTTCGCCGATATCTGTGTGCACGCCTCTCTTGACTGACTTCTATATGCTGTAAAAAGATGCAGTGTATGTAAGAGACTACAAAGGGAAACTTACCTCCTGCATATCCAGTACAATGTTGTGCTAACTATGCAACAGAGTCTTTGCCTCTAACCTGATATCATTAGTGTAGAAGACAAAAATGTAGTCTATAGACTAGAGAGAGAATTGTAATCCCAAATGGCGAGCTAGACAGGAGGCTAATTCACCATTTGCTGATGCAGGTATATCTTTTTTTCCATTTTTAAAAGTGCTGGAGCCAAACATCATTGCGGTCTCTCCTGTTTTTGATTTGTTCCCAGGTTGTTAGTGAGTACTTTCCCTCCGAACAGGCCACAGACTTTATTGCGGCCACATTGGGTGGTCTGCTGTCTGCTAGCCCCACCTGTGCCACGGCAGCTGGACTATGGATGAAGATCATCCTGAAGGAGCGTGGAGATGCCATGCTGGACAAGGTAAAACTGGGAACTGGAGAGTTTTTCTGCCTAAACTCCAGGCTTTTTGATCTTTGCCCTCATGTGTAAGGAAGAAAAATCTTGCTGTTTCTCCCCCTCGGATATAGAGTCGATTCCATCTCTGTTCCTACCCTAAGATAGGCAATGGCAGAATCAATAGCAGTAGACCGAGATAATCCAAGGGAAAAGGAAGATGGTTGGTTCTTTATTGGTCTAGCTTGTTGCCACAGTATTCAGCCAAGAAAGGCTTGAGAAAACAGACTCTGGGGAAAATACAAGAAGACAGAATGACTGGCACTTGGAGGCCTCCAGGTATTAGGAGGCCTATGGCTAAGGGCTACATGGATTAAAAAGAGCACTGGGCTATTGCCACCCTCTTGCCAGGTTTCTGAGCCTGGCCTCCAGCCCGAGCAGGAACAGCTCCACTTTTAGCCCCATCGTGCAAGCCCCACAGGCCCAGGTTGACCTGAGCTCTGAAACTCACTGCTGTGGGATTTTTTTGCTGTGTAGACCTACTCTTTAAGAAGAGAAGGAAGGAGGGAGAAAACTCTAGTGTCTTTGGGATCCACTATTTATATGCCTTATTCTGGAGCCCAGTCCATCAGGGCTAGATGAAAGGAGCACTCCACAAATCTTCTAACAAGGCTGGTGAAAGGCCTCAGGACAGGGAACCCTCGCAGCAGAACTGCCATGTTTGCACAGTGTTTTGAAGATGTGAAGGGCTAGGAATGAATATGAGAGGTAGTCCCCTGTTCATAGTCCCAGGCATTTACACACTGTCTTTAAAGCACTTGCATATTTTGTACTTGTGGTTGTTGATGAGCTCTGCATTCTTTGAGGCAAATGGTCAGATTTGGCTGCTTAAATCACAGCTGCAAAATCTGGGCAAGCAAAGCTGCCTTTTGTGCATGTGAACTGGTTTATGTAATGCATAGCTGGGCACCACCACATTAAATTACCTGGTATGTCTATGTGTGTGTCAGTGTTAATTTTTACAGCCGTGTGTGGGCACTTTGTGTGGGCTCAAGTTACGCAGACGTATTTGAACATTTGCTTCTTGAAGTGAGGCATTTCTAAAAAAGCAGCAAATGGCTAAATAAAGGTTTTGATTCTGTAGACTGAATGGAGAGAAAGAAAAAGGGACATTTCTTTCTGGTTTTGTTCCTTCCAGGTGCCAGATATCCTGGCTATACTATATCGCCACATGCCTACTATCCAGGAGGGCAGCTTGAGGCAGTTCCTGGTGGAGGCAGTGTCCATTCTAGCTCACCATCACCAAGAGGCAGTGATCTCCAGCCTCCTCAGCAAACGTCTGCCGATGGACAGGTATATACCGCTACCTATTGCATTCATCTTGGTAAAACATGGATCCCACAGCTTTACTAGGAGATGTAGGGCTTCATTTAAGCCGCAAACAGTTTGGGATCATTCCTAAGGGTTAATAGCCTGGCTCTTTCTGCAGGAAGGTCCAAGAACATGTTAAGGTGGGGTGCGGAGAGAAATTAAGTGTCATTCTGTTTCCATTCATGAATAGCTGCTTTGACATCCTAAAGATGTATCTTTACTGGTATAACTGGAGTGTATTGTTGGAAACATCTACCTCTCTAGACGCCTGAACTGAGCTCACTCTGGAAATGAGCAGTGGCTGTTGGTTTCCTGGTAGCATGACAGCTTCAGGTGCAAATCCCTGGCTGATTGCAAAGACTAGGGCCAATATTATCATCAGACCTCTGCTTGGTATCAGTGAGGGTGTGGCTGCTAGAGCAGAGTTGCCATCCTTGGTACTTACAAGTGGACTGGAAGCAGATCCATCATTTCATTTCAAGATCCCTAACTGAGGTATCAGTTATCAGTGCTGGAATCTAAGACCATAAGAACAGCCATACTGGGTCAGACCAAAAGGCCATCTAGCCCAGTAGTCTGTCTTGCGACCGTGACCAGTGCCACATGCCCCAGAGGAAATGAACCCAACAGGTCATTGTCAAGTGATCCATCCCCTGTTGCCCAGTCCCAGCTTCTGGCAAACAGAGGGTAGGGACGCCATTTGTGAAGGGGACCTAGGATGGCCATGAACATTCGTTCTCATAGTTGTATGTCCATCTAGTAGGAATCTGGCTTTTCTTTCATCCACTTGCCTTCCAAACCCTAGATCTTTGGGAGCCACATGCTCATGATTCCATATTGACTGGGAAGTGGAGAAAACAGGAAGTGAGGTTGGCGCTCTGTGTCCTGTCCTTCTGAAGTCTAGTATTAATGGTTAGGCTGCAGGAGGACTAGGTCACTTAACTTAGTTCTGTAACTGGAAACTCAATATTTAAACATGAGGAGCACTAAAGGAGGACAGGACTCCTAACTCTCTCATCATAGGCAAGGAGAACATTTGGTCTTTGCTAAAATATGACACATTCAGGGTGAGCCACAAAAGCGTCCAGGGCTCACCTGTAACTTCTGTTAAACTGCAGTGACACCGCTGAGCAGTGGAGATCTCTGGGGGGAGATCCCTTGCTTGCCACTCAAGTCCTACGAGCCCTAATAGAGAAGATAAAGACTCCAACAAGAACAGAAGGCAGCATCACCTCAGAGACCGAAATTGACAGGCATTTGGCAGCTGCTGAACCTCTCTTAGTAAGTTAGATGGCAGACACGTCTTTCAGGCTTTCCTGTGCCCTGCGATAATCCTGCTGATGGAAAGCTGGAAGTGTGGTATAATATTGCTGTGTGGGCACTTCTCCTCTGATGGACTGTTTCCCTGAGTCCAGCTCTGCTGCCTGTGGAACAAATACGGCAGTTTTAGATACGTTACTGATTTACTTAATACTATCTGGCCATTAGAAAGTCTTGGGAGCAGGTTTCTTTGCAAATCTTCCTTTGGACTCACAGCATGCCTTGGGAGGTCATACACATTTGTACAGATGTGGGAAAGTGAGCCACGAGTTAAGCAAGTTGCTCGCTGTCATTCAAGTTACTGGCAGAAGGGAGAATTTCGTACAGCAGATATCAGATGGGGAGAGAGGGTGTGATGGTGTTGGGAAGAGATCTCCTTTTTTACCATGCTCTCCTTTCAGGCAACATGTGCCATCTCTGAGGTGGTGTCAGCCCTGCAGTCGAGCAAAGCTGTGCGGGAACTGCTCCCAGAGTTGTTTCCTCTTCTCCTGCAGCAGGTCAGCCAAACCCTCGGACAAAAGCTGCCTTTGCCAACGAGAAGCAGCCCGAGAGAAATCCGAAAAGGGCTACAACTTACTGAGGGCAACCCTTGCCGGTAATTAGAAGGAAGGGAGAGAAACCAAGAGAATTCCAGTAGAGTTGTGTGACGCTCTCCAGGAGTTCCCAGGGTTACGAGGCACCTTACCACCACGTGCCCTTCGAGTGAGGAAGTCTTGTCTGTGCCTGCTGTGGGTCAGTTCCCTGAAACTACCAGGCTCTGGCAAAACAAACACTGCCACCCAGGCCTCCTCAGACCTCAGTCTCTTTGTACAAGTTAATGACAGGCACACACCCACCCCCGAGTCCTCTGACCATTCCGTATAGTGTCCAGCCCTTTATCCACTGAACTCCCACAGAATTGTCAGGCCTGCTGTTCCCAATGGAACAGTACACACCAGTTTATTACTTCTACTTTAGACTCTGTACTCGATACTTAGACGCTGTACTGCAAAACACACAGCACTTAGATATATTTCTAGTGAAAACAAGAAGGGAGATTATCAAAGAACAGAGATTCCAGTGACCGTCAGTAAGAATGCAAGCAAAAAATGGTTACATTTCAAATGAAATCATAACCTGCTCCTAGAAACTAAACTTAACCAACAGGTTAACCTCCTGTCTAAAGATGTTTCTCACCCAAAGTTCTCAACCAAGCCTGATCGCGACCCCTCTTTCATGAAGCAAACTCGCGGTCCATCTACTTCCTAAGTGAAAGATGTCCCCCAAATAGACTAGAGCAAACCTTTGATGTGCACCCCAAAATTGGGTCCCCACCCCCTGTCTACTTCCTGCTACTTTTCTTTCTTTAAAGTTCTCACAGTCCTTCTCAACTGAATGTACATGAAGCATGTAGGGTTCACATGTAAACAAACAGATGGATAAACATTTCTTGCCTGAAAGAAAACCATTTTGTCACCTTTCCTGGTGACTAGTCCCGAGACACAGATCCTAAGAATGTAATTTTCAATGCATATCCATGACTCTTTACACAGCATCTGTACATGCGTTTCACAATGATCTTGGTGACATGGGCTTTTATTTGAGACTCATGGGGCAATCTTTTAGTGAACTAGAATGTACGTACCAGGCCCCTCGGGACCCACTCTGTGCCCCTTGCCAGTTAACACTAAGATTCCTGAGTCCTCAGTTGACTTCAGCTCTGGTAGCACATTAATGTACATTTTCCACCAATCTCACAACATGATTAGTTTCTCTTCTTGTTGTGTTTCTTTATTCCGTGCCAACAAGGTGCTCAAATTACAGACTTCATGGTTTTATAATGTCTCTGAATTTTCCTAGGAAACCAGGATCTCAGCTCTGTTCACGGATGGGCAGCAGGTATCAAATAAACATAAGGAAGTACTACTTCACACAACACACGGTCAACCTGTGGAACTCATTGCCAAGGGATGTTGTGAAGGCCAAAAGTATAACTGGGCTTTTTTTAAAAAAAGAATTAGATAAGTTCATGGAGAACAGGTCCATCAATGGCTATTAGGCAAGATGGTCAGGGATGCAACCCCAAGCTCTGGGTGTCCCTAGGCCTCTGACCGCCAGAAACTGAGACTGGACAACAGGGATTGGATCATTTCATGATTGCCCTGTTCTGTTCATTCCTGCTGAAGAAGCTGGCATTGACCACTGTTGGAAGAGAGTGTACTGGACTAGATGGACCATTGGACTGGCCCAGTAAGGCTGATCTTAGGTAGTGGCCACAGTGGGTCAGGTTTTCAAGATGGGTGCCTCAGTTTTGTCCACAAAACTTGAATTTGTTCAGATGGATGGGTACCTAGCTATGTGATTGCAGGCGCTGCAGACACGAGTATATATTCTGCTCATGCTGTTGGCCCATGTGCAGGCCCATTTTAGGTACCTATATGTGACGGGGTGGTAGGCTGTGCCCCGGCCTCTTCCATGGACACACACTGCTCCAAGTCCCTCCAAAGTGTTCTAGGGATGCCTGCTCCTGAGATCCTGGTGGTAAGGGCCCTGATGACTCTTTGACCGCAATGGATGATCTTAAGTCACCTTTACGCTTGACCTTTGTTTTCTTTCTCCTCCCTCTTGTCTATACTTTCGTGTCTAGGTTTCTCCAGACCCTTTACATATATTTCCTCTTTACCTGGCCCTTCAGGTTTTATTTCCACCCTTCTGGGCCTCCATACCTGCCTTGGTGTCCCTGTTAGAAAGGGATTCCAGTCCATGCCCAGTAGAAGGCAGTGGGGCAATCCATCCACTACCGCTACATGTTTCTGCCTAAACTTCCCCTTAATATTCAGAGTCCTTAAAATTGGGCAGAATTTATCGTCCCCATGGACACTGGGCAGAATTTATTGTCCCCATGGACCTGGTATTCAGTTTTGATCCTACCTCTGGGAAGTATCCAGTGGGGTTTCACTAACTCCTGCCTGATTAGCAAACAGGATGAAGCTGTGTCCATTAGTCCCTTTGCTGGCTCCTCCCTACCCAGACCGATACGGTAGGTACTTTCTTTTTTCTTTCCTGCCTGGGAGTCTTGTCCCAACCACAAAACTGGGCAAACCCACAGTCCATTTTCGGACAGTCTCTTTTTAGATGTCCTTCACGTCCATGGCGGAAGCACACTGTAGGCCAAGCTCCCACTACAGTTCCTTGAGGCTCCTCCCTCTTCTTCTTGCTGCCCTTCCCAGCTATAGGCACTCTGGTCCTTCTCAGATCTAGTCCCTTAAACCACTGACTCACTCTGGGAATGTCCGCCTCTGCAAATTCCTCTCACTTTAACTGTGGGGTCCAGATGAACTGGCTGGCGCCACAGAACCCGTCCTCGGATATGCTCAGGGAGACTCTGAAGAAACTTCTAGAATCATGCACTCCATGATCTCCCCCACAGTCTGAGTATCTGGCCTTACCAATGAGTGGCCCAATCTTTTAATTCCTGTCCAAATGCACAGAGGCATAATCCCTCAATCCATCTTTCAACTCTACATTTCTGGCAGTACTTTTCTGTGGACAGGCCCCACCTCGTCCAGCATGGCTGCCTTAATCATGTCATAATCTCTTGCCTGCTCATCACTAAAAGCCCTGTATGTGCTTCCCCGGTGAAATAGGGTGTCAGTTGAAGGGCCCACATTGTTCTGTCCCTAGGAGGTCTCACTGCTGCTCCTTGAAGAGTAACCAAAAACACATCGGGGTTGTTCGCAGGTCCCATTTTACAGTCTGATCTCCTGTGCCTGGTTTCCATTTCCTGTCACAGGACTCACCAAACTTTGGAGGAGTTGTTGGCAGACCTGGGCTTGCTCCCGTATAAATTCCTGACGGCTCTTTTGCTGTTAAACCTACCAGGCAAGGAAAGGCTGTTTTTCTGCCTGGTGGGATTGTTGGAAGGTCTGTCGGGTCTTCTACACCAGTGGTCTCCAAACTGGGGTGCGCGGGATGATCCCGGGGGGAGCGTGGCATTAGTAGCGCCGCCGGACAGCACTCTGCCTTATTTTTCCTTCGGCGGCAGCTCTGCACGTCCACGGCTGGTGCTCCCCTCTCGCGGCCCGCCTGCGGCAGGTCTTCCATCGGTGGCGCGTCTGCGGCAGGTCACTCTGCGGGTGCGTGAGCCAAAACGTTTGGAGACCACTGTTCTACACCAGCAGTTCTCAACCGGGCCGGTTTTAGCGGGTCTGCCAAGCAAGGTTGGCTTTAGACTAGCTGGGGCTCAGGGCAGAAAGCTGAAGCTTTGAGCCCAGCCGGGCTGGAGCCCTGAGGCCCAGCACCTGCACTAAAGCCCCGAGCCCCTGCACCCTGTGGGGTTAAAATCCGGAGCCAGGAGCCCCAAACGCTGATGCCTGGCAGGGCAGAGGCCTGGAACTGGGCCATGGAGTATTTCTAGCATGTTGAGGGTGGGGGGAGGCTCAGAAACAGAAAGGTTGAGAACCCCTGTTCCACACTTCTCTTTGCTGCTTCATCACTTGTTTCAGTGTTCCCTCCATCACCGGACTGCCAAACCTCTACACCGGCTTCTCCAACAGGCTCTCCATTTGCATAGATAACAGGGAAATCCCTGATGAGCCCCCAGCTGTGACAGAGAGGGGTGTTGCACCCCCACATCTTCCACAAACACAGTCCGCGTTGAGACTTTTTCCTTCTAAGCACCAACATATAGTCTATTTAATCCCCCTACCAATACATAGCACCTTTATATTGTATCTCAACTTTCTAAACTCTTCTCCAAAAGTCGGGTGGGGGGTAAGGTGTTTCCACTCAGAGACCTCACTTTGTCAGGCTCTCCTAGCTTTTTGTCTTTCTGTTTCTCTTAGGGTGACCAGACAGCAAGTGTGAAAAATCAGGACGGGGGTAGGGGTGTGGGGTGGGGGGGAGGGAATAGGCACCTGTATAAGATAAAGCCCCAAATATCAGGACATCTGGTCACCCAAGTTTCTTTCTCTGTCTGTTCCCCTCAAAGGGCTCCTGCCCATGTCCTTTTACACAGTTTCCCTGTTAATGGAATGATTGGTTCCTTGACTCACTAGCCCCAATCTGACCTTGTAATCAGGTACACCTCTCTCCAATTAGGCCTTCTGTGAGGAACGGAATTAGTAGGAATAGTGACCAGAGTGCTGACTCAAGTGCAAACCCTCAGCACTCTGTCACCTCATATCTGGAGATATGACCCCAGAATGTCCATTAGTGATCACCACACTCGCTGCCCCCTGTTTCTGGGTCCTGATCATGTACCTTTTCCATATCACTTTACTCTGCTAGTGCCCATAGTCCTTGCAGAAAGAGAAAAAGGACTGCAAAATTTTGTCCCTAGCAAAACTAGTCCTATGAGATGTATGAGACTAAAACTTACCTCCCAGCATCAAGTCGTTCCAGGGACACTGGTGTCCAGGACATTGCCAATGGATGAACTGCCCATTGAACAGCAGACCTGAGAAGTAACCGGGGCTTCCTGACTCTCTGTTCAAGCTGCACCTTCCTCCTGATTGCTGCAGTTCTGTGCCTCTCTTTCCCCAGGCTTTCTATCAAAGCATTCGAGTCTGTGCTTTTCAAGGGTGGGAACGAGAGACTGGTGAGAGCGCTCAGGAAGCAGAGGACTTGGACTCTTGTGGAAAACCCCAAGACACACCATGAGGGAGTGTGTCTGCTGGTGAGGTAAGAGATCTAGGAGGCATCATTTTATCCTTGGGAATGAGTAGCCAATAGAGTGGCTGAGAGGGAACCTCCCGTTTATAGCTTTGTGGGCGGGGGGTGCGGCGGTGTCCTGGGTGGAAACACACAGCTCCCACGCCTAGATATCAGAGCTGTATGCTCAGAGCAGCTGAGTTTTTTTGAAGTGTGCAATCTAGCCCATGAGCGGTTTCTTTTGTCTTCCAGGCTTCTGCTAAGATCTGGACTCATAACACCTGAGATCATACAGAGCCTCCTCCCCTGGGTGAATTCCCCCACAGAAAACCACCGAGTCACCAGCACAGCTTTCCTTGCCCAGGTAAGACACAGGGCTCTGAAGAGTAGTTTCACCATTAGACTGTTGTCTGCCTTTCTTTCGGGAGTTGTACAGTTCTGTTCATAGGAGTAATTGTCATTTTAGACAGTAGAATAGGTCCTCCTTTACATGGAAACCTCACCAGGAACTTCACGATACCTTTCGGAGTCCTTCTCTCTCTGTGGTTTTTATTGCCGTCATTGCCTATACTAGCTACACAACCACAGGTGCTGGCTGAGAGAGATACGGACAGAGTTGGGATGACTGGACCTCTTCTGCCAAGTCCTAGTGCTGATCCTAACCAACAGCTCCTGATTTTGGTTTCGCTCAGCAGATCTTCTGAATGAACCTAGTGTCCTAGTACTACCAACCAAGCAACCTACAACTACATTAATGTCTATCTTAGGTTCTCATTACTCTAGTATCTGAGTACCTCCAAACTCTTTAATGTCTGTATCCCCACCACACTCCTGCGAGGTAGGGAAGCACTATGTTTCCTATTTTACAGGCAGGGAACTGATGCACAGAAGGGCTAAGTGACTTGCCCAAGGTCACACAGGAAGTCTTTGAGGGAGCAGGAAATGGAACCTGGGTCTCCTAAGTCCTAGGCTAGTGTGATACCTGCCGCAGCATTCTCCCTTTCCACAGCCTTCCTCCAACATCTGCATCATATTTCCCACTTATGCTAAGCAACTATCTTCGGGGCTCATCCGCTTCTAAGAAAAACAACCTCTCTGTGCCTGTGATGGGCTGTACCTGAGCTTTGAGGCTCCTTACAAGAGGCCCCGTGGTCCTACTACACCCTGCCCCAGGAAAAGAGCCCCCAGTCTGGGTCTGTCTAGAGAGGCTTCATGAAAGCAGCCAATCCAAGCCCATGAGGCTCGGCTAAAAGGAGCTGAAGGGCCTTAGCAGGTCAGTTCCTGGCAGGAACTGGAGGGGCAAGAAAGGGCGCTGCTCTCTGGCCACAGAAATTCAGGGGACAGCCAGAGTTTGATTCTGGCAGCCTTTACTTAAGCTGGGTTTTCAGGAACAGAGTCCCGAAGAACTTTAACCCTGAGGTGAGGGTGAAGCTAAAAATGGCCGGTAGGAAGAAGCGACAACGAACTGAAATCAAGCAGTGCCTAGCTCCTGTTGATAGGATCCATGGTTTGGAACCCAGAGTTAGGGGCAGGCCCAGGTTCCCCTACCACCAACAGTGGCATAAGCCCCATGGAGGGGACAATGCTAATGGAGAGCTTGAACAAAGGGCAGAATGTAAAGGACCCAGAGTTGGGGCTGGAGACCCAAGTGAGGGCAATGGGATTGTTCTGGACTACCCCAGAAGGGGTTCGTTTGGACTTTGGGACTCAGCCAGAGGCCTGAGCCACAGAAGGCTCACTGAGGACGGCTGGCAGGGTGCACCAGGGGTGAGAAAAGGACTGTGATACCATACCCAGCCACTAAGAGGCTCTCAAGAGGTGAGTGGATCCCTATTCTAGTGCCCAAAAGGAAAGCTCCATGTTTTGTAGACCTTTCTCATTTGTGTGGAATACTAAAGTTACAGTGTATTATGTGCCAAGTATCAGAGGGGTAGCCATATTTGTGTGTATCCTCAAGACTGGGGCTGTAGGAGGACTCCTTGTTGTTTTTAGCGTATGACATGTCTGCTCAAATTCTATTCCCAATCTTAATGATCCTATTGGGGCTAATGGACAGGTTGATTTTCTTTCAGCTAATGAGTGATCCAATGCTCAGGGAGAAGAAGTTCCTGAAGCCAGTCTTACGGATCTTGGAAGAAAGGTCACATGATAGGAACAGCATTGTCCGGCAGATGGCTGTGAGAGGCCTGGGAAATTTAGTCTATGGGGCACCTGAGAAGGTAAGAGAGAATCCTGACTAGAATGCAGCATAACTAGAGAAACCAAGGGAAATAGTTCTTCGGAGTTTACAGAGGCTGCACACAATGCACTAGGCCAAATTCTGCTCTCTCACATACCCGAGTAACCTCTTTGCAGTCAATACAGGGCAAGCTAGATCCTTTGCTAAGCTGGGCATAAGCAAACAATCTGTGCACTTTAATATGACCATGTGTAAATGTCTCCATCTAGGAATAAAAAATGCAGGCCTTACTTACAGGATGAGAGACTCTATCCCAAGAAGCAATGATGCTGAAAACCACTTGAGTCATGGCAGAGAATCAGTTGAACATAAGGTGTCCCAATGCGAAGTTGTGGCCAAAAGGGCTGAAATGATCCTTAGAGGCATAAAGAGAGGAATCTTGAATAAGAGTAAAGAAGTTCTTTTCCCTCTGAATATGACGCTCATGTGAGCACTGCTGGAATGCTGTGTCCAGATCAGGTCTCCACAATTCAAGAAGGATGCTGATAAATTAGAGAGGATTGAGAGGAGTCACAAGAATTCTCAAAGGATTGGAAAAGATACCTCTAGTGAGAGACTCAAGGAGCTCAATCTATTTAGCCTTACAAAGAGAAGGTTAAGGAGTGACTTGAGGACAGTCTATAACTACTCACATGGGGAACACATTTTGAGAATGGGTTCTTCCCATTAGCAAACAAAGGTATAAGAAGATTCAATGGGGGAAAATGAAACTAGACTAATTCAGACTGGTAATAAGGCATTGATTTTTAATGGTAATTTTAATTAACCATTGGAAGAATTTACCAAGGGTTGTAGTGGATTCTCTGTCACTAGCAATTTTAAAATCAAGATTGAACGTTTTTCTAAAAGATACACTCTAGTTCCAACAGAGACTATTTCGGGGAAGTTCAGTGTTATGCAGGAGGTCAGGCCGGATAATCACAAGGGTTCCTTTTGGCCTTGGAATCTAAGTAACTAGGAATCTAATGTTAGGATGACACAGGTGTATTATGGCACCAAGTTTGGCTCATTGTAGCTCGAACCTGGTCTGAAATATAGCTATAGGTCTCCGGGGGTGGGAGGGGGAGATAAAATTCCCACAGCTTCATAACTGCTAAAGAAAATGTATTAGAAGTGTGATCAGTGATCAGTGTTCTTTAATGTCATATTTTTGTCCAGGTGAAAAAGCACAAGAAGTTTCTTATGGTCATACTGATCAGGGCCTTAAGTGACCCTTTCAGTTCTGAAGTCATTGGCGAGAGCATGAAAGCAGTGGCCAAAGTCCTGAAGGAGCTGAAAGAGAAGGACATAGGTTCTTCCTTCAGAGACCTCACCCAACAGATCCGGACCTACTTTGACAACGTATGTGACCAGAACTCTCCAGCCCCAGTTCAAGCGATCTTGATTAGACTCCATTTACTCCCTGGGCATTGCTCATGTCAGAGTGAAGAGATGTTTCGGCCCCAGGGAAGAGGGGTGTTTTACGGAGGAGGAGAACATTAGGAGGATGGGGATGACATCCCTGCTCCCACAGTCTCCCCCTTCTGTTCTTCTTTCTTGCCACTGAGAACCTCAAAGAAAGTCTGAATACTAGATTAGATAGCTAGATAACCATGAAAAGGGGGTTCCAAGGTACAATAGAGGGTGTTGGGCCTGCTCTATACCATTTTTATGTGAGAGGGTTGGAATGATTCCGTTTTTGCAGAGAATTTTGAGATTTCAAATTTTGGTTTTGTTCCTATTTGTGGGACTCCCTCTCCCCAAACTTCAAAACTCTTTGTGAAACGGAATTACTATTCTCAACCGAGCTCTGTTGAAAGCCTTAGGTCCGGGCAGTCTGCTCTCGGTGCTGGGAACCCAGGTGCTGGGAACCCAGGAAACTGTGGGAGCTAGAAGTGCCAGGGAGTTGAAAATTTGAGAGCCAGGGTCCCAGACGCTGTGGGTTTGGAAGCCCATGATCCCAGTCAGCCTGCTAGATCGGCTTCCAAGGAGCTGAATGGGTGCACTGTCAAGACAGCAGGCAGGTTTCTAAGGACCCCTGCCTGGCTTCTGGAGGAATTTCATGAAAATGGAACTGTCGCTAAAATAGTTTGATGAATCAGCAAATTCAAATCAAAAATTCGTTCATGAAAGTGTTTCCGATTAGCTGTAGTTGGAATCCCTCAACTTTAGCGTAGAAGAGATGGCTGTGCGAGGTACGTGATGTGATTGTCCCTTAGTTACTAACTTGTGGGGCTTTCTTGGCTGTAGGAGGACGATGCTCTTCGTTTATTGTCCTTTGTCCTATTTGGCATCCTGGCCCGCCTGACCAAAAGAAAATGGAAGGGCTATTTCGCCGAGCAGGTTCGACAGAGCTGGGTCACACTTCTGCTGCACCTGCAAGACCCGAACCCCAGGGTTTCAGTGGTAAGACCGAGAGTGACTTATTTACTAAGCCAAAGGAATCTTCCTCCCAATGCCAGGGGAGCTCTGCTATTCCTGCCTGCTGTGGAGGCCCAAATTCTCCCCTCAGTTCATTGCCCTCCTGCTGAGTCAGTTCCCGCCAGGTTGCTCCATGGCTGCCTCACCAGAATCCAGGATAGGTCATGGGTCTGAGCCCGACAGCTCTCTATTCCTGTCTGTCTCTGCACCCCAGGCCCCTGCCTCCCCAGAACAGAAGAGAGACCTGTGAAGCAGCTTTCATAGGTAGATCTGTTCCAAAAAGACATTGATGCTACCTCTAGGTTGCAGTGGAAGCTCTCCCCTCTATTAGTCATTCCTGCATGTTTTCTGCCAATTACATCCAGATGAATCCCTTTTTATCCTGGAATAGATGAGCAGGCAAGCAGACGAGTTCCCTTTGAATGACCATAGCACTCAGTAGGGAACAATTAAATGGTGTGACACGCTTTCTTTTTTTCAGGAATGCAGAGCTACGTTTCACCTCTGTGTCCCGTTTTTGGGACTGAAGAGGCTCCAAACTGCAGTGAATGAACACCTTGATAGCACAGCTGAGCTGAAGCCTGAGGAGCTCCAGGTGGACATTTGCAGACACCTTGTGAGTGAGCTGTTGACGTGTCTGAGATTCTTGACTGGAGTGGCGTGTGGTGGTGTAGAGGTGTGCGGGAGATGTGTGACGGATAATGGAAATAAGGGTCAGAGTGGGATATATGACTGAGGGTGATGGAAAATGTAAATCTGCCACAGATCCCCATTTTTCCCACGTCCACCCAGTCACCTGTTCTTTCTCTGATTTACTTGTGGCTCGTAAAAGCATGTGCTGGCAGTCAAAGGGCACTTCTAGCCAGAGAGAGCTCATGTGTCCCTGATTTCCTCTAGGCCAAAGAGAATGCCGAGCTGCTGGAGAACTTGTACAAAAGCACCATCACGTACTTCTGTAGCAGCTGGGAAGAGATCCGGGCAGTTGCAGCCAAGTTAGCTGGTGAGAGATGATGCCTAGTGTCCCTTTTGGTATTCCCATTGAGGGAGAGAGAAAAAAATCCCACCGTGCAGCCATTAATCTCTCTGTGCCTCAGCTTCCCATACATAAATGGGGATGTTAATATCCCTACCTCTCCAGTGTGGTGGTCGGAGGAAATCATGACTTGCTATAAAGTGCTTTGGGATTGTTGCAGGGAAAGCATGGTGCAGTCATTTAGTAGTAAAGGCTGGGACACTGTCTCGTAGGGCATGTTTACACTTGGAGCTGGGGGTCTAATTCCCAGCTTGATGAGACATACCCGCACTAGCCCTGAGTGCTAAAAATAGAGAGTAGCTGCGATGGCAGGAGCAGCAGGAAGTTTAAGCACCCCAAGTATGATCCCATCCAAACCTCAAAGTCGATTCTCAAGGTGGCTAGCTCCTCCCACTGCTCGTGCTGCTTTACCTTCTTTCTAATTTTAGCATGCGAGCGCTGTCCGAGCTAGAGTGGGCCTGTCCCATTGAACTGGGAGTGATCTCCCTCGCTCAAAGTGCAGACCCACCCACTACTCAGTGTTGTGTTGCTCAGTGCTCTTCACTACTACTTCATCATTGGGAGGCATGCAGCCCACCTGCCCTCAGCGCCTGCTGTTTCAGGTTCCTGGCCACACCACCTTGTCAAGGAGGCAAAAGGTTCCTCCGCTTTGGCCCTGTGCCCTCTTCTCCCAAGCATACCCAGGTGAGACAGGCAGGCGTTGTGCCCTAAGTCTCACCTATCAGTCACCTTGTGGGATCCCTGCTTAGAACTCACTTATTCCTGGCCCCAGTCCTTTGCTCAGACCACTAGACCAAGACACTAGCTTAGTATGTCTCCAATAACTGACAGCAGTGGCAAGAGGAACACAGACTCTTTAAAGCAAATGGGTTTTGTGTAAACATTCTTAAAAAAAAAAGTCTTTCTCATTCTCTTCAGTGTGGACTCTAAACTGCACTAGCATCCTCTTGCCCACAGCTCACCCTTAGGCCCACAGTAGGAGAGGCCAAAGACCTGTCTAGGGGCTGCTAATATCACTTTGCACTCAACAAGGGAAGGTTTTATTGTTGTTGTTTGTTTTCCATTGTGTATTTAGGCATCATCCTGGAACACACAGACAGGCAGCGTATGAAATGGCTGGACCTGGAACATCTGCTGATGTGTAAGTAATAAATGCAGCTGAAGTTCTGCTCATCCGTGAGTTCTAAAGGAATTTAGCTGACAAGCAGCTGTAACCGATAGCACTGGTGCAAAGTGCATCAGCCATACGTCAAAGGACAAATTCACTCTTGCCCAGTAGAAAGTCAGCTTTAATTTCCCCTGAAGGAGGAAGCTGCAGAGGGTGTGATGTGAGTCCGTGCATCTCCTGGTTGTCCTGGCAAGGCCCCCTCCGCAGCCAGTGCTATCCACTCTTTGGGCTTTATTGGCTCTCTGTGGACTCCCTAGGTGAGGAGAAATTGTAGCCACTTTCTGCTCCCCCAAATTTCCCACCAGCAATTTTTCTTCCAGTAGGTGCCCTGCATCCTGCACAAAGCAGCTTGGACCTGGCCTCTGTTCAATTCCAGGGTTATTGGAGCTCAGACAGTGGCTCCTAAATAGAGATGGAAAATAAACTTAAAAGTGGAAGCTATTGAAACAATGGACCTTCTTCCATTTACAGCAGAGTGGATGACTTTCTGGTCTAGTCAGGGTCTCCCCGCTTGTTGGGAGCATGGAAGGGAGCCAATGGAGGAAGCTAAAGCTTTCTTTGTATTGGAGAGCTTCTGTAGCGTGGTATTCAGAGGTAGTAAGTCTCCAGCTATTTCTGGCACAGGTTACAATATGAAAAGTGAGGCACATTCATCTCTCATGTCTTTTCCACCCCAATAGAAGGACTGAGCCTAGTTTCACATTTTACCATGTGATCATTCTGCTCTGGTACTTCAAGATTCTGTGATCACGCTTAGCTGTGATTTGACAGTCTGTATACTAACATGTTGTCCTGTGTCATTTCAGCTCTCCAGGTCCTCAAGAAAGACCCAAGTCCCTCTGTCCAGCTGGTGGCAACGGAGGTCATAAGTGACATCTGTCCTGGCCGAGTGCTTGGGGACTGAAGCGGAACGGAGACAAACAGAAGAAGGCGCTCCAGTAGTATAAGGGCCCTACCGTCAATCAAATGTTAACCCCACCCTTGGCCCTCGTAAGCCTTGCCCACCGGTCACTGGAAGTCCCAAGCCATGAGGTATTACTTCCAAGGTCAAGGCGGACAAATGACCGGAAGCAAGGTGTTTCATGTGACCCCTCTAAGAACTCCTCCCATTGTCCTCTACCAATCGGGATGGGTTTCGTCCTGATAGGAACGCCCCAAGAGAAGATTTGACCAATCAGGGGGAGTTCCGGGGCAGGATGACCTGTCTGGAAGTGGTTCGTGTGACCCCTCTAAGAATTCCTCCCACCACCCTCTACCAATCAGGAGGGGTTTCAGCCACTGGAAACCACCCCGAGAGGAGGTTTGACCAATCATGGGGAGTTCCGGGGTGGGGTGATCTGTCTGGAAGTGGTTTGTGTGACCCCTCTACGAATTCCTCCCACCACCCTCTACCAGTCAGGAGGGGTTTCAGCCACTGGAAACCACCCCGAGAGGAGGTTTGACCAATCATGGGGAGTTCCGGGGTGGGGTGATCTGTCTGGAAGTGGTTTGTGTGACCCCTCTAAGAATTCCTCCCACCGCCCTCTACCAGTCAGGAGGGGTTTCAGCCACTGGAAACCACCCCGAGAGGAGGTTTGACCAATCATGGGGAGTTCCGGGGTGGGGAGATCTGTCTGGGAGTGGTTTGTGTGACCCCTCTAAGAATTCCTCCCACCGCCCTCTACCAATCAGGAGGGGTTTCAGCCACTGGGGACCACCCCGAGAGGAGATTTGACCAACTGGGGGGAGTTCCGGGGTGGGGTGACCCGTCTGGAAGTGCTTCGTGTGACCCCTCTAAGAACTCCTCCCACCACCTTCTACCAATCGCGATGGGTTTTGGCTGCAGAGGACCGCCCCGAGAAGAGATTTGACCAAAATGGGGCAGGTTCTCGGATTGGGTGAACCGTCCAGAAGAGGGTCATGTGACCCCTCTAAGAACTCCTCCCAACGCCCTCTGCCAATCAGAGTGCAGCACCATCACCCCATAAGTCCCAGCGCTGGGCAGAGGAAGCCATCTCTTACCAAGAAGACATGTTTTAGAAATTGTGGAAAGGCTGAGAGGAAACATGGACTCCTTTACCACCCCCGTGAGACCTTCAGATTTTGTTTTAGCTCCGAGGACCTTTGGAGTTGTGTGGAGAAAGCGCTACAGCAGTGACAGTTCCGAGGAGGGCCCTTTGACTCAACCGTTGATGGCTACGTCGGAACCTGACCCCAAAATCCAAACCTTTGTGAGGCACCCCAGTGAGTGTGACAGCCTCTCATTGTCCATGCCCTAAAGTTGGAAGGCGATTGTGGCTTGGGGGAGTCACAAGGTGAACGGGAAAGATGGCGCTCAGGTAAATGAATGATTAAGAAGCGACTGTCGATCATGGGGGTGTAATGGGGTTCGGAATCGACCTGGCATTGCATAAATCTAAAAACAGGCAGTGGGGTGCTTACACTGTTTTTTTCTGAAAATCTCTCAACAGCTCGACGATCCCTTTCTAGAGGCCTTTGAGAAGTTGCACATCGGTAGCCCTGTGGGAGTAAATCCATCGCGCATCAGCTGTTTTTGCTCCTGTCTGAGACCCAGATCTCAAGAGGAAAATCCAGAAAAGGACAAAAATGGAAGAATGAACCAGCTCAGACTCCCTTATGGTAGGGGTCATGGCGTCCTTTGTTTCAGGTGGCTGTAAAAGATTGTGTTA
Source organism: Eretmochelys imbricata (assembly GCF_965152235.1). Lineage (NCBI taxonomy): Eukaryota > Metazoa > Chordata > Testudines > Cheloniidae > Eretmochelys > Eretmochelys imbricata. Next base: position 15,687,984 of record NC_135591.1, on the reverse strand, counting down.
AACCAGGCGATTAATAAAACTTATTTAAATGTGTGAGAATGAACGTGTCCCCCTCCATACTTGTGTTCATAAAAGACGGTCCCGGGAAGAGTCATGTCTCCACAGATGGCTCTGTTAAAGAAAATCTGTTAAACCCCCCGGAAAGTTGGGGGCTTTGACGGGGTCAATCTTCTTTTTCAAGTGGCCAAAAAGCATCATAAAACTTTAAATAGAAGACAGGTAGGAGCTTGGCTTTCACACCAGGATGCTTACACTTTACACAAACCAGCTCGAATACGTTTTAAAAGAACCAAGACCGTTCTTTCAGATGTGGACGCGCAATGGCAGGCAGATTTGGTCCGTATGCACTGGTTCTCCAAACACAACAGCGGTTTTAAGTACTTCTTAACAGTGATAGACGTTCTATCCAAATATGCCTGGGCCTTAGGCCTAAAAGACAAGATGAGTGGTGAGGTATCCAAGGCCTTTAAAGCTATTTTTAGCCAAGATCGCGTGCCTCAAAAATGACAAACTAATCGGTGGAAAGAATTTTGAAACAGACCTTTTAGCAGATTGTTGAAACGGCACAGCGTTAACGCTTTTTGTTACTGATAATGAAGTCAAAGCAGGGGTTGTGGAGCGATTTAACAGAACTTGAAAAAGATGTGGAGGATGTGGCGATATTTTACAGCCCATAACACCTTTCGCCACCTTGACCTGTTACCTGACTTTATGAAGAGTTACAACCAGAGCTTTTACTGAACTCTACGTACCAGACCCGCTAATGTTAACCCTTCCAATTCTCTGAAGATATGGAAACTGGTTGATAGAGATGGTTTTAAAATAAAACCGGTTGTTGCCCCTCTTAGAAAAGGCGACCACGTGAGACTCTCTAAAACCAAAGGAGCTTTTGAAAAAGGTTGTGAACAGACGTTTACCAATGAGATATTTATAGTGGATGAAGCCTTAACCAGGAGCCAGAGACCTGTATACCGATTAAAAGATTACGAGGGTGAGACAGTTACTGGATCTTTTTACCCTGAAGATTTACAAAAAGTAAACCCCAAAGGAGACAGGATTTGCCGGATCGAAAAAGTTCTAGCGGAGAAAGGAAAAGGGAGAAAAAAGCAGCTACTGGTGAAATGGTTTGCCGGGGGGACGGGGACGATAAGTTTACCAGCTGGGTGGAAGCTTCTCAATTTTGACGTTTAGACATGAACAAACAAAAAGATTCCTCCTGCAAAGACTGAGGGAGAGAAAAATGAGCGACGGCAGGTGTTACATGACTTTGACCAGCAATGCCAGCTCTGCAGTTTTTCCTCAAAACACCAGCTCGAACTTTACAATACAGCTAATTAAGCCCTTGGGTCTCCCGGGTGCCTGGAAGGTGGGGTTAGTGGAAATACAACACCCACACAGCTGGAACACTATCCGCGAGAACACCCCTTTTGAAATCACCTTTGAAGATATGGCATAGAGTTTTATCCTACGACGAGGTTATTACTCGTCCATACCCGAATGATTGGATCATATGAACAGTACCGTGGCTCGTCCTCCCCCACCGCCTGAGGTGGTCATGAACTATGACCCTGTGGGTAGAAAAGTTAGCCTTAAATCCGCTGATTTTACTTTTATGTTTTCTACCAGCAGGGAGCTAGCTAACATTCTAGGTTTGGGCCCCAAGCGCAGCGTCCAAAAAATTCCCCTTCTGGGCAGACATCACAGGGGGGGTTAAGTCCTTGTATCTGCACACAGTTATTGTAGAACACCAGTTTGTGAGGGACTTTTCTGTTCCCCTGTTACGCTGTGTCCCTGTCTGAGGAAGGAACAATGAGTTTGTCACCATCACCTACGATAAACCTCATCACGTTCCTGTCAGAAAACTCCACATCGATACCATTACCATTGAAATAAAGACAGATCAGAACAGATACGTCTCATTTGTTGAACGGAGTGGATGTGAAAATTAAACTGACGCACAGTAAAGATGCTTTCTGTTTAATGGGCAGTGCAGCCAAAGGCTTTAAATTGCGCATTGTATCAGCATCGCTTTTTGTGAAGAAAGTACGGATGGCCCTGAGCGTTCGTCTGGGGCACACGGAGTCCCTGCTTACCACAAATGCTAAATATCCCAAGGACCGTGTGGGAATGAAAGTGTTCAGCATCCCCGTGGGCAGCAGGGTCAATAACCAGGAGAACCTGTTTTTTGGGACAGTTACCCAAAATGCTTGTCCTAGGGTTTGTCCTATGCCTTGAGTGGAAGTTACACGAAAAATCCCTTTCATTTTAAACATTATGATATTAATTTTGTGGCCTTGTATGTGGATGGTGAACCAACCAAGCCTCTGCAACCAGACTTGGAGGCAGGATGCTGCGTGAGAGAATACATGAATCTGGTACAGACGCTGGTAAACACATGACAGATCGTTCTCTGTTAATCGACCGTGAGAAGTTTCCACAGGGTTACATCTTGTTTGCCTTTGACCTGTCTCCCGACCAGGAATGCGCCGATGGCTATTCCCTGATTAAAACCGGGAACCTGAGAGCAGAAATACGTTTTGGGAAGGCTTTAACCATCACCGTCAATCTGATCGTGCATGGGGTTTTTGACAACATCATAGAGAGAAATCAGAGGAGAGACGTTCTGCTTGACTATATGTGAACATGGACACCGTGCAGCTCTCGTGTGTCTTATCAAGGTGCCTTACACAAAAAAGAATTTCTTAGATGTGTTCCCTTGTGATTTGGCTCCCTGGCGACAAGCTGTCTCAGAGACCCCTAGGTTTGTATTGCACATCCACACAACCAACCTGGTGAACACTAGCTTGCCTTGTGTCTGGCGGAGCGTAACGTGGAGAGCTTTTAGACTCATACGGGCACCCCCCGAAGAGCATGTTGTTTCCTAAAAGCATTATGAAATTTTTAAACAAAAATGCCACAGGCATTGTGTTTCACAATAGACAATTACAAGACCCCCGCTCTGTCGCCTGCGACTATCACCGAGTGTTTTTCTTACATCATCGGAGCAAGTGTTTATCTTTTGACCGGATTTTAAAATTGTATTCTAACGACTTAGTGCAAAACGACCAGATGGTGATGAATTTTGTAAAAAATACAATTAAATTCTTGGGCATGCCTAGCCTTGCTCAAAATGTGTTTCAACAAGCCCAGACATGTGTATCTTGCAATGCTTTTTATAGCCAGGTTATCCAATATTCTCAGGCATAACAGACAATGTTTTGTTTGGCATTATCCAACACATTTTTTATAAAGTAACTTTTCCCACAGTTGCTAGGCCCCACGAGAATTGCAGAAAAGGGGTGTTTCCACCTCGTATCCATTTTAAAATCCGTAGGGCAGGGTTTTAAACCCTTCTCCTAGGACCCTCTTGTTGTAAATGACTTTCTGTGTTTTCTTAAGGGTTTTGGTCTCTATTTACCACTGATTTTTGTTCCTTACGATAGAGGGCTGCTGCACCTCTCTCTTTTTTGAGGTGTTTTCTCGCAGGCCCGTGCAATAGTCCAGGACTAGATCTTTCAAACTGTCAAAGTTGATCTTTTGACAGTTTGCCAAGTTCAGGGTAATACCTTTGACTTTCATACAGGCCTTTCCTCCCGACAGCTTATACCCGTATGTTTTCGGGCCTGCCGACACAAACTCGGTGATGTGTTGATCTGGCGGGATCTCACTCGTGAGGGAATTTAGAAAGAGTTTAGCGATTTGGCATTTAGCGGGGTTAAACCTGATCTCGTGTTGGCACAAACGCACGCCTTCTTCCTGGTAGAAATCGTTCATGTCCTTATTTTGTTTTTCTTCGTCTGTGCACCAGCTGGGGTACCCTGAAGCCTCTTGTTTCTGGTGGAGGTGTCATTTGATGAAGTCTTTTCAGAGTACATCAGATTTTTCATTAAAAAGCCAGATTTCATCTATTTTTGCCACCGCGTACCCCTTCGCTATGGCCGTGTTCAATTCCACCGTGCACCAAGTCCCCAGGATGGCCCTCTCCTCGTCAGTATGGATGCACATCTCCCACTGCTCGGTTTCCGCACAGGTTCGGCATAGCGGGAACATAAGCTTGCCACCCACTCTGACAGGTAACAATGGGAAAAAGAAGCCTTGTGTGGGGTACACTTTAACTTTTGCAATTCCAAAATAATTTGCAAGGGGTCCAAATTTGTCATAAACTATATCAGAGTGTTCGAGAGGGTATTCTTTGGTTTTCTTTACAAAAGGGTAGAAGCTGGTAAAATCATAAGAGTGGATTTCTTCCCTGGAGTTAAGTTTGTAATATAGGTGCATAGCGTTTGTCCTTCCCCCAAAAAGAGCATCCCTAGGCACGAGAGGCTTGGGCAACTGGGCTCAGTTTAAAAAACCTGCAAGCTCCCTGTCTGTTTCTTTCATCACTTCCCACTCTTGCTCCCAAAGAGTCCTCACTACAAAACCAAGTTGTTTCAGATAGTCGGTCTTGAGCTGCGTCTTGTAATAAAGAAACCCAAAAGTTGTCCCCGTCATAGGGTTTTGTGCTTTTTCACAATGACAGGTGGCACAAGCGTGGAAAAGAACACCCGTTAAACTCTAAGGCTGTGTGTACCCTGTCAACACTGGCATAACCGTCTAAAGAGTAGGAGCCTACCTGTAGTTCCCCACCCTGTAAAGCATGCCGTATTTGTATAGTTTCTTTGTGAGAGGTATACAACAGCCACTGAACAGATGGGGTCGAATCTCTTTTTCCTGCCTGTGATCATTGTCTGGAGGGAGAAGAGCTACCGTGTTAGGCTCCAAAAACATAAACCTGTACATAGCCATGCAGACAGATGCCAGTGTTATGTACCAGAATGGATCTATACACAGTTTTATCTCGGTGAATTTACCAGGTTCTCTCTCTACTAGATCTCCCTTCTCCATCTTTTTCATAATCTCTTTTCTGTAGAGGATACAAGGCTGTCTCAAAATTTTGACATCCTGCTGACAGTAATACACGAGCTCTTTCTGCAAGTCAAACGTCTCCTACCTGTGGGCCTGCTACCAGTCGAGAAACTCTGCTTTTTCCCTGGGCATCATGCTTTCTACACCATAGTGCTCCACACCGGGCATAGGCCCCACGTCATTTTGATTTTCTAAAGTGTTCAAAAAATTTGGAAAATACCCTTTGCACCCTTCAAACCCCATCACCTGCGGGAGCTTACCAAGCTTCATGGGCAAGAAGTTTAAAAAGTCTATAAAACGAATGCCCAGGGCCTTACACACATTACTTTACTGCCCTGAGTGATCAGTTCTAGGCACATCTTTTCCTTCAGTAACTGTCTAATGATGAAGTATGCATCGTAACCTTTGGAATTGTGCGCCTGGAACGTGTAGACCCAGAACTCTTTGCCAATAAAGGTCTGAACAAACATAGAAAGACACTCATCACCCTTAAATTCCCAGGACTTTTCCGGCTTGAGGGACATAGCAAAAATGTAATTGGGAGTGTGCAACCCAGTCTCCTATGTGTATTCAGAATCATAACAAATACACTTTTCTGAGGATTCAGGCTTTCTAAGGCTGTCCATAAAACCGAGGTGACCGTCTACATCACCAGCGATCAAAGCCTGACCCCGCTTATAGCACCTCCCTTTACACCTGTGAGCTTGTCCACGTAAGACTGACCCTTATCGCACAACGTTTTAGACAGGCATTCAACTTGTTCTGTCAACGCCCAGTCGATGTCTGTCTAAACGCTCTCTGGACTGACAATACAGTCTACAGCGAGGAGACCTCAGCTGCACATCCACGCTGTCTGAGCATGTTATGCTCAAGCAGAGGCAGCAGCTGGACCTGCAAGAGCGGCCATGACTGTGCACCGTGGGGCAAAACTCACCGTAATTTTTTGCTCCAAACAACTTTTTCACAACCAGAACCCCCCAGTAATGCTCATCGTGCAACAGGATGAAATAAGTCTTGGGGTAAACTCCCCCCCCCCCGTTTTAAAAAAGGCCCTTTCACCGCATACAGCACCAACTGTATGTTGACTCCTAAATGCTGTTCAGACATTGCTACGTCACTGAGCATAATCTTTTTTTCATCTGACCAGCCCAGTTTCTCATGCAACTTTCTCGCCCCCGCTAACGATTCCGCGTCCGTAGGTTTATGGTCAGACATGATAGCCAAGAGTCCACGTGCAAAACACAGATGGGTACCCGTGTAAGTCAGGTCTACTAAACATTGTCTCTTTTTTATGGATGATTTGACTACTGAGGATAGAATTTAAAACTCTATGAGCAGTCCCCACCCCTGTTTTTTTACAACTGTCACAACGAGGTGCAATGTCCCATTAACATGCAACTCTATTGCTCTGTGGCAGCTTTGAGGTCTGATTGAAGAAATCCTCAGCAGACAGCTCATCCCTAGTTCTTCAGACCAAAAATAACGGCTTAGTTAAATTACAGCTCTCTAAATGTAACTGAACATAATCATCAGGGCCTACCCTACCATTAACGTCATCGAGAACTAATTGTATCCCCCTGTGTATGGCTTCAACAACCTGCTGAGCTGAATTTATTCGCTCAAGATTGACAAAATGAAATTCCTCACAATACACCGACCCCCCAAATCTAGGTAATTCACGTTGCCAACTTCTCACTCTCTCCATACACACCTCTGCATTTTCAGGGTTACTTGGGGGTTCCTCTACGGGACCATCAGCGGCATCTTCTACATCAGATGCTATTTGAGAGTCAGTCTCCGAGGCGCCTCCGTGAAGGTCATCGGGAGAAGATGGGGACCCATCATTCTAGAGAGCCCTCTGGGGAATTTTCTAAACCAGACTCTGTGTGAGAGTCTGATTCCACCTCCCCATTTTCAGACATGCCAGTTTGAGAGCCTCCAGTCGAGGGCATCTCTTTTTGTCCCCCCTCCCCATTACCTCTTTAGCTCTTTTTAAAATTTTTACAGTGATCCTGGCCTGGAACTTTTTGGCAGCCATTTGTTTGTCCACCAAGTGCTATCCCCCCTTTTGTTTACACCTGAGCTGATGTGTATCCTTGCGGGTGCCCCTTTCCACGACTAGTCACGCCTGCGCAGAGCCAAAAATTGAAATATTTTTCAAAAAGTCACCCACCAAAGCTTTTGCTTTGTTGATGTGCTTTCCAGCCCTCCGTTCTTTTAGACCCCCTGAAGATACACCATTCACCGGTATTCTGAACGAAGCATCATATTTTCCCCAAACCTTTTTTAGAATACCGTTCTTTTAGAACCCCCGAGGATACAACGTCCCTCAGTCTTCTGAACGAAGCATCGTAGGTGGGCGTTTTTACTCACGGTTTTCTCAGGGCTTGGTGTGGAGGTGGCCGCTGAGGAACTGGCGTTGTGTTTGCGTGGCTGGTTTTCACCAGAGTTTTTTGTTTTGTCCTTGGCTTTGACATAATTGAGGTTTGGACTGCCCTGATGCTTCATCTGCACTCTTGTGCTGTTTTGAGTTGTTAAAGGTCTCAAAGCAGATTTCTGGTTCTTTGGCTGGTCTGGTGGAGCTGTCCCTGTAGCTTTGACTACAGCATTGTCAGGAGAACTGCACATACCCGATTAGGGGGGAAGGGACATATTACAAAACTTAACTTTACCATCTTTCTCACCCACACCGATGTATTTCCTTAAAATACAAAGCCTCATAACCTCACAAACACAATATATTTACTGGGCTTCATCCATCCATCTGGGGAATTTTTCTTTTCAGCTGTCTCTTTTCTTTTTCTTTTAAGCTTGTTTACCCTCTGGTCTAAGGGTCTCTCATGTTTTCACCGTACGGTGGAGCAGACAATATTATGATGATGATGATGATTATAAATCACATGAAACTGTCTTGTAAAGTTAAAAATAAAATATTCATTAGGGTGTTTTTCTATTTAAAAAGTCAGAGCTTTCAAACAAAATAATCCATTTCAGGCTGCACAACAAACAGGAGTTTTGAGTTTATTTCTACCACTTTAAAACAAAAAACAACAAACCCGCAAACATTTTTTTTAAATACACCTCATTTTGCAAAATAAAAACCAAACTGCTTTTAAAATCAACTTTTAAAATCCAGTTTAAAACACATTTTGCACAGTAAAAAAAACCCTGTTAGTTTGAAACACACCATTACTATCAGTTTGCAGCCATATACTTTAAAAAAAACACCTATGTTTTTTTTACACAGAGAGAGAGAGAGAGAGAGAGAGAGAGAGTTTAAAACACAAAAAGAAAAGGAGTACTTGTGGCACCTTAGCGACTAACCAATTTATTTGAGCATAAGCTTTCGTGAGCTACAGCTCACTTCATTGGATGCATACTGTGGAAAATACAGAAGATGTTTTTATACACACAAACCATGAAAAAATGAGTGTTTATCACTACAAAGGGTTTTCTCTCCCCACACCCTACTCTCCTGCTGGTAATAGCTTATCTAAAGTGATCACTCTCCTTACAATGTGTATGATAATCAAGGTGGGCCATTTCCAGCACAAATCCAGGCTTTCTCCCTCCCCCCCCAAAGAAAAACAAACCCACTCTCCTGTTGGTAATAGCTTATCTAAAGTGATCACTTACATTGTAAGGAAACCTGGATTTGTGCTGGAAATGGCCCACCTTGATTATTAATGTGTGTGGTGGGGTTTTTTGGATGGTTGTTTTGGGTTTTTTTGGTAAATATAGTATTTTAAACTTTTAATGGCTTTGAATTGCTAGAAAGAGTGACCCATAGCATTCAAAACCACTCCTGGGTCATATTTAAACTGTCCAGTAGAGTTCTGACAGTTCCTGGGTCCTTTAAACTGTCCAGTAGAGTTCTGCCAACTCCAGGGATTATATTTAAACTGCCCAATAGCATCTGCGAATTCCTGAGGTTTTATTTCATTTCATATTAATCTGAACTCACCCACCCACCTCCCTTACTATGGGTGCACACCCATCAAATTTATCCCTATAGCAACAAGGGTAAGGAATCACAGTTACCTTCACTATTCAGTGGGGGTGTGGTTAAAACCATTCAGTTCAACAGGATGAGTCAACTCTGTTGTACTCAAACACATGTCTGAACCATCCCTGTTTTGTTTTCGTGTTGTAAGCAGAGGCAGGATGAGCTCTACCCTGACATCTGGTGGTGAGTTGTGGAAAAGGACTTCAGGAGCTGATCTCGTTTGCACGGGCACACCCACCCCGCCTAGCATGAGCCCACAGGAGCCCAAACGGTCACTTTGGCGGCTGTGGGATCCCCAGTGTCTCTGTTATTGGGGCAGGAAGAATAAAGTGTCGTTATCCTGATTATGTGAATCAAGGACAGTGGAACTGTACTTGGCCTTTTATGACGGAGGGACTCGCCATCAACTAAGTAGCACTCGCTGGGCAAGGGACAAGGATTCCAAAAGCCAGTGAATTGAGAGAGTTTGAGGATGGAGGTTTGTGCCTAGTGGTGTGAGCCCCCTTCTGAGGGCCCTAAACACCAATTGCACCTTCTCTCCATTATGTAATATCAGAGAGAATTTTGATTCTATTAGGAGTTTGGTTGCAGACTGCAGAGCTGAATTCACTTTGGGTTCATGGTGCCCCAGCTCTGAGCCCCACTACTATTTAACACAGTATTCAGTGATTTCAACTTGTCATAGGGGAGCTTCAGTGCCCCACTGGTGGGGGCTTGACCTGGTTTTGCATTGTGTTACTGGAATAGAACTCCTAGATACTGAACCTAGACCCTGTTGTTGCCAACTCTGATGGGCAGAAGGGTTACACACCGTAAACACATTTTTAGGATTTGTTCCCCTCCCACTTTACAGCTTGTTGCTATAAATGGATCTCTTTTACACAAAGACACAAGAGCTAGGTTCTCACAAACCATTTTTTTTCAATTTAAAAGTCATACAGCTTCTTGAAAACAAACCCAGATCGCCATTAAAACTTTAAGCTCACTTAAGGGCCAGAGACCTTCTAACAGAAACACAGATAATCACAAAGCCCTTTTCATTCGATTTTTTAAAATGTACAGTGACCAAGTTTGATATTGCATGTTTGTCCCCTCATCATTCTCTCAATTAATCGTTTTAGATTTCTTACAAATAGTCTTTTTCTTAAGCAGAGTTCTGTCAGTTTTTGTGTGGACCAGACAGTCAATGTAACGCTGTAAGCAGGCATCTTCCGGTTTGGACATTTTCTTTAAAACAGGGTCAGGGTCTCCACTGAATTGCACAGCATTTCTCAAGGTCACCGCTTGTGCTAAATGTTCTTGGGTTAGGCACAGACGTTGCATAACATAACCTATGGCAATAATAGTGTTCAATAAGCTTTCCAAACACAGCTCAGCACACAGGCCCCAGAGCTTGCAGTTTCTATCCATTGAAGTCCAAGTCACACAGGCATGGTGCCATTGGGCTGGGGCATCTATGACACAGCCCTCACCATTTTCAAAAAGCTTTTCCCTAAGACAGTGATGAAGAACAGCATAAACAGCAACGTGTACAATAGTCCGCATAACAGTTTTACGCTCGTGACGTGGCACTGGCTCAGCGAGTTCCATGCCAAGCCTCTCCTAAACTCCTCATAGCCGTCCTCCTCGGAGTCATCTTCAACAATTTCTAGCGGTGTTGAGCAAAAACAAGGCGGGCCTGGTTCACCTTCGCTGTTTGATGCAACGCCGTTCAGGGCCTCCGGGTCCTCTAGAAAGGCATCGTCAAGCTGTCGAGAGATTTTCAGACAAGAAACAAGCGTAAGTTCCCACTGCTTGTTTTTAGATTTACACAACCCCTGGTTCCTAACCCCATTACACCCAATCATCGACCGTCGCTTCTTAATCATTCATTTACCTGAGCTACGTCTTTTCCATTCACCTTGTCTGCCAGTGCCTCCCCCACGCCATGATGGCCTTCCTCCTCCAGGGTGGCGGATGACGAGAGGCCACCATGCTCATGGGGGTGTCTCATGAGCAGTTGGGCTTCAGGGTCGGATTCTGGCATATCCATCAATGGCTGGGCCAAAGGAATCCCCTTGGCTTCTCTCTCATCCTCTTCAGAACTGTCGCTGCTGTAGCGCTTTCTCCACACAACTCCAAAGGTCCTCGGGGCTAAAACAAAGTCTGAAGATCTCACAGGGGTGGTAAAGGAGTCCACGTTTCCTCTCAGCCTTTCCACAATTTCTAAAACACGTCTTCTTGGTAAGAGATGGCCTCCTCTTCCCAGCGCTGGGACTTATGAGGTGATGGTGCTGCACTCTGATTGGCAGAGGACGTTGGAAGGGGTCCTTAGAGGGGTCACACGACCCTCTTCTGGGCGGTTGACCCCGTCCCAGAACCCACCCTATTTTGGTCGAATCTCCTTTTGGGGCTGTCCTCTGTGGCCAAAACCCATCGCGATTGGTAGAGGGTGGTGGGAGGAGTTCTTAGAGGGGTCACACGAGCCACTTCCTGACGGGTCACCTCACCCCAGAATTCCCCCCAATTGGACAAATCTCCTCTCGGGGTGGTCCCCAGCGGCTGAAACCCTTCCTGATTGGTAGAGGGCAGTGGGAGGAGTTCTTAGAGGGGTCACACAAACCCTGGAACTCCCCCTGATTGGTCAAATCTTCTCTCGAGTCGTTCCTGTCAGGGCAAAATCCATCCTGATCAGCAGAGGACAGTGGGAGGAGTTCTTACAGGGGTCACATGACACACCTTGCTTCCGGACATGTGTCCGCCTTGACCCTGGAAGTAATACTCCCATGAGGTGGGACTTCCAGTGACCTGTGTGCAGGGCTTACAGGGTCAAGGGGTGGGGTTAACGTTTGATTGATGGTAGAGCCTTTATACTACTCGCTCCTGCGACCCAAAATTGGAACAAGAGAGACTATAATACTGGAGAGAAAGAAAGGAATGTTTTGAATGTTTTAAATCCTTGTACTGTGCTGTAAATTCTTTTCCCCAAATTAATTCAAAACATTCATTTGTATTTTTTATTTTTCTATTTATTTTGTTGTTTTATAGCACGATACAGCAACTATAATACTGGCCAGTATTATACTTTTATAAATAGAATACAACAACCATAATACTGGCCCGTATTAGCCATTCTCCTACTGCTCAGATGCTGGAAGGGAGAGAAGGATCAGGCCCTGTAAAGTAGGCTGGGTTGATTTTTTATGACTCGAAGTGTTTTTATTAGACATCAGGACATCTAGTCATTCTGATTTAATTGGGGATTGGTCCTGCTTTTGAGCAGGGGGTTGGACTAGATGACCTCCTGAGGTCCCTTCCAACCCTGATATTCTATGATTCTATGCAGCGTCTGGACAAGCTCAGTGATAAGCATGTACATTACACTGCTTGCTCAGGGGTCATTACTATAGAAACAGCCAAGTACTGGCCCAGATCCTCAAATACACCTGAGCTTTAGACTCTGGGTTGTTCTAACCTACTCTGTCTTGTAACAGCCATTGCTGTACGGGAAATTGCTGTAGCACCGGGGTCGGTAACGTTTGGCACGCAGCCCCCCAGGGTAAGCCCCCTGGTGGGCCGGGCCAGTTTCTTTACCGGCCGCGTCCGCAGGTTTGGCCGACCGCGGATCCCACTGGCCGCGGTTCCCCACTGCAGGCCAACGGGGGCTGCAGGAAGCCGTGGCCAGCACATCCCTCGCCCCGCGCTGCTTCTCGCAGTAAAACAGAAGGTTTATTAGATGACAGGAACATGGTCTAATACAGAGCTTGTAGAGGCAAAGAACTGGACCCGTCAGCTGGGGGGTCCATTTTGGGGGGCAGTGAGCCAGACAACCACGTCTGCCCTTCACTCCGTGTCCCAGCCAGCCCCAAACTGAAACTCCCTCCAGCCCCTCCTCCTCTGGGCTTTGTCCCTTTACCCGGCCAGGAGGGCACCTGATTCCTTTGTTCTCCAACCCCTTTAGCTCTCACCTTGCAGGGGGGAAGGGCCCAGGTCATCAGTTGCCAGGAAACAGGGTGTCGGCCATTCTCTGTGTCCAGACCCCTGCACACACCTGCCCTCTAGGGATCTGCAACGATCATACACCCTTACCCCACCACCTAGATACTTAAGAACTGCCTAGGGGAAACCGAGCAACCACGCACTATTCAGAGGAAACATTAAGAACAGTCCCCCTTCGTCACACTGGGTATGAGATCTTGCTGTTTGTGCAGGGAGCTGGGAGCCCCAGGGCGCCCTGTTTAACCCTGGGACTTGGTGCCTCTCCAAGAGGCCCTGCAATGAGTGTTGGACTGAAACCCAGCCAGCTTGGTTTACATCCGGCCCACAACAGCGTCAGATGGAGCGAACGGGCCAAAGTGAAAGCAGAGCCTCTCCCCAAGCCTCTGGGAAAGACCGACCTGCCTTGCGGGGCAGGTGTGCAATTCCTAGCTTCTCCCTCCCTCCCGCCTGCTGTTAACGGGAGGCAAACAGAGACTGCAATAAACCCCTCTGGTAGGAACGAGCCTGCGCCGCTGGGGAACGGAGCCACCCGGAGCAGATTAAAAGCCCTAGTCCCAGAGCCAGGGCAAGCGCTCTCCTCTGGACAGCGGTTGGGGACGTCATACAGGGCGGCTTTCGGGCCCAGGGTTCTCATCCTGGCGCTTCAGCTGCTAGTTACCTAGGGCCTCCTCTTCTGCAGCGCTGAGTCCCACAGCTGCACTGAAGTCACTGGGGCAGATCCACTGCTCGTGTCAGTGACCACGGCTCCAGGAACGGGGCTGGAGAATGTGCTGTGCCCCTGAACAGGGCTGGGACAAACTGCCCCAGCCGAGGTCTGCCCCGGTGGGAGCTGTGGGGAGCCCAGTGTACTGGAAGCTGCTGCTGCCCCGCGGTTTGTGATGGAGAATGTGGGGTTACGGGGGGGGACGACGACAATTCAGCACAAACAGCTCCTTTCGATTTCCTCCCAGCCACCCCAGCATGCCTGGGGACTCCCCTCCCCAATCAATCAAAGCCCAAGACAGGGATCTGAAGCTCGACATGAAGTTACTCCTCCGCCAGCTGATGTAACCCACGCACCTTCTGGGTGTGGTGTTGTGTCCCATCGAGTGGCACCAAGACCATTCGAGAGAGAGATAAGATGAGTCTGCTCTGCAGCCGTCGCTACCAGCCAGGGGGCTTTTAGCTCATGCAATAGAGTCATGCACTAAGCTCCAGAGGCCCCAGGTTTGATCCCCACCCGCCGACGACCAGGGTCTGTGGGAGTGACGCTGGCGTGGCTGGCAAGGGGCAGCAGGAAGGGTTTCCACTGAGCGTTAAGGGAAAGGAACTTGCTGGCTGTGGCACGGTGCAGCCGGCTGGTTGGCACACCGGGAAAGGAAGATGGAGAAGAGCTCCAGCCCTGGCTGCGTCCCCAGCTCTTGTCTTGGCCTTGTAAAAGGCTGACAGACGTAGTGCGAGCTTTGAAAGCGAACACACCGTGTTCTGGGCCTGGAGCAGCGGCTGGGAAGCGTTCCCAATCAACAACCGCGCCGGGATCCCTGTAATCCGCACCAGAGTGCAGGGGGAGGGGAGGGAGCTGGAGGGCCTTTGAAAACACAGACAGCTTGATGTCAGCCTTCTCTGGCTGCATGAAGCTATTCCTCCAGAACCATGCCACCAAGGGCCCAGTCCTGCAGCGGGACAGCCGGAGGGTTGGTGTCGCTATCCTCCTGTTCTACAGAGGGGGAAACTGAGGCACAGAGCTGGGCCACGTCAGGGCGCGGCTGGGGATGGAGCCCGTCAGATCCTCACGAGCTGCTGTGCGGCGCTAGCCCTTGTGTCTGTGCCAGGTATAAACCCAGGCCCCTTGTGCAGGCCCAGCCGTCCGTCCCCTGGCGGGCAGCAGGGCCCATGCGGGAGCCCCCACGCAGCCCCCCACCGCCCTCGGCTGCAAAGCAGCCCCAGCCCCACGGCTGGCCCAAAGGAAACACCTCCACGGTCTTTCCAGGTGCCACCCAGTCCCCCGGCGCCTGCAGGAAGGTTTGGGGTAATCACACACACGCTGGGTCTCCCAGCCACCAACGCTTTGCCCGGAGCCTGGCTCGGAGGGAAGCGCAGACTCAGTCCAGCCAGCCTTGACGTCCCTCTCCGCGGAGCTGGGAACGCCCCTGGAGCTGCCAGCCCGGTCCTGTCTACTCAGCGAACGGCTTGCTGCTGCTCTTTCCCGGGTCTCCTCCTCCCTCCCCAGCCCTGGAGCCAGACCAACACCCACACACAGGCCTACTGTGCCCATGGCTGTACAGCGGCTGCAGGGCTGCAGCCATCGCGTCCTGGACATATTCAAGGGGAGCCCGATGGGATTGGCCAGGCCAGGAGGGCATGAGCAAAGTGATGTAAAATCCAAGGCCTGCCCAGATCTCTCCCTCCTGTTGCCTCTGCTCTTGCTTCCAGCCTTTGCTGAGCTGCTGGGAGACTGTGCACCTGTGACCAACTGGGAATGTTTGTAATATCTTTTATGAATCTGATGTGTGCCTCAGTTTCCCTATATATTTCCTGGCTTCTCTGGCAGGGGGTGAAGGGGAAGGATTCTCGGGGAAGGTAAGAGTCATGCCGGGGGTGGGGGGTGTCACCTCCCTGTCTTGGTGAAATGAAGAGAATCCAACACAGATCAGCCTGGGGGCCAGAAAGACCGTGCCGGCTCCAATGGCTCCTGGCTGGATGCTCCCAGCAGGGAATTGGAGCAGGGCCCCCAGCTCGAGAACACAGGGTTGGGAAGGTTTGAGCTGGGGGATGAATGCGGGAAGCTGGGAGCTCTCGCCTGAGAACTGACCAAGGTCAGGCCGAGGCCTGGTCTACACGAGGCAATTGGGTCGGTGCCACTGCGTTGCTTGGGGGTATGGGAAAGGCGGAGTCACTGAAGCGGAGCAGCTGAAGTGGTTTACATGTAGACAGGCCCTGAGTGAGAGACCCGGAGCTGAAAACAGGTTTCTCTGCAGCTCGGCCAGGCTCTGGGCTGACCAGAACGGCCTCTTGCTTTAACCTTCAGTGGGCTGGGCTGCCCAGGCTGGGGTCCAGTTGCCTAAGAAACCCAACTGTTCTGGTCTCCAAAGCCACCCAGACCGCAGTCCCGGCACCCTGGGGCCTTGTCTGCACTAGTCCCTCTTGCCTTGATGTTTCCCAGCAGCCAGCCCTGAGGGGTAGCTGGCACAGGCAGTGCTGTGGCACCCACCAGTGCACTAACCACCCCTCTGCTCTGGGCAGGGTGGGGTGACCCGGTGGTTACGCCAGCCCCCATCTGCACTCGGGGATCCCTCCAGCAGAGCCGAACTGGCAAAGGGTGTGAGCAGAGTCCCGTGGGGGGTGGGGGCGGGGGCTGAGCATAGCAACCCATCCAGGCTGGGTAGGGCTAGAGGGGAATGATGGTGCCAGCTCTGGGTTCATGTCCCTGCTCTGCCACAGACTCCCTGTGTGACCTTGGGTGAGTCACCCAGCCCCTCTGGGCCTCCATCCCCCTCTGCAATGGGGTGACAGCCCTGCCCAGCCCCACGTGCATGGGGGGGCAGGATGCAGCAATGATAGTGCTACAGTGGTGGGGGCCAGATACTCCTCCAAGAGAGGCGCTCCCCCGTCAGTCTCAACCCATTTACCCAGAGGCTGTGGAGACCTTCCAGGCGGGTGGGTGGTGGCCGGTCCGACGTTCTGCTCCCGAGCGTGGCTGAAAATCGGGCCACGTACTGAGGTGGGACAGTTGGGATAGCATCAGGGGCTGTACGTCCCCACCCCACCCACCCCTGACTGTCTGTGCTACCCAGCAAAGAGCAGACGCAGCCCCTTGCCGAGGTGCTCCTGGGTGGGCTTGGGTTCCACTGGGGCTGCTGGAGCCGGTTTCAGAGCCGTCTGCCATGAGAGCGCAGGGCTGGTCTCCTATCGCCACCTGCTGCGCAAAGAGGGCAGTGCATGCTGATCAGGCAGGAAGCGGGGGCTGGGCCAGCCCCCCCATGATGTGGGTCTGAGATGCTGACCATTTGAGTGGTCTCTGTCCAACTGGATGCTGGGGGGCCACACAGGCTGGGACTGGGGAGCTAGAGCTTCATATGGGGTCCCAGCTCAGATGCAAGGTGGGGCATAAGGATAATGTCCTGTCGTCCCCCTCTGGGACCTTGTATCAAAGAGTCTCTGGGCCTGGTGTTGGTTAATGATAGACTAGCCAGGCCCTTCTGGTGTAGTTCCCCCCCTCCCTACGCAGCATATGGAGCAGGGGGCAGTCAGGGAGCTGCCTTGTAAGGGGCATGCTCCCGTTGGTGGAGAGAGCAGAGAGCATGCTTGGGGGAGGGGGGCATTGCTATTTGCATGAGGGGTAGGTAGCCCGTCCCTGCAGGGGGCGTTGCAGTGCAGCTGGTCAGGGCAGGACCCCAGGGCACGTCCCAGCTAGCTTGGGGGGTGTCTCTTGGCTTCCCCCTGGGGTTGGGGGCTGGGCCACAGAGAGGGTGGGTAGTGAAGTTTCAGGCCACCAGGGCCCATTGGATTGTGCCATGTAAGCCAGGCCAGGAACCCTCTGCCAGAGCAGGAGGTGACGGGTTTCTCTCTCCTTTGCCCCAGGGCCCAGACAAAGCCCGTTCTCAGCTGCTGATTGTGGACCGAAGCTTCGATCTGGTGTCCCCACTGCTGCACGAGCTCACCTACCAGGCCATGGCCTACGACCTGCTCAGCATCGAGAAAGACACCTACAAGTAGGGCCTGGCTGCCAGCAGGGGGCGCCCCGCACCCTTCCTCAGGAGGGCTGGGGGGGATGTGGCCCAGGCACCTGCACTGCTCCGCAGCCCCCACGCTCGGGCGAGGGGTGCCGCAGCCTGACCCCATCTCCCCCCTGCAGGTACGAGACGACGGGCGTCAGCGACTCGCAGGAGAAAGAGGCGCTGCTGGACGAAGACGACGAACTCTGGGTGCAGCTACGCCACATGCCCATCGCTGACGCCTCCAAGTGAGCGCGCTCGGCCCTGCCCCCTGACGCACCCCTCCATGCCCCGCCCATCCACTGGACATACCCCCCCGTGCCCCACCCAGGGCCAGGACCCATCCCCCCCCGGACACACCACTCCGTGCCCCACCCAATGCCAGGACACCCCTGGACACACCCCTCTGTGCCCTGCCTAGTGCCGGGTCTCGCTACTCCCCCCCACCTTCGGCACACCTCTCCCCTCCCCACCCAATGCTGGGACCCCCTACCCCCACTTTGGCACTGCCCTCCCCTCCCCGCCCGCTGCCAGGACTCCCCCCTTGGACACACCTCTCCCACCCAGTGCCAGGACAGCCCACCCCATTGACACACCCCTCCCCCTCTTTTCCAGTGCCGGGACTTCCCCCATCCTCCCCTTCAGACACACCCCTCCCCTTTCCTTCCCACCCAGTGCTGGAACCCCACTACCCCTTGGATACACTCCTCTCCCACCCAGTGCAGGGACACCCACCCCCCGCAACACACCCCTCTCCTGCGCAGTGCCAGGGCCCCCCCTCCTCCTCCCACCCCGTGCTGGGGCTTGTCCCTCAGACATACTCCCCTCTGAGTGCTGAGACCCCCTGGACCCAGCCCCTCTCCCCAAAGGACCCCTGAGCGCTCCCTTCCAGAGCCACTGTCCACATCTCCTCTTGGGGATCCGCCTGGACACTGTCTTCCCCCGATCCCAGGGTCTCCCCATGCACCTTACAGCTCCCTTGAGTGAGTCCCTCACCGACCTCCTGCTGGGCCTGCCGCTGCCCCCAGACCCCCCCAGCAGGGCGCCAGGAGCCCCCAGAGGTGCACTGAACTCTGCCTTGGGATAACTTAGGAAGAGGGCCTCCCCCAGCCTGTCTGAGGCTCTTGAGGCAGAGAACCCTGGTGCCCGTGGGGTGGGGGTTCCGTCCCCTGTAGCATAGGACAGGGTACCCCCTACCTCCAAGGCAGTGCCTGGCTCCGTCCTGACCCCTCTCCCTGCTGCAGGAAGGTGACGGAGCTGCTGCGCACCTTCTATGAGAGCAAGAGGCTGACCACGGACAAGGTGCGGCAGGGGTTGTGGGGAGCGATTGGGGAGTTCAGGCCGGAGGGACAGGGGGACCCATCCCACTGCCACTGATGGGGAGGGGAGGCTTCCCTGCTGCCCCAGGAGGGGTTGGCGGGGGCGGGGGGGCTGTCCCATTGCTCCCAGGGTTTGCCTGTAAAGGGCTTGGAGGTGTATGTGGAGTCCCCTGCCCCCCAGCCAGAGCTCTGGAGCTCCCCACAGTGGGGGAGGGCAGAGGCCCATGGGGCGGGGTCAGACAGCAGGATCGGGACCGCGCAGGGAGAGCTGCAGGGAGCCAACGCTGGCATATCCCTGGCCCGCTGCTGCTTTACACCTTGAGGGGCGCTCGGGTTGCGGGGCTCCCGTCTCGTTCCAGCTGGCCTGGAAAGGGCAGGTCTAACCTAAGCCGCAGCCATGCATGGCCTGAGTGACCCGCCCTGCTGCCTCTGCCCTGCAGGGGGCTCCAAGCGCTGGGAGCGGCCGGGATTTCACCACCGCCTCCCTCCAGGCCAACATCGAGGACCTGTCCCAGATCCTGAAGAAGATGCCCCAGTATCAGAAGGAGCTGAACAGGGTAACGGGGCTGGGCTTTTAGTGGGCAGGGGGCAGGCCATTCAGTGGGGCTGATGGGAGGGGCAGGGTGCTCTGTGGGGCTGGTGAGGGACAGTAGGGACTCTCTTGGGGGGCAGGGCACTCTGGGGCACTCCGCTTTACTGCCTGATGAGAGCTGCTGACCTGTCCCGTTGGGCAGAGCCATTTTCCCCCCAGGTGCTGTGTGGCACCATGGGCAGCAGCCTGCCTGTCAGTGCCCAGAGCTGCCACGTTAGCCCCACCAAGAGCAGCCCTTGGGTAAAGCCCGTGCCTTGCTGCTGCAGCTCTCGGGAGAGGGCCTTGGTGGGCTTCCAAACCAGCCTGTTGGAGCCACTCCTGGTGCCACTGAGCCATGTGCCAACAGAAAGCTCCTGGCCACTGGCACAGGTACCCCGACACCTGCTGATCTCCAAGCCCCCAACCTCGTGGTGACTAACAGAGAAGCCGTGGGCTGTTTTGGAAGCTGCTCCCTCCTCCTGATCCTCCCCTCCAGCTGCCCCACTCCACCCCAGAGGTGGCTGCACATCAATCCCTGTATGGCAGCCCTATATGGTGGCTGGGCAAAACAATCCCTATATGCTCGGCTTCTACAGCCAGTTGGGGCTGCCCCTCTGGCCGAGGGGCCCTCCTTGTGGGTTGGGAGGTGCAGGTGCTCTGGACCAGCCGGTGATGCGGTAAACTCCCCCTGTGCCCCGGTCTCTCCCCGCAGTACTCCACGCATCTGAACCTGGCCGAGCACTGCATGCAGCACTTCAAAGGGAGAGTGGAGAAGCTGTGCAGCTTGGAGCAGGTGGGTCTGTGGGCAGAGCCTGGCTGGTGGGCAGAGTCTGGCTCATGGACTCAGCCCGGAGAGAGGGGTCTCAGAGCTGCAGGTTCGCTGGAGCCAGGGTCAGCCCCTCCATGCAGCACCAGGGGTGCAGAAGGAGGACATGGGGCTCGGGTTACTCCCTGGGGGCCAGTTGCTCACCCCAGAGGGAGCTGACCCCAGGGAGGAGGGGGCCCTGGCACGGGGTAGGCGAGCTGTGGGTCAGGGGGCTGTCACATCTCCCATCCTGCTGCGTGGGCGGGAGGAAGCAGAGTGGCCTGACCTGGGCCTTGTGTGTGCGCCCCCTTCCCCCTGCCCCCAGGACCTGGCTATGGGGACGGACGTGGACGGGAAGAAGATCAAGGACCCCATGAAGATCATCTTGCCTATCCTGCTGGACCCCAGCGTGCAGGCCTACGACAAGATCCACATCATCCTGATCTACATCTTCCTGAAGAATGGTAACGCCACAGGCCTGCAGGGGGAGCACTGCGGGGCCTGCTGCTGCAGGGGGGTGCTCCTGGAGGTGGGGCCCGGGGCTGGTGGGGAATAGCACTGCTCAGACTGGCAAGCACTCCTGCTATGCAGGGCGCCCCCCGGCCAGCCGCTTCCCAGGGCCTGTGTCCAGCCTGGCTCTACAGCCCTGTCTTCCCTCTGCCCACCTCTCGGTGCCTGCAAGCCTGCCAGTGCGCTGTGCCCACGCTCCGCACTGCCCCCTGGGGTCGGACCTGGCGGCCTTTGCTCCCCGCTGCTGCCTTCCGAGCAGTGTCCGCCCTCCATGCTCCCCCAAGCCCGTTCTCTGCAGGGAGGGAGGGAGGATGGAGACACACACCCAGAGCAGCCCCCCAGCCCGTTCTCTGCAGGGAGGGGGGATGGAGAGACACACACCTGGAGCAGTCCCCCGGCCCGTTCTCTGCAGGGAGGGGGGACTTCCCTCCCTTCCTGCAGGCTGTTCAGATACCATGTTGTGTCTCTGAGCCTCCTGCAACCAGTCCCCTGCCCACCCCTTGTGTCATCCCTGCAGCAGCTCCCTGCTTCTTGCTGCATCCAGCCCCTTCCCCAAACTCACCAGGGCCTGGGGAACCTCCCTGACCCTGACACTTGGCACAGTCCCTCTTCCCCCATCGGTTCCTATCCCATGCTGGCTCGGTGGGGCAGGGCCCTGCTCCGGGGCCCTTCCTGTAACCCTGCTCAGGCACTGCCCCTGTGCCCATTGCTCAGGCCAGGGTGCCCTCATGGGGCTCCTCTGGCTGCCTGGCTGCCCAGTTTGCTGGCCAGGGGGTGCTGTGGAGTTGCCAGGCCTCCCCGTTTGCACTAAGCAGCAGTAAATGGTTTGGGGGGGCAGGGGTGGGGCACGTTGCCCTCCCTCCAGCTCAAGGCCTCACAGATTTTAAGAGCCAGGCCTCGGCTCTGAGTCTGCACCTGACTGGCCGCAGAAGGGGGAGCCCAGATCAGGGGGATGGGGGCTCCCATTGCACTGCCAGGGGGAACTAGAGAGACCCCTGACCCCAGCGCCCGAGAGAACCTGTTGAGGGAGGAGCAGCAAGAACCTAAATTCGATCATTAACTGTGTGGGGTCCAGTGAGTTAGAGCGGATGGTGCTGGGAGCCAGGACTCCTGGGTTCTATCCTCAGCTAGGAGGGCAGTGGGGTCTAGTGGGTTAGAGGGGGGCTGGGAGCCAGGACTCCTGGGTTTACCCCCAGCTCTGAGAGGGGTGGGAAGAGCAGGATCTCAGGATTTGATCGGGGAACTAGGACTCCTGGGGCCACGGACTCATGTGCCTGGGCTGTGGGTGCGTCCCGGGGTGCTAGCACTGACCTGTCTCTCCCCGTGCAGGTGTGAGCGAGGAGAACCTCACCAAGCTGATCCAGCATGCCAACATCCAGCAGCAAAGAGACATCATCAACAACTTGCAGTTCCTGGGCATCTCTCTCACGCCTGGGGTAAGGGACTGGGGCCAGGGGCCAGCAGCTGTACCCATGCCAGGGGGCAGATCTGTGCTGCACAGGGGAGCCCAGGCCATCCTGGAGGTGCCCCTCTATGGCAGTGACCTACTCCCAGCACAGAGGTGGCCTCTGTCCCTGTACAGTGGGGTGACGCCCTCCCCATAGGAGGGTGACCCCCGAGTTACTCCCCATCTGGCGTGACTTCTTCTGCCCCGGCAGAGGATACTGGGAGTCAGGACCTCAGATCGCCAGCGAGCTGGAGCTGGTGACCACTGCTTGGGGTGGCCATGCAGCGAATGGGGGGAAGCAGCTCTGTTCTCCCATCAGTCTCTCTCTCTCTCTCTCTCTCGCTCAGTGATCCATTCTGTTCTTTTCTCTGCCTCTCCCCTGCCAGCCTGGCTGGCGCGACTCAGGTAGGCAGCGCTCTCCCTGTCTGCCCCCGTTCCCACCCCGCACCTCCTCCCTGCTGCCTCTCACCCCCTCTCCCTTCCTCCCCCAGAGCAGGCAGCTGCGACCGGAGAGGAAGGTGCGGCTGGAATCCAGCTACCAGCTCTCCCGCTGGACCCCCATGCTCAAGGACATCATGGAGGTACCGGGCCATCTGCTTCCTGGCCTTGGGGGTGGGGTTTTAACTGGCAGGCTGGGCCCAAGGGGGAGGGGTTGGTTTGGGGTCAACCATGTGTAGAGCCCTGCATATCTGCCCACCATTTCTGCGGATAGTGGATCAGCTGCAGATACAACCGTGCAGGGCTCTACTCCCCAGCAGCACCTGGCCCGTGGCGTCCGGCTCAGGCAGCCTGGGGGACGCAGCGCGCTCGGGGCCGCTGGCCCGCAGCCAGTGGCTGGGCGACAGGTCGGAGTCGGGGCTGTCCAGCACCCACTCGCTCCGCCACGCTGCTTCCTGTCCAGCAGCTCGAGCAGCACCAGTGTCCCCACCAGCTCCTGGGTACCAGGATTTGGGATTGGAGTGGGTGGGGCCCCGGCGCCCCACCCCTCCACCCCACTGTGATGCAACATGCTCTGCTGCTGCTGTGTACTGTTGCTCGTGACCCCCCAGGAGGGCACATGATGAGACACCCCTTCCCCCAAGCCCCCACCCCCTCCACACTGCCCCTTCTCCTCAAGACCCCACCCCCACACTGCCCCTTCTCCTCAAGACCCCGCCCCCTCCACGCTGCCCCTTCCCTGCGAGACCCCTTCCCCACCCTCGCTAGCTGCTGCCGGTGAGGATGCGGATACAGGTAAAAGGCGGCTTGTGGATCGCGGGCTGATGCACATCCACACTTTTGTATCTGTGCAGGGCTGTAGTCATGTGAGGGGCTCATCAGAGAGTCCTCTCCTGCTGCCGTCCTTAGGGGTCTTAAATCATAGACACGAGTGCAGGGGAGTTGTCTTACTCGGTGCTGAGATGCTGCCACCTCTGGGGTGGGCCATGGGCGGTTTATACAGCGGTCCCTCACCAGAGCTGAATTCTTCCTAAGGAGTGGCAGGCAGCTCTTAACAGCCGCCCAGCAGCGCTGCCCGAGAGTCTAGGGCAGGAGGTGATCAGTGTGTGGGGCTGGAAGTGCAGGGGATCCAGGCAGCACACTGTCATGACAGATGTTAGAGGGCTTATTCCTTCACCCACTTACTTCCCTGGTCCTTCTCGCATGAACAGAGAGCAACAATACCCGAAGTCCAAAGGTGCAAACAATTCGATGTTTATTGGGGTGAACTTCCAGCAAGCATGATTCCAGTTTCCTTCCTTAGTATCCTCCTTCCCAGCTCTGACACCACAGAGCCTTACACCTGTGTCCCTGTTCCCATTCCTACCCTTAGCTAAACATGATTCCAACTTCCTTACTCCCATTCCCTGTTCCCATTTCCCCCTTTAGCAAAACATGATTCCAATTTTCTTACCCCCATTCCCTGTTCCCATCTCACACATGCCCATGCACACCCACATGCTCACCCCCACCCACACCCAGTCACTTCCTCATTGACTACAGTTTATATAGTAAAACTTGAGTTCTGCTTAGCTATACCTTAACCAATCATTTTCCTGAAATTTAACTAACCAATCCTAACATATTGTAACATGATTATGTAACCAATTATATCCCACCACCTCAATTAGTTTACACCCAGCAAAATTAATTATACAGCAGACAGGAACAATCACAGAACCAGACAGAGATTATACAGACAAAGGACAGCAAAGTGGGAACTATAATGACAAAACAATACAGAAGTGAGGATTTCACATCCCAGCTATTGATAAGTGAGTTCTTGCCAGACAGGATGCTATCAAACTAAGTTTCCTTTTACATTTTCTAGGCACTTCCCTTTCTCTGGAGGTGATAGCAACTATCAGGACAGGATTGTATTCCTAACAGCCGAATAGCACCTTATTTCAGTGTGACTAGTTTGGAATGTGAGGAGGTGACCGGTCGCTTCCCAGCTTATGGCTGCCTCTGCTGCTTAGCCAAAGGCCTGAGCCTAAGCACAGGGCCACAAACTGTCACAGTAAGAGAAGGCCCTTACACCAGCAGACAGTGATTTTGATTCTTTCTTTTATACCTCTGGAACTAGCCAAGTGATAAGAATACACCTAAATTCTTAAAGTACAGGCCTTTGCAGACAGGCCTGAATATCTATATCCTAACAACTGGCACTGGAATCTGAATGGCTGGCAGGGTCCTTGGCCTAACCTCCAGTGAGGAGCAGCTGTTTGACACTCATCTAAAGGATGAACTCCTGCAGCACAGTACTGGTCACGCCCCCTGCAGACCCCCGCCCCGCTTGCTCTCTGCAGTACAGCGCCCCCTAGCGCCACACTGGGGCAGCACTGACTGCCAGGGGAGAGTGCCCCCTGCTGAGCCCTCCGCCTGCTCCCTGCAGTACAGCGCCCCCTAGCGCCGCACTGGGGTCAACACTGACTGCCAGGGGAGAGTGCCCCTTGCTGAGCCCTCTGCCTGCTCCCTGCAGTACAGCGCCCCCTAGCGCCGCACTGGGGTCATAGAGCACCCTCTGCTGACTCACTCGCACCCCCCAGCACCCAGTAGCTTTTCCTTAGAGGTTTCCTATCCAAGCACTGCCTGGGCCCAAACCTGCTTAGCTTGTGAGAGGTGACATGGTCACTCCATTCCCTAACCCTTGCAGGGGGCTGAGCCCCTCATCGCCCTGTCCTGTGGGGCACTCCTCAAGAGGGTGGGGGGGCACACTTAGTTGCCTTCAACCTACTGGCTTGGGGCTCCTCCAGGCCAAGAATTAACCCCCTGACCGGAGCTCCTGTCCCTGGCAGATCACAGGTGGGAGGCTCCCAGGCCCTTGTTCCAGTGTTGTGATGGTTCCTCCTGTGGGATTTTGCGGCAGGCAGTTGCGGTAGCCTCAATCCCACGCCTAATCCAATCGGGGTGCCCCCTCTCTGCGCCAGCCACAACTTGGCAGGCCTTAAGCTTCCCTGTACAAGTCAATGCAGCAGACTAATGTAAAAGCCCCTATTATGTGGCATTAGGATGTATCATATCCTGGGCCCCCTGCGTGCCTGGGACACACCTCATGGAGCAAGAGGCAGGGCCTGGATCTGCCCGCAGCAGGAAAGGGGCACTGAGGGCAGCCCCCTGCCTCTCCCCCCCCTACCCCCGAAATGAGGGGCCCTGGATCTGGCTGCAGGAGGTCTCCGCCCTCCTCATAACGGTGGATGGGTGGGGAGTTCACAGCAGGGCACTGAGCAGCTGAGGGGGATGTGGGGAGATGGTGGGGCATCACTGGAGGAGTCAGCGTGTTCTTTGCTGGCTCCCCATGCCCCCCCCTGGAAAGGGGGCCTGAGGCTGCTCCCCCCAGGGACTGTCAATCATTCAGTGAGGAGCCGTCCCAGCCCCTCCACCCCAATGGGGCCTGGCTTGGCCACCAGATCCGAGGTTCCCACTGCTTGGTCCCTGCTGATCTGTCCTCCCCCCACCCCCTGCCAGGATATCATTGAGGACAAACTGGACAAGAATCTGTGGCCCTTTTTGTCGGACCCGGTCCCTACCACCAGCTCCCAGGCTGCTGTCAGGTAAGGCTGAGCCTGGCTGGGCTGTGGGGGGCAGAGCCCTGACACACACACCCCAGAGTGTAGGAGCCTCTGTGCCTGGGAGTGTGTGGTCAGGACCCTGCCCTCTACGGGGGAGGGGATGTCCAAGAGCCTGGAGCCCTGGACCCCTCTTACCATGTACCCCGCACCCCAGCAGTCCCTCAACACACCAGGGCCCAGGATGGAGGAAAGGGACTGGCCGAGCTTTAGACAGCACCCCCAGCCCAGCACAGGTGCCACCCTCCCCTACTCCCTCTTGCCTGCTTTGGGACTCCTGTCCCACTCCCTTGGGCAGGGCCTGCCCCGCAGCCTCCTCCAGGCCCTGCCCTTCCATCTGGCATTCCCTCAGCGAGCCCCTGGTATCCACACTGCCCCTCTCTCCCCCCAGCGCCCGCTTTAGGCATTGGCACAAGAACAAGCCAGCGGCCGAGTACCGGACGGGCCCGCGCCTCATCATTTACGTGCTGGGTGGGGTGTCCATGTCTGAGATGCGCTGTGCCTACGAAGTGACCCCGGCCATCAAGGGCAAGTGGGAGGTGGTGATCGGTGAGTGGGGCGAGTCCTGGGGGAAAGGGCGGCTGGAATGCCCAGGTCAGGGAGAGTTGGGACCCCCTGGGAGGGGGAGACCCTAGAACTGCCTGCCCAGCACCCACAGGGCTCCCATGCTACCCTCTGTCCTCCCACACCCAGGGGCCTGGGAACAGATGTGCTTGCCCCACATGGCCTGTATCTAGCCGCCTGATCTCCTGGCCTCTGTCTCCCCAGGCCTCTCATTGCCCAGGGACCATGTGTGGGGGCCCAGTCAGACACCCCCAGTAACTCCCATAGGGATATGGCTCACCCCCTGCACACACCCCTCGAAGACCCAAGGGTGAGGAACACTGTCAGCGCATGGATTCTTGCCTGGCTGTGCAGGGTACAGTGGCACGAGGGGTGCGGTGCCAGGCCAAGGGGGATAGGAGACAGTCCCTCCCCCCCTGCACTAGAGCAGGGTCCAGCTGCAAGGATGGGGGTGATGGTGATGCCAGCCACATACCTGCCTCACTGTGCCCACCACTGCCAACCACCTCTCTCTCCCCCAGGTTCCAGTCACATCCTGACCCCCAAGCGCTTCCTGGATGACATCCAATCCCTCAACCAGCTGGACTCCGAGGAGGCCTAGAAGCAGCCCCCTCCCCCGAGAGACTCTGCCCCCCACAGTTTGCTGCCCACAGCTCCACTTGCTCTTCTCAACAAGGCATCTTCCCCCCTACTCTTGGCTGCGGTGTCAGTTCTTGGGCGGGGGGAGGACCCCCAGGCTGCTTGGCTGTTCGGGCAGGGGGCAGGCCAGGCTTCCTCCCTCTGGCACAGCCTCTAGGGCCGTTACCCTTTGTGCCCCGTGGCCACCCTGCCCCCGATTAGGTAGGAGAAGAGTCAGGCTCCATTATCTACCAGCTTCAGCCATTCCTACCTCCCCACCCTGGGACTCAAAGCACAGCCCCTCTCCCTCCCCCTCCTGTCACCCCTCTGCCAGCGATGGGGGGCACACAGAGGCTGCTACCAGCATCTGGCTTTGCGGGGGGTGTGTGACCCAGCCACTGAGCCCCAGGCTGTGTCTGTCCAGTCTGAAAAGAGTTAAAGAGACCCCCCCCCCCCTTCTGCCCCCATATCATCCCCATTCACCGCCTTGAGGTGCTGGCCCAGCCCTGGCTCCCTGCACCCTTCCCATCACAGCCTGGCACCCTGGCCTCTTGGCCCTGTCCCCCAGTGGGGACCTCGGCTCCTGAAGGGGGGAGGGGTCCTAGCAGGAGTTGCAGTCAGAGTGCCGAAGTAAGTGGGGGTGGAGCCAGGACTGCGTAGGAGGCGCGTCCAGGGTTGGGCAGCAGCAGGTAGGGTGACCAGATGTCCCGATTTTATAGGGACAGTCCTGATATTTGGAGCTTTTTCTTATCTAGGCTCTTATTACCTCCCACCCCTTGTCCCTATTTTTCACACTTGCTGTCTGGTCACCCTAGCAGCAGGGCAGAGCGGGCTTGCCACCTGATGGGCCTGGATCAAATGCCCCTGCCCAGTGGCAGACACCTCCCCACTGCCTTTCCCTGGGTATCAGAGCCACGCCCTGGGCACCTGGAGCCCCAGCTCCATCTGAGGCAGCCAGCTCCAGCCCCCTTGGGTCTGATCAAGCCCTGAGCCAAGCCTCACCCCCTGAATCCCACGGGCCCTAGAGATCCTCTCCCTCTTGCCTGCCAGGCGGGCTGTGCTGGGGCAAGCGCTGGCAGGAGCGATCCCAGGTAAAGGCAGTGACCTCCTTTACTGGGAGTGACCTCCAGGGGGTGGGGGGCGCAGGGGGAGAGTTTGTTTGTTCGCAGCTCTGAGCCCCTGCCCCCCGCCACCCATTACCACAAAGTCAGTGCTGGCCCTGCCCCCGGCTACTGCCCTGCTGGGCATGTGCCTGGGCCAATGAAGTGCATTGCCAAAGGCTGGCCGAGGTCTCTGCTGCTGTTCACAGGCAGGGGAAGGGAGGACACAGGGTGGGGCAGGTGGCTGAGAGCCCAGGGAGCGGGATCTCCCCAACTCCCCCTCCAGCCCTGCTGCAGGTCCCAGGTGTCCTGGCTCCGAGTCACCTGGCCAGCGCTGCCTCCCCGCACCTGGGAGCAGGGTGGGGCAGTGGCTGCTCCTTTCACTGTTGGACTAGGGCCTGGGGGCAGCTCTGCTCTGGCCTGTGGTCGCCCCCTGCTGGTGCAGTGCTGGCTCACCCAGCCGTGCCCCAGAACCTACATAGTTCCCTGTGGCCCCCTGCTCCTAGTGCCTTGTTCTGCCTCTGGTCCGTGTGCCAGAGGGACCAGGAGGGAGCCTCAGGAGTCCCCTCAAGCCAGCTATGGGGTCCCCATCAAGTGTGGGGTTGGGACAGGCACTGAGCGAGCACCAGGGCCCAGCCCCCAGGCTGGCCCCCACAGGGAACCATACCCACCCAGCCCCTGCCCCTCCCAGAATCAGCGCTGGAACCCAGCCCTCTGCGTCCCAGCCCCTGCTCTATCCACTAGCCCCTGCTTCCCGCTCAGATGTGGGACACAACACCTGCCTCCTTGGTCCCCCTCTAGGGCTTGGCCTTTGCCCCAACCCCCACCTCCTCCATCCTCCTGTGCCTAGAGCTGCCCCAGGGTCCTGCCACCCTGGCTGCTGCTGGCCCCCAGCTCTTGGGGCCCTATTCCTGCGCTGGCACCTGCATTGTGTGAGCAGCTGTGTAGGCTCGTCCCGCCAGCCAGGCCAGGCCTCCCCTCTGGCACCGTCTAGCCTGTGCCAACAGCTGGGGGTGCAGTGGCAGTGTCCCCAACCCCCCCCTCGTTGGAAGGTGAAAGGAGACAAGGAGGGGCTGTGAGAGAGCCCCATTCTCCTACCCTTCCCGCACCCTGCTCCCTCGGCTCAGCTCGGAGACTCGTCCTGCCTCTGCAGTCACTGGGCATGGGGGTTAGCGCCCTCAGCAACCCCACCCCCACCAGCTGGAGACAGTGAGAGACCAGTGCCAGGTCAAGGACCTGCCCCAGGTCCCGGAGGAGTATGGGGGATCAGGGCCCAGAGCAGGGGTGACCGTGGTGGGGGATCAGACCCATCACTCATGAGGGTTGGGGGTTGTCTAACTTCTCCTCTCAACCTGCTCGCAGGCTGTGGCCCCTCCTGCCCTCTCCCAGCCCATCCCCTGCTCCCTTGGTGCCCAGGGGGCACTCAGCCAGCCACACATGGTCGCGCACCCCATGAGGTGGGAAGGAGGCTTCAGGCCTGTGAGCTGTCTGTGCCAAGGACCAAACCCGCCTTACCCAGGTCCTGGGAGATTTTTGTGATGCACAGAGTCACTGCTCTGGTTGCCTGTGACCCCTCCCGCCCTGACCTGCGGTGTCCCAGCCAGGCCAGTTGGGGCGGGGGGGGGTGGAGGGGGGGGAGCAGCACGGCTATTGCAGGCAGCTGGGGAGGGCCGGGGGCTGCAGGGCACTGACTTGGCCGTGCAGCCATGGGTTGGGGCCTGGGCTGAGCCAGGTTTGGTGCAGGGATGGCCTGGCTGGGGGCGCCC
Organism: Eretmochelys imbricata; assembly: GCF_965152235.1. Taxonomy (NCBI): domain Eukaryota; kingdom Metazoa; phylum Chordata; order Testudines; family Cheloniidae; genus Eretmochelys; species Eretmochelys imbricata. The sequence continues at coordinate 15,657,655 of NC_135591.1, read as the reverse complement.
TGTTTGTGATCATCTGGGCCTGGCCTAGGCCACGTTAGGCTAGCACCCCTTCAAGCCCAGTGCCCCTGGCTGGTTCACGGGAGGGCAGGCGGCTGCTTCCCAGCCCAGCTGGGGGCTGCCCTGGGTGGGAGACAGGCAGAGGGAGAAAATGCAGTTCCTCTCCGCAGCAGGAGGGGACCAGCCAGGTCAGGCACTCTCAGCCTGTGTGCTCCCTGCAGCCCAGACTCTGCATTGCACCCCTCCTGTGCCCCTACCCATCTCACCCTGCCATGGCTCCCCAGCACCTGCCAGCCTCAGAGTGCCCCAGGCTTGGCAAAAGACGATCCCAGCCCCCCAGGGGGCTTGGAAAATGCCCAGCAGCACCCATGTGACACGAAACCTCAATAACAGGCACCCAGAGAGGGAGTGACTCACATGGATTTGGGGGCAGAGCTGGGCATGGAACCCAGGAGTCCTGCCTCCCAGCCCCTGATCTAACCCCTAGACCCTACTCCCCTCCCAGAGCTCAGCACAGAACCCAGGAGTCCTGCCTCCCAGCCCCCCTGGCTCTGCCCATCCTTCTCTCCCCTCATACTCCTGCTAATAATTGCACACGCAGCTTGCTGGGGAGCGTGCGCTGGCACAGGTCAGTCCCGTAGAGCCCAGCAGGCCCCATTTCCCCTGCCCCCTGGGCCACCTCCTGTCTCCCTGCTGGGCACACGAGCATGGCCAGCGCTGCGTGCCTGCTGTGGACGGGGTGAGAGACCCTGGCACCTGGGATCTGCTGCTCGGGCCCAGCCCCAATCTGCTCAGCTGCGGAGCTTTCCATCCCTGATCCCCGTGGAGAATTATCAGCCGCAATTAACAGCCATTTGGATAATTGCTGCGCGGCTGCCAGGCAGGTGGGCGGCGAATTGGGGGCGCGGAATTAAAAAGCTCCGGTGGAGACACCTGCCCGACTGTGGGCTCGCCAGCTCCCCCCATGGCTGCCCTTACAGCTGGGCTGCCACCGGGGCTCCGTGTGCACCCCGGGCCTGCACCTTGAGCAAGGGGCACCCCAGCTACACACGCTGTACCCCTCAGCCTGCCCCCAGAAGCAGGAGGGGGGTGCAGGCCTGAGACAGCTGGCCATGGGCCTGGTCGGTGCCAGGAGGGAGGGTGGGTCCAGCAGACAGGCCCAGCCCCTCTGCCCTGGCTCTGCCATGCTCTGCCCCAGGCCCTGGTGAGGGCAGCTGGAGAGGGCTGCACGCATCAGCCCATGCAGTGGGCCTGGGGGAGCTGATCACTGTGCTGGTCCCAGCCCTGGGGGCTGGTGGGAATGGGGTGCCAAGATGCCCCTGTCTCCCAGTGCCAGCTGTGCCAGGGCCCCCAAGCCCTTTGGGCCTGGATTGGGGGGATCATGACTAGGGCAGAGCTGGGACCCAGGGACAGGTGAAGCTGCACCAGGCTTGCAGAAGAGCTCATCCTGCAGAGACCTGCATGCAGACCCTGCTGGAGGGAGATTGTTTGGGGCAGAGTGGGGTGACTTGGGGGGCTTACAGCAGGGCTGAGGGGAGGCAGTGGGGGTAGCAGGGAGGGGGAGAGGTTTACAGTATCTGCAAGCTGTATACAGTGCATGGGTGGAGGGGCCAGGGGGTGATTTGGGGTGGGGCAGTGGGAGGCAGGAGGTGCGGGTGGGTGATACCCCCATGCAGCAGCAGTGCCCCCTCTAGGCAGTACGGGTGCATCCAATGGGCCCTAGAGGAAATATTGTCTAAAGATCAGAGTTCACCAAACCCAGGCTGAGCTAGCCCTGTCCCCAACCTGCCCATCCCTTGTGGGTGTAAGCAGTGTCAGGATGAGCTCCACCCTGACATCTGGTGGTGAGGTGTGGCAAGTTGTGGAAAAGAACTTCAGGGGCCGATGTCATTTGCATAGGCACACCCACCACGCCTAGAATGAGACCATAGCTGCTCAAATGGTCACTTTGGCTGCTGTGGGATCCCCAGCGTCTCTGTTATTGGGGCAGGAAGAATAAATTGTTATTACCCTGATTATGGGAACTGTGCTTGGAACTGTACGTGGCCTTTTGTTATGATGGAGGGATTCACCATCAACTAAGTAGCACTCGCTAGGCAAGGGTCATGGGTTCCAAAACTGTGTGAATAGAGAGAGGCTGGGGACAAGTATTAATACTTGGTGGCATGGGCCCCTTGGTGAGGGCCTTCTATGCTAATTGCACTTCCTCCTCTCTCCACTGTGGAATATCAGAGCTAATTTTGATTTCATTAGAAGTCTAGTTATAGGTTGCTGAGCTCACTTTGGGCTGACAGTGCACCAGCACTGGGGCTCCCCTACTACAAGCTGAATTCACCTAAGAGCTGAAATCACTGAGTGTTGTGTTAAGTAGTGGGGCAGCCTGAAGATATATTGTGGAGCAGTTTGCGGCACGGCTGGTGAAGCAGTTCGACGCGGAGCAGTGTGTGGATGGCAGGAGCTGCTTGTGGGTCGTGGAGCTGAGCGAAGGAGTTCGTGGGGCAGCTGGCGGAGCGGAGCGCAGCTGAGCGAAGGAGTTCGTGGGGTGGCTGGCGGAGCGGAGCGCAGCGGAGCGAAGGAGTTTGTGGGGCGGCTGGCGGAGCGGAGCGCCGCTATGGAGCTATGGGGCGGTCAGCTTCAGATCATGTAAGGTGCCTCTTACCCCCGTCCCATTTCCACCCAGGTTGGGAGGTAAAGCTCCGCAGATAAACTTTCGAACTCTGGGGCTGCCCTGACCAGGGACAGAGACTTTTGGGGCATTGGACTTTTGGGACTTTGGGTGATTTGGGGTTGCTGGACTCAAGAACCAAAGGGAAAAGGGCATGCCCCAATTTGCTCATGGGTTGTGTTATGAATCCTGTTGGTGGTGTTTCCCCAACATAATGCCACATTGTTTCTCTCTGTTATTAAAAGGCTTTTGCTACACTCAGGCTATGTGCTTGCGAGAGGGGAAGTATTGCCTCTTGGAGGCGCCCAGCGGGGGTGGTATATATTTGTCCCAGGTCACTGGGTGGGGGCTCGAGCCGGTTTGCATTGTGTTATTGGAATGGATCCCCTAGATATTGAACCCGGCCCTTGTTGCTGCCAACTCTGACGGGCAGAAGGGTTACATGGGTATGGACTGCTGGGTCCCTGCCCTGGGCCAGGCCATGCTGGGGGCTGAGCAATCCCAGAATGATGCCCAGCGCACACCCCTTCTCCCGGGCAGGGACCCAGCATCTCGTTCCCCAGCCCTCCCCAGAGTCGGCCCCCAACCTCCAGGGCTGGGCGGGGGGTGGGGAAGGCGACCAGCCTGAGCCAAGTTCACACTTATGCAACCAACCAGCACGTGTGATGCTGCTTATCATCTTACCGCACAGCCCAAAGCCGGCTCACCCGCCACTTTCGTGGCATTTTGTTGCCTGAAATTAAATCTCATTTCCTAATTACTGGGTGGGCTCCAGCTGCTGGGCTGGGCTTTAAGAAGGGGGCAGCGTAGTGTGATCAGCATCAGTCACAGAGACAGCTTGTTGCGGAGAACCCCCCCAAAGCCCAAGACCCCCTCACCACAGCCAGCCCCCCAGGCTGCATCTAACGAGGCCCAGTCACCTCCCTCTGCCCTGCAGAAAACTCAGCCTGGCTGGTTCCTACAGGGCCCATCCAGCCCAGTACCCCCTCTCCCTGCTGTGAGCAAACATCAGGCCCTGCCCACTTGCACGTTCCCAGAATCTGGCCAGCCTAGCGCTGATCGTGCAGAATCGCGCAGTCCTGGACAGTGCTCGCCACAAAGGACTCACACAAACACATTCCAGAAGCGTGGTACAAAAACCACAATATCAAGAATGGCACAAAAACATTCCCCAAGGATAACAGGAACACACTGAGCCCTCCTAAAAGATAAGGTCAAATAGCAATGTAATAAATACAAATGTTTTAATCAAACCAACATGTACAAAAAAAGTGGACAATAACTAGCCAGGTCAGAGGGCAGTGTCTAAGTCAGAGGGGCAGCTTGTTTGTATCAGGGTATCTCTGAGAGAATGTGTTGGTCCAGCCAAGGGGGCAATGGAAAGTCCCACCATTCACTGAGCTGCGTCCATTGTCACAGGCATACGTGTCTTAGTATCCTCGTAGAGTCTGCCAGGTGCTATTAGCATGCCTTGTCAACAATAAACCTGGCCGGGTGCCTTCGTCCCTTAACGGATCTTGTGGTCATTGGGCGGTTCACTCAAGGTCTGCTGTGCTGGCTGTCTGCACAGAGCTGGGGCAGCACACAGGGAGAACACACACACACGCAGTGAAATATCTAACAACAGAGGCAATCAGTAAGGATGTTTCGCAATGGCTCGTTTGGTTTCAATGGGCAGGCCCAGCACTTTACACTAATTCATGCTTCTCCCCTGTTGGGGGAGTTACACAGGCCACAGCTACACTACAAAGTCAAATTGCCCTGCATGCAGCCGCCACAGTAGTTACAGCACTTGTGTGTGTGTACACCTGGCTCTTTGTGTCTGTGGTGTGTGGTATCGATTGTACTGTCAGTGTGGGGCATTGCGGGACAGTCGATGTAAGCAACGCAGTATGTACACTGACACTGCATTGACCTAACTACGCTGACTGGGGGAAGTGGCATGATTAAGTCAGCAAACCAGGTGAGTTACATCAGCGGGAGCCAAATTTTAGTGTAGACGCAGTGTTAGGTGGACGTAAGCTGCCTTCCAAACTCAGTGGTGTAGAGCAGTTACAGAGGTTTACGATGCAAACATTCATTCTAACTTTATACCACGGGCTACAGAGGTTATGGGAGAGATCAATCCTGCAAGCAATTCCACAAGTCGAAACACTCCACACACGCTGATCAGCAGCTGTTTTAACACAGCTAACACGCAGGCTGGGTCAAGCTCTGCATTTGTCAGTGTTCAGTGAGGCCTGGGCATGAGCTGGCACCTGGTCTGCTAGCGTCACAGGACCCATCTAGCCCAGGACCCCGCCCTCTCCCTGCTGCCTCCTTCCCCAAATCAGATCAATGGGGCCAGCCACCCCAGCACCAGCTACTTCAGAGGAAGGTGCAAGAACCCCCTCCTAGTGGCTAATGATGACATAACCAGTCGGGGGAGGAGGGGAAGGGGGGCATATCTCCCTCATCCTGACAGTCAGCAGTGGCCTTGTGCCCTGTTTTCTAAATTCTGTCCTGACACCCTTGCTCCCCCACCCCCCACCATCCTTGTCTGAATCCTGCCAGGCTCGCAATGTCAGTGACATCTAGTGGCAGTGAGTTCCCCTGGCTAATTATGTAACTTCCCTTGACATTTGCTTTCACAGAGCGTCCCATTGCTCTTGTAACACTGGGGCAGGTGAAGGGGGGGGGGGCAAATAGGAGCACCCCCCTCCTTTCATTATATTCTGTACCTATTTCAGCCCTGCTTCTTTTGCTCCTCTTTAAACTAAAGCCTGAGCTTTTTTGTTGGTAAATTGGCCGTTTTCTTGACAGTGTTGTAGAAAAAATTTGCTTCTTTCTAAACATTTCAGGTTTTTGATGAGCAATTTAAAAAAAGCCTTCGAAAAATTACCCCTCCCTCCCCCATTTCTCTGCCCTTTGTCCTTTTCTCATTTGCCACTGGAAAGTGGATGGGAAGGGATGAAAAAAACCACACACACACACACACACACACACACACACACACACACACACACACACACACACACACACACACACACACACACACACACACACACACACACACACACACACACACACACACACACACACATATTTTTGGCTTTTGAAAATTTTTTGCAAGGGGTGAAAACATAAGGGTTCCACACACACCCCCAAATTTCCAAGACAGCTCAATTGTGGGGCTGCTGCTCTTCCTGCTGCCCTTCTAGTGCCAGGGTAGACCAACACCCCGTCACACTTTAACCCTTAAATGGCCAGCGTTGCCAACGCCCATCATTGCATGGTGAGCCCAGCAGTGGGTGGGTGGGTGAGTTGGAATGGGATCAGTAACGAAGAATCTTCGCTTTCGTTAGATAAAGTGCCCACCCTCGGCATGGAGGAGAAGCCCCAGACCTCGCACCTCCCAAACACAGCCACGCCAGAATGCAAATGAATATTAAAATCTTGTGATTTTTTAAGCAAATCTCATGATTTTGAGGCCTGACTAGTGACTTCTGAATGTTGGGGCACAAGAGGGGCACCAAAGCTGATGGGCCCGCTCGGCCTTTGTGCCATCTGGACAGAGGCACCTGTGTGGGACCCGGGGTGGCTCGTGCCTCCCCACACTTGGGACAGACAATACTAAACATCTCATGGCTCCCCCTGGCGGTGCGTGGAGGGAAAGCCGCTCCCAAGCTATGGCCACAGAGTCAAGGGAGACAGTGTGGCCTTGTGGGTAAAGCACTGAACTGGGATGCAGCAGACTTGAGGTCTATGTCTGGCTCTGCCACTGGGTGACCTTGAGCAAATCCCTTCCCTGCCCTCTGCCTCAGTTTCCCCATGTGTACAGTGGGGATGATGACACTGACCTCCTTTGGGAAGTGTTTTGCTGGACAGTGCTATGTAAGATGAATAATAATATTCTGTTCTGGCGGGGTAGGGGGCGTCTCTCCTCTCTGGGGCACGGGTTCGAATCTGTCCCAGGGGAGCAGTGTCTGACAGTGGGGGTGGCTGTGGAGAGGGGCTCAGTCCAGTTCCTGTTGGGGCAGCACCCGCGTTGCCTGCCGGCTGTGGGACCGGCACGCTGGGGCTACAGAGCCTGAGCTCCGCTCTGCCCCTAGATGGGTCCCTTCAGGGCAGGGCCGTTGGCGTGGGGGATGGGGGTGTGACGCAAGCCTTGGGCTCTGGGGCAGTCGAGCTGGCTCTTTCCCCAGTGCTGGAGTCCCCTCCACAAGGCCCAAAGCTCCCCAGGCCTGAATCCTGGCCCCACGGAGCCCGGCTCAGGGGCGGGGAGGGGGGGCGGTTTCCTGCAGCTGCCCTGTCTCTCCGGTACAGCCAGTGGCCTTGGCACTCTGGGGCAAGGCAAGTCACTTTCCAGCCCCCACCCCTGGGGCCAGGGGGCACAGGCCAGCCCAGGGCTCTGAGGAAGATGGGGCGCGCCCTCCACCCCTCTGGTTTAAACGTCGCTCTGTCCCATCCCCCCACTCCACGGCCCCGGGCACAGCTCTCCTCTTTCTGCATCTTCCCCTCCTGCTCTTTAGGATCTGGCCCCCTGGGGTACCCAGGTGTCAAGGAAACCCGCTCCCGGCTGGGGAGCCATGGTTGGCTTTTGGGCCCCAGGCGTCTGCATGGCCCTGGCTAACGAGCCCCCTGGGAGGGCAGCGCTGCCCGGCCTGGGCCCTGGGGCCTCGGCAGGAGCTGCCACAGAGCGCCAGCCGCAAAGCTGCCAGTGGAGGCTTCTCCAGAGCCCTGCAGAGTGGGGGAACGGAGCTGAACTGGGGCCAGCGTCAAGGCTGTGGGAGGGACCAGCCAGGTTAGGGGCTGGGTTCCCCACTGTGGGGCCTGATGGGAGTGCTGGCTGAAGGTCCCTGTGCCCACAGCGTTGGAGGGATCACAGGGACGAGGCCCTGGGGGCTGCTGAGAGCTTGGGGAGGGGTCTGTGTTCAGCTCCCGTCTCCCCACACATGGTTCTGATCCAGAATGGCCAGGGTGTGAGACCTTCCCCTGGCTGGTGCCGAATGACCGACTGGCTAATAGCATATTGGGCTGCATTAGTAGGAGCATTATCCGCAGATCAAGGGAAGTGATTATTCCCCTCTATTCAGCACTGGTGAGGCCTCATCTGGAGTATTGTGTCCAGTTTTGGGCCCCCACTACAGAAAGGATGCGGACAAATTGGAGAGAGTCCAGCGGAGGGCAATGAAAATGATGAGGGAGCTGGGGCACGTGACTTATGGGAAAAGCCTGAGGGAACTGTGGTTTTTCAGTCTGCAGAAGAGAAGAGTGAGGGGGGATTTGATAGCGCCCCCACAACTTGTCTAGGATTTTATCGGTGGTAGGCATCGGACACGGTGATGGCATTGAACTTCCGATATCCACACAGAACCGGATTGACCCGTCCTCCTTGGGGACCAGCACCATGGGCGAGGCCCAGGGGCTGGAGGACGGCTGGATCACCCCTAAAGCCAGCATGTCTCCAACCTCTTTCTCCAGGTCCTGGGCTGTTTTCCAAGTGACCCTAAATGGGGAACACCTCATGGGAAGATTGGCTCCTGTTTCCGCCCGGTGAACAGCCAGGTTAGTGAGCCCAGGCCGGCTGGAGAACAGCTGCCAGTGTGAAGGCAGCACCTCTCTGATCTCTGCCTGTTGGGCAGGGGTTAGCTGGTCTGAGAGGAGAATTGATTCCAGTGAGGGGTCAGCCCCCACCTCAGGGAGGAGTCCCACCAGGGGATCCTCTCCCTTCTCCTCCCACTGCCCACACCCAGCCAGCCCCAACTTCTCCCTGGCCCAGTATGGCTTCATCATGTTCACATGGTGCTCCTGGTGGCTGTGTGCCCGGATGGACAGTTCCACTACATATTTCACTTCATTTACCTGTCTGATGACCTTGAAGGGGCCGTCCCAGGCAGCTTGCAGCTTGTGCTTCCTCGTGGGGATGAGAAGCATCCCCTGGTCCCTGGTAGCCTAGAAGCAGGCATGTGCTGAGCGGTCGTACCAGACCTTCTGCTTCCTCTGTGCCCTGGCTAGGTTTCCCCTGGCCAAGCCCATGAGCTCCACGAGCTTTTCCAGAAAGGTCAGTATATACGCCATCAGGGGAGGCCTTCCCCCCGCACTCGTCCCTCATCAAGTCGAAGGGTCCCCTCACCCTCCTCCTATACAACAACTTGAAAGGGGAAAACCCTGTGGATTCCTAGGGCACTTCCCTGTATGTGAACAGCAGGTGGGGTAAATACTTCTCTCAGTCCTGTGGGTGCTGGTCCATAAAGGTTTTCAGCATCATCTTTAGGGTCCCATTGAACCTCTCCCCCAGCCCATTGGACTGAGGGTGACATGCTGAGGCCCAGGTGTGTCGGACCCCACACTTCTCCCACAAGCACTGGAGCAGGGTTGACATGAAGTTGGACCTCTGGTCTGTAAGGACCTCGTTGGGGAACCCCACTCTGCTTAAAATGGTGAGCAGCGCGTCTGCCACGGTGTCTGCCTCCATAGACGACATGGCCACTGCCTCGGGGTAGCGCACAGCGAAATCTACCACCATCAGAATGTATTTCTTCCCCGACCGGGTTGCCCTGCTGAGGGGCCCCACTATGTCCATGGCCACCCTCTGGAAAGGCTCCTCTATGATGGGCAGAGGTCTCAGAGCTGCTTTACACTTATCCTGGGCCTTCCCCACCCTCTGGCAGGAGTCCCAGGACCTGCAATACTGTTGGACGGCGTCAAAGGCCCCGGGCCACTAAAAGTTCTGCAGCAGCCTTGCCTGGTGCGCCAGATGCCCTGAAAGGGGAATATTGTGGGCCAAGTACAACAGTCTGTGGTGGTACCTCTGGGGGAGGACCACCAATTGCCTCCTGGCTTTCCAAGGTTCAGTTGGCCCTGAACCAGCCTGTCATAAATATAAAGGGAAGGGTAAACCCCTTTAAAATCCCTCCTAGCCAGAGGAAAAATCCTCTCACCTGTAAAGGGTTAAGAAGCTAAAGGTAACCTCACTGGCACCTGACCAAAATGACCAATGAGGAGACAAGATACTTTCAAAAGCTGGGAAGAGGGAGTAAAACAAATGGTCTGTGTCTATCTGTATGCTGCTTTTGCCGGGGACAGAACAGGAATGGAGTCTTAGAACTTTTAGTAAGTAATCTTGCTAGGTATGTGTTAGATTATGATTTCTTTAAATGGCTGAGAAAAGAGCTGTGCTGAATAGAATGACTATTCCTGTCTGTGTGTCTTTTTTGTAACTTAAGGTTTTTCCTAGAGGGATTCTCTATGTTTTTAATCTAATTACCCTGTAAGGTATCTACCATCCTGATTTTTACAGAGGTGATTCCTTTACTTCTATTAAAAGTCTTCTTGTAAGAAAACTGAATGCTTTTTCATTGTTCTAAGATCCAAGGGTTTGGGTCTGTGGTCACCTGTGCAAATTGGTGAGGATTTTTACCAAACCTTCCCCAGGAAGTGGGGTGAAAGGGTTGGGAGGATTCTGGGGGGAAAGACGTGTCCAAACTACGTTTTCCCAGTAAACCCAGATAAAGTTTGGTGGTGGCAGGGGAAATCCAAGAGTAAAATAATTTTGTACCTTGGGGAAGTTTTAACCTAAGCTGGTAAAAGTAAGCTTAGGAGGGTTTTCATGCAGGTCCCCACATCTGTACCCTAGAGTTCAGAGTGGGGAAGGAAACTTGACACAGCTCATTCCCAGTACAGGAATCCCTCCCGGCAGTCCTCCCCCTGGGATCCTGCACCACTGTGGCCAGCAAGGGCCCTCGGCTTCTCTAAGGAGGTATCCTCCTGCAGCTCCATCTGGAATTTGGCTGCTGGGTTTGAGGGTACAGCACTGGTTGGTGGTGCCTCAGTTTCCCCACCTTGGGACAGAGGCTCTGGCCCAGCACTGTCAAGCCCTACCCTCACTCAGTGTCCCCCCCCCCCACTCCCAGCATAGCCCTGTCAACTGTGGCCCCCTGGACCCGCGGTGCCCCCTCTTGGTGGGCTTCGGTTGACCCCCCACGGGTTCTGCTTGGCTGCCATTTCCTCCATCTTCAGGCATTGAGCCACCTTGTGTCCTTTTTGGCCACAGTAATTACATTTCAGGTCCCTCAAGTCCCACGGGGGGTCAGCCTGCCCCGGCCTTCAGGGGCACCTGTGAGTTGGGCTTCCTGGAGTCCCACCCTGGAGAGGTCTCTGTGTGACTCCCCTTCTGAGTCATAGAATATCAGGGTTGGAAGGGACCTCAGGAGGTCATCTAGTCCAACCCCCTGCTCGAAGCAGGACCAATCCCCAGTTAAATCATCCCAGCCAGGGCTTTGTCAAGCCTGACCTTAAAAATATCTAAGGAAGGAGAGTCCACCACCTCCCTAGGTAATGCATTCCAGTGCTTCACCACCCTCCTAGTGAAAACGTTTTTCCTTATATCCAACCTAAACCTCCCCCACTGCATCTTGAGACCATTACTCCCCGTTCTGTCATCTACCACCACTGAGAACAGTCTAGATCTATCCTCTTTGGAACCCTCTTTCAGGTAGTTGAAAGCAGCTATCAAATCCCCCCTCTTCTGCAGACTAAACAATCCCAGTACCCTCAGCCTCTCTTCATAAGTCATGTATTCCAGTCCCCTAATCATTTTTGTTGCCCTCCACTGGACTCTTTCCAATTTTTTCACATCCTTCTTGTAATGTGGGGCCCAAAACTGGACACAGTACTCCAGATGAGGCCTCACCAATGTCGAATAGAGGGGGACGATCACATCCCTCGATCTGCTGCCAATGCCCCTACTTATACATCCCAAAATGCCATTGGCCTTCTTGGCAACAAGGGCACACTGACTCATATCCAGCTTCTCGTCCACTCTCACCCCTAGGTCCTTTTCTGCAGAACTGTTGCCGAGCCATTCGGTCCCTAGTCTGTAGCAGTGCATAGGATTCTTCCATCCTAAGTGCAGGACTCTGCACTTGTCCTTGTTGAACCTCATCAGATTTCTTTTGGCACAATCCTCCAACTTGTCTCGGTCCCTCTGTATCCCATCCCTACCCTCCAGTGTATCTACCACTCCTCCCAGTTTAGTGTCATCTGCAAACTTGCTGAGGGTGCAATCCGCACCATCCTCCAGACTATTTATGAAGACACTGAACAAAACCGGCCCCAGGACCGACCCTTGGGGCACTCCACTTGATACCGGCTGCCACCTAGACATGGAGCCATTGATCACTACCCGTTGAGCCCGACAATCTAGCCAACTTTCTATCCACCTTATAGTTCATTCATCCAGCCCATACTTCTTTAACTTGCTGGCAAGAACACTGTGGGAGACCATGTCAGAAGCTTTGCTAAAGTCAAGGAACAACATGTCCACCGCTTTCCCCTCATCCACAGAGCCAGTTATCTCGTCATAGAAGGCAAATAGATTACTCAGGCATGACTTGCCCTTGGTGAATCCATGCTGACTGTTCCTGATCACTTTCCTGCCCTCTAGGTGTTTCAGAATTGATTCCCTGAGGACCTGCTCCATGATTTTTCCAGGGACTAAGGTGAGGCTGACTGGCCTGTAGTTCCCAGGATCATCCTCCTTCCCTTTTTTAAAGATGGGCACTACATTAGCCTTTTTCCAGCCGTCAAGGACTTCCCCCGATCGCCATGAGTTTTCAAAGAGAATGGCCAATGGCTCTGCAATCACATCTGCCAACTCCTTTAGCACTCTCAGATGCAGCGCATCCGGCCCCATGGACTTGTGCTCTCCCAGCTTTTCTAAATAGTCCCGAACCACTTCTTTCTCCAGAGCGCTGGTCACCTCCTCCCCATGCTGTGCTGCCCAGTGCAGTAGTCTGGGAGCTGACCTTGTTCGTGAAGACAGAGGCAAAAAAAGCATTGGGTACATTCGTTTTTTCCATGTCCTCTGCCACTAGGTTGCCTCCCTCATTCAGTAAGGGGCCCACACTTTCCTTGACTTTCTTCTTGTTGCCAACATACCTGAAGAAACCCTTCTTGTTACTCTTAACATCTCTTGCTAGCTGCAACTCCAGGTGTGATTTGGCCTTCCTGATTTCACTCCTGTATGCTTGAGCAATATTTTTATACTCTTCCCTGGTCATTTGTCCAGTCTTCCACTTCTTGTATGCTTCTTTTTTGTGTTTAAGATCAGCAAGGATTTCACAGTTAAGCCAAGCTGGTCGCCTGCCATATTTACTATTCTTTCTACACATTGGGATGGTTTGTCCCTGTAACCTCAATAAGGATTCTTTAAAATACAGCCAGCTCTCCTGGACTCCTTTCCCCCTCATGTTATTCTCCCAGGGGATCCTGCCCATCAGTTCCCTGAGGGAGTCAAAGTCCGCTTTTCTGAAGTCCAGGGTCCATACTCTGCTGCTCTCCTTTCTTCCCTGTGTCAGGATCCTGAACTCAACCATCTCATGGTCACTGCCTCCCAGGTTCCCATCCACTTTAGCTTCCCCTACTAATTCTTCCCGGTTTGTGAGCAGCAGGTCAAGAAGAGCTCTGCCCTTAGTTGGTTCCTCCAGCACTTGTACCAGGAAATTGTTCCCTACACTTTCCAAAAACTTCCTGGATTGTCTGTGCACCGCTGTATTGCTCTCCCAGCAGATATCAGGGTGATTGAAGTCTCCCATGAGAACCAGGGCCTGCAATCTAGTAACTTCTGTGAGTTGCTGGAAGAAAGCCTCATCCTCCGGTCTGGTGGTCTATCCCACCACAACATCACCCTTGTTGCTCACACTTCTAACTTAATCCAAAGACACTCAGGTTTTTCTGCAGTTTCAATCTTGAGCTCTGAGCAGTCATACTGCTCCCTTACATACAGTGCAACTCTCCCACCTTTTCTGCCCTGCCTGTCCTTCCTGAACAGTTTATATCCATCCATGACGGTACTCCAGTCATGTGAGTTATCCCACCAAGTCTCTGTTATTCCAATCACATCATAATTCCTGATGTGGAGCTCCCTCCTGCCCCCATCTGCTGTTCACAAACTCATCCACTAGTGCCCCTGCACTGCGCAGATCTTTAGGCTTCCAGTCCACTAACCACATCTTAAGGTCTGGAGGGCAGATGTCATACAGCTGCCCCAACCCCACTGGGTTACACACCTCCGCTGCGGTCGTGGCCCCTGTGCCCTTCCCCCACCTACGGAGATATTCCCCCAGCAGATTGGTGACCTCCTTGTAAGTGACACCTGGGGTCTTGCGTACACCCCGGAATTGTTTCCTGTACGCCTCGGGGGTCAGTTCATACTTCAGCAGCAAAGCCTCTTTGAACAGGTCATAGTCCCCCATCTCAATACCATCCATTTGGCTGAATGGCTTTATGGCCTTGGGACCCAGCAGGGGGGTCAGATAGTGTCAAACCATACAGCTCAGGGTAGCCTAGAATTCCTCCTTACCTAGTGTTGGCCCATTCCCAGCTTCTGGCAAACAGAGCCTAGGTACACTTCAGAGCTTGGTTTTGCATCCCTGCTCATCCTGACTAATTCATGAACTTATCTAGTTCTTTTTTAAACCCTGTTATAGTCTTGGCCTTCACAACTTCCTCTGGCAAGGAGTTCCACAGGTTGACTGTGCATTGTGTGAAGAAATACTTCCTTTTGTTCTAAGCCTGTTGCCTATTAATTTCATTTGGTGACCTCTAGCTCTTGTGTTATGAAAAGTAGAAATAGCACATCCTTATTTAGTTTCTCCACACCAGTCATGATTTTATAGACCTCAATCATATCCCCCCTTAGTCATTCCTTTTCCAAGCTGAAAAGTCCCAGTCTTCTCTCTCCTTATAAGGAAGCTGTTCCATACCCCTAATCATTTTTCTTGCCCCTTTCTGTATCTTTTCCATTTCCAATATATCTTTTTGAGATGGGGCGACCACATCTGCACACAGTATTCAAGATATGGATGTAGTGTGGATTTATATAGCGGCAATATGATATTAATTCTGTTAATGTTGCATTTGTTTAATCACTATACAGTGCCTAGCACAACAGATCTTTGTCCATGACTAGGGCTCCTGGGCACTATGCTAATACAAATAAATAATAACAATGATGATGCAGAATACACCTGAGCTCTCTCTCATGTAGCTGGGCTGGCTCTGCAGAGTTAAGACGAGCAAAATGCAACAAATCCTCCCCCTGCTCATTTTTGTCACTACTGTCACAGCTCTGATTCCAACACACACACACACACACACACACACACACACACACACACACAGCAGGCCAGCTGAGATGCCATTTTTAGCTAGTCACGTTTCAGAGCAAAAGCACATCATGGTACTGAAGTGACAACTTCCAGAGGCCCCAGCATGGGCCGGGCAGCTTAGTCTAAGCAGGGCAGCCCATAGCTCATGAGCAGACACCCCTCCCTACTTGACCACACTCCCAGCGTACATAGTGTTGCCAGGTGTCTGGTTTTTGACCGGAATGCCCAGTTGGAAAGGGACCCTGAAAAGGGTCCCGTTAAGAGTCCGGTCAGCGGTGCTGCAGGGCTAAGGCAGGCTAGTTCCGACCTGTCCTGGCACTGCGTTGCGCCCCAGAAGTGACCAGCAGGTCCAGCTCCTAGGCGCGGGAGCCATGGGGCTCTGTGTGCTGCCCCCACCCCGAGCACCAGCTCCACACTCCCATTGGTTGGGAACTGCAGCTAAAGGGAGCGGGGGGGTGGGGGGTGTCAGTGCTTGCGGGTGAGAGCAGCGCACCGAGCCCCCAGCCTAGGAGCTGGACCTGCTGCTGGCCACTTCCAGGTCAAGCACAGAGCCAGGACAGGCAGGGAGCCTGCCTTAGCCCCGCTCACTGAGGTAAGCATGTGCCCCAACCCCCTGCTCCAGCCCTGAGCCCCTCCCCCAAACCCAGAGCTCCCTCCTGCACCCCAAACCCCTCATCCCCAGCCCCACCCCAGAGCCTGCACCATTAGCTGGAGTCATAGAATCATAGAATATCAGGGTTGGAAGGGACCTCAGGAGGTCATCTAGTCCAACCCCCTGCTCAAAAGCAGGACCCATACCCAATTAAATCATCCCAGCCAGGGCTTTGTCAAGCCTGACCTTAAAAACTTCTAAGGAAGGAGATTCCACCACCTCCTCCCTAGGCAACGCATTCCAGTGTTTCACCACCCTCCTAGTGAAAAAGTTTTTCCTAATATCCAACCTAAACCTCCCCCACTGCAACTTGAGACCATTACTCCTTGTCCTGTCCTCTTCCACCACTGAGAATAGTCTAGAACCATCCTCTTTGGAACCCCCTTTCAGGTAGTTGAAAGCAGCTATCAAATCCCCCCCTCATTCTTCTCTTCTGCAGACTAAACAATCCCAGCTCCCTCAGCCTCTCCTCATAACTCATGTGTTCCAGACCCCTAATCATTCTTGTTGCCCTTCGCTGGACTCTTTCCAATTTATCCACATCCTTCTTGTAGTGTGGGGCCCAAAACTGGACACAGTACTCCAGATGAGGCCTCACCAATGTCTAATAGAGGGGGACGATCACGTCCCTCGATCTGCTTGCTATGCCCCTACTTATACATCCCAAAATGCCATTGGCCTTCTTGGCAACAAGGGCACACTGCTGACTCATATCCAGCTTCTCGTCCACTGTCACCCCTAGGTCCTTTTCCGCAGAACTGCTGCCGAGCCATTTGGTCCCTATTCTGTATCTGTGCATTGGGTTCTTCCGTCCTAAGTGCAGGACTCTGCAATTATCCTTATTGAACCTCATCAGATTTCTTTTGGCCCAATCCTCCAATTTGTCTAGGTCCCTCTGTATCCTCTCCCTGCCCTCCAGCGTATCTACCACTCCTCCCAGTTTAGTATCATCCGCAAATTTGCTGAGAGTGCACTCCACACCATCCTCCAGATCATTTATGAAGATATTGAACAAAACCGGCCCCAGGACCGACCCCTGGGGTACTCCACTTGACACCAGCTGCCAACTAGACATGGAGCCATTGATCACTACCCGTTGAGCCCGACAATCTAGCCAACTTTCTACCCACCTTTATAGTGCATTCATCCAGCCCATACTTCCTTAACTTGTCCATACCCACTCCCTGCACCCCAACCCCCTACCTCAACCCACAGCCCCATCCCACACTCTGAATTCCTCAGCCCCAGCCTGGAGCCCCCACCTGCACCCCAAACCCCTCATCCCTGGCCACACCCCAGAGACTCCAGCCTCAGCCCTCACTCTCTCCCACACTCCAACCCCTTGCCTGAACCCACAGCCTCCTCCCACACTCTGAATCCCTCAGCCCCCCAGCCTGGAGCCCCCTCCTACACCCCAAACCCCTCATCCCTAGCCCCAACCCAGAGCCCGCACTCCAGCTGGAACCCTCACCTCCTCCTGCACTCCAACTCCCTGCCCTCAGCCCAGAGTCTGCACCCCCAGTTAGAGCCCTCACGCCCTCCCATACCCCACTCCCCTGCCCCAGCCTAGCGAAAGTGATTGAGGGTGGGGGACAGCGAGCCACTGAGGGGGGGGAATGTAGTGGGGGGGGGAAGGGGAAGAAGAAGGGCTAGGGTGTTTGTTTTTGTGCAATTAGACAGTTGGTAACCTTAAGCATAAACAGCTCCCAGACCCTCAAGCTGCACTCTGAGTGCACTGCTCCCCTGTCAGCTGCTGTCCCAGCATACACTGCTCCACCTCTGACCCACGTTCCCAGCATGCACTGCTCCTGCCCCTCAGCTGCTGTCCCAGCCTGCACCGCTCCACCTCGGACCCACGCTCCCAGCATGCACTGCTCCTGCCCCTCAGCTGCTGTCCCAGCCTGCACCACTCCACCTCTGACCTACGTTCCCAGCATGCACTGCTCCTGCCCCTCAGCTGCTGTCCCAGCCTGCACCGCTCCACCTCGGACCCACGCTCCCAGCATGCACTGCTCCTGCCCCTCAGCTGCTGTCCCAGCCTGCACCGCTCCACCTGGGACCCACGCTCCCAGCATGCACTGCTCCTGCCCCTCAGCTGCTGTCCCAGCCTGCACCGCTCCACCTCGGACCCACGCTCCCAGCATGCACTGCTCCTGCCCCTCAGCTGCTGTCCCAGCCTGCACCGCTCCACCTCGGACCCACGCTCCCAGCATGCACTGCTCTACCATCCAGGCTGCGTTCCATCCCCTGCCACCACTGCTGTCCCAGCCTGCACCATGGCCCCTTAGCCGCACTCCCCCTATTCGCCCCGCCCTCCCAACACGGCCTGCTCCAATCCAAGCCCGACCCTGGGGGGCGCCAGCTAACCCCTGCGCCGAGTGCCCAGCCCCTCCCGCCCCGGCCCTTCCGCGGGCGGGCTGACTTGAGCAGCCTCGCTGTGGTGCCCGAGGGGAGGGGGGGTTGGAGCCTCGCTGGGGTGCCCGAAGGGAGGGGGGGTGAGCGCCTCGCTGGGGTGCCTGAAGGGGGGCGGGGGGTTGGAGCCTCGCTGTTGTGCCGGAGGGGAGGGGGGTTCGGAGCCTCGCTGTGGTGCCTGAAGGGGGGCGGGGGATTGGAGCCTCGCTGTGGTGCCTGAGGGGAGGGGGGGTCGGAGCCTCGCTGTGGTGCCTGAAGGGGGGCGGGGGGTCGGAGCCTCGCTGTGGTGCCCGAAGGCGGGGGGTGGGTGGGAGCCTCGCTGTGGTCTCACGGCGCGGGACGCGGGAGCTTCGCGGTGCCTGCTCCGGAGCTGCAGGAGCCGCCTTCGCACTGAGACGACGCGCCCCCGGTTCGGCGCAAAGTCTGCTGGGTAACGCCTCCCGCTGGGTTACCTTCCCCTCCCCCCCCCTCTCCCCGGGCGGTAACCTCTTCCCTCCCCCCGGCCGGGTAGCCCTTCCCCCTCCCCTCCCCCTCCCCCCGGCCGGGTAGCCCTTCCCCCTCCCCTCCTTCTCCCTCCCCCTCCCCCTCCCCCCGGCCGGGTAGCCCTTCCCTTTCCCCGGCTGGGCCGGCGGGGTAGCAAACATATTTTCTGATGGGCAACCAAATCTGAGATTCAGGTTGTCTCTAGACTGTGCAGTCCTTTAAATTCTGTCTTATTTAGACTTATAATCTTGGGGGGAAGGATTTTTTTTAGATGACCGATGCATTCAAACTGTGTGAATTGCAGTGAAGACAGGAGAGAATCTAACTCTTTGCGTTTTTTGTTTGTTTGTTTTAACTTAAACATCAGGAACCAAGTTCTTCATACAGATCATGAGCCACAAGGTAGGTGTAAACGTGTTGACCTCTCAGGCAGGTGGAGGGGCTCAGGATGGAGTATTACTTTGAGTGTGTATAAGAAAAGATAACTGAGCTGCCCAAATACATGGCTTAATTTTTCTTGGGAACTGGTTCTTTGAATCCTCTTAAATGTATTGGGCAAAGAGGATGTTTCAGACAAAAATCTGTGGATTTTAGCATCTTGGAGGAAACCTTTTCTCTGTGGAGCACAAGAATACGTGGTTCCCGGTACCCTACATTATACGTGGGCCCCCAAGAATAAGCTTGTATCCTATGTTTGCACAGCGTAGCTGTAAAGTCTACCACTTGCTGTAGTGCAGTTGATCTTTGACACTTAATAGCTGTGATGGATAAATTGAAATGACTTTAAAGTTATTTCCAGTGCCTTGAAGTTGAAGCTAGAAAAATGCAGAATGGAAGTAAGGTTTATTTTTAACAGTGAGGATAACTAACCACTGGAAAAATTACTAACTGTTGTAGATTCTCCATCAAATTTTAGAAAGACTGTTAGGGGGCTTATTCCTTCACCCACTTACTTCCCTGGTCCTTCTCGCATGAACAGAGAGCAACAATACCCGAAGTCCAAAGGTGCAAACAATTCGATGTTTATTGGGGTGAACTTCCAGCAAGCATGACTCCAGTTTCCTTCCTTAGTATCCTCCTTCCCAGCTCTGACACCACCTTACACCTGTGTCCCTGTTCCCATTCCTACCCTTAGCCAAACATGATTCCAACTTCCTTACTCCCATTCCCTGTTCCCATTTCCCCCTTTAGCAAAACATGATTCCAATTTTCTTACCCCCATTCCCAGTTCCCATCTCCCTCACCCACATGCCCACGCCCACCCCCCTACTTCCTGATTGACTGCAGACTATATAGTAAAACTTGAGTTCTGCTTTGCTATACCTTAACCAATCATTTTCCTGAAATTTAACTAACCAATCCTAACATATTGTAACATGATTATGTACCCAGTTATATCCCACCACCTTAATTAGTTTACACCCAGCAAAATTAATTATACAGCAGACAGAAACAGTCACAGAACCAGACAGAGATTATACAGACAAACAACAGCAAAGTGGGAACTATAATGACAAAACAATACAGAAGTGAGGATTCCTCATCCCAGCTATTGATAAGTGAGTTCTTGCCAGACAGGATGCTATCAAACTAAGTTTCCTTTTACATTTTCTAGGCACTTCCCTTTCTCTGGAAGTGATAGGCATACAATCCTGTCCTGATAGTGCCTAACAGCCCAATAGCACCTTATTTCAATAGGACTGGTTTGGAATGTGAGGATGTGACTGTTCACTTCCCAGCTTATGGCTGCCTCTGCTGCTTAGCCAAAGGCCTTAGCCTAAGAACAGGGCCTCAGACTGTCACAGTAAGAGAAGGCCCTTACACTGGCAGACAGTGGTTTTAATTCTTTCTTTTATACCTCTATAACTAGCCAAGTGATAAGAATACACCTAAATTCTTAAAGTACAGGCCTTTGCAGACTGGCCTTAATATCTTTATCCTAACACTCCACCCCTTTTTTTTTTCTTTTGGGATCCTCCTGCCCAGGTATCCCTGGAAAAGCATAGGACATATGGCGACACATTTCCTGATAGGGCCAGGCATCAAGGTGGAAGATGTCGGTATTCCATTTGTCCCACTGCCCCTTGTGTAGTATAGTGCCCTGCACCTTCTCTCGTACGGGCATACCACACCTATTCCAATTAGTGTTCCAGACTTCCCATTATAGTGGGCCCGAGAAGGCTGGGTCCGGGTTGTCTAGTACACTGCAGGGTTTGGAGGGCTTATTACATTACTTATAGGTTATCTCCCTATGCAGCGTAACACAAGTACAGGTAACAATTCAAAATCCACAGCAACACTGAGTCCTGACCAGTGCAGTATGATCCAACATCCGAGACACCACCAAAACACTGCCTCTCCTCCTTCGACGAGGTCACGATCTTATTTGTTTGTCCCATTGCTGGTAGTTGCAACAAGCTGCTCCTGCAAGTTTTGCGTGCTTTTGTACATATCATAAGTCCATTGAATGTTCACAGAGAAATGGGATATTGTCCAAACCAGCTTGACCACTTGGTATGGAATCAGGCAGTATGCCCTGGTTTGATTATTCACAGCAATAAGATTCACAGATCCATTTGTGCACCAAAGTCCAGATAGCAGCATGTAGATGTGTGTAGTTTGGTTATGGGCTGGTGTAATTGTGCCCCCAGTAATATGTACATTCCCAGCAAAACACCTTATACACAGTACACCCAATTGTCCACCCCTTGCATAGGCTCCTCTATAGTCACAGGAGAGGGGCACATCCAAACATCTTCTATTGATTTACACTATTTTACACACCCCTCCATTGATTCCCAGTGAGCTCCTCCCCTTCTCATTAGTTCCATAGGGCTTGTGGGGGCCACCTTAGTTGCCATTCCATTTCAGGTACCACGGTAGCTATTACACAGATGCTGGCCTCCTAGTTGAGCATTTTGCATTCCCATACACATCTTCCCCCACAAGGTCAGCCTTTTGAAGCCATCCCCCACCCATGTCATGAGGTTTTCTGTTCACTAAAACACAATAATGCTAGCAACAAGACAAACACCACAGACAAACAACACAAAACATAGATCCATGGTATTCTGGGTTATTTTTCCTGCTGGCGCCAGCTTGCTTGTAGAGTGTCTGAAAAACAAAAGAAACAGTTTCCACCCCCCTGGTAGGGACAGATTATTGCTTAATAATAATAATACCACTTTCTTTTACAAATTTCCTTGCTAATAGCAGGAAAAACAGAAGAATTACCTCCAGGCTGTCCTTATTTTGTTCTATAGTCAGGCTAGTGAATTACCCCACTCACTGGTCATTTATGAAATTCATGAGGTGGTGTACCTCAGTTTCCCCTCTTGTACAACAGACCAAGTTTGCAATAGTTTCTCTGCTGTACCAAGCTTTACGTTTATTCTCAGGTAATAGCTGAGACACAGCTTCAGATTTTAGCACTGTACACACACATAAAATTCTCTTTTGCCTAACGTCCTCCTTGCACTGTGATTACTTTTTACACAACTGTACCCCTATTACACTTCCATCTTGTACAACTAGACACAACCAGGGGCAGCCAAGTTAAGTTCCAAAAGAAACCCCTTCCATCCTTTAGTGATTTTGATTACATTACCCAAAAGTCAGATAATTTTGATCAGATTCTCTCTCTGCCTGCAGCAGTCCCTTATAGACCATTTCTGTGGGAAAAGGGCCCATTTTCCCTCAGAATAGCTGTAAAGGCTTCTGGGGACAGAAGCATAGTGGTGATAATAGCCACTCTACCTGACCCCCTTGGAAAATTTAATTACCAAGCTTACATCCAATGTGACTCCACAGAGTTGCACATACAGTTACATTTATATAACTGGGTTTTATCCTTAAACAAAAACTTCCTTCTTGACATCTCACATAAGTATCCAAAGTACCCTCCATTAAAACTTCAGAAAAACAAGAGTGTGGAAAGGCAGGTTGCACTTTGAAACCCTTTTTTTTCTTTTCCTTCTTTCTCTCCACTTGGATACATCGCATTGGATAGGTGAATGGCAGCCTGTAAGTCCCCCTCCCCAACAGTCTGCGCAGCTGCTTGGAGGGGGTATTGCGAACTCTCGTGATGGTAGTTGCGGGTTCTGGCAAGCCAGGGTAAAGGATTTTTTGGATAAATGGATAAGGGAGAACCAGGACCCATACCAGGTGCAGGGGTCAACCTGGGATGAGATTAAAAAGGAAATGGAGAAAGTGTTAGGGGACCCAGAGGGATGGGGGTTGGCTGAGGAGCCCACCCTCCTTGGTATATGGGTAGTGGAAGAAGGTCCCTTCCCATGGGGACTGAATGCCTTCCATGGAAAGGAGGCACTTCAGTCTGCTTATGAGAGGTTTGAAGTAAGGGCAGCATTATGGGAAGCTGCCAGTAATCTTTCAAGTTTGGTGCTGCTTCAGCAAGGGCTGCTGAAGGGTTGTAAATTAGTTAGGGGTAGTGAAAGATGATTTGGCACAACAGGATTTAAAGTCAAAAGCAGAGTTAACAGACCACCTTTAGAAACTGGATCTGAGACTTGGTCCTGGGGGAGTGGGGGTGCGGGTGGGTGTGGGAGATGGGAACAGGGAATGGGGGTAAGAAAATTGGAATCATGTTTTGCTAAAGGGGGAAATGGGAGCAGGGAATGGGAGTGGGGAAATTGGAATCATGTTTTGCTAAAGGGGGAAATGGGAGCAGGGAATGGGAGTAAGGAAGTTGGAATCATGTTTTGCTAAGGGCAGGAATGGGAACAGGGACACAGGTGTAAGGCTCTATGGTGTCAGAGCTGGGAAGGAGGACACTAAGGAAGGAAACTGGAATCATGCTTGCTGGAAGTTCACCCCAATAAACATCGAATTGTTTGCATCTTTGGACTTTGGGTATTGTTGCTCTCTGTTCATGCGAGAAGGACCAGGGAAGTAAGTGGGTGAAGGCATAAGCCCCCTAACAAAGACATCCAATTTTGATTTCAAAAGGATCTGCTCTAGGTCAAATGGGAATTTAATTCATGGCAGTCCTATGCCTTGTGTTCTACAGAAGGTCAGCCTAGATCAGTAGTTTTCAACTTTTTTTCATTTGAGGACTCCTAAAAAATTTTGAATGGAGGTGCAGGACCCCTTTGGAAATCCTAGACATAATCTGTGGACCCCCAGAGGTCTGCAGGTGACAGGTTAAAAACCACTTCTAGATTATCATAATTGTCTCTTCTGGCCTTAGAAATCTGTGAATCTCCTCATTTTTCGTCTGTAGGGTTGATATTTTTAGGAGGAGAGTGACACTCAGAGACTGGCTCAAAGCGTTCTCCAACAAAGCTTCAGTTCTTTCAGCATCAGTAAAATGGATTTAGAAGGCAACTATGGTAAGTGTTTCTTTGCTGGCTTCTAATATTCATGCAGGGAACTGGACTAGATGACCTCTCGAGGTCCCTGCCAGTCCTACAATTCTATATTTCTATTCATGGTTCCTGCAAAGATACAGTGAGAGACAGCTTAGATCTTTGAAAGTATGAAAATATTTTAAACTTGGTTAAAGGAGGGAGTGGAGTAACTTTCCGCTATAGGCATTAAGTTTGGTGAATATATGCTTCTGTGTATTAGAGCAGCAGTTCACAACTTCTTTTATTCTGGGACCCAAAACCAGGTGCAGTGGTGGTCTTGCAATTCAAAACAACACAAACTTTAGAGGCAATAAAGGATGATGTGGGTCAATATCACAGCAAGAAACAATACCTAGGTTTTGCAAGGTGGGTGTGAGACTGGCTGGGTAATATGTAGTTGTTGGGTCGGGGACTGGGTGTTCAGAGACAAATGCTTCTAGGCAGTGTATTGGGTGCAGATACTCTATATCATGGCCCAACCTTTGTGAGCCAGGAAGGCTGGAGTGGGGGTGTAACTGCAGCTGTGTGTGGTTTGTTTTATTTATTTAGTGTATGCAATCCGGCCAAGTCGCAGCGTTCTGATCAGTGATGTTCAAGGCATGAAGGCCTCCAGGAAGTTGCCATTTTGCAGTCCTCCACAGTGTGCATCATGGTTTGTGGGTTCCCACATTGACCTAGTGGACTATGTCCCCCAGCTGCAGCATGTCTCTGGTCTGGAGAAATGGAGGATCCAACTAGCAGATCAAATTTGCTGTGTGGGGTACAAACTGGTTATAAAGCTACAGTCATGTCTTGTGCAGCCAGGGCCTAAATCAGTTTCCTGGGGATCATCCCAGTGAAGTGACTGTTCTTATTAAGGCCCTGTCCTTGCCATAATTCATAATTGACTTTATTACCAGTGGCTGGCTCCAAAATGCGTTTTGCTACAGATGCAACATGGTTAATATCCTGTTAGTACAAGGGCTGTCAAGCAATTAAAAAATGTAATCGCGCACTTAAAAATAATAGAATACCATTTAAACATTTGTGGATGTTTTCTACATTTTCAAATATATTTATGTCAATTACAACACAGAATACAAAGTGTACAGTGCTCACTTATATTTATTTTTTATTACAAATATTTATACTGTACAAAAAAACAAAAGAAATAGTGTTTTTCACTGTGCACTATATTACTTGTATTAGGTCATCTCTTTATCATGAAAGTTGAACTCGCAAGTGTAGAATTATGTACAAAAAAAATTGCATTCTCAAATAAAACAATGTAAAACTTTAGAGCCTACAAGTACACTCAGTCTTACTTCTTGTTCAGCCAATTGCTAAGACAAACAAGTTTGTTTACATTTGCAGGAGATAATGTGTCCATGCTGATGAGTTCTGCTCAATAATGATCCAAAGCAGTGTGGCCCACACGTGTTCACTTTCATCATCTGAGTTGGATGCCACCAGCAGAAGGTTGATTTTCTCTTTTGGTGGTTTGGGTTCTGTAGTTTCCACATTGGAGTATTGCTCTTTTAAGACTTCTGAAAGCATGCTCCACACCTCGTTCCTCTCAGATTTTGGAAGGCACTTCAGATTCTTAAACCTTGGGTCGAGTACTGGAGCTATCTTTAGAAATCTCAGATTGGTACCTTCTTTGTGTTTGGTCAGATCTGCAGTGAAAGTGTTCTTCAAATGAACAACATGTGCTGGGTCATCATCCGCGACTGCTATAACAGGAAATCTGTGGCAGCGTGCGGGTGAAACAGCACAGGGGGCGCACCGCTCTCCCCCAAGGAATTCAGTCACACTTTATTTAACCCATTATTTTTTTAACAAGCGTTATCCGCATGGAAGCACGTCCTCTGGAACAGTGGCCGAGGCATGAAGGGGCATACGAATGTTCAGCATCTCTGGCATGTAAATACCTTGCAATGCCGGCTACAAAAGTGCCTGTTCTCACTTTCAGGTGACATTGTGAATAAGAAGTGGGCAGCATATCTCCCATAAATGTCAACAGACTTGTTTCTCTCCGTGATTGACTGAACAAGAAGTAGGAGTGAGTAGACTTGTAAGGTCTAAAGTTTTACATTGGTTTGTTTTTGAGTGCAGTTATGTAACAAAAAAATCTACATTTGTAAGTTGCACTTTCAGGATAAAGAGATTGGACTTCAGTACTTGTATGAGGTGAATTGAAAAATGGGATTTCTTTTGTTTATCATTTTTACAGTGCAAATATTTGCAATAAATAGAATAGAGTGAGCACTGTACCTTTTGTATTCTGTGTTGTAACTGAAATCAATATATTTGAAAATGTAGAAAACATCCACAAATGTGTAATATGCAATAGAATACCAATTGAAATGTAACTGTGCGATTCATTTTTTTAATAATTTTTTTTGAGTTAATCGCGTGAGTTAACTGTGATTAATCGACAGCCCTAATTAGTACCATGGTCAGGTAAGGGTGCTGCCCTCTCCAGAGGCCTAGCCAGGTATATGGTGTTGGTTTGATGCACTGGGGACTTTTTTCCCCCCTATAGTAGATCATGGATGCACGGGCTTGGTGCTCTGGAACCACTGAATGAAGTTCAGGGCTTGTCTACGCTTCCGCTTAAGTTGTTGTCACTTATGTCGGTCACGGATATGAAAAAGCCACCCCCCTGAGCTGTCCGCACCAGCACTAAGTCAGTGGGACACACTCTCATTCTCTCATAGCTTCCACCTTTCACTGAGGTGGAGTAATTATGCTGACAGGAAAGCACTCTCTGGTCTTCATAGTGTGTTTACACTACTGCCCTACATTAGCGCAGCTGCAGTGAGTCTGGTGAAGACTAGCCCCCGGACCAGGACCCTCTTGCAGTGTGACTACCCCTCGGGGCACACTCTCACTAGGACAAGCCTCCTGGGCTTCAGCTCCTCCTCGCTCTGACCTCGGAGCATTCAGCATCCCTGTCTCACGCCTGCAGTGAGCCACCTGAATAGGACACCTGGGGAAACCTTACACGCCCTCCAAAGGGGCCATGCACCCCCAACTTCAGCAGTCAGGAGTGACTCTCAGCCAGCGGTGTAAAACAGAAGGGTTTATTAGTCGTCTGGAACACAGCATAGAGCAGAATCTTGTTAGCACAGAAAGCAGGAAGTTACAGCAAAGTTCAACTTGAGGAGACCCAGAGCCATGGGTCTCTCCTCCTGAGTCCAAAACCAAGAGTCTGGCCCGGCAGTCAGTTGCCAGGATACAACTATTGTCTGGGCCCAGGGAGCTAGACGGCACTTGCACCTTCCCTCTCGGGGTATCTGCAAAGGTCACACACTCTTATCCCACCACCTAGATACTTGTGCAACACATAGGGAAAACTGAGGCGCGCACAGTATTCATGCAAACACTAGGACATTTTCCACTTCGTCACAAGTAGCCATTTGTCCTAAGTACCTGTGTCAGTCTTTCTCAATGGCCTGTCCCTCAGATCTCCCTGACACTGTTAGAAAGGCTGCAAGCTTTGGATTCACCAAGGGCAAGTGATGCCTGACCAACCTGATTGCCTTCCATGATGAGATAACTGGTTCTGTGGATATGGGGAAAGCAGTGCATGTGATATATCTTGACTTTAGCAAAACTTTTGATACGGTCTCCCACAGTATTCTTGCCAGCAAGTTAAAGTAGTGTTGACTGGATGAATGGACTATAAGGTGGATAGAAAGCTGGCTAGATTGTCGGGCTCAACGGGTAGTGATCAATGGCTCCATGTCTAGTTGGCAGCTGGTATCAAGCGGAGTGCCCCAGGGGTCAGTCCTGGGGCTGGTTTTGTTCAACATCTTTATTAATGGTCTGGATGATGGGATTAATTGCACCCTCAGCAAGTTTGCAGATGACACTAAACTGGGAGGAGAAATAGATACGCTGGAAGGTAGGGAAGGATCCAGAGTCACCTAGACAAATTGGAGGATTGGGCCAAAAGAAATCTGATATGGGCCCTCACTATGTTCAGTGAGTGTTGGGCTCTTAAGCACCTGCCAACCTCTGCACTTTACAGGGCCAAGTGCACTGTAGTGCAAATTGCATCCTTAACTCCAGGACAAGGACAAGTGCAGAGTTCTTCACTTACGAAGGAAGGAAATCTCATGCCCTGCTACAGTGCAGAAAAGGACCTGAGGATTACAGTGGATGAGAAGCTGGATATGAGTCAGCAGTGTGCCCTTGTTGCCAAGAAGGCCAATGGTATATTGGGCTGTATTAGTAGGAGCATTGCCAGCAGATGGAGGGAAGTGGTTATTCCCCTCCATTTGGCACTGGTGAGGCCACACCTGGAGTGTTGCGTCCAGTTTTGGTCCCCCCACTACAGAAGGGATGTGGACAAATTGGAGGGAGTCTAGCGGAGGGCAACGAAAATTATTAAGGAGCTGGGGCACATGACTTACAGGGAGAGGCTGAGGGAACTGGGGTTACTTAGTCTGCAGAAGTGAAGAGTGAGGGGGAATTTGATAGCAGCCTTTAACTACCTGAAGGGGGGTTCCAAAGAGGATAGAGCAAGGCTGTTTTCAGTGGTGGCAGATGACAGAACAAGAAGCAATGCTCTCAAGTTGCAGTGCGGGAGGTCTAGGTTGGATATTAGGAAACACTATTTCACTAGGAGGGCGGTGAAGCACTGGAATGGGTTACCTAGGGAGATGGTGGAAACTCCATCCTTAGAGGTTTTCAAGGCCCGGCTTGACAAAGCCTTGGCTTGGATTATTTAGTTGGTGTTGGTCTTGCTTTGAGCAGGGGTTTGGACTAGATGACCTCCTGAGGTCCCTTCCAGCCCTGATATTCTATGATTCTAAGCTGGTCCCTGGTATCAAAAAGGTTGATTACATAAATCAGTGTTTTTTCAATCTGGCCCGTCCCCCTTACTTCCAGCTATCTAGAAAACCTCCCACAGTCTGTTGGCCCATGTTCCTTTCTGTGCATGCCCTCTGTACACTGATACAAACGTGGATAAATAGCATGGAAGGTGTGAGGGGAGACACATTTGTGATGGCAAGAAAGCTGCTGCATGGACACAAACTGAATCCTGAAGAAGAGGTCTATGTATGCTTGAAAGCTTGTGTCTCTCACTATCAGAAGTTGGTCCTCCCCTACCTTGTCCCTTCTGTGTAACTGTTAAGTGATTAAGGTGACTTGTGCCTGTCTCTGGGTCATAGTATGGACTAGGAGGGAACATTTTCAAAAAGTGCCTGTGACTTAGGCCCTCACTATGTTCAGTGAGTGTTGGGCTCTTAAGCACCTGCCAACCTCTGCACTTTACAGGGCCAAGTGCACTGTAGTGCAAATTGCATCCTTAACTCCAGACATGTTTGTTTGAGTTTGATTTTTTTCTTAATCCAGCAGAGATGGCCTTGGAGTATGAAGGTAAATGCAAAAGGATTTACTTCAGAATGCTGTGCTTCTGCCAACTGTTAGCATGTCACTGCTGTACAACTAGCTAATTTGGTAGCTTCAAGGGTTTTTATAGTAATGTTTATTTCCAGCTCACTGTTCTGCATAAGTATAGTCATTAATATGTACTGGCCACTCTGCCCTGCTGATTGCGCTTTCCTCATTTTTAATTAAATATTCCACTCACCCAAAATCCGAAGTGAATTTGGTTGGGTACACACAGTGAGTGCCAACTTAGCAGTTTGGCATTTTTGTCTCGGCTATTAAAAATTGATAGCTTAACCCCGTTAGAGGGCAGCTCCAGTACCTAGTATGTTTCCACTCTTGTTAATTGTGTTGATGATGAACTTAGATCTTGTTTTACAGAATGTTTTCTTTTGTCTTTTTATTCCTTCTCTTCCAGTTGATGCT
Source organism: Eretmochelys imbricata (assembly GCF_965152235.1). Lineage (NCBI taxonomy): Eukaryota > Metazoa > Chordata > Testudines > Cheloniidae > Eretmochelys > Eretmochelys imbricata. The sequence continues at coordinate 15,628,120 of NC_135591.1, read as the reverse complement.
TTGGATCCAGAGAGGTTAATACAATGTCCCTATGATAACTATCATCAAATCAGGGCCTGTCGGTTTCCCTATCATCTTATAAAGTGCAGGAAGGTAGGATGGGATGTTAAGGTCTCTAATGCACTTGGGAAATCATATTTTTGTAAATGCTAATGCATGGTGAGCTCAGTACGCTGTGCTGCCTTTTGCTAGAAGGATGCATTCACTTGCTATTAGGCTGGAAGAAGCCGTCTTTATTTCGTATTTACATCGCTCATCCATTTACCACTTCGTAAAAGCATCCAGTTCATATTTAGTAATGCCCTTCAGATCAGTGCATTTACCCTGAAGAAAGGCGAAACAGGTTCTTCAGAATACCTAGCTCAGTGATGGGATCCTATTCTCTTCCAACAGTTCACTCATGGGACCAGGGTATTTACTTCCCACTTCAGGCCATGGAGCAAATGCAGCCAGTGTTAGATGGATGCCTTCTGGCTGGCCAAAGCAGAAGTGATCTGATGTTGCAGTTAATTCTTTACTTTGCGATCAGAGCAGGAGAGCTGCTAAGCCATCTTTTTTTTATATTGCTAATAACTCTATTCAGTGTACATCTGTCTGCAAGTCCCTCTTCTCAGTCTTCTATCCTGGGCGAGAATGCTGTGTATTTAAGAGGAGAATCTGCTCCTTTCTTTTGTCCTCTCAGTCTAGTATCTTATTTTAAGCTCTCTAGTGCTAGTGTATATTAGTTGTACAGGTATAAGCACACTTATACCGGTATAACTGCATCCACGTTTTAAGATGATGTCCTGGTGTGATTGTATTGGTTAGGAATCACACCCCTAGCCAACATCGCTATAGTGATAGAAAAGCCATGCAGAGCAAGCCTGAGCAGTGGGTTCGTCCTCCTTGTATTCTTGCTCTTTTCTAAGGGTAAAGGCTCTTCATTCAGTGGGGGACAGTAGTGCTCTTCTATGTCCACACTAGTTTACCTATACTGGCAAAATGCTCCCAATATAGATGTGGCCTCAGCTGGAACATTGAGTAACTTTCCTCCTGTTTCAGAAGGGTTAAATTAACTGCAAAGACTTAAGCTCTAGCGCAGGCAGAGACTTATCATAGAATATCGGGGTTGGAAAGAACCTCGGGAGGTCATTTAGTCCAACCCCCTGCTCAAAGCAGGACCAATCCCCAACTAAATCATCCCAGCCAGGGCTTTGTCAAGCCTGACCTTAAAAACCTCTAAGGAAGGAGATTCCACCACCTCCTTAGGTAACGCATTCCAGTGCTTCACCACCCTCCTGGTGAAAAAGTTTTTCCTAATATCCAACCTAAACCTCCCCCACTGCAACTTGAGACCATTACTCCTCATTCTGTCATCTGGTACCACTGAGAACAGTCTAGATCCATCCTCTTTGGAACCCCCTTTCAGGTAGTTGAAAGCAGCTATCAAATCCCCCCCTCCTCCTTCTCTGCCGCAGACTAAACAATCCCTGTTCCCTCAGTTTCTCCTCATAAGTCACGTGTTCCAGTCCCCTAATCATTCTTGTTGCCCTCCGCTGGACGTTTTCCAATTTTTTCACATCCTTCTTGTAGAGTGGGGCCCAAAACTGGACACAGATGAGGCCTCACCAATGTCGAGTAGAGGGGAATGATCACGTCCCTAGCTCTGCTGGCAATGCCCCTACTTATACATCCCAAAATGTCATTGGCCTTCTTGGCAACAAGGGCACACTGTTGACTCATATCCAGCTTCTCGTCCACTCTCACCCCTAGGTCCTTTTCTGCAGAACTGTTGCCGAGCCATTCGGTCCCTAGTCTGTAGCGGTGCATGGGATTCTTCCGTCCTAAGTGCAGGACTCTGCACGTGTCCTTGTTGAACCTGATCAGATTTCTTTTGGCACAATCTTCCAACTTGTCTAGGTCCCTCTGTATCCTATCCCTACCCTCCAGTGTATCTACCTCTCCTCCCAGTTTAGTGTCATCTGCAAACTTGCTGAGGGTGCAATCCACGCCATCCTCCAGATCCTTAATGAAGATACAGAACAAAACCAGCCCCAGGACCGACCCTTGGGGCACTCCACTTGATACCGGCTGCTAACTAGACATGGAGCCATTGATCACTACCCGTTGAGCCCGACAATCTAAACAGCTTTCTATCTACCTTATAGTTCATTCATCCAGCCCATACTTCTTTAACTTGCTGGCAAGAATACTGTGGGAGACCATGTCAAAAGCTTTGCTAAAGTCAAGGAATAACACGTCCACTGCTTTCCCTTCATCCACAGAACCAGTTATCTCGTCATAGAAGGCAATTAGATTACTCAGGCATGACTTGCCCTTGGTGAATCCATGCTGACTGTTCCTGATCACTTTCCTCTCCTCTAAGTGCTTCAGAATTGATTCCTTGAGGACCTGCTCCATGATTTTTCCAGGGACTGAGGTGAGGCTGACTGGCCTGTAGTTCCCTGGATCCTCCTTCTTTCCTTTTTTAAAGATGGGCACTACATTAGCCTTTTTCCAGTCATCTGGGACCTCCCCCGATCGCCATGAGTTTTCAAAGATAATGGCCAATGACTCTGTAGTCGTATCTGCCAACTCCTTTAGCATTCTCGGATGCAGCGCATCCGGCCCCATGGACTTGTGCTCATCCAGCTTTTCTAAATAGTCCCGAACCACTTCTTTCTCCACAGAGTGCTGGTCACCTCCTCCGCATGCTGTGCTGCCCAGTGCAGTAGTCTGGGAGCTGACCTTGTTCGTGAAGACAGAGGCAAAAAAAGTACATTCGCTTTTTCCACATCCTCTGTCACTAGGTGGCCTCCATCATTCACGCTTTCCTTGACTTTCTTCTTGTTCTCTAGTTTGTCGCTTACTTAATTTAAAAATAAAGTGGCTGAATTATTTAGGGTTTCAAAGCACTTACTCCCCATGTAGGGTTTTTAGGGCAATTTCATCTGTGCACTGAACCATGCCAGTGATGACACTGCAACAGTTTCACTGTGCTTGTTCTGGGGCTCATCTTCAATCAGATAAATGCAGGGCGTAGTTTAAATGTGAAAATAAACAAACATAGACTGTATCATAAAGGATGCGTATGCTTTGCTGTTTTTCCACTGCTTTTGTGCTCAGGACCTGAGCTAAGTTTGACTTTCCTTGTTTTAATTTTTTCAACCTATTTCAGGATGCAGATTGCACAAACCCTTCTCTAGTGATTAGAAAACACAAGGGTTTGGGTGAATTCAGTGAGATAGCACATGCTTTTTCTGTTTCTCTAGAACCACCCTGAAATTGCAAAGCAGCTAGTCACATGCCCCTTTAATGCCCGCCATCAGATTCCCAGAGCTGAGATCAGCCATCATATATCAAGCTGTGATGACAAAAGCTGCATTGAGGAAGACATTGGTGAGAAAATATTAGACTCCTTTGGCTCTGTAAACTCACTTTGGGAACTCTTGGGCTAACGGAGTTCTAACGTAACTTTTGCTGTTAATGTGAGATTGTTTTAACGCTCTATTATTCCATAAGCAACCCTTTACCTATAGTGCTTCATGATCCTGAAGCAGTAGGAATCCTTTAAGGCTTGAGTTTCATTCATTCTGTGTCCATGCAAATTCTCCTAAGCATCTGAGAGGCAACTGGCTTGCATTACATGTGTTATCTGCCAGAGATTTTAGCATTCAAATGGGAACTGTGCATTATGCCATAAACTGTGTGTGTTGAATGAGATCTAGTTGGGAATCTGGATGGCTTAGAGAGGAAAGATAGTGGCCATGAGAGGAGTGGGTCTCCAGTGCAGATCTGACCTGATAGTGACCAAAAATCTTTATAGCCTGTCTAGTGGCATATGTGAAATAAATTGGTCTCAGTCCAGTTCTTAATGGACAAGTGTCTAGACCATAACAATCCTCACTTCTGTTACATCCTACTTGACTATCTTAGCAGAAAAGCCATGACTGAGCCAGGGAGGCTGAACAACTTTCCCAACAGGAGTTGGGTTCCTCCAGTTCAGAGTGGGGCAAGTTGGGGAGGGGACTATGGAGAAGCTTCCCTACCACTGCCCATGCTGTCTGCTCTGTGATGAGGAGTTCACTATCCAGGTCTGTCAGCCCAGCACCTAAATCACTTGGTTATGTGGGTCGTGTTCCAGTTCTTCCCCCCACTGATATCTATATGGCTATCACTACACTGGAAAACGTACCTATTCTCTGGCAAATGTAGAGTTGTACTGAAGATAACAATGATGTGCATGTTAATGTAGAAAGGGCTTAGAGCATGACAGTAGTGAAAAAACCCTGAGAAGATTTTTGTGACATGACAGTAGAAACACACCTGAACCCTCTCCCAATTCGTATGTTGGAGCAGCTGCACCATTGCTGAAAAATGTGTGCAGAATTGTTTAGCTTTAGAAAAGGCCTAAAACAGGCATTGGCAAATGGGGGCCACATCCACCCTGCCAGATCATTTGATTTGGCTTGCCAAACATTCGGTGTTGTAGCAAACCTTTCTGAGTTAGACAATATATAGCCTCTTAAGGTATGGCCCACCAAAGGGTTCTCATGGATTTTGTATCCCTTTGCTACCTTCAAGATGCCCATCCCTGGCCTCAAGAGTTTTGCTCCTAAGACTAGGGGAGTACCTGATCAGCTTCCAGTGTATGCTGCTCCTCGCCAAGGCCTAGAGCTATTCTGCAGCTAGGTCAAAAAATGATTAATGTACCTAAAATAGGATTTTATTTTGTCCAGAAAGATTTTCTCACTAAGACTCTTCTTTGCTTTAAGTGAGTCAGTCAAATAACTGCCAGGGAGAGAAGATGAACATTGTCAGCATGTGGCAGCCGCCCCCATGTGACGAAGATTGGGATAGAGGTAAGGAAGTAGGTTGATGACATGGGCTGTCAGCGCCTGCTGTTCCCTTCTTCTTGTCCCCGGAGAAGTCACATGGACTAGGAGAGAGAGGTCCCATAGATCCTTCTCCACAGATCATGTGTTGGGACACCCAATTATACTGTCCCTGAACAAATGAAGTTCTCCTGCTTCACAGGCTCTTCCACATGCCTTCTATTCTCTACAAAACTTCTGTTGTTTTCCATATAGTCTGTTGCACCATCTGTGCTTTGATGAAAATGGAAATTGATGATAACCTTTACACTTTATATTTCTCAGTTAAATGTCTGCTTTGCTGTCACTTATGCCAAGCCTTAGAAAATTCTCATTCCGTTTTGTAAACCTAGCAGCGTCTATGCCATATTTCTTATTTGATGTTGCTATGATGCTTGCAGAAGTTACTCGGTACTGAGCCACAATGATGTCTGTTTCCTTTTGGCAGATCTACAGGAGCAATCAAATTCTGCTTTCGTTTGGGGCACGTTCAGTAGTGGCATAAACAACAGGTAGAAAAAGGTGTATTTCTTGTGACAGTGATTTCCATAAAAGATGTGCTTTCAAACTACTTTGAACTCATGCTGCTGTGTTGTTGGGAAGATGCAATTTACTTTATGAATCCTATTTTTGGGGTGTTGGTGGGGGCGTTCCCACTGGCGTGACTCAACATTCCTGTGCCCCTGGGTCAATGTTTCCTGTCTCCTTTTAGTGGCAGATCCATAGGAGAGTATAAGAACATACTGTTGCTACCAGATAATGGTTACTCCTCTAGTTCTGCTGTAGTACTATTAGTGCTGATGGTCCTGGGTTCAATCCCCACTGGTTCTATATTTGTTGGGGGGGTTATTAAACACTAAACTGTTCTGCTGGGCTTGATAGAAATGCAGACTGATGTCAGCTGTTAAGCAATTTAGGCTTAAACTTCTGACAGCTAATCTAATCTCTCATGACCTGAGTCAGAAATAATCATTTTGTTGTTTGTGTAATCACAATGCAGGATTGGAAAATGAAGCATAATGTATCTGGTCATTATCTCTGTTTCACCCCTGAACACCCAAATCATTGTACTGTGCCTTACCTGTCTAATCAGAGGTGCTCAACATATGAACTTCTACAGCCTGTAACAGTGACATAGAATTGTAGGACTGAAGGGACCTCGAGGTCGTCTAGTCCAGTCCCATGCACTCATGGCAGGACTAAGTATTATCTAGACCAGTGGTTTTCAAACTGCGGGTTGTGACCCAGAACTGGGTTGCGGAATGAAAGGCACTGGGCCGCGGCGGCTCTCGTCAGCACTGCTGACCGGGCCGTTAAAAGTCCCGTCGGTGGTGCTGCCCAGCTAAGGCAGGCTAGTCCCTAGCTGTTCCGACACTGCACTGTGCCCTGGCAGCGACCGGCAGCGACCAGAAGCAGGTCCAGCTCCTAGGTGGGGGGTGAGTCCCAGGGCTCCATGCGCTGCCCCCGCCCAGAGCACTGGCTCTGCACTCCCATTGGCCAGTTCCCGGCCAGTGGGAGCTGGGTGGGGCAATGCCTGTGGGCGAGAGCCATGTGGAGCTGCTTGCACCCCTGCGCCTAGGAGCCGGACATGCTGCTGGCCGCTTCCGGGGTGCAGCGTTGTCCGCGGTGCCAGGAAAGGCAGGAAGCCTGCCTCTGCACCCCAGCTGCACCGCTGACCAGGAGCCTCCCCAGGTAACACCACACCCCTGCCCCAGCTCTGAACCCCCCAAACCCAGAGCCCCCTCCTGCAGCCCCAGCCCAGAGCCCTGACCCCCTCCCACACTCTGAGCCCCTCATTCCTGGCCGCAGCCCACACCCCAGACTCCTCATCCCCAGCTCCTTTGGATCACGGGCATCAACAATTTTTTTCAACTGGGTCACCAGAAAAAAAGTTTGAAAACCACTGATCTAGACCATCCCTCACAGCTGTCTGTCTAACCTGCTCTTAAAAATCTCCAGTGATGGAGATTCTGCAACCTCCCTAAGCAATTTATTCCAGTGCTCAACCACTTGGACAAAAGGAAAAACTTCCTGTCAAACCTAAACCGCCCTTGCTGAAATTTAAGCCCATTGTTTCTTGTCCTATTCTCAGTGGTTAAAGAGAACAGTTTTTCTCCCTTTTCCTTGTAGCAACCTTTTATCTACTTGAAAACCGTTATGTCCTTCCTCAGTCTTCTCTTCTCCAGGCTAAACAAACCCAATTTTTTTCAATCTTCCCCCATAGGTCATGTTTTCTAGACCTTTAATCAGTTTTGTTGTTCTTCTCTGAACTTCCTTCAATTTGTCCACATCTTTCCTGAAATGTGGCACCAATCATTGGACACAATCCTCCAGATTTCAGAGTAACAGCCGTGTTAGTCTGTATTCGCAAAAAGAAAAGGAGTACTTGTGGCACCTTAGAGACTAACCAATTTATTTGAGCATAAGCTTTCGTGAGCTGCAGCTCACTTCATCGGATGCATACTGTGGAAACTACAGAAGACATTATATACACAGAGACCATGAAACAATACCTCCTCCCACCCCACTCTCCTGCTGGTAATAGCTTATCCAAAGTGATCGCTCTCCTTACAATGTGCATGATGATCAAGTTGGGCCATTTCCAGCACAAATCCAGGTTTTCCCACCCCGCCCCTTTCCAGATGACATTTAATCAGCATGGACTAGAGCAGAAGAATTACTTCTCGCGTCTTGCTTACAACACTCCTGCTAATGCATCTCAGAATGACTCCTATTTAGCTTGTGATCCAGTTTGACCCTCAGATCCTTTTCTTCAGTACTCCATCCTAGGCAAGTCATTTCCCATTTTGTATGTGTGCAACTGACAGTGAAGTACTCTGAATTTGTTCTTATTGAATTTCATCCTGTGACGGGTTCCCCCAGGGGTGCCACCTGGGACTGGGGTTCCACTGAGCCCACTGACTCACCAGCCTGGGCTCCCTCTCAGCACTGTGCTGCTGTCACAGGCTATAGACTGCTCCTGGACCTGCACTCCCAGCAGCATTCACACAGGCAGGGACACACCCAGCTGCAGTTTCATGCAGGCTTTGGACAGCCACTGCATGATCCAGCAATAGAGAGGCTACAGCCAAAATAACCCCCAGTCTGGGACCCCAGAGCTGTACCATGCCGCCCTGATCAAAACCCCAATCAGTATGAATTTATTACCCAGTTCACCATTCCCTCAATGTGGAGAGGACAATGCATACTTGTGTTAACCAGGCTGAGATTTTTTCCCAGACACTTTGATCACAGCCATTCCAGTTTAGATAAAGCAAAAAAGTTTAGCTACAAAAGAGAGACTATAAGTGGTAGAAAACAGACCAAAGCAGATTACCTAGTAAATAAACAGAACTGCAAACTATAAGCCGAAAATACTAGAAAGATTGGATCTGAATTAACAAATTCTCACCCTGGTTGATGATACAGTCAGGCTTGCAGATTCTTAAGGGACAAGCTGCATTTGTTTTGCAGCTTGGGATCTCCTACCCTGTTCCAAGACTTTTTCTTTTAGAGCTTCTCTCTGAGTTGTGGGGAAGTGAAGAACAACCAACGATGTCACTCCTTGCCTTATATAGCTTTTTCATATGGCAGGAGCTCTGTTCATGCTCAATTAAATTGGTTAGTCTCTAAGGTGCCACAAGGACTCCTTTTCTTTTTGCGAATACAGACTAACACGGCTGTTACTCTGAAACCTGTTTCAAACTTGGTTCCCAGACCAGTTTGTGGAAAAATTCAGGTACCCCAAATGGAGTCCAGAAGCATGGTCTGGTCACATGCCCTTGCAGAGTCATAGCAGCCATAACTTACAGACTGGCCTTCCACAGGAAGGCTAAGCTATTCCACAGCCCATTGTCTTTGTTGATGAGCCATTAGCACTGTTTGGCTTCTTCATTGTTGTACCTGAAAGGCTGGCTGTGTGTGTTTTCCAGAGTAAGCCCCTTTGAAATACAGATACCTAGTCAATATTCATAACTTCAGATACAAAAATGATACATGCATACAAATAGGATAATCATATTCAGCAAATCATAATTTTTCCAGTGACACCTTACATGACCGATCTTGTACAAAACATCATAATTATGCCATAATCATCCTAATAATAATACTATGATGACTATGGAGTGTTGCACATCCTATTTACTTCAGACCATTTCTCCAGTTTGTCCAGATCATTTTGAATTTTAATCCTATCCCCCAAAGTACTTGTAACCCCTTGCAGCTTGGTATTGTCTGCAAACTTTATAAATGTGCTCTCTATGCCATTATCTAAATTGCTGATGAAGATACTGAACAGAACCGAACCCAGAACTGATCCCTGTGGGACCCCACTCAGTATGCCCTTCCAGCTTGACTGTGAGCCACCTACTCTTTGGGAACGATTTTCCAACCAGTTATTCACCCACCTTGTAGGAGTCCATCTAGGTTGTATTTCTCTAGTTTGTTTATGAGGAGGTCATGCGAGACCATATCAAAAGCCTTATTAAACTTAAGATACACCACATCTACCATTACCCTCCCCCATCCACAAGGCTTGTTACACTGTCAAAGAAAGCTATTAGGTTGGTTTTGCCACAATTTGTTCTTGACAAATCCATGCTGATTGTTCCTTATTGCCCTATTTCTAGGATTCGGCAATTTGATTGCTTAATTATTTGCTCCATTATCTTCTCGGGTACTGATGTTAAGCTGACTGGTCTGTAATTCCCCAGGTTGTCCTTATTCACCTTTTTATAGATTTGGCGCTATATTTGCCCCTTTTCCAGTCCTCTGGAATCTCCTGTCTTCTATGACTTTTCAAAGATAATTGCTTATGGCTCAGATATCTCCTCAGTCAGCACCTTGAACATTTTAGGATGTATTTCACCAGGCCCTGCTGACTTGAAGACATCTAACTTGTCTAAGTAATTTTTAACTTTTTCTTTCCCTATTTTAGCCTCTGATCCTATCTCATTTTCACTGGCATTCACTGTTAGACGTCTGCATGTATAGAGATGACTAGGGCATGTGTGCTGAGTTGCCATTTACAGTTGAGGGCAGTGCAATACTGATAATCAAGCTTTAACTCTGGTTTTTCTTGCTGTCTTTAGCTTATTTCTTTCTTGTCTGGATGACTGATTCTGGGGATTTTAGTCAAAGTAGATGGCATCAACATGTTGTTCACTTTTCTCTAGCCTTTGCGAGGAGAAGTAACTGTTCTGATTGCATGAAGATTTGTTTAAATTAACATTCTCTGTTGTCTTCAGTTTTAGAAAAATACTTCAATATTTATAGTAAAAGGTACTTGACTAAAAGAAGTACACATGTGTAGGATAATTCGTATTTGATCTCTTTCAGCCCTGGGTCCAGCGTAGTAATGGAACAAAAGAGTAACCTAATGTCAGGCATGAGAGCACCCAAGTCCTTGCCATATAGCCTATCCTGGAAAAGCAGTAAGTACAACGGCTGGTGGTCTCCTCGTGCTGTAAGCTGGGACCTACATGTTAGCTCAAAATGGAACGGGATAACTTTTCTCTGTATTTTTATTCCGTGTGTCAGCATTCTCCTCCATAAACTGAAATGCTTTTATTACCACCATCAGCAAGTGGAGATGGAGAGCTCTGTAACACAATCCTCCCTAGAAGCAGCTGCATTTCTGTAGTGTCTTCTGTATCCAGGTTTTATTTTGCTGTAGGTGGCATTGTGTCAAAGGTTGTCAGGCTCCACGTATTGCCCCCATTACTGTAGCATCTGACATTTAACTTATTCACCGCTATTGGTTAAACAAAAGTCGAGGCTTACAAACAGGTCTGAGTTTGGCACAGTGGAGCTCAACACAGTTGTAGCTCTTCGGGTATAGCTGCTACTGAAGTCAGTGGAAGCTGTACACGTGTGTAGCAGCTGTAGCATTTGGTTTGGTTTCTCCAAGGGGATGTAATCTAAACTAAAAAGGCCATTGTTTGGAATAAGTGTTCACGTAGGAAGTCACCCACATAGTGGTGTAGTAATGTGTGTTCCTGAGGGAATTCTGCACTAAAAAATTAAACGTTCTGCACACAATATTTTAAAATTCTGTATATTTTATTTGTCAAAATAATAATATAATCACAGGAGTTTCAATTATTTTGGGATCTTATTTCAAAATACCTGTCAGCCAGTATGTCTGTAACAATACAGACAGCAAAAAAAAGATTCCCCCAGGAGTAGAGAGTCAAAGAAACTCCTACAACAACCCAGTTCCTGTTTCTCTGTTATGCTTTTGTTGGGCACCTGTCTGAGTGTCACACACATCAGCTGGGCCCATCTTGGGAGAAATCTCTGTCCCTCCAGTCTTAGATATCCACACCCCCTCCCCTCCCAGAGTCCAGCTGTGGGGCACCCCCTTAGTCCCCCAGACACCTGCACCCCCTACCACCCAGAACCCAGGGATCCAGAGGGAGAAACAGCCTGATGCTGGGTCCCAGGCTTGTACAGAGTTTCCTGCATGCCACTTCTTTCCTTCAGGACATGCTGGGAACTGCACCTGCATGGAAAAGTCCAGCTCCCCCTCCCCCTGGCAGTGTCATGTATTTGCAAGCTGGAGAGCCAGGCTCTGCTAGGTCCCGCATCTGCTACTGACAGCCAGCAGCTTTGCAGCACTAATTCTGCTCTGGGAGGAGGAGGGGGAGGGGATGAAATTATGTGCAAATTCTGCACTTTGTTGTGGCACAAAATTCCCCCTGGAGTAAATGTTGGTAATTTTCCCCTATATACAAGCCTGGGTTTGTTCCCAATGGTGTCTATGGATGAGTCTATTGTAGTTGTTGGGAAGTGTGGGCTCAAGACTTGGCATTTTTTCTCAGTCATCTGAATCCATCCCTGATGAGCTGAAATGGCTGTTATCCCTCCCAAAGTCAGATCCTGAGCTTCAGCTCCATGCCTTACTCTGAATGCCCTGTCTCAGCCCTTTGCTGCATGGCTGCCGTGCTTTCCTGTCCACCACATGTCCTGCTAGTGGAGGGGACGAGGATCTCCGACCGCAGATGTCAGGCTGTGGGGACTGGAAATGGCTCAGAAAAGAGAAGCAAAAATTACCCAGGGTCTGGAATGGCTTCCATACAAGGAGAGACTAAAGAGATGACTAAGTGGGATGTGATAGAGGCCTATAAAATCATGATTGTTGTAGAAAAAGTGAATAGAGAAGCATTATTTACCATTTCACACAATACAAAAACCAGGGGGTCACCTGATCAAATGAATAGGCAGTAGGTTTAATACAAACAAAAGGAAGTACTTTTTCACACCGTGCACAACTAACCTGTGGAACTCATTGACATGGGATGTTGTGGTGACCAAAAGTGTAACTGGGCTTAAGCAAGAATTGGATAAGTTCATGGAGGATAGCTCAATCAATAGCTATTAGCCAAGATGATACGGGATGTTACCCCATGCTTTAGGTGACTCTCAATCTGTAACTGCTAGAAGTTGGGAGTGGAAGAGAGGGGTGGATCACTCCATAATTGCTCTGTTGTGTTTACTCCCCTTGAAGCTCTGGTAGGGCCACTGTTGGAGACAGGATACTGAGCAAGATGGAATATGATCTGACCCAGTATTGCAGCTCTTACGAGCTCTTGCCACATATGACTTTTCACAAGGTTTTGTTCTTTAAAAACTGATTCAGTTGCCCAGTGTCCCAAGAGCCCGATTCCCAAAGCACTGAGTTCAGGGTAACTATTATTAAACAGCCTGGTGGTATTCCATGCCATTTGGATCCTAGGGAGGGAGTTTCATGTACTTACACTATACTTAATTGAAAATCTTTTACCCCTTAAACAGCAACAGGCATTAACTGGAAGGAGGTGTGACCCATTGGGCGTTTTTCTTGGTCCCCTTGTCAAACTGTAGCCGTGACGGACTGGCCATAAAGCTGTCCTGTTCTGGGGATGCCTGTGGCTTGAAAGAAAGCAAGATTTTGCAAGAGAATTCCTTTGAAGTAGCCATTAGTTTAAACATTAGGGAGGATTATGGTCTTTTACTTCTGAGTATATGACAGAGTTTCTGTGATCTGAGCATCTGTTCCCAGTGTGAGCCCCACTTGCTACAGAGACTGTCTCCTTGATCTTGGGCAAGTTACTTAAGCTCCCCGTGCCTCAGTTTCCCCATCTACAGAATGGAGGGATAGTAATACTTACCCTGCAAGTTAAGTATTACTAGTTATCTGAGAAGATAAACATGCAACTTATAAAGCATCCTCAGATGAAAGGTGATGGAGGAGCACAAAATAGCATTATTACGGTTTACACTTTGGGTAGGAATTTGCCAGTTTAAAAAAAAAGGCCTCCGCTTTTGCAGGAGATCCCCATTGAAATACACACGTTACTTGACGCCTGCTGTAAATTGCCAGGCGAAAGTGTGAATGAACTGAGAATGCAGCATCATGGACACAGTTATTTGCAGTGCAAAACACACTCCACATAAATGAGGGCTTGGTGTGAAGCTTATTTCTGTAGTTTATTTTTATAACTGTATTTTGAGCTAGTAGGTCAGGATTCATGTAACTATAACTCTGAGGTGCTGAGTGATGAATACGTTTCAAAAGCATAATGTCTAATAGTCTGGTTGTAATCTGATTTAAGAAAAATCGGAAAATTGTAATACACTATGCTAATCGACTCCTTCTTTGTACCAAGCAGGGTATTTTTTTTTTTTTTACCCTTTAAGTGCGGTTCTCCTGTCAAAAGCAGCCTTACATAAAACACATGGGTGGGGGAACAAGAGAGAGATGATTAATTCCCAAGTTTTCCTCAGGTGTTAGGCCAGAAAATTCATGATGATATTATTTATATCATTGTTACAGCCAGGATCTCATGGTGCTAAGGGCTGTACAAACAGAGAACAAAAAGACAGTCCCTTCCCCAAAGAGCTTAGAATCCAAGTAAGAATCTGAAAGTCACGCTGGCTTGTGCATTGCCAAGAATTAGAGATTCTGCAGCTGGAACTCAGTTTGATTAATCTGGCTATACACAAGCCAGCTCTCCCTCTCAGCTTTGCTGGCTTTGCAGGGCTAGCAGAAGTAGTTTGGTCAGTAAAGTAAGCAGAAAGATAACAAACAAATGTACAGAAGTGGCAGGTCAGAGTAAAGGGAACTGTCTAATATCCTCGCTTTTCAAGCCAGAACTAAACTTTAAAAATGTTCCAGTACTTAGAGCGGCAGTGAAGCTTGCATTTTGCCTTCAGAACACCTTTTTTGGACTCCTTTTTAAGCAGACCTGTTAGGTACAACCAGATGCTTAATCACCTCCCATGATTAAAAAGCCAGGCAGCCCAGGATGTTGTACCAATTTCACAATAAAATCTGCTGGGTGCATGTGTCTACGGAGTACAGGGTGCGTTGTCGGCAGCCCTCTGCTTTTTTTTTATGCTGAGGTGCATGGATGGGAAATTGGTACTTGAAAAATGAGTGCTCATCAGCTTTTGCTACGGTCATCACTATGGGCTGGCTGGCTGTGGTATGGAATAGTCGACCATTTCCAGATGCTGGACAGTAGGTGTCCTGATTTCAGGTGGAGAGTCCACATGTATCATTGGACAGGTACTGGAACATTTCACAGACAAAACCTGCAGTCAGTCTTGTCACTGTATGGGCAGGCCACCTTGGAATTGTGTGCACCTGTATCTGATTAGATTTTCTAGTACATTAATCTTGTGAGATGAGGTTTTCTAAGGAGGATACTTGGGTGAAAGGGGGAATGGCTTAGCTCAGTGCCTGAAGGTCACAGCATTGATAAACACACACTGGAGAGGAGTTCAGATGTGTCTGTGTACATTTGGATTGGTTGAGAGTGAGCTAAAGCAGAACGACTTACTCCAAGTGTGTGGTAAGGACCCTTAACGTGCCCAAATAGAGCAGCTGGTCATATAAAGCTTTAGCCAGCTTTCTAGCCAAGGTGTGGTGAGGATCCAGTCTAGCAGGGCTTCCTGGAGACCTACAGAATGTACCTGTGCGTCATATTTGATCTTTCTTAATGAATCATTGCACTATGGGCTGATGCATGGGATCAGCCTTGTTCTGCTGGGTCGGCTCCCAAAGTCACAGCAGTAAGGACGGTTGCTTGGTTTTCATTCCACTGAAGGTGTTGGAGCTCCAGCCAGACAGGCTGGGTCTATTTTTGGGAAGGAACTAATGCTGAGCTCTGGGCTCAGGTTGGGCACTAGTCGTGATCTTGCATGAGCACAGCCAAAGGGGCAGGAATAACAGCATCCCACCATACATTGGGACTCTATATAGAGCAGTGAGACATCTGCTTCCCCCAGTTAAGGAGCTTTTCCTGCATGTTGCTTGTAAACAGAGAACAGTTTGTCTAATAAACTCCCCCCTTCTCTGTGTTTATGAAAGGGCCCCATAGCCCTTATCCAGGCCTCCAGTCCCATTCCCCTACTCCCTGGTGTGCTGACCAAGGAGCAAAACGCTAGCTCCCCTGTGCTTGTACAGGTGTTGCTTTGTGCTCTGGTGGTGGTAGCACGAGGAGTGCTGCGTCACTGCTTTGGGGAGACCGCAAACTGCCTGGCTGTGAGCACGAGTGTGGAAGAACAGTCCAAGTGTCTGCGTTTCAACACAGTGATTGACTTTGCTGAGGGGGCAGCTCGTGGACCTAGACTGAGTCCAAAGCAGCTTGCCTGATGCTTACAACTGGGGGATGATGATAGAGCTGCTATTGTTGATTATCTAAAATGTCTTGCTTTTCCATCTAATTGCAGGAGCCGGTAACTGAAGACCAGAGAAGAGGCTGCTATTGAGTGCTCCTCATCTGTTTCCTTTAGAAATGTGAGGTGCTGGTTAGGAGACTCAGACTTATAAATTCCCTCTGTGTTGGCTAAGCACTCACAGCCCTAACCTTCCTGCAGAACTGTCCTTCACGTATCGGCTGCTGTCCCGAAATTATCCCGACCAAGGTAATTAGACAGAATGCTGTTAACCCTTGATATCAGAGATCAAACCCTCAAAAACTAACTCCACGCACGCTGATGCCAAGGAGCTAGCAGAGTTCAAACTGTCTGGATCAGCATGCTCTACAAGTTACCTCCTGTAGGGGGTTTGCGTAAATCATTGCTCAAGCCCTGCATGTCTTTGGATTTAAATGTGTTGCAGCCGTTTACCACTGCATGGTGCTGATGGTACGTCCCTCTCATAGGGATTGCTGTGCCAGTTCAGACCATTGGTCCATGTGAGCCCACACTGGGGGTAAGCTCTCGGTGGTACATCTCTCCCCGATGGGGAGTTAGGCACCTGAATGTTTGGTTCCCTTCTGTTTCCCTCCAGAGACCTTAAATGTGTTTGTGTGTCCCAGGGTCAGATCAGCTGCAGCTCTAAGGCCTGCCTGTTATGCGCACCCACCTAGATGTGAAAAAGGAGCTGCCATTCAGACTGTAGATGGTGTATGGGGGAGTCAAAGCAAAAAGTCTTTAAAACAAAATATTCTCATTGCTGTTTCGATTAGGCCTAAAAGTTCATCTGTAAGGGAGCTGGGATGGGGGATTCTGCTGAAAAGTGGCTGCCTTATCAATAAAACAGTTGCACTGTGCCCTCCCACCGTGGCAGCCCTAACACCACACTTCACATATGTGATGCCCAGTGCATGCTGCTGCTTGAGCACCTCTGGCCTGGTGCCCCTCTCTAGTCTCGCTCAGACTCTCTTGGGCTGTGGGGACTTGCAAATGATTTTTGTACTCCGTCACAGGGAGTGCCATTTAGTTCTGAGCAGGGGCATGTGTGGGTGTCCTTGTGCTTCATGGAGAAGGTGAGGGAATGTTAACTGTTGTAAGGACAGGGCTGGGGTGGCAGGAACGTTACGCATCCTGGAACATCCCCCCCAGTCTAACACCTGGTGTCACGTGATCTGGATAACATTAAAGCGTGAGACTATCCAGCCAGATCCTGGTCTGTAGCTCTGTCCCATCTGTGTCTGTCCAGCAGAGCAAAGGGAACAGAGGGCAGCCAGGAATTTCCCTGACATCAAGCTGGCATAACGAGTTTCATGCTACCTGCTCCCTTCTCCTGGGGCAGAGAAGTGCTGGAGTGGGCCTCCCTAAAGCATCAGACACTCCAGCCATTCTTGGCCCAAAGAGCAGTCTCGGGAGAACTGTAGTAGTCAGCATAGTTTCAAGTAGTCCTTAGCCTGCATTAATTACACTAGAAGATATTTCTATCCCCGGCTGGCTCCAGCATCTGCATGTCAGCCAGACATAGGATCTGGCCATCACATTCTAGTCAAACCTGTCTTGTCCTGTTCCCCTCCACCACACAAAAGAGAAGATTTGATATTCTGAGTAAAGAGCAAAGGCCCCTCCTTGCTCTTAGCCTAGCATCACTGCTTGATCCTGTACAGGAAGAATAATCCTGCGCTTGACATCTGCTTGTCACTGTGGAAACAACTATAGGGCTGGCCCTTTGAGGGAGTGAAGTGTGTTTGGTCAGAAGGCAAGTGTAGCAAAATCTGCTTTTACCACCCTGCCATTCTGACAAGAAATAAATATGTGCTCTGGTTAGTGAGCTCTTCATACACCCATTGTTGCATCCACGAGATACTCTGCTGGGAGGGATTTCAGTGTTCCACTCCTGGCATTGTGGTTTAGTAGGTCCCACTTGCAAACCCGATGAGAGAAATGTCTAAAAACTTGTGATAACGGGTAAGTAGCACCTTCCCCTCCATTAGCAGCAGCTCTGTTATAAAACTTGTTGCGTAGTTTTTTTAAGTCTTTGCAACTTGAACATATTTCTCTTGAGGGCAGAGTTAAGTAGTCAACTTCTTAGCAGCAAAGCAAACTATACATCTTTAGTTTAGCCATTAAAACTAGTCTGTGAAGATCCCAGTGTATGCAGAATAACTCTCCCTAACAATTGTACATAGTGGCAGCATGTCACTAACCTCCGCACTCCAGATTGGCACAGTCTGTAGCGCCTCCATAGAATACATTCTGCGTGTCCTGTTAGGTCAGCATGTTCACCTCCAGAGGACAGATGTCATGGGACTTCTTTTAGGCTAGCTATTCTGATGCATTGCCTCAAAGATTTGTGGAGGCAGGAAGGTGCACAGACCTCAGTCACTGAGTGTGCCCATCAGCACCAGGGCAGGAATTGAAACAGCGTTGCATGGAGCTACCTCTGGGATTTCCCAAAGGGCTTGGTGTTGGCCTTCACGCTTGTCTACAGTGGGAAAGTTATTGAAATAGCTGTTCCGGATTAACTCCCTGTGTGGACATTTACTGCTGAATAAGAGTATCGTTTTCTAATTTAGTTTAAAACTTAATCCACCTCCAAAGTGGATTAAGCTAAATGAGAAAAAGGCACTCGTATTCTAGAAGAGTATGTCTGCATGGGGCCTGAGACAGATGTCGCTATTCTGGGAGACTTCCGTGTGTAGAGACCCGGCCTGCTCCTGGTGACGCTAGTGGAAGGCGCTGGCTTCAGTGGAGCAGTTAGGCCAAAGCTGCACGTGTCTGAAACTCCCACTCTCCAGTATTGAAGGGCAAGACAATTCTCAGCTGGGTTTAGGGCAGAGTACCCCTTCCCCCACTATGGGATCATGGAAATAATCCCCTGTTGTCAGTCAGTGCTGTGTCTTGTCCCAGCCTGTCACCTGCAGCACTCATACTGACAAGCTCTGAGCTTACCCTGCCTGCCCCACCTTAGTAGGGCATTAACAACATGTACATGTGACCTTACAGCTAACTTGTTATCAGAAGCTGGGTTGAGTTTTGATCTAAAAGACCCATTCAATAAATAACCAACATACACACACACACACCCCTTTCAAAGCATACCCAAAAGGGGTCTGGCAGTTTTGGGGGAGCCTAACTGAAATAGAAGCAAGCTGTTTATAACCTTTTATCTAGTAGGTTGCAGATAAGGTACTGCAACTGCAAGGGGACATCTTAGAGAAAAGGAGACCTACTCTGATGTCCCCTCTGCTCTGGCAGAGTTAGGCAAAGCGCTCCTGAACTCTGCACTCAGCTGCTCTTGTCTCTTGAGGTTACAAGCTCTCTGCTGCTCTAACACCCACAGGTTTTTCATTTGTGGGTTTGGATTGTGAGGAATCAATCCTATTGATTCTTTTCAACCCTCTCTCCATGTTAGTTATCCTGGGTTAGTTAGGATTAGTTAGGACCCACCAAAGGCACTTGTACCTGAGCTGGAAACCAGGGCTATGCTGTCAGAGACTGCCCAGCACCGTCTGCCTTGTGTAGAAATCGGAGCCAGAACCGGTGTTTGGAAAGTGCCTCCTGCAGAGAGAGACGGGGCCCAGTTCCTTGGTGCCCTCGCACTTGTGGTAGCATGTCGCAGCAGCTTCGCGGTGGTGGGAGTGACTGTCTCAAGGCACAGGACAGCAGTGAGCTGGGGCAGAATGTCTGTATGCAGGATAAATCAGTGGTGGTCTTCCTTACAAGAAAGCTTCACCTGACCATCCAGCAACTTGATGCTCCTCCAGGGTTAGAAACAAGGGGAAGTTTGAGAAGCCCGTTGGCAAAAGTTACTCTCTGGTTTCCTTTATTGGAAAAAAAATGAGTGCATTGAGCTAAAGTTTTATTTGTGGAAGTGTTCAGGATGGGCTGAAAACCTACATCTTGCTAGTCTGATTATGGGTACATAGGGCCATTAGCAACAGTGGTACTAGCTAATAGCCATTGGGCCAGCATTCCTGCGCTGGTTAGGTGCACTTCTGAAAATGGGGTCCCACAACTTGGTAGCAGATTTTCAAGATTACCCAGGAGCTCCCCTGAAGAAGAATGGAGGCTACTGGGAAACCTGGCCAAACGCTCTCAAACCAGCATTGTGGAGGGAGCCGCTTTGGTTGCACTTTAAGTGCTTTTGGGGACATCACTGTGCGTTTGTTTGCGTGTTGCACAGTGCAGTTATGTTACACGGCATAAAGCTAAAACAATGAGCCATGTAGAGAAAAGAGACACAGTTAAGAGTTTAGTTCATTTCTCAGGGGTGAAAATAACCCGGGTTTGAGCCTTTGTTTTGTTTCCCATGTTTTGGAAATGCTGTTCCTAAAAGCTGTCCATGGCTGTAATTTTGTTCGTATTTCAATAAAACCTGCTTTTTGGATTGCTCACACTGCCTTGTCATCTTACACCACTTTAGCAGGCCATTTTATTTCCTTTTCCTTTGTCTTCCAACAAAAATGAAGAGAAAAATAACCTTTTTATAGCATCTCTCTAAACCTATAAGCAGCCCTGTCTGCTCTCAAGAATTCCATCATCTCAGAATGGTAGATTACATTACCTCCAGCACCGTCTGGTGAATTCTAGATTGTAGTGAGATTGGTGTGATTGAGCTGTGTATGCCTTTAACAAGGCGGTGCATTGAAGATTAAATCTGATTTAAGGAGGTAATTGATCCAGTCTAGCAAGAGGAAAATGAGCCCCCAGTAGTGGCAACCTAGAACAGCACAAATAGATTTTAGGCTGTAGGTAACATTTCCAGTGCTTAAATTACTTAAGAGCTTTTGGCCTTGTTGGTGTGGGAAAATATTTTTTGGTTTAAGTGAATGGTTAAAATACAGACTTTCTAGCTGCATGGGTCTGATGCTCGTGGACATTGAGGTCAGTATCCAAAGGGCCTTGGTTTGGTTTATATCAATTGAGGAAGGGGTTTAAGCTAAACCACCCCCAGTAACCCACTCTTCTACTGGAGTAAGAGTGCCCCTGCAGGGGGGTTACACCACTGGCATCACTATTCCCAAACACTGCATTGACCTGAGTTCCAGTCATGCCCATCACTCATTTCTCAGTTTCCAATGCAAACAATATTAGGAAATACAAAATTAAGATTTAAACATAAATTCCATTGTCTCATAAAACAGCAAGACTCCTAATTTATTCTGTCACAAAACCAACCCCCCCCTCCCCCAGCCTTAGCTTGAACGAAATTACCAATTCTAATGAACGTGATGTTGAGTTGGAAGTGCACTAGCTACTGCATCTGTCAGTGTCTTCCTCAGTTTGTATAACTTATGGTAAAGTAATAACACAGACACTGACCTTACATGTAAACAAAATACCAATCACAATGACTAACCTAATCTTCAGCCTTGGCAGTCTGCAAAACACATCAGTCAGTTTCATGGGATTCCCTTGATAGCCAAGACCTAAATCCCATTTTCAAAAGTGAATGAGAAACTTGAGTCTAAGCTCAGTGAAAATCAAAGGAGTTCACCATCCTAAGTCAGTTATTGAAAATATGAACCTGTTCCCAGTTTAATGTAAACAGAGATTGTGATGATCCAAAGTACTGTTCCTTGAACACTTGTCTGTAATTCTTCACACTTGTCTTTTGGAAGCTATTTCTAAAATCTTTCATGAATGAAAGAAAAAATCCCCATAATTTTGAAGCCTGTGACACACAATTTAAAACAGAAGGACATTATCAGCTAGGGGAAACTGTCAGAACTCTACTTTGGAGCGATGGCAATCTATGCCAGCAGCCAGCTGTGGCCCAGAGCTAACAAAGAAGGTGACTTAAACCTGGTTGTGCAAAGGCTTATCTAAATGTGCTTCTCTGTAGGCACGTGTGGTCCCATTGAATGGGACTCTGCACATAGCATTAAATACGTTTGCAGGACCCAGGCTTACAAGTCAGCCATGCATGTCAGACGAGTTTGGCTTTCAGAAGCAGAGAACTTTTACGTTGGGATAGGTTTGTTCTGTTGCTGTTTGGTGCTGTGCCCTTAGAACTTGAGCTGAAGCGAGAGCTCACCGTTTGAATAGTCCCTAGGACGATTCCGCTTTGGGAAGGTTCTTTAAGAAAGTGTTAAGTTCCCTGGTGCTGCGGTGCATTAGCTCTGCTGCCTTTGCTTTGATCACATTTTTTAGCTGTCAGTTTAAAATAGTCTCAAAATTGTGTTTTGGGTATTGCAAAGGGAAACAAACACTTCAGAATTAATCCAGGTAAAAATGTCTGATTTGGGGAGGTGGGGGAATAAACTTTTAAATAACCCCTCCCAGGTCCCTGCAGAGCTGGGGTTCTCATAACGCGTGTGACTCCTTGTTTATCTTTGCTGCCTGTGACTAAATTTTTTTAAAGCACAAACGGTTCCAAGGCCTAGAGCTGTGCTTGTCAGACGGGAGTTTGAAATCCCCTTTATTTATGTGCGGAGCATTTAGAGCAGCCTGGAAGCTGAGCATTCTTCCCACCAGGCTTGACAAAGCCCTGGCTGGGATGATTTAACTGGGAATTGGTCCTGCTTCGAGCGGGGGGTAGGACTAGATGACCTTCAGGGGTCCCTTCCAACCCTGATATTCTATGATTCTATGAAGCATCTCAAACACTGTTGACCCCTTTATGGCACCTTAAGAAGCAGCATATTTCTGTCAATAGCTTCAGCAAATTGTCTATTTCATGTTTGGCTGTGAAATACAGACCGCCTGATGGAAAACTTATTTCAGAATGTCAACGCTGGGAGCTTTGAAGGGCAGGCAGCATTTGCAGCCCTTGCCTTCGCTCCTCTCACATGCGACGGGCACCCCATGGGGCCGAGAGTTGCTTTTCTTTCTTTCCACGCTTTCTGAGGCGCTGTGTGGCTGGAAGGCGGCAATTGAGGATTTGGCTATGCAATCTCCTTCTGGGCTTTGCTTCCAGACTTGTTTAAATTGGGTTCTTTGCAGACCTGCTTTTCTCAGCCTCATGTTTGTGTTTCAGCCTGAGAGGATAAAAGCATTTAGCCACTACCCACTCCACTGTGGAGCGAATAATCCCCACGAAGCCCTGCAGGCTGCAGGTGCGGGGAGGGTGGCAGGTATACGTCTTAATTGCAAAAATAAAGTATCGACCCAACTGTAAATTTGGCATTTTATCTGTAATCAGCGAGCGCTAGGGCAGGCCTGTTCCTGAGATTAGCTGCAGCTGATGGCGGAAGGGCAAGCTAGAGGCCTTATCCTGTTACTGCGGATACAACGAGCCGGGGGGAACAGATTAAGCTCTGGGGTGGATGTTGCCCAGTGAGCTGAGCCAAGGTCGGATTCCAAGGCGGGGTGGCTGGCTGGAGTCACTAGGTTTGGGGATGGCAGCATGAGTTTTAGAGTGCCTGGTTTGTTTCTGCGTCCCTAGGGGACTCCCCATTCGCTTTGGCTTGGGAGGGCAGCAAGGTGGCAATTACCCCTCAAGATGCTGTCCTGTTAGGCATGGCCCTGTGGCATTGTGGGAGTCAGGACAGGAGTGACCTCTGGAGGGAGGGTTTGAGCCCGCCCCTTACACCAGCGACCCCTCCCCAGCCACGGCAGAGCGCAGCCCACCCTGTGGGCGTGAGGGGGAGCTGGGATCTGCATGCCCCTGCGCAGCAGCCTCCCTCAGGGCAAAGCACCCCTGGCTCCTGACGAAATGGCCTGGCTCCTCAGCCTCAGGCACTGTGCAGCCTGTCCCACCCCAGCCCTTTAACACCAGCCCTGGCTATTGGCCATGGTCCTTGCGCCAAGGACAGCACAGTCTGGCATGGCCAGGAGAGGGGGGAGGGGAGAAGAGGAAGAGCCCCCTGCTCTTCCTCCCCCCTCCCAGTCTCAGGGCTAGTCTACACTGGCACTGCTGGGGCAGCGCTTTAACATGGCTTGTGTGGTCACGGCACAGCGGTGGGGCTCCCAGCGCTCTAAAAAACCCACCTCCACGAGGGGAATAGCTCCCAGCGCTGAGGCCTTCTCTACACAGGCACTTTGCAGCGCTGAAACTTGCTGTGCTCAGGGGGGTGTTTTTTCACACCCCGGAGTGAGCAAGTTGCCGCGCTGTAAAGTGCCCGTGTAGACCAGCCCTCACCCTCTTCTGCCGAGTAGCAGGGCCCCGCGCCAGCTGAGCCTTTCTGGAAACCAGGAGGATGGTGGCGTAGTTCATCTTAACCTCGGAGGATGGGACAAGAAGCCATGGGCTTAAATTGCAGCAAGGGAGGTTTAGGTTGGACGTTAGGAAAAACTTCCTACCTGTCAGGGTGGTGAAGCACTGGAATAAATTGCAGAGGGAGGTGGTGGAATCTCCATCATTGGGGATTTTTAAGAGCAGGTTGGACAAACCCCTGTCAGGGATGGTCTAGATAATACTTAGTCCTGCCTTGAGTGCAGGGGACTGGACTAGACGACCTCTTGAGGTCCCTTCCAATCCTACGATTCTATGATGTTCATCAAAATAAGAGACTCAAACATTTTGCCTCCAAAAAAGGCTACAATAAGTTATAATGCCATTTGTTTTGCAGAATCACTCTGTTTTAATATAAACACTTGTTTTGATTTTGTTCTTGTGTTTCATCCAGAAATTTTCATCTTGAAAATAAATGCTTAAGCCAGGGCCTCTGTAAAACAAACCGGGCTGCTGGGACAGCAGATGGTGCTGGAGAGCTGGTATAGGGAATCCCTTTGTCAAATCTCCCTTGCCTTCTTCACGGGTGGGAGGGCAGGTGGTCAAGTGGTTAGAGCAGAGGGACAGCAAATCAGGTCTCCAGGACTGTGTTCCCAACTCTGGGGTGGAAGTGGGGTCTAGTGATTACAGCAGGAAGGGGGAGGGGCTGAGAGCCAGGACTCCTGGGTTCTATTTCCTGGCTCTGTTGCCTGGGGAGGTGAACACGGCTTCCCACATCAATAACATGGCTCTACAGAGTGCACTGAGCACCCCAGCACCAGCACCACGCTGGGAGGGTGCCTGAGGGATTGTCTGCCAGGCTCAGGGGGGCTCCATTCCCCAGTGCCCCCCCCACCACCACCAGAACCTGCATTTCCAGGTGCCAGGCATGCCTGGAAACCTAACTCTCCCTGGGCCAGGAGTCTCGGAAACTGCCAGCAAGTGATGGCACCCAGGCCAGCTGGGAGAGGCTGGAAAAACTGGCTGACTCAGAGAGGAGATGGATGAAATGGGACCTGCACTGACCCAGCCCCTACCTTGTTCAGCCCCCACCGCCATCCTGCTTTAGCCGGGCAGCACAGGGAATGGGGCTGGCAGTTCAAGGGGGAAGCAGTGGGTTGGGGGTAGCAGTAGCAGCGTGGAGGGGCTGCAGTGCAGCAGTGACTCCGGGACCAGCCCACGTCCTGGGCTGGCTCCCGATGGGGGTGGCTCTAAGGATTTCTCTCCAGGCTGCAGGCCATGGGGCTGGGCATCCTGCTGGAGAGGGAGAGGGGGGTTCCCTTGGCATCGCTCAGGGTCTCTCCCAGCCCTGCAGGTCTGGGCCATTGTGAGGCAGGCAGCCCAGGGGACCCGCTCCCAGTGGCTGGGCTTTGGTGAAATATGTGGGAGGGCAGGGCTGGGGGCTTTCTCTGGGGTAGAGCAGTCACATAAACACCTGCCCCAGGGGATGCTTGGAGGCTGCTATCTCCTGCGGGGAGTGGGAAGGGGCTGTCCCTGTCCCAGTGCCCTGGAGCTGCCAGTCACTACAGCTATTACTGATCCCCTAAAGATGAGGTGGGAGCCCATCCCCCACAAGCTGCAGACTTAACTAAAAACCACTTAAGAAGTGCTCCTGTCTCCAGCACTCAGACACCCAGCTCCCAATGGCGTCCAAACCCCAAATAAATCCGTTTTACCCTGTATAAAGCTTATACCGGGTAAACTCATAAATTGTTCGCCCTCTATAACACTGATAGAGAGATACGCTCAGCTATTTGCCCCGCAGGTATGAATACTTACTCTGGGTTAATAAATAAAAAGTGATTCTATTAAATAAAAAAAGTAGGATTTAAGTGGTTCCCAGTAGTAACAGACAGAACAAAGTAAATTCCCAAGCAAAATAAAATAAAACACAAGTCTAAGCCTAATACAGTAGAAAACTGAATATAGATAAAATCTCACCCTCAGAGATGTTTCAATAAGCTTCTTTCACAGACTGGACACCTTCCTAGTCTGGGCACAATCCTTTCCCCTGGTACAGTCCCTGTTTCAGCTCAGGTGGCAGCTAGGGGATTTCTCATGACTGCAGCCCCCTTTGTTCTGTTCCACCCCCTTATACATCTTTTGCACAAGGCGGGAATCCTTTGTCCCTCTCTGGGTTCCCACCCGTCCTAAATGGAAAAGCACCAGGTTAAAGATGGATTCCAGTTCAGGTGACATGATCACATGTCACTGTAAGACTTCATTACCCACTTGCTAGCACATGTACACAGGAAGACTTACAAGTAAACAGAGCCATTTACAACCAATTGTCCTGGTTAATGGGAGCCATCAAGATTCCAAGCCACCATTAACGGCCCACACTTTGCGTAATTACAAATAGGACCTCAGAGTTATATTTCATATTTCTAGTTTCAGATACAAGAATGATACATTTATACACATTGGATGAACACACACAGTAGATTATAAGCTTTGTAATGATACCTTACAAGAGACCTTTTGCATGAAGCATATTCCAGTTACATCATAGTCACGCTTATTAGCATATTTTCATAACATCATATGAGTGCACCGTCACAGTTAGCAAATGGTGGAAGGGGCCAGGAGAGGTAAAGTGGCCTGTTAACATAGGACAAAAAGGGGGGCTAGTGGGTTAAGGCTCAATTCCTAACGGCTAGACACTGAAAATCATGGGCTGAACAGACACTGGCTCTCCGACTTATTACAACCGCCTGTAACCCACCAGCCCCCTTGTTCTCCTGCCCCTGCAGCGGTGTTAACGCACCACCACACCTCACATGGTCACTTACAACATGTGCTAACTCCTTACGCTGAACAATCTGTGCACTTGCCCATTGCTGTGAGCTGGGAGAACTTCACACCTGAAGAAGGGCTTGGTGTGGCTCTGAAGCTCTCTCTCTCCAGCAGAAGTTGGTCCAATGAAAGAGATTCCCCCCTGCCTCCCCTCTGTATGCTGGGACCCACTTGGCTACAGCTACACTGCAAACACTAAGACCCCCGGGCATAGACAGCTGCCCATTGGCTGTCTGTGAGGGCGCCATGGGGAGAGAGGTAGTCTCCCCCCACCCATTGGGTTCCACTGCACCATGCACCTACCTGGCCTGGATCGGGGACATCAGCTGTAAGTTCAGCCCTGTGCTTCCCTAGCCAAGCTGGTTGCAGCACCGTGGAGGCAGGTAGCTTGGTACTGCCAACCCAGTCACCTCTACTGCCCACCTCATTCTTCCACACAAGCCCACAACACCAACTGGCTACAAGACAATCCTTGAGCAACACCGTGAAGACAACCTCTCTCCTCTACTACAACCCCCAGCTTTGTAGCTCCACTACAACCGAGCATCCCTCCCAGCCCAGCCCAACCCTCCATCAGCCACCCACCATCCCTCCCAGTTCAGCCCAGCCCAACCCTCCATCACCCACCCACCATCCCTCCCAGTTCAGCCCAGCCCAATCCTCCGTCACCCCCCGACTATCCCTCCCAGCTCAGCCCAGTCTGACCCTCCATCACCCCCCCACCATCCCTCCCAGCCTGACCCTCCACCACCCTCCCAGCATCCTCCCAGCTCAGCCCAACCCGACCCTCCGTCACCCCCCAGCGTCCTCCCAGCTCAGCCCAGGCTGACCCTCTGTAGCCCCCGCAGCATCCCTCCCAGCTCAGCCCAGCCCAACCCTCCATCACCCACCCACCATCCCTTCCAGTTCAGCCCAGCCCAACCCTCCGTCACCCCCCCATCCCTCCCAGCTCAGCCCAGTCTGACCCTCCATCACCCCCCCACCATCCCTCCCAGCCTGACCCTCCACCACCCTCCCAGCATCCTCCCAGCTCAGCCCAACCTGACCCTCCGTCGCCCCCCCCACCATCCCTCCCAGCTCAGCCCAGCCAGACCCTCTGTCACCCCCCAGCGTCCTCCCAGCTCAGCCCAGGCTGACCTCTGTAGCCCCCCAGCATCCCTCCCAGGCTGACCCCTCCATGGCCTGCCTGCAAGCCCCACTCACAGGGCATCTGAGTGCAGGAGGTGGCTTGAGAGCAGAGAGGTGCCTCCCCACTGGCACAGGCGCTGATCCCCCCAGGGGCTGCCCCCCCCAGCCCAGTGCCCTGGGGCCGAGGTGTCACTCAAAGCTGAGCAGAGCGCCAGGCCCAGATTCAGATTGTGACCCCCCCTGACCCAAACAGCTTCCCCGGGGGAAGGGCAGCGGCGACCCTGCCCCAGCGGAGAGTGACCCCCTTCCCCACACTCTGCTATCATGGCCACAGGCCGCGGCTCCTTCTCCCCATGGCTGTGGTTCTGCCCTTCTCGCCATGACCCCGGGGCTCCCTGCTAGCGCAGGGTCCTGGGGTGTCTGTCGTAGGAAAGGGGCACACAGGCCTTTCTGCGCTGGCAGTTTCAGGCCTCAGTAGCCCAGTGGCGCTGGTGCCCCAGCACAGACGGGCGGAGCTGCCCCAAGTTGCAGTTGGCACTGGGCCACGCCCCGCCGGCTGCAAAGGGCAGGTCCCCGCAGCACACCTAGCTCAGCTGTGCACCAGGGAGTGGGCGGGTTGTTTTGCTGCACGGTGATGCCAGGATGGTGCATTGAACTGGATAAAACCCACAGCGACAACAGTCAGCTTGTGGGCTCTGGGGAGGAAGGCCGAGGTGGCTCTTTGAGCCCTGCTGTAGGGCGCACCCAAACCCAGCACCACTCCCATCCTGCCAGCTTTGGGTAAGGTGGCCCCCAAACCTCCAGTGCCTGGGCCCCTCAGGGGCTTCAGCGCCTTTATCCTCACAACCCTCCCCCAGCTGCAGGGCCACGACCCTCAGCATGTGAGGGAAACTGAGGCACGGGAAACTAAGGGCTGGATTTAGGCACCAAAGTCCCACTGAACCCCAGGAGCTCAGCACCTACATACCTGTGGAAGCCTGGCCTGAAGGGCAGTGCCAGGGCACGGCTCCCCAGGGCCTGCACAGAGCTCAGCAGGGACAAGTTTCTCCCTGCCCCGTGGACTCACCAGCGAAGCTTTGGGGCAGGTTCTTGTATCTGCACTGGCCAGGTGAGTCCCATGGCTCCCTGAACGGGCAGGACCCCGGTGCAGCCAGCAGGAGGCAGCGCAGCACCTGGGAGCTGCATGTGGCTCTGTGGGCAGGGCCTGTGCACTGCACGGGGGAACAATCCCCTCTGCAGCCAGCCAGAGCAGCCAGTGGCCTGGGCAGGGGGGATTCTGCAGCCCTGGGGGCGGAGGGGCAGCTCCTGGAGGGGGGGTAATCCGGGGGAAGGGGGGGGGCTCTGGAGCCATGTTTGGCCCAAACAGCCTCAGTAAGGAGATGAACTTGAGGGTTCCCCAAGCTAAACCAAGCCCCGCCACAGCTGTACCCTGTGCCCCACCCGCCTGCAGATGGGGCTGGCTGGTGCAGAGGGACCTACCTCTCCTGGAGGGTGACACAGCATCAGTGATCTCCAGCGGCTGCCTCTCAGGGCCCCAGCCCGGAGCCTGCTGCTCCCATCCCGGCCAGCTCCTGACGGCTGTCACAGGGTGAATCACGCCCGGAGCCTGCAGCCCGTGGAAGTGACTCTGAGGAAACAGAACAGCGGCCTCCAGCTTCCGGCCCATCAGCTCCCCACTCCCCCAGGCCGCGTGCCCCACGTCCAGGCTGCCACATGCCCCATGGCCATGCTGCCCATGCTGGCGCCAAGGGGTCAACCTGCCCCACCTGCCGACAGGCAGGGTGCAGGGGCATGGCGCTCTTTGGCCTGAGACCCGAGCTAATTCTGTGGAGGGCCAGAGCTCAGGCCTGGTGCCATTCAGCCTCCTGGGCTGGCTCTAAGCACTTTCACTAGCCCGTGCCTCAGTTTGCCCTGTTGCTAAATGGGGGTGACAATCCTGACTCCAGTCCTGTGTGAGAAGGACTGTTACACACACAATTCTCCGTTACTCACACACTCTAGGGGCACCAACCCGTACCCAGTTCCTAGGGCTCAGGCATAACCTCGCGCTCTAGGGCACCCACCGTTACCTTTCCGTGGGCTCAGGGCATAACCTCACACTCTGCAGGTTTGTGGGGTCTTTTACCAGTGAAAGAGGCTTTCACAGGAATACCCTTAACCTCTATTTATTGACAGTCACCAAAACAGAATGCACCCGTTCCGCATACAATGCTCACCGCTCACCACTCCCAATAAGGCAGCTGACCTTTTCTTGATTGCCAGCCAGGGTCAGGTCATCTGGGGGACTCCAGCTTCTGCATGGTGTGACTGGCAGGTGTTGAGGTCTGGCAGCTCTGACCTTGGGGCGGTGTCCTGGAGTTGGTTCCAAAGAACTTCCTTTTGGACCCACCTTTACATAGTGAAACTTGAGTCTTGCTTAGCTCTACCTTAACCATCATTTTACTAAAATATTAGAAAACAATTTTCTAACTAATCCTAGCACATTGCAAAACAATTCTTTAACCAGTCATACCCCAGCACCTTAATTGATTGACACCATCGCTCGCTCTCCCCCACCCTTACTCACTTTCACCAGGCCGGGGCAGGGGGTTGGGGGAGTGGGGGTGAGGGCTCCGGTTGGGGGTGCAGCCTTTGGGGTGGGACTGGGGATGAGGGGTTCAGGGGCTCTGGGCTGGGGCCAAGGGGTTCGGAGGACGGGACGGGGCTCAGAGCTAGGGCAGGGGGTTGGGGTGCGGGGTGTGTGTGTGCGGGCAGTGCTTACCTCAGGCAGCTCCTGGAAGTGGCCGGCATGTTCCTGCGGCTCCTAGATGGAAGTGTGGCCAGGCAGCTCTACAGACTGTCTCCGGCTGTAGGCTCTGCCCCCACCGCTCCCATTGGCCACCGTTCCCGACCAATGGGAGCTATGGAGCTGGTGCTCGGGGTGAGGGCAGTGCACAGAGACCCCTTGGCTGCCCCTGTGCCTAGGAGCTGGACATGCCGGCCGCTTCCCAGGATCCACGCGGAGCCAGGGCAGGTAGGGAGCCTGCCTTAGCCCTGCTGTGCTGCTGACCGGACTTTTAGTGTCCCAGTCAGCAGTGCTGACCGGTGCCGCCAGGGTCCCTTTTCCACCGGGAGTTCAGGTTGCAAACCGGACACCTGGCAACCCTAGTTCTGTCCCGGCTCTGGGAGGGAAGCAGGGTCTGGGGGTTAGAGCGGGGGGCTGGGCATCAGGACTCCTGGGTTCTCTCACCAGCTCTGTCCTCCCCCAGCTGACTCACTCAGCTTCCGGGGGTGAGGGCCTCTGAGGTGTGGCCCAGAAGACGCAGAGGCGAGCTGGTCTCAGCCCAGTTCCCCGCAGCACAGGGCTGACAGCACAGACATCCCCCACCCCCTGCAGAGCCAGAGGGCACAGAAATGCAGCCAGAGCAGAGCTCCGAGCTTCTCCCTCGCCCTGGCACCTGGCGCCAGCTGGGGCACTCACTGGCTCCTCTTGCAGCTTGTTCAATGGCCTGGTCACCTGGCGGGTGGGGGGTCCTCAATAGGGATGCAGTACACAGGGGCGGGGGGGAATGATTCACTGACTGACATGGAACAACTGACCCACACGCCTCCTCCCTGCACCCACCCCACTGATCCGCTGCACTGACCCACACGCTTCCTCCTCCTTGACCCACATGCTTCCTCCCTGCGCCCATCCCACTGACCAACGCACCTCCTCCTCCCTGCCCCACCCTACTGACCCACATGCCTCCTTGCCCCAACCACAGCCCCACTCCCCCCTTACTCTTCATGCCCCCCACCCACGACCGCAGTTCCACCCCCTCCTCACCCCTCATTTCCCGCACCCCACCTCCTTACCCCCTGCCCCCATCCCACTGCCTCACCCTGCCCCCCCCACTTCTTCCAGTTTCTCAAGTCAGACTAAAATTAAAAGCACATGGTGGAAAAAGGGAGGTCGCTGACGGGTCTGACTCCCTGGAGCTGGGGGGATGGGCCTGGGGTAGGGGGCTGATGCAGGGGGCAGACAGAGAAGGCAAACAGGAGACTCTTTACTGAGCTGTTCCCAGGACCTTCTGGGGGGCGCTCCAGGCTGGACACTCCAGGAGGGAGCTGCTGGTGCTGGGAGGGGCCTTTGTTTTGGGGGTTGGGGCTGGTGAAAGGTGCTGGGGTTGCAGCCTGTTCAAACTAGGGGCTGCAGCTGTCCTGCTGCATCCCCTTTGCTAGCCCGCCCAGCAAGTGCCAAGGGGGTGGGTGTTTGTCTCAGCACAGGTCTGGGAGCCAGGAGCACTGAACACTGGCTCAGGCACCCACTGGGCCAGGCCCTCACCTGCTCTGTGCCTCAGTTTCCCCCTCTGTGAAATGGGGATGATGACACCCATCACATGGGGGAGCCATGTGCTAAGCATCATCTGGGTGGCCCAGCTACATCGGCCTAGCAGGCAGAAGCCTGGGCGTCAGGACACCTGGGTTCTATGCCTGGCTCTGACCTGCTGCTGGGGAAGAGGGCTGAGGGGTTCGTAGTGTGGGAGGGGGTCTCCAGGCTGGGGAAGGGGGTGAGGGCTCCGGCTGGGGAGGGGGGTGTGGGCTCTGGGGTGGGGCTGGGGATGAGGGGTTTGGGGTGCAGGCAGGGGCTATGGGCTGGGGCCAAAGGGTTTGAAGTGCTAGACTGGGCTCAGGGCTGGGGCAGGGGGTGGGGTGCGGAAGGAGGGGGTGCGGTCACTCCCCTTCCCTATGCCTGTTTCCCTCCCCCTTGGTCTAGGAGCTCGCCTCTGCAGTGGCACCCGAAGAAGGATGATGAGACCCACCCAGCTCATGGCACCTATCAGCCAGTGCAGTGTCGCTGATCGCTCCTAGCCAGGGCTGGCTTTGATGCAGCAGCCTGGGGACGGTGCCCCATCCTAGCTGGGCAGGGCTCATGCCCTCCTTGCCTGGCCAATCCCATCGGGCTCCCCTTGAATATGTCCAGGACGCGATGGCTGCAGCCCTGCAGCCGCTGTACAGCCATGGGCACAGTAGGCCTGTGTGTGGGTGTTGGTCTGGCTCCAGGGCTGGGGAGGGAGGAGGAGACCCGGGAAAGAGCAGCAGCAAGCCGTTCGCTGAGTAGACAGGACTGGGCTGGCAGCTCCAGGCGCGTTCCCAGCTCCGCGGAGAGGGACGTCAAGGCTGGCTGGACTGGGTCTGCGCTTCCCTCCGAGCCAGGCTCCGGGCAAAGCGTTGGTGGCTGGGAGACCCAGCGTGTGTGTGATTACCCCAAACCTTCCTGCAGGCGCCGGGGGACTGGGTGGCACCTGGAAAGACCGTGGAGGTGTTTCCTTTGGGCCAGCCGTGGGACTGGGGCTGCTTTGCAGCCGAGGGCGGTGGGGGGCTGCGTGGGGGCTCCCGCATGGGCCCTGCTGCCCGCCAGGGGACGGACGGCTGGGCCTGCACAAGGGGCCTGGGTTTATACCTGGCACAGACACAAGGGCTAGCGCCGCACAGCAGCTCGTGAGGATCTGACGGGCTCCATCCCCAGCCACGCCCTGACGTGGCCCAGCTCTGTGCCTCAGTTTCCCCCTCTGTAGAACAGGAGGATAGCGACACCAACCCTCCGGCTGTCCCGCTGCAGGACTGGGCCCTTGGTGGCATGGTTCTGGAGGAATAGCTTCATGCAGCCAGAGAAGGCTGGCATCAAGCTGTCTGTGTTTTCAAAGGCCCTCCAGCTCCCTCCCCTCCCCCTGCACTCTGGTGCGGATTACAGGGATCCCGGCGCGGTTGTTGATTGGGAACGCTTCCCAGCCGCTGTTCCAGGCCCAGAACACGGTGTGTTCGCTTTCAAACCTCGCACTACGTCTGTCAGCCTTTTACAAGGCCAAGACAAGAGCTGGGGACGCAGCCAGGGCTGGAGCTCTTCTCCATCTTCCTTTCCGGTGTGCCAACCAGCCGGCTGCACCGTGCCACAGCCAGCAAGTTCCTTTCCCTTAACGCTCAGTGGAAACCCTTCCTGCTGCCCCTTGCCAGCCATGCCAGCGTCACTCCCACAGACCCTGGTCGTCAGCGGGTGGGGATCAAACCTGCGGCCTCTGGAGCTTAGTGCATGAGCCTCTATCGCGTGAGCTAAAAGCCCCCTGGCTGTTAGCGACGGCTGCAGAGCAGACTCATCTTATCTCTCTCTCGAATGGTCTTGGTGCCACTCGATGGGACACAACACCACACCCAGAAGGTGCGTGGGTTTCATCAGCTGGCGGAGGAGTAACTTCATGTCGAGCTTCAGATCCCCGTCTTGGGCTTTGATTGATTGGGGAGGGGAGTCCCCAGGCATGCTGGGGTGGCTGGGAGGAAATCGAAAGGAGCTGTTTGTGCTGAATTGCCCCCCCCCCGTCACCCCACATTCTCCATCACAAACCCCAGGGCAGCAGCAGCTTCTAGTACACTGGGCTCCCCACAGCTCCCACCGGGGCAGACCTCGGCTGGGGCAGTTTGTCCCAGCCCTGTTCAGGGGCACAGCACATTCTCCAGCCCCGTTCCTGGAGCCGTGGTCACTGACACGAGCAGTGGATCTGCCCCAGTGACTTCAGTGCAGCTGTGGGACTCAGCGCTGCAGAAGAGGAGGCCCTAGGTAACTAGCAGCTGAAGCGCCAGGATGAGAACCCTGGGCCCGAAAGCCGCCCTGTATGACGTCCCCAACCGCTGTCCAGAGGAGAGCGCTTGCCCTGGCTCTGGGACTAGGGCTTTTAATCTGCTCCGGGTGGCTCCGTTCCCCAGCGGCGCAGGCTCGTTCCTACCAGAGGGGTTTATTGCAGTCTCTGTTTGCCTCCCGTTAACAGCAGGCTGGAGGGAGGGAGGAGCTAGGAATTGCACACCCGCCCCGCAAGGCAGGTCGGTCTTTCCCAGAGGCTTGGGGAGAGGCTCTGCTTTCACTTTGGCCCGTTCGCTCCATCTGACGCTGTTGTGGGCCGGATGTAAACCAAGCTGGCTGGGTTTCAGTCCAACACTCATTGCAGGGCCTCTTGGAGAGGCACCAAGTCCCAGGGTTAAACAGGGCGCCCTGGGGCTCCCAGCTCCCTGCACAAACAGCAAGATCTCATACCCAGTGTGACGAAGGGGGACTGTTCTTAATGTTTCCTCTGAATAGTGCGTGGTTGCTCGGTTTCCCCTAGGCAGTTCTTAAGTATCTAGGTGGTGGGGTAAGGGTGTATGATCGTTGCAGATCCCTAGAGGGCAGGTGTGTGCAGGGGTCTGGACACAGAGAATGGCCGACACCCTGTTTCCTGGCAACTGATGACCTGGGCCCTTCCCCCCTGCAAGGTGAGAGCTAAAGGGGTTGGAGAACAAAGGAATCAGGTGCCCTCCTGGCCGAGTAAAGGGACAAAGCCCAGAGGAGGAGGGGCTGGAGGGAGTTTCAGTTTGGGGCTGGCTGGGACACGGAGTGAAGGGCAGACGTGGTTGTCTGGCTCACTGTCCCCCAAAATGGACCCCCCAGCTGAAGGGTCCAGTTCTCTGCACCTACAAGCTCTGTATTAGACCATGTTCCTGTCATCTAATAAACCTTCTGTTTTACTGCGAGAAGCAGCGCGGGGCGAGGGATGTGCTGGCCACGGCTTCCTGCAGCCCCCGTTGGCCTGCAGTGGGGAACCGCGGCCAGTGGGATCCGCGGTCGGCCAAACCTGCGGACGCGGCCGGTAAAGAAACTGGCCCGGCCCACCAGGGGGCTTACCCTGGGGGGCTGCGTACCAAACGTTACCGACCCCGGTGCTACAGCAATCTCCCGTACAGCAATGGCTCTTACAAGACAGAGTAAGTTAGAACAACGCAAAGTCTAAAGCTCAGGTGTATTTGAGGATCTGGGCCAGTACTTGGCTGTTTCTATAGTAATGACCCCTGAGCAAGCAGTGTAATGTACATGCTTATCACTGAGCTTGTCCAGAGGCTGCATAGAATCATAGAATATCAGGGTTGGAAGGGACCTCAGGAGGTCATCTAGTCCAACCCCCTGCTCAAAAGCAGGACCAATCCCCAATTAAATCAGAATGACTAGATGTCCTGATGTGTAATAAAAACACTTCGAGTCATAAAAAATCAACCAAGCCTACGTTACAGGGCCTGATCCTTCTCTCCCTTCCAGCATCTGAGCAGTAGAAGAATGGCTAATACGGGCCAGTATTATGGTTGTTGTATTCTATTTATAAAAGTATAATACTGGCCAGTATTATAGTTGCTGTATCGTGCTATAAAACAACAAAATAAATAGAAAAATAAAAAATACAAACGAATGTTTTGAATGAATTTGGGGAAAAGAATTTACAGCACAGTACAAGGATTTAAAACATTTAAAACATTCCTTTCTTTCTCTCCAGTATTATAGTCTCTCTTGTTCCAATTTTGGGTCGCAGGAGCGAGTAGTATAAAGGCCCTACCATCAATCAAACGTTAACCCCACCCCTTGACCCTGTAAGCCCTGCACACAGGTCACTGGAAGTCCCACCTCATGGGAGTATTACTTCCAGGGTCAAGGCGGACACAAGGTGTGTCATGTGACCCCTGTAAGAACTCCTCCCACTGTCCTCTGCTGATCAGGATGGATTTTGCCCTGACAGGAACGACTCGAGAGAAGATTTGACCAATCAGGGGGAGTTCCGGGGTTTGTGTGACCCCTCTAAGAACTCCTCCCACTGCCCTATACCAATCAGGAAGGGTTTCAGCCACTGGGGACCACCCCGAGAGGAGATTTGTCCAATTGGGGGGAATTCTGGGGCGGGGTGACCCGTCAGGAAGTGGCTCGTGTGACCCCTCTAAGAACTCCTCCCACCACCCTCTACCAATCGCGATGGGTTTTGGCCACAGAGGACAGCCCCAAAAGGAGATTCGACCAAAATAGGGTGGGTTCTGGGACGGGGTCAACCGCCCAGAAGAGGGTCGTGTGACCCCTCTAAGGACCCCTTCCAACGTCCTCTGCCAATCAGAGTGCAGCACCATCACCTCATAAGTCCCAGCGCTGGGAAGAGGAGGCCATCTCTTACCAAGAAGACGTGTTTTAGAAATTGTGGAAAGGCTGAGAGGAAACGTGGACTCCTTCACCACCCCTGTGAGACCTTCAGACTTTGTTTTAGCCCCGAGGACCTTTGGAGTTGTGTGGAGAAAGCGCTACAGCAGCGACAGTTCTGAAGAGGATGAGAGAGAAGCCAAGGGGATTCCTTTGGCCCAGCCATTGATGGATATGCCAGAATCCGACCCTGAAGCCCAACTGCTCATGAGACACCCCCATGAGCATGGTGGCCTCTCGTCATCCGCCACCCTGGAGGAGGAAGGCCATCATGGCGTGGGGGAGGCACGGGCAGACAAGGTAAATGGAAAAGACGTAGCTCCGGTAAATGAATGATTAAGAAGCGACGGTCGATGATTGGGTGTAATGGGGTTAGGAACCAGGGGTTGTGTAAATCTAAAAACAAGCAGTGGGAACTTACGCTTGTTTCTTGTCTGAAAATCTCTCGACAGCTTGACGATGCCTTTCTAGAGGACCCGGAGGCCCTGGACGGCGTTGCATCAAACAGCGAAGGTGAACCAGGCCCGCCTTGTTTTTGCTCAACGCTGCTAGAAATTGTTGAAGATGACTCCGAGGAGGACGGCTATGAGGAGTTTAGGAAAGGCTTGGCATGGAACTCGCTGAGCCAGTGCCACGTCACGAGCGTAAAACTGTTATGCGGACTATTGTACACGTTGCTGTTTATGCTGTTCTTCATCACTGTCATAGGGAAAAGCTTTTTGAAAATGGTGAGGGCTGTGTCATAGATGCCCCAGCCCAATGGCACCATGCCTGTGTGACTTGGTCTTCAATGGATAGAAACTGCAAGCTCTGGGGCCTGTGTGCTGAGCTGTGTTTGGAAAGCTTATTGAACACTATTATTGCCATAGGTTATGTTATGCAACGTCTGTGCCTAACCCAAGAACATTTAGCGCAAGCGGTGACCTTGAGAAATGCTGTGCAATTCAGTGGAGACCCTGACCCTGTTTTAAAGAAAATGTCCAAACCGGAAGATGCCTGCTTACAGCGTTACATTGACCGTCTGGTCCACACAAAAACTGACAGAACTCTGCTTAAGAAAAAGACTATTTGTAAGAAATCTAAAAGGATTAATTGAGAGAATGATGAGGGGACAAACATGCAATATCAAACTTGGTCACTGTACATTTTAAAAAGTCGAATGAAAAGGGCTTTGTGATTATCTGTGTTTCTGTTAGAAGGTCTCTGGCCCTTAAGTGAGCTAAAAGTTTTAATGGAGATCTGGGTTTGTTTTCAAGAAGCTGTATGACTTTTAAATTGAAAAAAATGGTTTGTGAGAACCTAGCTCTTGTGTCTTTGTGTAAAAGAGATCCATTTATAGCAACAAGCTGTGAAGTGGGAGGGGAACAAATCCTAAAAATGTGTTTACGGTGTGTAACCCTTCTGCCCAGCAGAGTTGGCAACAACAGGGTCTAGGTTCAGTATCTAGGAGTTCCATTCCAGTAACACAATGCAAAACCAGGTCAAGCCCCCACCAGTGGGGCACTGAAGCTCCCCTATGACAAGTTGAAATCACTGAATACTGTGTTAAATAGTAGTGGGGCTCAGAGCTGGGGCACCATGAACCCAAAGTGAATTCAGCTCTGCAGTCTGCAACCAAACTCCTAATAGAATCAAAATTCTCTCTGATATTACATAATGGAGAGAAGGTGCAATTGGTGTTTAGGGCCCTCAGAAGGGGGCTCACACCACTAGGCACAAACCTCCATCCTCAAACTCTCTCAATTCAGTGGGTTTTGGAATCCTTGTCCCTTGCCTAGCGAGTGCTACTTAGTTGATGGCGAGTCCCTCTGTCATAAAAGGCCAAGTACAGTTCCACTGTCCGTGATTCACATAATCAGGATAACGACACTTTATTCTTCCTGCCCCAATAACAGAGACACTGGGGATCCCACAGCCGCCAAAGTGACCGTTTGGGCTCCTGTGGGCTCATGCTAGGCGGGGTGGGTGTGCCTGTGCAAACGAGATCAGCTCCTGAAGTCCTTTTCCACAACTCACCACCAGATGTCAGGGTAGAGCTCATCCCGCCTCTGCTTACAACACGAAAACAAAACAGGGATGGTTCAGACATGTGTTTGAGTACAACAGAGTTGACTCATCCTGTTGAACTGAATGGTTTTAACCACACCCCCACTGAATAGTGAAGGTAACTGTGATTCCTTACCCTTGTTGCTATAGGGATAAATTTGATGGGTGTGCACCCATAGTAAGGGAGGTGGGTGGGTGAGTTCGGATTAATATGAAATGAAATAAAACCTCAGGAATTCGCAGATGCTATTGGGCAGTTTAAATATAATCCCTGGAGTTGGCAGAACTCTACTGGACAGT
Organism: Eretmochelys imbricata; assembly: GCF_965152235.1. Lineage (NCBI taxonomy): Eukaryota > Metazoa > Chordata > Testudines > Cheloniidae > Eretmochelys > Eretmochelys imbricata. The sequence continues at coordinate 15,589,161 of NC_135591.1, read as the reverse complement.
TTAAAGGACCCAGGAACTGTCAGAACTCTACTGGACAGTTTAAATATGACCCAGGAGTGGTTTTGAATGCTATGGGTCACTCTTTCTAGCAATTCAAAGCCATTAAAAGTTTAAAATACTATATTTACCAAAAAAACCCAAAACAACCATCCAAAAAACCCCACCACACACATTAATAATCAAGGTGGGCCATTTCCAGCACAAATCCAGGTTTCCTTACAATGTAAGTGATCACTTTAGATAAGCTATTACCAACAGGAGAGTGGGTTTGTTTTTCTTTGGGGGGGTGGGAGGGAGAAAGCCTGGATTTGTGCTGGAAATGGCCCACCTTGATTATCATACACATTGTAAGGAGAGTGATCACTTTAGATAAGCTATTACCAGCAGGAGAGTAGGGTGTGGGGAGAGAAAACCCTTTGTAGTGATAAACACTCATTTTTTCATGGTTTGTGTGTATAAAAACATCTTCTGTATTTTCCACAGTATGCATCCGATGAAGTGAGCTGTAGCTCACGAAAGCTTATGCTCAAATAAATTGGTTAGTCGCTAAGGTGCCACAAGTACTCCTTTTCTTTTTGTGTTTTAAACTCTCTCTCTCTCTCTCTCTCTCTCTCTGTGTAAAAAAAACATAGGTGTTTTTTTAAAGTATATGGCTGCAAACTGATAGTAATGGTGTGTTTCAAACTAACAGGGTGTTTTTTTACTGTGCAAAATGTGTTTTAAACTGGATTTTAAAAGTTGATTTTAAAAGCAGTTTGGTTTTTATTTTGCAAAATGAGGTGTATTTAAAAAAAATGTTTGTGGGTTTGTTGTTTTTTGTTTTAAAGTGGTAGAAATAAACTCAAAACTCCTGTTTGTTGTGCAGCCTGAAATGGATTATTTTGTTTGAAAGCTCTGACTTTTTAAACAGAAAAACACCCTAATGAATATTTTGTTTTTAACTTTACAAGTCAGTTTCATGTGATTTATAATAATAATAATCAATCATCATCATCATCATAATATTGTCTGCTCCACCGTACGGTGAAAACATGAGAGACCCTTAGACCAGAGGGTAAACAAGCTTAAAAGAAAAAGAAAAGAGACAGCTGAAAAGAAAAATTCCCCAGATGGATGGATGAAGCCCAGTAAATATATTGTGTTTGTGAGGTTATGAGGTTTTGTATTTTAAGGAAATACATCGGTGTGGGTGAGAAAGATGGTAAAGTTAAGTTTTGTAATATGTCCCTTACCCCCTAATCGGGTATGTGCAGTTCTCCTGACAATGCTGTAGTCAAAGCTACAGGGACACCTCCACCAGACCAGCCAAAGAACCAGAAATCTGCTTTGAGACCTTTAACAACTCAAAACAGCACAAGAGTGCAGATGAAGCATCAGGGCAGTCCAAACCTCAATTATGTCAAAGCCAAGGACAAAACAAAAAACTCTGGTGAAAACCAACCACGCAAACACAACGCCAGTTCCTCAGCGGCCACCTCCACACCAAGCCCTGAGAAAACCGTGAGTGAAAACGCCCACCTACGATGCTTCGTTCAGAAGACTGAGGGACGTTGTATCCTCGGGGGTTCTAAAAGAACGGTATTCTAAAAAAGGTTTGGGGAAAATATGATGCTTCGTTCAGAATACCGGTGAATGGTGTATCTTCAGGGGGTCTAAAAGAACGGAGGGCTGGAAAGCACATCAACAAAGCAAAAGCTTTGGTGGGTGACTTTTTGAAAAATATTTCAATTTTTGGCTCTGCGCAGGCGTGACTAGTCGTGGAAAGGGGCACCCGCAAGGATACACATCAGCTCAGGTGTAAACAAAAGGGGGGATAGCACTTGGTGGACAAACAAATGGCTGCCAAAAAGTTCCAGGCCAGGATCACTGTAAAAATTTTAAAAAGAGCTAAAGAGGTAATGGGGAGGGGGGACAAAAAGAGATGCCCTCGACTGGAGGCTCTCAAACTGGCATGTCTGAAAATGGGGAGGTGAAATCAGACTCTCACACAGAGTCTGGTTTAGAAAATTCCCCAGAGGGCTCTCTAGAATGATGGGTCCCCATCTTCTCCCGATGACCCTCACGGAGGCGCCTCGGAGACTGACTCTCAAATAGCATCTGATGTAGAAGATGCCGCTGATGGTCCCGTAGAGGAACCCCCAAGTAACCCTGAAAATGCAGAGGTGTGTATGGAGAGAGTGAGAAGTTGGCAACGTGAATTACCTAGATTTGGGGGGTCGGTGTATTGTGAGGAATTTCATTTTGTCAATCTTGAGCGAATAAATTCAGCTCAGCAGGTTGTTGAAGCCATACACAGGGGGATACAGTTAGTTCTCGATGACGTTAATGGTAGGGAAGGCCCTGATGATTATGTTCAGTTACATTTAGAGAGCTGTAATTTAACTAAGCCGTTGTTTTTGGTCTGAAGAACTAGGGATGAGCTGTCTGCTGAGGATTTCTTCAATCAGACCTCAAAGCTGCCACAGAGCAATAGAGTTGCATGTCAATGGGACATTGCACCTCGTTGTGACACTTGTAAAAAAACAGGGGTGGGGACCGCTCATAGAGTTTTAAATTCTATCCTCAGTAGTCAAATCATCCATAAAAAAGAGACAATGTTTAGTAGACCTGACTTACACGGGTACCCATCTGTGTTTTGCACGTGGACTTTTGGCTATCATGTCTGACCATAAACCTACGGACGCGGAATCGTTAGCGGGGGCGAGAAAGTTGCATGAGAAACTGGGCTGGTCAGATGAAAAAAAGATTATGCTCAGTGACGTAGCAATGTCTGAACAGCATTTAGGAGTCAACATACAGGTGGTGGTGTATGCGGCGAAAGGGGCTTTTTTAAAACGGGGGGGGGAGTTTACCCCAAGACTTATTTCATCCTGTTGCACGATGAGCATTACTAGGGGGTTCTGGTTGTGAAAAAGTTGTTTGGAGCAAAAAATTACGGTGAGTTTTGCACCACGGTGCACAGTCACGGCCACTCTTGCAGGTCCAGCTGCTGCCTCTGCTTGAGCATAACATGCTCAGACAGCGTGGATGTGCAGCTGAGGTCTACTCGCTGTAGACTGTATTGTCAGTCCAGAGAGCGTTTAGACAGACACATCGACTGGGCGTCGACAGAACAAGTTGAATGCCTGTCTAAAACGTTGTGCGATAAGGGTCAGTCTTACGTGGACAAGCGGCACAGGTGTAAAGGGAGGCGCTATAAGCGGGGTCAGGCTTTGATCGCTGGTGATGTAGACGGTCACCTCGGTTTTATGGACAGCCTTAGAAAGCCTGAATCCTCAGAAAAGTGTATTTGTTATGATTCTGAATACACATAGGAGACTGGGTTGCACACTCCCAATTACATTTTTGCTATGTCCCTCAAGCCGGAAAAGTCCTGGGAATTTAAGGGTGATGAGTGTCTTTCTATGTTTGTTCAGACCTTTATTGGCAAAGAGTTCCGGGTCTACACGTTCCAGGCGCACAATTCCAAAGGTTACGATGCATACTTCATCATTAGACAGTTACTGAAGGAAAAGATGTGCCTAGAACTGATCACTCAGGGTAGTAAAGTAATGTGTGTAAGGTCCTGGGCATTCGTTTTATAGACTCTTTAAACTTCTTGCCCATGAAGCTTGGTAAGCTCCCGCAGGTGATGGGGTTTGAAGGGTGCAAAGGGTATTTTCCACATTTTTTGAACACTTTAGAAAATCAAAATGACGTGGGGCCTATACCCGGTGTGGAGCACTATGGTGTAGAAAGCATGATGCCCAGGGAAAAAGCAGAGTTTCTCGACTGGTAGCAGGCCCACAGGTAGGAGACGTTTGATTTGCAGAAAGAGCTCGTGTATTACTGTCAGCAGGATGTCAAAATTTTGAGACAGCCTTGTATCCTCTACAGAAAAGAGATTATGAAAAAGATGGAGAAGGGAGATCTAGTAGAGAGAGAACCTGGTAAATTCACCGAGATAAAACTGTGTATAGATCCATTCTGGTACATAACACTGGCATCTGTCTGCATGGCTATGTACAGGTTTATGGTTTTGGAGCCTAACACGGTAGCTCTTCTCCCTCCAGACAATGATCACAGGCAGGAAAAAGAGATTCGACCCCATCTGTTCAGTGGCTGTTGTATACCTCTCACAAAGAAACTATACAAATACGGCATGCTTTACAGGGTGGGGAACTACAGGTAGGCTCCTACTCTTTAGACGGTTATGCCAGTGTTGACAGGGTACACACAGCCTTAGAGTTTAACGGGTGTTCTTTTCCACGCTTGTGCCACCTGTCATTGTGAAAAAGCACAAAACCCTATGACGGGGACAACTTTTGGGTTTCTTTATTACAAGACGCAGCTCAAGACCGACTATCTGAAACAACTTGGTTTTGTAGTGAGGACTCTTCGGGAGCAAGAGTGGGAAGTGATGAAAGAAACAGACAGGGAGCTTGCAGGTTTTTTAAACTGAGCCCAGTTGCCCAAGCCTCTCGTGCCTAGGGATGCTCTTTTTGGGGGAAGGACAAACGCTATGAACCTATATTACAAACTTAACTCCAGGGAAGAAATCCACTCTTATGATTTTACCAGCTTCTACCCTTTTGTAAAGAAAACCAAAGAATACCCTCTCGAACACTCTGATATAGTTTATGACAAATTTGGACCCCTTGCAAATTATTTTGGAATTGCAAAAGTTAAAGTGTACCCCACACAAGGCTTCTTTTTCCCATTGTTACCTGTCAGAGTGGGTGGCAAGCTTATGTTCCCGCTATGCCGAACCTGTGCGGAAACCGAGCAGCGGGAGATGTGCATCCATACTGACGAGGAGAGGGCCATCCTGGGGACTTGGTGCACGGTGGAATTGAACACGGCCATAGCGAAGGGGTACGCGGTGGCAAAAATAGATGAAATCTGGCTTTTTAATGAAAAATCTGATGTACTCTGAAAAGACTTCATCAAATGACACCTCCACCAGAAACAAGAGGCTTCAGGGTACCCCAGCTGGTGCACAGACGAAGAAAAACAAAATAAGGACATGAACGATTTCTACCAGGAAGAAGGCGTGCGTTTGTGCCAACACGAGATCAGGTTTAACCCCGCTAAATGCCAAATCGCTAAACTCTTTCTAAATTCCCTCACGAGTGAGATCCCGCCAGATCAACACATCACCGAGTTTGTGTCGGCAGGCCCGAAAACATACGGGTATAAGCTGTCGGGAGGAAAGGCCTGTCTGAAAGTCAAAGGTATTACCCTGAACTTGGCAAACTGTCAAAAGATCAACTTTGACAGTTTGAAAGATCTAGTCCTGGACTATTGCACAGGCCTGCGAGAAAACACCTCAAAAAAGAGAGAGGTGCAGCAGCCCTCTATCATAAGGAACAAAAATCAGTGGTAAATAGAGACCAAAACCCTTAAGAAAACACAGAAAGTCATTTACAACAAGAGGGTCCTAGGAGAAGGGTTTAAAACCCTGCCCCACGGATTTTAAAATGGATACGAGGTGGAAACACCCCTTTTCTGCAATTCTCGTGGGGCCTAGCAACTGTGGGAAAAGTTACTTTATCAAAAATGTGTTGGATAATGCCAAACAAAACATTGTCTGTTATGCCTGAGAATATTGGATAACCTGGCTATAAAAAGCATTGCAAGATACACATGTCTGGGCTTGTTGAAACACATTTTGAGCAAGGCTAGGCATGCCCAAGAATTTAAATGTATTTTTTACAAAATTCATCACCATCCGGTCGTTTTGCACTAAGTCGTTAGAATACAATTTTAAAATCCGGTCAAAAGATAAACACTTGCTCCGATGATGTAAGAAAAACACTCGGTGATAGTCGCAGGCGACAGAGCGGGGGTCTTGTAATTGTCTATTGTGAAACACAATGCCTGTGGCATTTTTGTTTAAAAATTTCATAATGCTTTTAGGAAACAACATGCTCTTCGGGGGGTGCCCGTATGAGTCTAAAAGCTCTCCACGTTACGCTCCGCCAGACACAAGGCAAGCTAGTGTTCACCAGGTTGGTTGTGTGGATGTGCAATACAAACCTAGGGGTCTCTGAGACAGCTTGTCGCCAGGGAGCCAAATCACAAGGGAACACATCTAAGAAATTCTTTTTTGTGTAAGGCACCTTGATAAGACACACGAGAGCTGCACGGTGTCCATGTTCACATATAGTCAAGCAGAACATCTCTCCTCTGATTTCTCTCTATGATGTTGTCAAAAACCCCATGCACGATCAGATTGACGGTGATGGTTAAAGCCTTCCCAAAACGTATTTCTGCTCTCAGGTGCCCGGTTTTAAATCGGGGAATAGCCATCGGCGCATTCCTGGTCGGGAGACAGGTCAAAGGCAAACAAGATGTAACCCTGTGGAAACTTCTCACGGTCGATTAACAGAGAACGATCTGTCATGTGTTTACCAGCGTCTGTACCAGATTCATGTATTCTCTCACGCAGCATCCTGCCTCCAAGTCTGGTTGCAGAGGCTTGGTTGGTATCTGTTCACCATCCACATACAAGGCCACAAAATTAATATCATAATGTTTAAAATGAAAGGGATTTTTAGTGTAACTTCCACTCAAGGCATAGGACAAACCCTAGGACAAGCATTTTGGGTAACTGTCCCAAAAAACAGGTTCTCCTGGTTATTGACCCTGCTGCCCACGGGGATGCTGAACACTTTCATTCCCACACGGTCCATGGGATATTTAGCATTTGTGGTAAGCAGGAACTCCGCGTGCCCCAGACGAACGCTCAGGGCCATCCGTACTTTCTTCACAAAAAGCAATGCTGATACAATGCGCAATTTAAAGCCTTCGGCTGCACTGCCCATTAAACAGAAAGCATCTTTACTGCGCGTCAGTTTAATTTTCACATCCACTCCGTTCAACAAATGAGACGTATCTGTTCTGATCTGTCTTTATTTCAATGGTAATGGTATCGATGTGGTGTTTTCTGACAGGAACGTGATGAGGTTTATCGTAGGTGATGGTGACAAACTCATTGTTCCTTCCTCAGACAGGGACACAGCGTAACGGGGGAACAGAAAAGTCCCTCACAAACTGGTGTTCTACAATAACTGTGTGCAGATACAAGGACTTAACCCCCCCGGTGATGTCTGCCCAGAAGTGGAATTTTTGGACGCTGCGCTTGGGGCCCAAACCTAGAATGTTAGCTAGCTCCCTGCTGGTAGAAAACATAAAAGTAAAATCAGCGGATTCAAGGCTAACTTTTCTACCCACAGGGTCATAGTTCATGACCACCTCAGGTGGTGGGAGAGGACGAGCCACGGTACTGTTCATATGATCCAATCATTCGGGTATGGACGAGTAATAACCTCGTCATAGGATAAAACTCTATGCCATATCTTCAAAGGTGATTTCAAAAGGGGTGTTCTCGCGGATAGTGTTCCAGCTGTGTGGGTGTTGTATTTCCACTAACCCCACCTTCCAGGCACCCGGGAGACCCAAGGGCTTAATTAGCTGTATTGTAAAGTTCGAGCTGGTGTTTTGAGGAAAAACTGCAGAGCTGGCATTGCTGGGCAAAGTCATGTAACACCTGCCGTCGCTCATTTTTCTCTCCCTCAGTCTTTGCAGGAGGAATCTTTTTGTTTGTTCATGTCTAAACGTCAGAATTGAGAAGCTTCCACCCAGCTGGTAAACTTACCGTCCCTGTCCCCCCGGCAAACCATTTCACCAGTAGCTGCTTTTTTCTCCCTTTTCCTTTCTCCGCTAGAACTTTTTCGATCCGGCAAATCCTGTCTCCTTTGGGGTTTACTTTTTGTAAATCTTCAGGGTAAAAAGATCCAGTAACTGTCTCACCCTCGTAATCTTTTAATCAGTATACAGGTCTCTGGCTCCTGGTTAAGGCTTCATCCACTATAAATATCTCATTGGTAAACGTCTGTTCACAACCTTTTTCAAAAGCTCCTTTGGTTTTAGAGAGTCTCGCGTGGTCGCCTTTTCTAAAAGGGGCAACAACCGGTTTTATTTTAAAACCATCTCTATCAACCAGTTTCCATATCTTCAGAGAATTGGAAGGGTTAACATCAGTGGGTCTGGTACGTAGAGTTCAGTAAAAGCTCTGGTTGTAACTCTTCATAAAGTCAGGTAACAGGTCAAGGTGGCGAAAGGCGTTATGGGCTGTAAAATATCACCACATCCTCCGCATCTTTTTCAAGTTCTGTTAAATCGCTCCACAACCCCTGCTTTGACTTCATTATCAGTAACAAAAAGCGTTAACGCTGTGCCGTTTCAACAATCTGCTAAAAGGTCTGTTTCAAAATTCTTTCCACCAATTAGTTTGTCATTTTTGAGGCACGCGACCTTGGCTAAAAATAGCTTTAAAGGCCTTGGATACCTCACCACTCATCTTGTCTTTTAGGCCTAAGGCCCAGGCATATTTGGATAGAACGTCTATCACTGTTAAGAAGTACTTAAAACCGCTGTTGTGTTTGGAGAACCAGTGCATACGGACCAAATCTCCCTGCCATTGCGCGTCCACATCTGAAAGAACGGTCTTGGTTCTTTTAAAACGTATTCGAGCTGGTTTGTGTAAAGTGTAAGCATCCTGGTGTGAAAGCCAAGCTCCTACCTGTCTTCTATTTAAAGTTTTATGATGCTTTTTGGCCACTTGAAAAAGAAGATTGACCCCGTCAAAGCCCCCAACTTTCCTGGGGGTTTAACAGATTTTCTTTAACAGAGCCATCTGTGGAGACATGACTCTTCCTGGGACCGTCTTTTATGAACACAAGTATGGAGGGGGACACGTTCATTCTCACACATTTAAATAAGTTTTATTAATCGCCTGGTTTAACACAATCTTTTACAGCCACCTGAAACAAAGGACGCCATGACCCCTACCATAAGGGAGTCTGAGCTGGTTCATTCTTCCATTTTTGTCCTTTTCTGGATTTTCCTCTTGAGATCTGGGTCTCAGACAGGAGCAAAAACAGCTGATGCGCGATGGATTTACTCCCACAGGGCTACCAATGTGCAACTTCTCAAAGGCCTCTAGAAAGGGATCGTCGAGCTGTTGAGAGATTTTCAGAAAAAAACAGTGTAAGCACCCCACTGCCTGTTTTTAGATTTATGCAATGCCAGGTCGATTCCGAACCCCATTACACCCCCATGATCGACAGTCGCTTCTTAATCATTCATTTACCTGAGCGCCATCTTTCCCGTTCACCTTGTGACTCCCCCAAGCCACAATCGCCTTCCAACTTTAGGGCATGGACAATGAGAGGCTGTCACACTCACTGGGGTGCCTCACAAAGGTTTGGATTTTGGGGTCAGGTTCCGACGTAGCCATCAACGGTTGAGTCAAAGGGCCCTCCTCGGAACTGTCACTGCTGTAGTGCTTTCTCCACACAACTCCAAAGGTCCTCGGAGCTAAAACAAAATCTGAAGGTCTCACGGGGGTGGTAAAGGAGTCCATGTTTCCTCTCAGCCTTTCCACAATTTCTAAAACATGTCTTCTTGGTAAGAGATGGCTTCCTCTGCCCAGCGCTGGGACTTATGGGGTGATGGTGCTGCACTCTGATTGGCAGAGGGCGTTGGGAGGAGTTCTTAGAGGGGTCACATGACCCTCTTCTGGACGGTTCACCCAATCCGAGAACCTGCCCCATTTTGGTCAAATCTCTTCTCGGGGCGGTCCTCTGCAGCCAAAACCCATCGCGATTGGTAGAAGGTGGTGGGAGGAGTTCTTAGAGGGGTCACACGAAGCACTTCCAGACGGGTCACCCCACCCCGGAACTCCCCCCAGTTGGTCAAATCTCCTCTCGGGGTGGTCCCCAGTGGCTGAAACCCCTCCTGATTGGTAGAGGGCGGTGGGAGGAATTCTTAGAGGGGTCACACAAACCACTCCCAGACAGATCTCCCCACCCCGGAACTCCCCATGATTGGTCAAACCTCCTCTCGGGGTGGTTTCCAGTGGCTGAAACCCCTCCTGACTGGTAGAGGGCGGTGGGAGGAATTCTTAGAGGGGTCACACAAACCACTTCCAGACAGATCACCCCACCCCGGAACTCCCCATGATTGGTCAAACCTCCTCTCGGGGTGGTTTCCAGTGGCTGAAACCCCTCCTGATTGGTAGAGGGTGGTGGGAGGAATTCTTAGAGGGGTCACACGAACCACTTCCAGACAGGTCATCCTGCCCCGGAACTCCCCCTGATTGGTCAAATCTTCTCTTGGGGCGTTCCTATCAGGGCGAAACCCATCCCGATTGGTAGAGGACAATGGGAGGAGTTCTTAGAGGGGTCACATGAAACACCTTGCTTCCGGTCATTTGTCCGCCTTGACCTTGGAAGTAATACCTCATGGCTTGGGACTTCCAGTGACCGGTGGGCAAGGCTTACGAGGGCCAAGGGTGGGGTTAACATTTGATTGACGGTAGGGCCCTTATACTACTGGAGCGCCTTCTTCTGTTTGTCTCCGTTCCGCTTCAGTCCCCAAGCACTCGGCCAGGACAGATGTCACTTATGACCTCCGTTGCCACCAGCTGGACAGAGGGACTTGGGTCTTTCTTGAGGACCTGGAGAGCTGAAATGACACAGGACAACATGTTAGTATACAGACTGTCAAATCACAGCTAAGCGTGATCACAGAATCTTGAAGTACCAGAGCAGAATGATCACATGGTAAAATGTGAAACTAGGCTCAGTCCTTCTATTGGGGTGGAAAAGACATGAGAGATGAATGTGCCTCACTTTTCATATTGTAACCTGTGCCAGAAATAGCTGGAGACTTACTACCTCTGAATACCACGCTACAGAAGCTCTCCAATACAAAGAAAGCTTTAGCTTCCTCCATTGGCTCCCTTCCATGCTCCCAACAAGCGGGGAGACCCTGACTAGACCAGAAAGTCATCCACTCTGCTGTAAATGGAAGAAGGTCCATTGTTTCAATAGCTTCCACTTTTAAGTTTATTTTCCATCTCTATTTAGGAGCCACTGTCTGAGCTCCAATAACCCTGGAATTGAACAGAGGCCAGGTCCAAGCTGCTTTGTGCAGGATGCAGGGCACCTACTGGAAGAAAAATTGCTGGTGGGAAATTTGGGGGAGCAGAAAGTGGCTACAATTTCTCCTCACCTAGGGAGTCCACAGAGAGCCAATAAAGCCCAAAGAGTGGATAGCACTGGCTGCGGAGGGGGCCTTGCCAGGACAACCAGGAGATGCACGGACTCACATCACACCCTCTGCAGCTTCCTCCTTCAGGGGAAATTAAAGCTGACTTTCTACTGGGCAAGAGTGAATTTGTCCTTTGACGTATGGCTGATGCACTTTGCACCAGTGCTATCGGTTACAGCTGCTTGTCAGCTAAATTCCTTTAGAACTCACGGATGAGCAGAACTTCAGCTGCATTTATTACTTACACATCAGCAGATGTTCCAGGTCCAGCCATTTCATACGCTGCCTGTCTGTGTGTTCCAGGATGATGCCTAAATACACAATGGAAAACAAACAACAATAAAACCTTCCCTTGTTGAGTGCAAAGTGATATTAGCAGCCCCTAGACAGGTCTTTGGCCTCTCCTACTGTGGGCCTAAGGGTGAGCTGTGGGCAAGAGGATGCTAGTGCAGTTTAGAGTCCACACTGAAGAGAATGAGAAAGACTTTTTTTTTTAAGAATGTTTACACAAAACCCATTTGCTTTAAAGAGTCTGTGTTCCTCTTGCCACTGCTGTCAGTTATTGGAGACATACTAAGCTAGTGTCTTGGTCCAGTGGTCTGAGCAAAGGACTGGGGCCAGGAATAAGTGAGTTCTAAGCAGGGATCCCACAAGGTGACTGATAGGTGAGACTTAGGGCACAACGCCTGCCTGTCTCACCTGGGTATGCTTGGGAGAAGAGGGCACAGGGCCAAAGCGGAGGAACCTTTTGCCTCCTTGACAAGGTGGTGTGGCCAGGAACCTGAAACAGCAGGCGCTGAGGGCAGGTGGGCTGCATGCCTCCCAATGATGAAGTAGTAGTGAAGAGCACTGAGCAACACTGTGGGTGGGTCTGCACTTTGAGCGAGGGAGATCACTCCCAGTTCAATGGGACAGGCCCACTCTAGCTCGGACAGCGCTCGCATGCTAAAATTAGAAAGAAGGTAAAGCAGCACGAGCAGTGGGAGGAGCTAGCCACCTTGAGAATCGACTTTGAGGTTTGGATGGGATCATACTTGGGGTGCTTAAACTTCCTGCTGCTCCTGCCATCGCAGCTACTCTCTATTTTTAGCACTCAGGGCTAGTGCGGGTATGTCTCATCAAGCTGGGAATTAGACCCCCAGCTCCAAGTGTAAACATGCCCTACGAGACAGTGTCCCAGCCTTTACTACTAAATGACTGCACCATGCTTTCCCTGCAACAATCCCAAAGCACTTTATAGCAAGTCATGATTTCCTCCGACCACCACGCTGGAGAGGTAGGGATATTAACATCCCCATTTATGTATGGGAAGCTGAGGCACAGAGAGATTAATGGCTGCACGGTGGGATTTTTTTCTCTCTCCCTCAATGGGAATACCAAAAGGGACACTAGGCATCATCTCTCACCAGCTAACTTGGCTGCAACTGCCCGGATCTCTTCCCAGCTGCTACAGAAGTACGTGATGGTGCTTTTGTACAAGTTCTCCAGCAGCTCGGCATTCTCTTTGGCCTAGAGGAAATCAGGGACACATGAGCTCTCTCTGGCTAGAAGTGCCCTTTGACTGCCAGCACATGCTTTTACGAGCCACAAGTAAATCAGAGAAAGAACAGGTGACTGGGTGGACGTGGGAAAAATGGGGATCTGTAGCAGATTTACATTTTCCATCACCCTCAGTCATATATCCCACTCTGACCCTTATTTCCATTACCCGTCACACATCTCCCGCACACCTCTACACCACCACACGCCACTCCAGTCAAGAATCTCAGACACGTCAACAGCTCACTCACAAGGTGTCTGCAAATGTCCACCTGGAGCTCCTCAGGCTTCAGCTCAGCTGTGCTATCAAGGTGTTCATTCACTGCAGTTTGGAGCCTCTTCAGTCCCAAAAACGGGACACAGAGGTGAAACGTAGCTCTGCATTCCTGAAAAAAAGAAAGCGTGTCACACCATTTAATTGTTCCCTACTGAGTGCTATGGTCATTCAAAGGGAACTCGTCTGCTTGCCTGCTCATCTATTCCAGGATAAAAAGGGATTCATCTGGATGTAATTGGCAGAAAACATGCAGGAATGACTAATAGAGGGGAGAGCTTCCACTGCAACCTAGAGGTAGCATCAATGTCTTTTTGGAACAGATCTACCTATGAAAGCTGCTTCACAGGTCTCTCTTCTGTTCTGGGGAGGCAGGGGCCTGGGGTGGAGAGACAGACAGGAATAGAGAGCTGTCGGGCTCAGACCCATGACCTATCCTGGATTCTGGTGAGGCAGCCATGGAGCAACCTGGTGGGAACTGACTCAGCAGGAGGGCAATGAACTGAGGGGAGAATTTGGGCCTCCACAGCAGGCAGGAATAGCAGAGCTCCCCTGGCATTGGGAGGAAGATTCCTTTGGCTTAGTAAATAAGTCACTCTCGGTCTTACCACTGAAACCCTGGGGTTCGGGTCTTGCAGGTGCAGCAGAAGTGTGACCCAGCTCTGTCGAACCTGCTCGGCGAAATAGCCCTTCCATTTTCTTTTGGTCAGGCGGGCCAGGATGCCAAATAGGACAAAGGACAATAAACGAAGAGCATCGTCCTCCTACAGCCAAGAAAGCCCCACAAGTTAGTAACTAAGGGACAATCACATCACGTACCTCGCACAGCCATCTCTTCTACGCTAAAGTTGAGGGATTCCAACTACAGCTAATCGGAAACACTTTCATGAAGGAATTTTTGATTTGAATTTGCTGATTCATCAAACTATTTTAGCGACAGTTCCATTTTCATGAAATTCCTCCAGAAGCCAGGCAGGGGTCCTTAGAAACCTGCCTGCTGTCTTGACAGTGCACCCATTCAGCTCCTTGGAAGCCGATCTAGCAGGCTGACTGGGATCATGGGCTTCCAAACCACAGCGTCTGGGACCCTGGCTCTCAAATTTTCAACTCCCTGGCACTTCTAGCTCCCACAGTTTCCTGGGTTCCCAGCACCTGGGTTCCCAGCACCGAGAGCAGACTGCCCGGACCCAAGGCTTTCAATAGAGCTCGGTTGAGAATAGTAATTCCGTTTCACAAAGAGTTTTGAAGTTTGGGGAGAGGGAGTCCCACAAATAGGAACAAAACCAAAATTTGAAATCTCAAAATTCTCTGCAAAAACGGAATCATTCCAACCCTCTCACATAAAAATGGTATAGAGCAGGCCCAACACCCTCTATTGTACCTTGGAACCCCCTTTTCATGGTTATCTAGCTATCTAATCTAGTATTCAGACTTTCTTTGAGGTTCTCAGTGGCAAGAAAGAAGAACAGAACGGGGAGACTGTGGGAGCAGGGATGTCATCCCCATCCTCCTAATGTTCTCCTCCTCCGTAAAACACCTCTCTTCCCTGGGGCCCAAACATCTCTTCACTCTGACATGAGCAATGCCCAGGGAGTAAATGGAGTCTAATCAAGATCGCTTGAACTGGGGCTGGAGAGTTCTGGTCACATACGTTGTCAAAGTAGGTCCGGATCTGTTGGGTGAGGTCTCTGAAGGAAGAACCTATGTCCTTCTCTTTCAGCTCCTTCAGGACTTTGGCCACTGCTTTCATGCTCTCGCCAATGACTTCAGAACTGAAAGGGTCACTTAAGGCCCTGATCAGTATGACCATAAGAAACTTCTTGTGCTTTTTCACCTGGACAAAAATATGACATTAAAGAACACTGATCACTGATCACACTTCTAATACATTTTCTTTAGCAGTTATGAAGCTGTGGGAATTTCATCTCCCCCTCCCACCCCCGGAGACCTATAGCTATATTTCAGACCAGGTTCGAGCTACAATGAGCCAAACTTGGTGCCATAATACACCTGTGTCATCCTAACATTAGATTCCTAGTTACTTAGATTCCAAGGCCAAAAGGAACCCTTGTGATTATCCGGCCTGACCTCCTGCATAACACTGAACTTCCCCGAAATAGTCTCTGTTGGAACTAGAGTGTATCTTTTAGAAAAACGTTCAATCTTGATTTTAAAATTGCTAGTGACAGAGAATCCACTACAACCCTTGGTAAATTCTTCCAATGGTTAATTAAAATTACCATTAAAAATCAATGCCTTATTACCAGTCTGAATTAGTCTAGTTTCATTTTCCCCCATTGAATCTTCTTATACCTTTGTTTGCTAATGGGAAGAACCCATTCTCAAAATGTGTTCCCCATGTGAGTAGTTATAGACTGTCCTCAAGTCACTCCTTAACCTTCTCTTTGTAAGGCTAAATAGATTGAGCTCCTTGAGTCTCTCACTAGAGGTATCTTTTCCAATCCTTTGAGAATTCTTGTGACTCCTCTCAATCCTCTCTAATTTATCAGCATCCTTCTTGAATTGTGGAGACCTGATCTGGACACAGCATTCCAGCAGTGCTCACATGAGCGTCATATTCAGAGGGAAAAGAACTTCTTTACTCTTATTCAAGATTCCTCTCTTTATGCCTCTAAGGATCGTTTCAGCCCTTTTGGCCACAACTTCGCATTGGGACACCTTATGTTCAACTGATTCTCTGCCATGACTCAAGTGGTTTTCAGCATCATTGCTTCTTGGGATAGAGTCTCTCATCCTGTAAGTAAGGCCTGCATTTTTTATTCCTAGATGGAGACATTTACACATGGTCATATTAAAGTGCACAGATTGTTTGCTTATGCCCAGCTTAGCAAAGGATCTAGCTTGCCCTGTATTGACTGCAAAGAGGTTACTCGGGTATGTGAGAGAGCAGAATTTGGCCTAGTACATTGTGTGCAGCCTCTGTAAACTCCGAAGGACTATTTCCCTTGGTTTCTCTAGTTATGCTGCATTCTAGTCAGTATTCTCTCTTACCTTCTCAGGTGCCCCATAGACTAAATTTCCCAGGCCTCTTACAGCCATCTGCCGGACAATGCTGTTCCTATCATGTGACCTTTCTTCCAAGATCCGTAAGACTGGCTTAAGGAACTTCTTCTCCCTGAGCATGGGATCACTCATTAGCTGAAAGAAAATCAACCTGTCCATTAGCCCCAATAGGATCATTAAGATTGGGAATAGAATTTGAGCAGACATGTCATACGCTAAAAACAACAAGGAGTCCTCCTACAGCCCCAGTCTTGAGGATACAGACAAATATGGCTACCCCTCTGATACTTGGCACATAATACACTGTAACTTTAGTATTCCACACAAATGAGAAAGGTCTACAAAACATGGAGCTTTCCTTTTGGGCACTAGAATAGGGATCCACTCACCTCTTGAGAGCCTCTTAGTGGCTGGGTATGGTATCACAGTCCTTTTCTCACCCCTGGTGCACCCTGCCAGCCATCCTCAGTGAGCCTTCTGTGGCTCAGGCCTCTGGCTGAGTCCCAAAGTCCAAACGAACCCCTTCTGGGGTAGTCCAGAACAATCCCATTGCCCTCACTTGGGTCTCCAGCCCCAACTGTGGGTCCTTTACATTCTGCCCTTTGTTCAAGCTCTCCATTAGCATTGTCCCCCCCATGGGGCTTATGCCACTGTTGGTGGTAGGGGAACCTGGGCCTGCCCCTAACTCTGGGTTCCAAACCATGGATCCTATCAACAGGAGCTAGGCACTGCTTGATTTCAGTTCATTGTCGCTTCTTCCTACCGGCCACTTTTAGCTTCACCCTCACCTCAGGGTTAAAGTTCTTTGGGACTCTCTTCCTGAAAACCCAGCTTAAGTAAAGGCTGCCAGAATCAAACTCTGGCTGTCCCCTGAATTTCTGTGGCCAGAGAGCAGCGCCCTTTCTTGCCCCTCCAGTTCCTGCCAGGAACTGACCTGCTAAGGCCCTTCAGCTCCTTTTAGCCGAGCCTCATGGGCTCGGATTGGCTGCTTTCATGAAGCCTCTCTAGACAGACCCAGACTGGGGGCTCTTTTCCTGGGGCAGGGTGTAGTAGGACCACGGGGCCTCTTGTAAGGAGCCTCAAAGCTCAGGTACAGCCCATCACAGGCACAGAGAGGTTGTTTTTCTTAGAAGCGGATGAGCCCCGAAGATAGTTGCTTAGCATAAGTGGGAAATATGATGCAGATGTTGGAGGAAGGCTGTGGAAAGGGAGGATGCTGCGGCAGGTATCACACTAGCCTACGACTTAGGAGACCCAGGTTCCATTTCCTGCTCCCTCAAAGACTTCCTGTGTGACCTTGGGCAAGTCACTTAGCCCTTCTGTGCATCAGTTCCCTGCCTGTAAAATAGGAAACATAGTGCTTCCCTACCTCGCAGGAGTGTGGTGGGGATACAGACATTAAAGAGTTTGGAGGTACTCAGATACTAGAGTAATGAGAACCTAAGATAGACATTAATGTAGTTGTAGGTTGCTTGGTTGGTAGTACTAGGACACTAGGTTCATTCAGAAGATCTGCTGAGCGAAACCAAAATCAGGAGCTGTTGGTTAGGATCAGCACTAGGACTTGGCAGAAGAGGTCCAGTCATCCAAACTCTGTCCGTATCTCTCTCAGCCAGCACCTGTGGTTGTGTAGCTAGTATAGGCAATGACGGCAATAAAAACCTCAGAGAGAGAAGGACTCCGAAAGGTATCGTGAAGTTCCTGGTGAGGTTTCCATATAAAGGAGGACCTATTCTACTGTCTAAAATGACAATTATTCCTATGAACAGAACTGTACAACTCCCGAAAGAAAGGCAGACAACCGTCTAATGGTGAAACTACTCTTCAGAGCCCTGTGTCTTACCTGGGCAAGGAAAGCTGTGCTGGTGACTCGGTAGTTTTCTGTGGGGGAATTCACCCAGGGGAGGAGGCTCTGTATGATCTCAGGTGTTATGAGTCCAGATCTTAGCAGAAGACTGGAAGACAAAAGAAACCGCTCATGGGCTAGATTGCACACTTCAAAAAAACTCAGCTGCTCTGAGCGTACAGCTCTGATATCTAGGAGTGGGAGCTGTGTGTTTCCACCCAGGACACCCCCGCACCCCCCGCCCACAAAGCTATAAACGGGAGGTTCCCTCTCAGCCACTCTATTGGCTACTCATTCCCAAGGATAAAATGATGCCTCCTAGATCTCTTACCTCACCAGCAGACACACTCCCTCATGGTGTGTCTTGGGGTTTTCCACAAGAGTCCAAGTCCTCTGCTTCCTGAGCGCTCTCACCAGTCTCTCATTCCCACCCTTGAAAAGCACAGACTCGAATGCTTTGATAGAAAGCCTGGGGAAAGAGAGGCACAGAACTGCAGCAATCAGGAGGAAGGTGCAGCTTGAACAGAGAGTCAGGAAGCCCCGGTTACTTCTCAGGTCTGCTGTTCAATCGGCAGTTCATCCATTGGCAATGTCCTGGACACCAGTGTCCCTGGAAGGACTTGATGCCGGGAGGTAAGTTTCAGTCTCATACATCTCATAGGACTAGTTTTGCTAGGGACAAAATTTTGCAGTCCTTTTTCTCTTTCTGCAAGGACTATGGGCACTAGCAGAGTAAAGTGATATGGAAAAGGTACATGATCAGGACCCAGAAACAGGGGGCATCGAGTGTGGTGATCACTAATGGACATTCTGGGGTCATATCTGCAGATATGAGGTGACAGAGTGCTGAGGGTTTGCACTTGAGTCAGCACTCTGGTCACTATTCCTACTAATTCCGTTCCTCACAGAAGGCCTAATTGGAGAGAGGTGTACCTGATTACAAGGTCAGATTGGGGCTAGTGAGTCAAGGAACCAATCATTCCATTAACAGGGAAACTGTGTAAAAGGACATGGGCAGGAGCCCTTTGAGGAGAACAGACAGAGAAAGAAAATTGGGTGACCAGATGTCCTGATATTTGGGGCCTTATCTTATACAGGTGCCTATTCCCTCCCCCCCCCGCCACACCCCTACCCCCGTCCTGATTTTTCACACTTGCTGTCTGGTCACCCTAAGAGAAACAGAAAGACAAAAAGCTAGGAGAGCCTGACAAAGTGAGGTCTCTGAGTGGAAACACCTTACTCCCCACCTGACTTTTGGAGAAGAGTTTAGAAAGTTGAGATACAATATAAAGGTGCTATGTATTGGTAGGGGGATTAAATAGACTATATGTTGGTGCTTAGAAGGAAAAGAGTCTCAACGTGGTCTGTGTTTGTGGAAGATGTGGGGGTGCAACACCCCTCTCTGTCACAGCTGGGGACTCATCAGCGATTTCGCTGTTATCTATGCAAATGGAGAGCCTGTTGGAGAAACCGGTGTAGAGGTTTGGCAGTCCGGTGATGGAGGGAACACTGAAACGGGTGATGAAGCAGCAAAGAGAAGTGTGGAACAGGGGTTCTCAACCTTTCTGTTTCTGAGCCTCCCCCCACCCTCAACATGCTAGAAATACTCCATGGCCCAGTTCCAGGCCTCTGCCCTGCCAGGCATCAGCATTTGGGGCTCCTGGCTCCGGATTTTAACCCCACAGGGTGCAGGGGCTCGGGGCTTTAGCGCAGGTGCTGGGCCTCAGGGTTCCAGCCCGGCTGGGCTCAAAGCTTCAGCTTTCTGCCCTGAGCCCCAGCTAGTCTAAAGCCAACCCTGCTTGGCAGACCCCCTAAAATCGGCCCGGTTGAGAACTGCTGGTGTAGAACAGTGGTCTCCAAACGTTTTGGCTCACGCACCCCCAGAGTGACCTGCCGCAGACGCGCCACCGATGGAAGACCTGCCGCAGGTGGGCCGCCAGAGGGGAGCACCAGCCGTGGACGTGCAGAGCTGCCGCTGAAGGAAAAAAACGGCGGAGTGCTGTCCGGCGGCGCTTCTGCTGCCACGCACCCCCCGGGATCATTCCGCGCACCCCAGTTTGGAGACCACTGGTGTAGAAGACCCGACAGACCTTCCAACAATCCCACCAGGCAGAAAAACAGCCTTTCCTTGCCTGGTAGGTTTAACAGCAAAAGAGCCGTCAGGAATTTATACGGGAGCAAGCCAAGGTCTGGCAACAACTCCTCCAAAGTTTGGTGAGTCCTGTGACAGGAAATGGAAACCAGGCACAGGAGATCAGACTGTAAAATGGGACCTGCGAACAACCCCGATGTGTTTTTGGTTACTCTTCAAGGAGCAGCAGTGAGACTTCCTAGGGACAGAACAATGTGGGCCCTTCAACTGACACCCTATTTAACCGGGGAAGCACATACAGGGCTTTTAGTGATGAGCAGGCAAGAGATTATGACATGATTAAGGCAGCCATGCTGGACGAGGTGGGGCCTGTCCACAGAAAAGTACTGCCAGAAATGTAGAGTTGAAAGATGGATTGAGGGATTATGCCTCTGTGCATTTGGACAGGAATTAAAAGATTGGGCCACTCATTGGTAAGGCCAGATACTCAGACTGTGGGGGAGATCATGGACTGCATGATTCTAGAAGTTTCTTCAGAGTCTCCCTGAGCATATCCGAGGACGGGTTCTGTGGCGCCAGCCAGTTCATCTGGACCCCACAGTTAAAGTGAGAGGAATTTGCAGAGGCGGACATTCCCAGAGTGAGTCAGTGGCTTAAGGGACTAGATCTGAGAAGGAGCAGAGTGCCTACAGCTGGGAAGGGCAGCAAGAAGACGAGGGAGGAGCCTCAAGGAACTGTAGTGGGAGCTTGGCCTACAGTGTGCTTCCGACATGGACCTGAAGGACATCTAAAAAGAGACTGTCCGAAAATGGACTGTGGGTTTGCCCAGTTTTGTGGTTGGGACAAGACTCCCAGGCAGGAAAGAAAAAAGAAAGTACCTACCGTATCGGTCTGGGTAGGGAGGAGCCAGCAAAGGGACTAATGGACACAGCTTCATCCTGTTTGCTAATCAGGCAGGAGTTAGTGAAACCCCACTGGATACTTCCCAGAGGTAGGATCAAAACTGAATACCAGGTCCATGGGGACAATAAATTCTGCCCAGTGTCCATGGGGACGATAAATTCTGCCCAATTTTAAGGACTCTGAATATTAAGGGGAAGTTTAGGCAGAAACATGTAGCGGTAGTGGATGGATTGCCCCACTGCCTTCTACTGGGCATGGACTGGAATCCCTTTCTAACAGGGACACCAAGGCAGGTATGGAGGCCCAGGAGGGTGGAAATAAAACCTGAAGGGCCAGGTAAAGAGGAAATATATGTAAAGGGGCTGGAGAAACCTAGACACGAAAGTATAGACAAGAGGGAGGAGAAAGAAAACAAAGGTCAAGCGTAAAGGTGACTTAAGATCATCCGTTGGGGTCAAACAGTCATCAGAGCCCTTACCACCAGGATCTCAGGAGCAGGCATCCCTAGAACACTTTGGAGGGACTCGGAGCAGTCTGTGTCCATGGAAGAGGCCGGGGCACAGCCTACCACCCCGTCACATATAGGTACCTAAAATGGGCCTGCACATGGGCCAACAGCATGAGCAGAATATATACTCGTGTCTGCAGCGCCTGCAATCACATAGCTAGGTACCCATCCATCTCAACAAATTCAAGTTTTGTGGACAAAACTGAGGCACCCATCTTGAAAACCTGACCCACTGTGGCCACTACCTAAGATCAGCCTTACTGGGCCAGTCCAATGGTCCATCTAGTCCAGTACACTCTCTTCCAACAGTGGTCAATGCCAGCTTCTTCAGCAGGAATGAACAGAACAGGGCAATCATGAAATGATCCAATCCCTGTTGTCCAGTCTCAGTTTCTGGCGGTCAGAGGCCTAGGGACACCCAGAGCTTGGGGTTGCATCCCTGACCATCTTGCCTAATAGCCATTGATGGACCTGTTCTCCATGAACTTATCTAATTCTTTTTTTAAAAAAAACCCAGTTATACTTTTGGCCTTCACAACATCCCTTGGCAATGAGTTCCACAGGTTGATCGTGTGTTGTGTGAAGTAGTACTTCCTTATGTTTATTTGATACCTGCTGCCCATCCGTGAACAGAGCTGAGATCCTGGTTTCCTAGGAAAATTCAGAGACATTATAAAACCATGAAGTCTGTAATTTGAGCACCTTGTTGGCATGGAATAAAGAAACACAACAAGAAGAGAAACTAATCATGTTGTGAGATTGGTGGGAAATGTACATTAATGTGCTACCAGAGCTGAAGTCAACTGAGGACTCAGGAATCTTAGTGTTAACTGGCGAGGGGCACAGAGTGTGTGCCGAGGGACCTGGTACGTACATTCTAGTTCACTAAAAGATTGCCCCATGAGTCTCAAATAAAAGCCCATGTCACCAATGTCACCAATATCACAGATGCTGTGTAAAGAGTCATGGATATGCATTGAAAATTACATTCTTAGGATCTGTGTCTCGGGACTAGTCACCAGGAAAGGTGACAAAATGGTTTTCTTTCAGGCAAGAAATGTTTATCCATCTGTTTGTTTACATGTGAACCCTACATGCTTAATGTACATTCAGTTGAGAAGGACTGTGAGAACTTTAAAGAAAGAAAAGTAGCAGGAAGTAGACAGGGGGTGGGGACCCAATTTTGGGGTACACATCAAAGGTTTGCTCTAGTCTATTTGGGGGACATCTTTCACTTAGGAAGTAGATGGACCGCGAGTTTGCTTCATGAAAGAGGGGTCGCGATCAGGCTTGGTTGAGAACTTTGGGTGAGAAACATCTTTAGACAGGAGGTTAACCTGTTGGTTAAGTTTAGTTTCTAGGAGCAGGTTAGGATTTCATTTGACATGTAACCATTTTTTGCTTGCATTCTTACTGACGGTCACTGGAATCTCTGTTCTTTGATAATCTCCCTTCTTGTTTTCACTAGAAATATATCTAAGTGCTGTGTGTTTTGCAGTACAGAGTCTAAGTATCGCGTACAGAGTCTAAAGTAGAAGTAATAAACGGGTGTGTACTGTTCCATTGGGAACAGCAGGCCTGACAATTCTGTGGGAGTTCAGTGGATAAAGGGCTGGACACTATACGGAATGGTCAGAGGACTCGGAGGTGGGTGTGTGCCTGTCATTAACCTGTACAAAGAGACTGAGGTCTGAGGAGGCCTGGGTGGCAGTGTTTGTTTTGCCAGAGCCTGGTAGTTTCAGGGAACTGACCCACAGCAGGCACAGACAAGACTTCCTCACTCGAAGGGCACGTGGTGGTAAGGTGCCTCGTAACCCTGGGAACTCCTGGGGAGCGTCACACAACTCTACTGGAATTCTCTTGGTTTCTCTCCCTTCCTTCTAATTACCGGCAAGGGTTGCCCTCAGTAAGTTGTAGCCCTTTTCGGATTTCTCTCGGGCTGCTTCTCGTTGGCAAAGGCAGCTTTTGTCCGAGGGTTTGGCTGACCTGCTGCAGGAGAAGAGGAAACAACTCTGGGAGCAGTTCCCGCACAGCTTTGCTCGACTGCAGGGCTGACACCACCTCAAAGATGGCACATGTTGCCTGAAAGGAGAGCATGGTAAAAAAGGAGATCTCTTCCCAACACCATCACACCCTCTCTCCCCGTCTGATATCTGCTGTACGAAATTCTCCCTTCTGCCAGTAACTTGAATGACAGCGAGCAACTTGCTTAACTCATGGCTCACTTTCCCACATCTGTACAAATGTGTATGACCTCCCAAGGCATGCTGTGAATCCAAAGGAAGATTTGCAAAGAAACCTGCTCCCAAGACTTTCTAATGGCCAGATAGTATTAAGTAAATCAGTAACGTATCTAAAACTGCCGTATTTGTTCCACAGGCAGCAGAGCTGGACTCAGGGAAACAGTCCATCAGAGGAGAAGTGCCCACACAGCAATATTATACCACACTTCCAGCTTTCCATCAGCAGGATTATCGCAGGGCACAGGAAAGCCTGAAAGACGGGTCTGCCATCTAACTTACTAAGAGAGGTTCAGCAGCTGCCAAATGCCTGTCAATTTCGGTCTCTGAGGTGATGCTGCCTTCTGTTCTTGTTGGAGTCTTTATCTTCTCTATTAGGGCTCGTAGGACTTGAGTGGCAAGCAAGGGGTCTCCCCCCAGAGATCTCCACTGCTCAGCGGTGTCACTGCAGTTTAACAGAAGTTACAGGTGAGCCCTGGACACTTTTGTGGCTCACCCTGAATGTGTCATATTTTAGCAAAGACCAAATGTTCTCCTTGCCTATGATGAGAGAGTTAGGAGTCCTGTCCTCCTTTAATGCTCCTCATGTTTAAATATTGAGTTTCCAGTTACAAAACTAAGTTAAGTGACCTAGTCCTCCTGCAGCCTAACCATTAATACTAGACTTCAGAAGGACAGGACACAGAGCGCCAACCTCACTTCCTGTTTTCTCCACTTCCCAGTCAATATGGAATCATGAGCATGTGGCTCCCAAAGATCTAGGGTTTGGAAGGCAAGTGGATGAAAGAAAAGCCAGATTCCTACTAGATGGACATACAACTATGAGAACGAATGTTCATGGCCATCCTAGGTCCCCTTCACAAATGGCGTCCCTACCCTCTGTTTGCCAGAAGCTGGGACTGGGCAACAGGGGATGGATCACTTGACAATGACCTGTTGGGTTCATTTCCTCTGGGGTATGTGGCACTGGTCACGGTCGCAAGACAGACTACTGGGCTAGATGGCCTTTTGGTCTGACCCAGTATGGCTGTTCTTATGGTCTTAGATTCCAGCACTGATAACTGATACCTCAGTTAGGGATCTTGAAATGAAATGATGGATCTGCTTCCAGTCCACTTTTAAGTACCAAGGATGGCAACTCTGCTCTAGCAGCCACACCCTCACTGATACCAAGCAGAGGTCTGATGATAATATTGGCCCTAGTCTTTGCAATCAGCCAGGGATTTGCACCTGAAGCTGTCATGCTACCAGGAAACCAACAGCCACTGCTCATTTCCAGAGTGAGCTCAGTTCAGGCGTCTAGAGAGGTAGATGTTTCCAACAATACACTCCAGTTATACCAGTAAAGATAGATCTTTAGGATGTCAAAGCAGCTATCCATGAATGGAAACAGAATGACACTTAATTTCTCTCCGCACCCCACCTTAACATGTTCTTGGACCTTCCTGCAGAAAGAGCCAGGCTATTAAACCTTAGGAATGATCCCAAACTGTTTGCGGCTTAAATGAAGCCCTATATCTCCTAGTAAAGCTGTGGGATCCATGTTTTACCAAGATGAATGCAATAGGTAGCGGTATATACCTGTCCATCGGCAGACGTTTGCTGAGGAGGCTGGAGATCACTGCCTCTTGGTGATGGTGAGCTAGAATGGACACTGCCTCCACCAGGAACTGCCTCAAGCTGCCCTCCTGGATAGTAGGCATGTGGCGATATAGTATAGCCAGGATATCTGGCACCTGGAAGGAACAAAACCAGAAAGAAATGTCCCTTTTTCTTTCTCTCCATTCAGTCTACAGAATCAAAACCTTTATTTAGCCATTTGCTGCTTTTTTAGAAATGCCTCACTTCAAGAAGCAAATGTTCAAATACGTCTGTGTAACTTGAACCCACACAAATTGCCCACACACGGCTGTAAAAATTAACACTGACACACACATAGACATACCAGGTAATTGAATGTGGTGGTGCCCAGCTATGCATTACATAAACCAGTTCACATGCACAAAAGGCAGCTTTGCTTGCCCAGATTTTGCAGCTGTGATTTAAGCAGCCAAATCTGACCATTTGCCTCGAAGAATGCAGAGCTCATCAACAACCACAAGCACAAAATATGTAAGTGCTTTAAAGAGAGTGTGTAAATGCCTGGGACTATGAACAGGTGACTACCTCTCATATTCATTCCTAGCCCTTCACATCTTCAAAACACTGTGCAAACATGGCAGTTCTGCTGCGAGGGTTCCCTGTCCTGAGGCCTTTCACCAGCCTTGTTAGAGGATTTGTGGAGTGCTCCTTTCATCTAGCCCTAATGCACTGGGCTCCAGAATAAGGCATATAAATAGTGGATCCCAAAGACACTAGAGTTTTCTCCCTCCTTCCTTCTCTTCTTAAAGGGTAGGTCTACACAGCAAAAAAATCCCACAGCAATGAGTTTCAGAGCTCAGGTCAACCTGGGCCTGTGGGGCTTGCACGATGGGGCTAAAAGTGGAGCTGTTCCTGCTCGGGCTGGAGGCCAGGCTCAGAAACCTGGCAAGAGGGTGGCAATAGCCCAGTGCTCTTTTTAATCCATGTAGCCCTTAGCCATAGGCCTCCTAATACCTGGAGGCCTCCAAGTGCCAGTCATTCTGTCTTCTTGTATTTTCCCCAGAGTCTGTTTTCTCAAGCCTTTCTTGGCTGAATACTGTGGCAACAAGCTAGACCAATAAAGAACCAACCATCTTCCTTTTCCCTTGGATTATCTCGGTCTACTGCTATTGATTCTGCCATTGCCTATCTTAGGGTAGGAACAGAGATGGAATCGACTCTATGTCCGAGGGGGAGAAACAGCAAGATTTTTCTTCCTTACACATGAGGGCAAAGATCAAAAAGCCTAGAGTTTAGGCAGAAAAGCTCTCCAGTTCCCAGTTTTACCTTGTCCAGCATGGCATCTCCACACTCCTTCAGGATGATCTTCATCCATAGTCCAGCTGCCGTGGCACAGGTGGGGCTAGCAGACAGCAGACCACCCAATGTGGCTGCAATAAAGTCTGTGGCCTGTTCGGAGGGAAAGTACTCACTAACAACCTGGGAACAAATCAAAAACAGGAGAGACCGCAATGATGTTTGGCTCCAGCACTTTTAAAAATGGAAAAAAAGATATACCTGCATCAGCAAATGGTGAATTAGCCTCCTGTCTAGCTCGCCATTTGCGATTACAATTCTCTCTCTAGTCTATAGACTACATTTTTGTCTTCTACACTAATGATATCAGGTTAGCGGCAAAGACTCTGTTGCATAGTTAGCACAACATTGTACTGGATATGCAGGAGGTAAGTTTCCCTTTGTAGTCTCTTACATACACTGCATCTTTTTACAGCATATAGAAGTCAGTCAAGAGAGGCGTGCACACAAATATCGGCGAAGGCAAACCCACAAGGTGACGGGATGAATCCTGGGTGGTTTCTCAGCTTGATGTTCCACTAACACAGTTTTTCTCCTGGATGGCTGGATGGCAGGGCCAGCTCCAGGCACCCGCCGAGGAAGCTCGTGCTTGGGGCGGCAGATTGCAAGGGGCGGTGTTCCGGCCAATCTTAGGGCAGCATGGGGGCTCTTTTATTTCATTATTTTTTGTGCTTCACTGCTCTGGATCAGTGAGAAAGCAAGAGCCGGCCCTGCTGGATAGGTACATGCGTGTGCATCCGCGTGCGCATTTTCATGGGCGTGCAACGTTCTGTGGAATCTGGTTTTTACGTGGCATTCAGAGCACACATCTATGAAAAGCACCTTGCTGGTTACTAGCAGCCAACGCCCCGCTCCCACAGCTCGCTCCGAGTACGGAAAGGCATCATGAAAGAGCAAATGCCAAATGAACGGTGCCCGGTCACTCGCACATCCGCACAAGCTTTTTGAGTCAGTTACCCTGGCCATTTTGGAAGATGCCTGAAACAGAGCCTCGGGGTCTGGAGCTGTTAGTGCTTCACGGAGACATCTCAGCTCCTCCTCTGCTGAGCCCAGGTTTATGGACTGGCCTGGAGTGGAGAAAAGGAGAAAAAGTACTGTAACCATTAAGGAAACTGAACCCCTACTGCATGGATCTTCATACGGGAGGATCCATGTGCTATGTTGTCATCAGCATAGTGTAAAATCTTGGCCCCACTGAAGTCAATGGCAAAACTCCTGTTGACTGGAATGGAGTCGGGATTACACCCTAAAATGTCTGAACGTTAACAGTAGTGGTATGTTATTGTGAATGGTCCAGGATTGAACAAGCACTGTATTCAGCTTGGAGCAGCTTTCTGTGTGTGTCTGGTTTCAGTAGTCTCTCTGCTCTCACTATTTACATCTAAGCTCCTATTCAAGTACAACTCATGCAGGTAGATCAGAGGTTCCAGTTTAGATGTGAATCCCTCCACCAAACTCTCCTTGTAAAAGAGACGGGGATAGACAAAAAACTTTGGCAAGAAACCTAGGCTCATCATCAGTCACTTCTAAACAATGCTGGGATTACTATGTTGTACATTCAAAGGTTGGAGTCCCTTATTCTGTGTCTGAATCACCAATACTGTTTTTAGGACTGATTAAGAATCATTGGAAATAGGATGACCAGGGGTCCCGATTTTATAGGGACAGTCCCCATTTTCGGGTCTTTTTCTTAGATAGACTCCTCTTACCCCCCACCCCCTGTCCCGAGGTTTCACATTTGCTGTCTGGTCACCCTCATTGGAAATGGCCTTAAACGATAACCAAGCTCTATCCCTTAACATCTAACCATTAGGTGAAAAGAATATCCTACTCTTTCACAAAGGGGAAAAATGGCCTCTACTTACTCCAGTAGCTCGGAATGCTCATGACAGAGGGCTGCTGGAAGAACTTTTTGTTTACAGAATTATTCCAGGAAACCCCTCCAATCCAGCCAGTGGCAGGGTAAAGAGAATGAAAATGTTTAGTACCAAGGGCTTGTCTCCATGGAGATATTCAAGAAAGCTAATCCCCATTCATTTTCAAAATGCATTAGTTAAACTTCATTCAACACCTGTGGGGACACACTTATTTAGAATTAAAGTGGCCTTCATTCAGGTTAGTTTCATTCATGGAATTCACTACAATTAATAAGGCCCATTTTAATTCAGAATCAGAGCATCCACACATGTGTTTAATGCCATTTACCTCATGCATTTGAAATGTACACCTTTAGTTCATTTGGATTAACTTTCCTTACTGTCCCTGTGTAGACAAGCCCTAAGGAATTTAGCCCTTATCTACCTGTATGCAGACCATTTATTAGTTGTACAGTTCCCAAAAGTGTGCTAGGCTCTTTACACATCAGAATCTTCTCTTCTAATGAGCTATTTACAAGATGCCCACCATTCTGTTATCTAAGCGACAACAGACAGGACAGAAAGAACTAGATAGGCAGACAAATGGACATTACAACAGTGAAAGAAGGTGAAGAATTCCTTATACCTGCTAATGGTCTCCTCACCTTGTATACAGAGAAGGCAGCTGATACAGTCAACCACCCACTGACGGGACGTGGCCAGCGAATCACAGCTGTATGGTGCTATTAGTCCAATCAGAGATCCAAACTGATCAAAAGTTCCCTGAGTCTAATGAAAAAAGAACGAAGAACAAAGAATGAATGGTCTCCAGTTGGACTAGACTTCACTTGCCATCCTTATTGTTCAGACCAGTCAGCTCTGTGTTTTTTGGGGAACCAGGGCACAGTATCTAGCCTGTCTGACTCATGAAAGACACCCCCCGCCCCCACCAGTCTCTGTTTGAACCAAAACCCATCAGAGAAAAGGCTTGCAGAGAACAATGAAGGGTGTTGGGAGACACACCTACACCCCTCCTGAGAAGGGTGACCATTTGCATACAGAATGAAGAACAGAGACAACTCCCCTAGCCTCATCTGCATGAAAGATGGGATAGGAATTAGCATGAAGAATGAGGAACAGAGAACCGCACTGAACTCTGGGACCAGAAAAGCAGGGATGCATTGCATCATGGGAATCCCTGCTCCAGATGCTAATGAACCTATGCCTGCACACACCTAGCTCAGCAATTATCAGACCAATTCTAGTAATAAATCTTTATTATCCTAAAATACTGAAGCAGCCTAGTTGCCTTGTGAGCTCCCTGGAAAAAAACCACCACCCATAGCCAAGAGTGATCAGCTCCTATTGTCTAGCCTAAAGAAAACCCTTGAAAACCCATTAGTTTACCCATAAACAAATCTAGTGTTCTCCCTTGAACCATTGTATTTTCTCTACAAAACCCCCTATCTATGCCCAAGGAAGGGTTCTGATGTATAGACCCAAACTCTGCATCAGTTCCACTGGGATTCCATCTCCTGACTGATTGTGCTGGGGGCTCTGCCTGTCTCCAGCACTCAGGACCCTGAGCTACCACCACCACCTGGGAACCCCACCCAGTTCAAGCTTCATGGAGTGGATGAGATTCCCCCCCCGCCACCCCTCCGTTTTCTTTTCTTCCTCAGGTATTAACCTTTCAAATGTAACCATTATGTTTGTTTAGCCCTCCTTGTGTAGTTATCACTATTATTCAATAAATAACTTTTATGGTTCAGCTAGTTGCTTCTCTCTCCCTCTCCAAATTTTACTCTGTATTTTCCGCTTCCCCCATTTACTCTGCAGCAACCCTTCTTTTACCTAAGCTAAAGGTCCTGGTAGCACCCAAAAATACAGTGGGGTTTGCTCATGAAGTGGGTTACTACCAGTACAATTGTAATGTGGAAGTGTGTTAAGGAAAAGTTAGCACATGTGACTCCATTTTGGTTTAGGGCCCACCGTTGTTTAAATGCCAGCACATCATACACCAGGAAAAGTAATCCTTAGATATTGAATCCCTGTGAAAATCCTCCTCCTTGTCTCCAGCCTGCCTTGACTCCCAGTATCTGGTTTTTGTCAGTCTTTAACTCCCTGTCTCTTGGCCTTGATGTAAGGCCTCCCATCCTGATAATAAAAGTTACTGATGCATGGCTTTAGAACCATGCTGTGTAATTAACATACTGGTATAGCACGAGGAATGCACCAAGCAGGAATAGGTGGTAAATAAGACAAGGGTTTGTTTATTGGCTAAGGTTTCCGATGCACGAGGGCAACATGCTTTGCTAAAAGGTATATAACCTTTGTATAATCTGCATTCAGGGTCCCCTCCTGGCTAGCAGGGGGGCACCACGCGCGAGCGTAATAAACTTAGTGTCTTTTGGGAACTCTGCAGTTGTGGACTTTGTTTCTGTGCCTCAGCCTAAATTCGAACTGTGCGTGACCTATCAGGTATAATTCATAGCACTTGTGTGCGTGTCCTACCAGGTGTAATTCGCAGCAGTTGTGTGCGTGTCCTACAAGGTGTAATTCGTAACAAGTGGGATAGGGATGTGTTAAACTTGGGGCACATAAGAGGGGAGCAGCTGAAAGTGCTGCTTAACCCAGCCCATTGAGTCCAGGGCCATATGAGAGGATCAGCTGGAGAGGGCTGATGGACCTGGTCCGCTCAGACTTGCTCTGCTAGTGTGAGCGTGTTCATCTAGTTCTAGGGCTGGAGGGACCCAGCCCTGGGGAACCGAGGTCCTGCAGGGTAGCTCCATTGGGAGGGGACTTGCAGAAGGAAGGAGTAGAGCTCCCTATGAACACACAAGTGACATAAGCAGCACATTAATAGAATTACAGACCCCCCCCCCAAGAAGAGTAACCCTAATCAATGAGCCTACCCCAAAGTAACAGGCACATCTGGTAACATTGTGCCCCTGATTCCTGTACTGTACTGGGTAATGCACATTGGAAAACATAATCCCAATTGTACATAGAAATGGATGGGGTCTAAATTAGCTGTTATCACTCAAGAAAGAGACCTCAGAGTCATTGTGTACAGTTCTCTGAAAGCATCCGCTCAACATGCAGTCAAAAAAGCTAACAACATGTTAGGAACCCTTAGGAAAGGGATCGATAAGAAGACAGCAAATATCATTATGCCACGATAGGAATCTACAGGACCCCCACACCTTGAATACTGCGTGCAGTTTTGGTCATCTCATCTCAAAAAAGATGTGTTAGAATGGGAAGAAATACGGAGAAGAGCAACAAAAATTAGGCCTATGGGATAACTTTTTGTGAGGTAGGCTTGTCAGCCTGCTAGAATAGCTAGAAAAGAGAAGGCTCGGGCCTCATCCTATCATCTCTAGTCTGCTGAAACTTTGAACAGGGAAAGTGTAAGCCATAGGATAGAGAGCTTCCAAATCATCATTTGAAAGAACCTGGAAAATGCATGGAAAAACTAACAGTCTTTACATCTAAGCTGCCTTTGGATTCTGATCTGTTGGGATGATTCCAGAGAGACTTGTACAAGCCAGCAGTTTATTCCATCACTGTTGTGATCCTGAGCTATGAACATTGACAGTCACTTGTATGGATATTGATCTTTTAACCATTTGTAACTCTCTTCTTTCTTTTAAGAAGAAATCTTCAATTTCGTTATTAAGGATTGGCTGGCAGTATGCTATTTGGGAAAGACCTGAGATTCACCTTGACCTGGGGATAAGCATCTGGTCCTTTATGATGGGTGAACCTCACATATGGTGAATCAGGTTTTCAGTAACCCCTCACTGTATTAGACTGGGCTGTTTAGATGGGAGCCTAGGTCTGGAATGCCAAAAGGGGACCGTGTTTGGCATTTTGTTAACTAGGCTGGAAGCTCTTTTGCTGTTGACTTGGTGCATGTAATTCTAGAATAAGCCATCAGTTTGGGGGATCGTCTGCCCTCTACTTCTTGCAGTCTGCCCGGAGTGTGGTCACAGCATTGTTGTGTAAACCTCTCTCTTATGGAAGCAGAGGGATCTTAGTCACTTTGAGATCCCAGCTGCTGCCCTGGAAGCTTTTTTCATGCATTTGCGTTGAGTGTCAGATCGGATATAAGCAGGGAAGTCAGCTCAAGGAAGAGGAAGGCTATACTCACTGTGCTATGAACTGTCTCTTGATAGGCAGTCAGCAGCTGGATGGTGGCCTGCAAGGCCCTTTCTCTCTCCCACTCCTTCTCTGAATGGAGCCATGTCTCTAGTAGCTGTTGGTAGAGCAGGGGAATGGACAGAGTTAGTACCAGAAAATCCCTCCCAAAAGTTCCTCTTAAACAGGTTTAATTGTCACTAAAATCCCTCTCCAAAGTACCCGACCTCCATGGAGCGAAGGAATTACATGTCTAATGGAAGTGCCAGGGACCAGATTCACCTCTGAGTGATTGAAGACAAAGGAGTTACATGAGAGATGAACCTGGGCCTGTGTACGTGATGTCTCCTGTAGACTGTCTGATGGGAGCTGTCTACCACATTGCATGCTGTTTGATGTCTGCTGCTGTGTTCTGTTTCCTGGGCAACTTCTCCCACGTTGAGTGGCCAAATGACAGAGAGGAGCATTTCTTTTTATTAATTTGAAAAAGAGCAGAGAAGTCCCCCCCGAAGCCCAGCTCCTTTTAGAACTTCATTTTTATACTGAAGGTGCATCAAACTCCCCACCCCTCAGCTCTTCAAGATATTCTGTTCATGTCTGAGGAACAGGAAGTCTCCTCTGGATGAGTTTCCATACACAGGGCTTAACTCAGTATGAATGAATTCCTCTTTGAAGAAGTGATCAGTTTCAACTGGTTCTCTTGGATTTGGCTACTGCAGTGGTGATTTTCTTGCCGCTCCAAGTAGTGTCAACTACATTGTAAGAAGTTGGTCCCAATCCAGCCCTGGCATAAAATGGCATAGCTTCTGTGGATTTCAGCAGGGCACATGCCTGCTTATCCCAGGAAGAATTTGGTGCTTTTTCCCCCGACAATTCACTCCATTGTGGAAAATTCCTCCACAACTGAAGCTTGACCCCCTAAATCTCTGACTCTTCCCTGCAGTAACACAACAAACAAACAAACAAACAAACAAACAATCTTCACCATGGTTCAATGGTCTACTCACTTGAAACATTTCCTGGAACCAGTGTGCGGTTGGTTCTTCCTCCAGCAAAGTCTTCATTAGCTTGCTAAGGGCTTCCAAGGACTCTACGTACAGTGACTGAAACCAGAAGAGAAGGAGTGAGGCTCAGCACAGATAATTTGTGTGGGGGGGGGGGAGGGGACGACTGGGGGCTGGGGAAAGCTAACCATAACCTTGCCAGGGAGGCCATGTGTGACTGCCATCACCCAGTGCCTGCTGGGCAGAAATACAGTGGATGGTGCCTGAGGAGAATTGTTGTCACGTACCTGTATAGGCAGAGCATCCTTTGCTGTCTCACCTTCCTCTTTCATCATCTTCTCCAGGGGAGGGAGGGGAAACAAACTTTTGAAACACTGATGAAGGAGCTCACGGTTTTCCTTCAAGGTCAAAGATGGTTTGAGTTTGCTGGCAGAAGAAAGAGAGAGAGAGAAAAGTCATGCATTAGACTCAGTACCACCTCCAAGTAAAAGAAATGGGTCCAATGACTGGAGATTGGGGTTTTAGATTGAGACAAATGCAAACAACCCTTCACTTTGCAGCTGAGCACCTCTTTGCACCTCTATTAAGTATTGGCTCATTGAGAAGTAAACCTAAAGCTTCAAGTCCCCTTTTTAGAGAAACCCACAAGCTTCTTTCCCCCTGCCAGCAAGCCAGACACCTCCCTCCCCATCTGAACTCTCCTGCATTGGACTGCATGCCCCACAACCTCCAAGTTTGTGTCTTTCAAGCACAAACCTCCAAATGGACACATTCAAACCCTCAAGAACTAAAGTTCTGCTGGTGAGCAGCATGTGAGCCAAACCCGGCAGGCATCAAACTGCTCCCAACCTGGCACTCATGAACTAACAAAGACGATGTCACAGGGCCAGGAAATATGGCAGAAAATAGCCTACCTCAGATGTCTAATGGCAAGAATTGCCTTGTAGCGAACTGGAGATGCCAGGGAATCCAGTGGTTCCTTTTTAATGAAGTCCTGAAATGCACGAATAGGGAAATTAAAAAAAATGGGAAATGGATTTGAAAGGCAGAGAGGCTTTCCTCTCACACCCTGAAACAGGGCCATATGCCAGACCTGTAATAAACAGACACCGTGCTCGGCAGGCTCTCTGCCTCAGAAATGGACCGTAGGGCCATCTGCAGGCTATACAGAGGACAGAAAGATAACTCCCCAGACACAAGCCATTCCTGCCACTTACAGCCCACAATAGGTCGGCATCCCTGCCAAGCTCAGAGTGGACCCAGCAGCATTCTGGGTGCCGTGCAGGTAGCTCATGAGACTGCAGTGGTACAGTCACAGCCAATGGATAAAACAACATCTACCTGGAAACCCAGTCTGATGACATTACAACAAACTCCTTTGTACTTCAGTCCTCAAAGCTCCTCATCACTCACCAGCATGTAGCCAAGGAGCTCCGGTTTGTAAGAGAATTCAAACTCCTGGGAGTCTCTGGTCTCCAAAATGGCACAGCTAATCTCCGTGACATTCTGGATGAGGGTTAATTTTAGGTGCATGTCCTACATAATCCAGAAGGAGAAACAAGAGGATGTGGATGAGAAACGGAGAGAAGAACCAGAGTCCAGAAGATAAAGATCAGGAATTAAATCTAGCCACAGGAGAGGAGAGAGGTGTCCACAGACCCCAGAAGGCAGAGGACCCTGGCTCTGCACCCACCTCAGAAGAAGAGAAAACCCAGGTTCATGAAAGAAATCCAGGGCCACTTACACCAGAGCAGCCAGGACTCCTGCTTGATGTAGCAAGGAAATCAAGCTCTGTGCAATTTAAACAAGCAACTTGTGGATAGAAAAGGCAAGAGCTGAGGGCAGATTATTTAGAATTTACCTTGTTTGTAAGAGTGATGCCCAGCACCTGAAAAACAAAATGCAAAACAGCTATTAGCAATGTCTATAGTCCCATATAACACACATCCTCAAAATGG
Organism: Eretmochelys imbricata; assembly: GCF_965152235.1. Taxonomy (NCBI): domain Eukaryota; kingdom Metazoa; phylum Chordata; order Testudines; family Cheloniidae; genus Eretmochelys; species Eretmochelys imbricata. The sequence continues at coordinate 15,553,737 of NC_135591.1, read as the reverse complement.
CCTGGCTGGTGAATATGGAGCAGAGAGAAATCATGATTGTTAAATCTTCCAAAAGGCAGGAAATGTATCCAGAGGGGGTGTTTTGCAGAGGTCAAGATCAGGGGCCATCCTATGGAATATTTGCATTTGTGAACTTCTGGAGGATATCCGTTTGGTTCAACTGTGATCAACTTTTTTGACAAAGGCTAAATGAGATTCTCACTGAGACAGGGCAGAATTGAATGGCAAAGTGACGTGGCGAGGTTGCACTGAGAGGAGAGTCAGTACCAGCAGTCAGACACCTAGGGAACAGAAATAACGAGCACACAGACAAACAAGACGACAGAGAAGAGGGAAGGGAAGTAGTGAGTCCAAGAAACAGAGTGACAGCAAAGAAACTAAATACAAATTAGCACCATTCTCTCTTGGCTAGCAAAAGATAGAGCTAGATACACATACATATTAGGGGAGTTAGAGTGTTATTCTGAATAGCCTGAGTGTGACTGCATCTGAATTACTGTGCAGCTGTGCTCGACAGAATTTCAGAAGAATATAGAAAAACTAGAGAAAATACAAAGAAGAGCAACAAAAGTGATACAACATGTGACAGCTCACGCTCCATCCATTACAGTTTTAAATTTGAGACATGTGACAAATTATTGCTCATAGGAGAGTTTTAGAAAATACAAGCCCTCTCTCTATAAACTCAGAGGCAATGCTATAACTTCAGGGTAATGCTCCTCACAGTTGTCACGCAAAAGCTCTTACCTGACAACTGGTTCTGTAATGGTGAAGGACGTTCCCTGTGATGTCTGCCTCTACTCGGGAGAGAAGCTGCTCTTTTGGAGCATGGACAGCCACGTTGCTGTATGTCAGCATCAGGGTGCGGTGAGTCTTGCCTCTTGTCCCATGGTGGTAATCCTAGACAATAGGAAACATCACTAGAGACAAGTTCTTCTGATTCATTTGGCCTTGGAATGAATCAAACATTGGTGGAGCCGGGCCCCCGAGCCTTGAATACTGCTGGAGACCGGGCACCATGAGCCCATAGAACTCGCCGCCCCGTCGCCCTCATTCCCACTGGGTAACTCTGACCCAGAGAGCCGAAAAGGCTGAACCGACAGCAGTGGAGTACACGGGAGCTTAGTCATTGACACTGGTGGGTACAAGATCAGGCGATAAATGTCTTGCCTAAGGCTGCACAGTGAGTAAATGGCAGAGCCAGCAATGGGAGCCCAGAGGCCTAGTCTCCTGCTCTATCCTCTAGATCAGTGGTGTTCAACCAGGGGGACTTCTGTACCCCTGAGGGTCTGCAGGGGTCTTCCAGGGGGTATATCAACTCATCTAGATATTTGCCTAGTTTTACAGCAGACGACAAAGAAAGCACTTGCAAAGTTACTAACTCAAATTTCATACAATGGCTTCTTTAGACTACTCTATATACTGCCCGCTGAAATGCAGGTACAATATTTAGATTCCAGTTGATGTATTTTCTAATTCTAGGGCAAAAATGGGAAAATAAGCAGTCTTTTTTTCAGGAATAATGTGCTAGGACACTTTTATAATTTTATGCCTGATTTTGTGAGCAAGTAGTTTTTAAGTGAGGTGAAATTTGGGGGACGCAAGACAAATCAGACTCCTGAAAGGGGGACACTAATCTGGAAAGGTTGAGAACCACTGCTCTAAATCAGAGGTTCCCTAATTGTCATCCGTAGACCACTGGTGGTCTACCTAAAGCAGGTTGGTAAGCCACATGTTGCTTGCAACACCTCCTCATTTCCAGCTACTAACCTGGGATAAAAAACAGTTAAAAATACCTTCAATGCTTTTCCATGCAAGCAACTGATGTAGTTCCCACACATTGTGCATGGGAGGGGCGCTCAAGCCATGAGTCATCAGACGATAAAAATCATTTGAGAGAACCCCAGCTCCACATTGTGCTCCTGTCTGCTTAACGGCCGGCATCACGTAGAACGCAGACATTGGGGGACAATGCTAGCTGACCGGAGCAGACACTACCGCGGGGCTGCTGCCCCTGCTTCAGAGGGAGAGGAAGTCTGAGAGAACCCCCTGGCTCCTTTACCTTCAGGCGGCTGACGAACCCAGAAATCTTAACCTGGCTCATTGCAGCCCCAAACTCCTGAAGTGCCTTCAAGGTGAGGTCCAAGTGGCTCGCAGCACAGACTGCGAGGATGGAGACGACTCCCTGTCACCCAAGAGAAATACAGGTTAGGATCGAACCAGGTGTCTGATAGAGCCCACGAGTCCATTCCTTTCACCCAATCAGGCCTGAGACACATGGGGAGCGGGCGCTGAGTGAAATAGCAATCAAGAGGCTAGGAAGCAAAATGGCATCTGTCCCAGGCCAACTCAGAGCTGAGCCCCACAGGGAGCATTCAGGGATTACTTGGTAAAATGGGGAGAGGGACAGAGGCCTCACCTGTCTCTCAGGGGCTTCCATATAATCTGCTGTCGTCAGAAGTGTATGAATCTGTGATTTAACATGGACCAGGTCCTGACAAGCTGCTAAGGACATTCCTAGCGCCTTATACAGGAAACTCTGAAAGAAAGAGACCAGCCCTGGGATATCAGGAACACAACGTGCCTGTCAGTACAGACCCAGCTCAGCAACACTCAGGAAGGAACAAGACAGCCAAGTCCAAGCACCCATGCTGCAGAAACATCCCATCGTCTAGCCCAGCCAGAGAACCAACAATGCAGTACAGACAAGCAGCCTGTCCAAGCAAATATTGGAAGGGCAGGGGGGCAAGAGAACAGGGAATAAGTACAAACAAATTTTATACGCAGAATAAAATATCAAATAATGAAACCTTGAGAGAAGCCTTATGCAGCCCTCCAATCAGAATTTCAGGGGAAAGTAACTAGAAACTAAACCTTAACAGAGAACAAACCTTCTCTTTGGAGGGGCTGGCATAGCCGGCCATCTGCCAGCTCAACTCAAGGGATATCTGGCTGCTCCAGGCACTGTCGTCTATCATCTCCAGAGATGTTCTTAGGAACTGCGTGTAAAACAAGAGTTAAAGCAGATGGTTAATTGCAAGAATGTGGGGGCTGTTGTGGGGTTTGGGGTTTTGTTTGTTTGGTTGGTTTTTGCTTCCTTGTTCTGTTGTAAACTTTCCAATATTCAGGTGTCCTGGGAAGATTATTTCCCTATTGAGAACTATAAACATTGACAACCCAGACTTCCTCTGCCTCTTGTTCTTGAACCTTTGCCTGAGGATTCCTCTCAGTCCCCAAACCCAGATGGACAGTGAATTGGAGAATGAGATGGAGCCAAGACATCTGACCATCGAGGAGTGATTTTCCAGTGGATGGACGATAGCTCTAGTCAACTTTGAACAAAGGGCCCTGGACTACCAAGGACCAGGCACCTTCTCTGAAGTGCTATGGACCCTTTATGACACCTCCCGAGGTACCCAGGGTTGTGAGGGACCTCACTACCACCTGCCCTTAGCATGAGGAAGCCTTCTCTGTACCTGCCAAGTGTCAGCTCCTGACTCTGCCAGTCACAGGAAACACAAGCACACCCTTCTCACCCCATCCAGGATCCACTGTCCTTCCACAGATAAGCAATCAGTACACTCCAACCGCTCGCCCTCTGGACATCCCCAGAATGTCCAGCCCCTGTTCCACTGGACACTCACAGAATTCAGAGGTTTGCTACACACCACCTTACCAGTTTCACCTCAGCATCACCGCTCCATTTCACACACTTCGATACATTGACAGTGAAAAGAAGTAGAGTTTAATTCACCAAGATCAGAGATTTGAGAAGCAGCAAGAAAAATTAATGTAAACAAATGGTTACATAAAAATAAAATCCTAACACACTTCTAGAGCTTCAACTTAAAGAACCAAACAGTCCCCTGTCTCACAAGGGATAGCTCCCCCAAATCTCTCTCCCAGCAGGAAACACCCAGACCAAATGTGATCCTCCATTCATAAGACAAGCCAGTTGGCAATTTGTCCAATAGGTGAAGGATACCTGGTGCAGGATACCTCTGGACCTCCAGATATAGTTCCAAGCATCCATTGTCCGCTTGTAAACAGGGTACCCCCTATTGTTTGTTTGTTTTTCTTGTCTCGAATCTCCTCTGGAGACTTTGCAATCACTTGATTAGAATTTTGCTCTATTGATTAGCATCCACTGTGAATAATTACTCAGTCTACATACAGCCATTCAAGCAGCTAAGCATCTTCTGCCTGAAAGAAACTTCTTTATCACCTTCTGGTGACCAGCCCCAACGCACAGACCTTCAAAGCATCAATTTCAGTAGACAACCATGACGCCTGAGATATTATCCATCCAGTCACTGTGCAACGATTATGAGGATTATGCAGTGTGGCACAGGCATCCAGGAAAGGCTTTACATGACACCCTTTGATGATATAGAGATCAGATCCAGGGAATCCTGGGAACCCTATGCACTCCTGTGGCCTCTGCCAGTGGGTACCCAAAGGACCCGGGGTCACACCCTCAACTCCCATTGAAGTCAGCCAGAGGTTAGTAACTCTCAGCACTTTGCTGTTTCAGGCCCGACTTTTGAACAGCAGCCAGGAAATATCAGAAACCCCACAAGAGAACCTAATCTTAGTTGATTTTGGAGCCCAAAGAATTTCAAATGAGGCTGGATCTGGAATGGGAAATTCTAGAGTGTAATCCAACCCCAAATGGAACTCCAAACCTTCTGGGGCTTCTTTGTCACTAGGTCCTTTCCTTTCATTTTCAGCCCTCGCCATAAAAATCTTCCTTGTCTGGATTTACATGAGGCTGTAAAGAGCTCTTTCTGACCACAAAGGCTTCTCCATGAGATACAGACACCAAACCTTGTCTTGTCTCTTTTCCTTTTTGGGTTTCTCAGAGCAAGTTTTCTTTTGAGTGGCAAATAGAAAAAAAAATCCTTTAGACGTCCCCCAGTGATGCATTAGCACCATTAGCATGCTGGGTTTCTGGTTAAGTTTTGTGTTGTTCCCAGGGGTAATACAGAGGGATTTATAACTAGAGCTGGTTGAACAATAGTAAGGCCATTTCACAAAACAAGTGGGATTTTTTTGTTTTCTTGATTTTTCAACATACAAATGAAAAGTGAAAACACAAAAATATTTTGCTTTTCAAAATCAAAGATGGCCATTATTCAATTCTTTGTTTTCCCCATTTCCTTCCCTTTATCCCTCATCCCCGTGCTTTTTTCCCCCTCTTCCACTTTGTGATTGAAAAGCGGGGGAGGGGGGGTGGAAGGAGGAAGGAGACAAACAGCAAAGCAACTGGAAAAAAAAATCAGCTTCAGTTTCAAAAAACTAAACATTTTCTATTTGGGTTGGGGTTATTTTGTTTTGGGGTTTTTGTGTGTGTGTGTTTAAAAAAAAAAAAAGAACCCTGAAAAATTTGAAAATGTCCCATGAAAATAAAAAGGCCATTTTTAATTGAACAAAAGTTGCAAATGAAATGGTTTGACCAGCTCTGCTTATAATGAATAATTTATCATTAATTTTTTCCCCAGCTGATATATTTGGAGGGGGAAGAGAGGACTGTGACAATACATCTGAAAGCCATCCTATACCTGAAGCAGCATGTGCTCCCACCGTGCATGGTCCAGGGAATTCTCTGTGTTTCCTATAAAGCAGGAGGCAAAACAATAATGTCATCTAGATTAGCAAGAAGAGTCATTCCAGGTATCTCCTTTGCAATCAGTCCTTCTAAAACTCCTGGTCTGCCAAGCTGTAACATACCTGGGCTTTCAAGGCGAAATGGGACTGTACCTATTGGGTTCTGGGAGAGTCACCCCACTCCTGTCCTGAGGGGCTTAAAACAGCCCTGGGTAAGGGCTGTAGGAGGGAAAGAGGTGAGAGGTTTTTCGCAGGAGTGGGTGGGTGAGATTCTGTGGCCTGCATTGTGCAGGAGGTCAGACTAGATGATTATAATGGTCCCTTCTGACCTTGATATCTATGAATCTATGAAAGGGATTAACAAGAGCTGGGCTGACAGGGAAAGCAGCTACAGCTGTAGCCAGGGTAATCAGGGCCCAGCTGGCCCTTATAAGAGGGCCATGGGCCAGTAGGAGAAGCTCTTTCTCTCTAGTTTTGAAGGGAGTAGGGCCTGTCTGCCTGCAGAAAGGGTACTGGGAATGAGGGTGGGCTGGGCTGGGCTGGGGAAAGGCCAGAGGAGCAGGGAAGCTCTAGGCTGGCAACTCCCCAGGCTATCGGGCCTGGCCCAAGGCCCATAGGGGTACTGGGTTGCAGGGAAAGGCAGCAGACCCAAACCCCCTTGCCTGTGGTGACTGGCTCTTACACTGCAATCTGCCCCAAGGTGCAGGGGCTTGATAATGATGATGCGCAGTAGCCCAGACTGAGGCAAGGTGGGGATTAGAGGGTTGGGCGTTCCCCAGAGAAGGGAGACCCATAGAGACTGAGGGGGTACTGCCAGGGCACAGCACCCTGGGTAAAAAGGGCACTGGGGTCTGAGAGGGACATGGGCCTGCAGAGGGTGCTCTGTGCTGGAAAGAGCTAATTCCCAGATGGCCAGCAGGAGGCGCTGCAGGGGTGAGTCGTTGCGCCGTCACAGGGACCTGCGCCAACGTTCTTTGTTGGACCAACAGAAAATGTCCTGTTTCAGAGTAGCAGCCGTCTCAGCCTGTATCCGCAAAAAGAAAAGGAGGACTTGTGGCACCTTAGAGACTAAGAAATTTATTTGAGCGTAAGCTTTCGTGAGCTACAGCTCACTTCGTCAGATGTTACGTACCCTGCTGGCATTTTTATTCAGGGTCCGTCAACCCACCAGGAGTGAGATGCTGAGCACTCCCAATTCCTCTTGACTTGAATGGGAGCTGAGGGTGCTGAGCACCTCACAAAACTCTTCAGCACATCAGAAGACTGGGTTTAGTAGGAATACAAACTTTTCCTGTAGAATCAGAGATTCCGGACTTGATCCGAACTGGATGTAAATCGGTGTAGCTTCACTGAAATCAATGGAATTATACTGATTTACATCAGCTGAGAATCTGGCCCTGTTTCTGAGTGTCCAGCTCTAACCTAGCCTTCTCTAATGTCGGCACAGTGTCGTGCTGGGGACTCTGTACAGCCGCAGCCAGGAGGGAAGATACAGCTCATTTTTTAAAATCTTTTTTGGAATATCAAACCCGCTTGTCCGGGGGGGGTTCGACGTTCATGAGAAACATAGCGGGCTTGTGCTGCACTTAGGGTCTGTCCTGCTCCACAGAGACTAGACAGGCGCAGCTACGTCACTGGAGCTCTGCTGGCATAACGCCATCGTGTAGACGCAGCCTGCGCTGACTGAAGGATTTTTTCCATGGAGGTTAATAGAGTCATACCACTGTAAAATTGGTGAAAGACATTATTAGGCCCACAATACCTAGATTCTCCCTAGGGCACCCACTTGGCCAACCTATCTTTTATGGTGCAGGTTTCCTTACAGAAAGACAAACTCTGGGTTTTTTAATTGAATCCCCCTTGAAAGTAAACGTGGGGTTTAATTTTCAGAAAAAGTCCGTTTGCAAAATCAGACTCTATATGTAACCCCAAAATCTTTCACTAACCTCCAGCTTCATGCGTATTGACCTTCCCAAAAAATAACCTAGCAAAGGCGTGGGGGAAAGTGCTGTGAAATTTCCATTCAGCTGAAACCTTCCTGGCCTGATTCTGCCCTGTTTGAATTGGCCTTAGTGGTTCACAGTTATCCAGAGGAAGGAAAAGTGTGGACCTAGAAGCCCCATTTCAATTCCCCACTGTTCCCACGTACTGCAACAGGAATGGCACAACACACGTCAATACGAAGCTGCATTTTCTGGCTTCCCTTCTATTCTCCATGGACCACACTCCTCCTAGCTAACACTTTACCTTCAATGTACTGCAGCAGAGATGGGATCTTTACTACCCACATCTCACCCACTGCTGCATGGACAGTTTGGTGCAGGGCCTTTAGTAACTGCAAGGCAGCACATCCGTGTCCTTCTCTTTCATAAGGGGATGAGGCTACTACCTGTCAATGAGAGAGAAAGAACAGGCTAAGTTTTGTCAGCACAATACCAGTTTGTTCCTGAGGGAGGGAATAGTTCAGAGACTCTCATTGTGGAGACAATCCAAGAGAGTTGTTGCTTCTACTGCAGTGCCTTCCTGAAGAAGAAAGCATTCTAGCTAGTAGGAGGATGCAGGACAGTGTGTCTCAGGAGAGGCCGGAGAGAGAGAGAGACCCAGTCATACACATTCCTCAGCCTAAGTCAAGCATCTAGCTACAAAACCAATTTGTATAGTTAACTGTCCCATTCCACAGAAAACCTATTCTCATGGTCTACTCACCAGGAGTCGCGCCAGTAGCCCCTGGGGTGTAGGGAGTTGCACTAGGGAAAGAAACAGAATAGCGTTAATTATGCCAGGCTTTGCAGAGAGTCCTGCTGATGTTCTTCACCTATCCATTTCCAACATGCCCACCAATGTTGAATACAGCTGATAATAATTTGCATTTCCATAGTGCTTTCAGTCTGAGCATCTCAGAATGCTCTACAAACATGTATGAATTCCACCTCATAGCACCTCTGTGAGGTTGGCATGAATTACTCCTTCATTTCACAAGTGGGGAAGCTGAGAGAGAAAGATCAAGTGATTTCCCCAAGGTCACATCCGAATTTTGGTGGCGAGCTGGGAACAGAACCCACATTTCCTAGCTCCCTCCCATGGCCGGGTTGTAATCACAAGACCATCCCTCATTCATTTTAGCCTCCTGATTGCAGATGAGAGAACTGGAGCAGACTGAACCTGTTCATTTCATAGTGCCTGGAGAGAAGAAATGAAAGAGTTTCTCTTATAAACCTCGTCCACTGTAGTCGAGGCAAGCAGCTGCTTCTCCTTCCCGCTGCTTTTTCTCAGCCAGTTCCCTCAGGCATCTGCAAAGAGGCTTCAAAGTACCCGTGTACTGAGCTGGCACCACATACTCCAGCAGCCTTGGCCATAACACCTGCAGAGAAGAGCGAGACTGTTCAGTACGGAGCTATTTCCGTTCCCCCACCTCCAGTATCCTGCTGCCTGAATCCCTCCCTGTCATGTAGCTTCTCCTTTGATTCCTCACGGACCCTTCCCTAACCTATCACCTCATCTCTCTCTCCCCATTAGCTCACTCTACCTGTCTGGTGCCCCCTCACTCTGTCTTTTAAAGACACTATCTTGTTTGGTGAGTGTTAGGATATAGATATTCAGGCCTGTCTGCAAAGGCCTGTACTTTAAGAATTTAGGTGTATTCTTATCACTTGGCTAGTTATAGAGGTATAAAAGAAAGAATCAAAATCACTGTCTGCTGGTGTAAGAGCCTTCTCTTACTGTGACAGTCTGAGGCCCTCTTCTTAGGCTAAGGCCTTTGGCTAAGCAGCAGAGGCAGCCATAAGCTAGGAAGCGAACAGTCACATCCTCACATTCCAAACTAGTCACACTGAAATCAGGTGCTATTGGGCTGTTAGGAATACAATCCTGTCCTGATAGTGCCTATCACCTCCAGAGAAAGGGAAGGGCCTAGAAGATGTAAAAGGAAGCTTAGTTTGATAGCATCCTGTGTGGCAAGAACTCACTTATCAATACTGGGATGTGAAATCCTCACTTCTGTATTGTCTTGTCATTATCATAGAATATCAGGGTTGGAAGAGACCTCAGGAGGTCATCTAGTCCAACCCCCTGCTCAAAGCAGGACCAATCCCCAATTTTTGGCCCAGATCCCTAAATGGCCCCCTCAAGGATTGAACTCACAACCCTGGGTTTAGCAGGCCAATGCTCAAACCACTGAGCTATCCCTCCCCCCATTATAGTTCCCACTTTGCTATTGTTTGTCTGTATAATCTCTGTCTGGTTCTGTGCTTGTTCCTGTCTGCTGTATAATTAATTTTGCTGGCTGTAAACTAATGAAGGTGGTGGGATATAATTGGTTACATAATCATGTTACAATATGTTAGGATTGGTTAGTTAAATTTCAGGAACATGATTGGTTAAGGTATAGCAAAGCAGAAGTCAAGTTTTACTATATAGTCTGCAGTCAATCAGGAAGTAGGGGGGTGGGGGAAATGGGAACAGGGAATGGGGGTAAGGAAATTGGAATCATGTTTGGCTAAGGGCAGGAATGGGAACAGGGACACAGGTGTAAGGCTCTGTGGTGTCAGAGCTGGGAAGGAGGATACTAAGGAAGGAAACTGGAATCATGCTTGCTGAAAGTTCACCCCAATAAACATTGAATTGTTTGCACCTTTGGACTTCGGGTATTGTTGCTCTCTGTTCATGAGAGAAGGACCAGGGAAGTGAGTGGGTGAAGGAATAATCCCCCTAACAGTGAGCAATTGGGTTCTCACCCAGAGATGAAGCCTCTTTCCCAGCATTAGAGCATTATGGAGATATTTAGATAGTACCATAAGCTTACTCAGAACTTGACAGACCTATCTAAGGCACTGTCCCAGCCCCAATATCTCTTCAAATCTAGGATCACCAACTCTACATTTCAGAAGTATTCATGGGGGATCTAAGGGGAAGTTGCACTCAGACAGTGGAAAGAATTAAGAGACGATCTCTGCAACATGATTCCTTCCAGTTAAGTTGCTTTATATCTTTTCTCTACTGTGAACCGCTTACTCCATGATGAAGGGGTCACATCATCCCTGACATGAATTTGACATGCTGATCCTCCATTATGCTGACTGTGCAGAAGGCTTCCTTGTGGAGGGGTACAAGGAACGTAAGGAAGAACGTCCCTATTTCAAGAAGCAGTAGCAAGAGGTCACTTACTTGGGTCATTCCATTGACTGAGGTGTCCAGACATTGCAGGATGTCAATGCACAGGGTTTGGATCGTGCTTTCTTCCTCAACATCCTGGGTGAGAAGTGTTGTACCCTGCTGTGAGATAGCTACAGAGAACTTATTCGCTAGTAGTAAGACACTGGCAATAGAACCAGTGTCCTTCTCTTACAAAGCCATCTTGAGCATTGACCTATGCCTGCTTTTATACTGCACTGGAAGTGCACAAACGTCTGAAGGGAAGAGAATAATAGAAACTCCGAACTGGTGGGTCAGATCCCAGGCTTAGGAAAACCCGAAAATGAAGGGAAGGATTCACTGAACACAAAAGAGTTCCCCCAACAGTGTTCAATTTTTTAAAATTTGAAAAACTGTTTCATCTTTTGATCTCTGAGGAAAACCATTCCGCTTCTGCCCAGGGGAAATAAATTTGCAGAACCAGGGGGATCCAATCTCTTTGTTCTGATGCCCCAACCAGCTTGGTCATTCTGTGTGTAGTGAGTGTGATTCTATCAATGGGACCAAAACGGGCCTGATGAGAAAAAGCAGCCTTCTTTAAGATATATGTGTGGGTGTGTATTGCCACAAGCTCCAGCGTTGTCGAAAAGGGGCCAGGCAGAGCTAAGATCTTCAACAACTTACTGTCAAGTTGAACTGTTTGTGTTCATACATATCACGGATTCAGTCATGGAGCACAAAGTGTCTGGGGCCCGGGGCTGTGTCCATGGATAGAAATACGGATTGAAGATATTTTTATGCAACCTGCATAACCTGAGTGTTTTGCTGATAGTTTAGGTCTGCTTTGACAGCCACAGAACGGGGCATCGTTCCGTTTTTTGAAGAGTCTATTTAAAACAAAAAGATGTGCTTCCTTGTACAGGAACATTTCACTGAAAAATGGTGTTTTCTGAATGTTCAATGACTCATCAGAGGTTGGAGCAGCACAGATAACTCTGTTAGATGGAAATACCCAGTGTGAGATTCTGGTCTCTGTTACACTAGTATAAATCCAGAGTAACACCACTCAAGTCAGTGGAGTTACCTTGACTTTACACCAATATAACGGATCCGATTCTGGCTCTATTCATTCAGTCCAGCTGTCCTGGAGTCAAAACTCCCACTGAAGTCAAGGGGAGCAATCAGCATGCAAGAATGGTAGGACCGAGTCCTAAGTGTTAAGAACTCTCCTTACCAGTCTGCTGGAGGACACACTGAACTCGCTGAAAACATATGCTACCAGATCCCATGCTGCACAATTCTCCACACTTCCTGAACTGAGCAGCGTCCTGATGAAATGAAGAGCTGCCTTCCTCACCTGCAAGGGTAGAGATTACACACAGCACTTCTTGTTAGCCCTTCTGCCTGAAATAGGAGCTAGGATATGATATGAGAGTCCTTATGCTTTTGATTTTGTCTCCTTGGATTAGAAACATGGATACATTTAACACCGGCAGGAGAATGACATGCCTTCTCTATTCTGCAGTCTCTCATCTGGATCGGAATGAAAGCTCCACCCAGATATCCATTCATCCCATAACACTGAAAAAGTTGAAATAGTTCACTGTTCCACACACAATCTTACCGTAGCATTCTGATCACTGAGAGTGGATTTCACTGCCTTCACAATCAGAAGCTTTTTAACTCTTGTCTCAGGCACTGAAAGATAAGGAGAGGTGTACAGTGCTTCTTTGTTCCACACACACTCACTTTCCACATTGGAATTAATCCTGGATTTCAAAGGGCCCTAGTTAAGAAGAGTATCAAGCTTCTCTCCTCTACAGAATCAGTGGGGAAGACATAGGACCAGATTCTGGTCTCAGTTGCACCAGTGTAAATCTAAAGTAATTCCATTTCTCTAAATAGTGCCATCCTACTACCATGATGGAAATATTATAAAGGAGTTTGATAGACTGAGGTGACTGAAGTTAATCTGTGTTTACACCGGCATAACAGAACTCAGAATCTAGTCTAGAGTGTATAATACTTAGGATTCTCGAGTCAGGAGTATTATTCTATTTTTATCTGATTATTGTTAACATGCATTAGCCCCAAGTTAACTTCTGTATTTGAAGTTGAAAAAGACCTTGACAAATATCTTGGGCTACATTCAGCACTTAGTTGAACCTGTTGATTTCTGTGTGGCCATATGGGAGTAACTTAGGGCAGCATTTGGTCCCTTAGTGGATCTCCAAACCACTGGTGACTGTGTGTTCTAGAGCCTCTGTGCCCCAGTTGCAGAGGTGATGAGTCTGCTGCAGCCCTGCCGTGCCTACAAAGCCTTGGTTCTTTAGCTCAATCTCTAGTAGCTCAAGCTTTTAGCTCTGGATGTCCTCAACTCAACCCTCAGCATGTCGGCCAAGAGGGCAGCTGCACAGTTGCTCCTGTGTTACTTACAGTCAGCACCAACAATAGCTCTCAGGAAATCTAAAGACGCCACACGAACGGCCTCATGCTCAATCTCCAGCTGCTTGTGTAGAAATGCTAGCAGATCATCAGGAGAAGAACGGGCTGCAAGGGAAGAAATCACATCCTCACTGTCTGCAGAACTCTTATTCTTACCGTACCTCACAAAGGTAAGGAAGTTACAAAGAAACCACTGTGTAACTCAGAGTCTCTTCCCCTTACCTAGCAGAAGTACACAATGGAACAGCTCTTTGTGGTTTTCTATGCTGAGCTGCTTAGCTGGAGAACAGATCTGTGGGAAGAAGGGAAATGGTGAAAGAAAAACTAATCAGAAGCAAGGGAAAAGAAAAATGTTCAATTCATTTCTAAGCTTCCACTTCCTGCTTGTCCAACTAGAGGTCTGAACCCCAGGGAGATGGTCCTGCATGCACAGCAAGACTCAAAGACAATGACCAATACATTAGATAAGAGAAGCTAAAGTGTTTTGAGCAGCAGAGCTGACCTAATCAAGACACAGCCACAGTTTTTACTTTACAACTCTGACTCCCCCTGGTAATCGGCTTATGGTGAAATCGCTTTACAAACTGAGCTGGATAGTAGCTAAGAAAATGAGACCGCTCCCTGCTTACTCCTGAGCCTGCAGAAATCAGTAAGGCATGAGGAGGTCCCCAGGCTCTGCACGATCATTCCATTGATTTTTTAGTGTTAATATGCTTCAGATCTGCTGTGCCTAAGCTGAAGGGATCCAAGCAAAACCACCCCTCACCTGGTTGTGCAGAGCACTGCAGATGGCTTGAAACTTCCCTTTAGGTAGAGGGATCTTATATTCAACAGAGACCTCCAAGAGCTGGCTCAGACTCTGCAACAGAGGGCGAAAGTCAGATGGTGGGCACACAAAGGAGCCATATGTAGTGACTGAAGCAGATTCAGTGGATTCCTAGATTCCAAGGCCAGACCGGATTCTTGCCATCATCTAGTCTGACCTCCGGTCGGTATGACACAGGCCATAGACCTTGCCCAGAATAATTCCCAGAGCAGAGCTTTTAGAAAAACATACCAATCCTGATTGAAAAATCGTCAGAATCCGCCTCGGCCCTTGGGAAATGGCTCTAATGGTTAATTATCTCACCATTAAAAATGTACGCCGTATTTCCAGTCTGAAAGTGTCTAGCTTCAGTTTCTAGCCATTGGATCAAGTGACACCTTTCTCTGCTAGCCGGAAGAGCCCATTAGATAATAGGAGTCCCTCATGTAAGATATTATAGAGTGAAATTAAGTCACCCTGTCACAGGATAGGTCCACCCCGTCAGGGTGGTATCAGGTTGAGGAGGAATTGAAGTAGATCTGGAGCGGCCCAACTGGACTAGTCTCCCTAGCCACCACAGTAGTCTGGGCTCCTAGGGCAGCATCGCCTAATGGTCGGGATCAGTGCAGCAGCCCTTGGGTGAGGGACCGCGGCCCAACAGCCTGAGTCACTTGGGCTGCCCTTCTCGGGATGGCAGTGCGGCCTAGTGGCCAAAGTCAGTAGACCCACCCTTGGCTGCAGGGCAATGCGGCCTAGTGGCCAGAGTCGATAGAACCACCTTTTGCGGCAGGGTAGTGTTGCCTAGTGGTGAGCCCTTCTCCACTGGGTCCTACCTATTCCACAGGGTCCCAGCCCAGGGCGCAGGGGTATCTGCCACCAACTCAGCGGGGATCCTTCCAAAGCATGCTGAGTCAAGCCTGCTACCTCAACTGGATCAATGCTTCGTCCACCTAGGCTACTTCCCACCCGTTCTTCCGCAGCTGGGAGTCTCAGGGATTCTGGGGTCTCTCCTCCATCTCTGGCATTGGGTGGCTGGGGGTCAGCTGCAGCCACAGTCCGGCTGGCCTCTGAATCCTGGAGCACTGGCAGTCTCTCTGCAGGAGCCTGCAATGTGCCTCTGCTCCCTTTGGCAGCCATCCCAGCCTGAGCTGAGCGGCTCTCTTTTGTATCCTGGGTCCAGCTGAAGCATGCCGAGCAGAGATGAGGGGGCATGACCTCCTCGGCCCACAAAGCATGATTAACCCCTGCTGAACCAATGCGGGGTAGGTAAACCCCATCACACACCCTTTTACTTTCTGTGTATTAAACTAAATAGATTGACTTCCTTGATTCTCCCTCTGTAAGGCATATGTTCTAATCCTTTCCTCACTGTGGCTCGTCTGTCAATTTAGCAACACCCTTTTTGAATTGTGGGCACTAGAACTGGACACAGGATTCCAACAGTCGTCAGACAAGTGCCAGATTTAGAGGTAAAATAACCACTGTGCTCCTCCTTGAGATTCCCCTTTTGATGCATCCCAGCTTTAGCTTTTTTGGCCACAGCATGAGTTCATGTTCAGCTGATTATGCCCCATGACCCCCAAAATCTTTTTCAGAGTCACTGCTTCCCAGGACAGCATCCCCCATCATGTATGTCTGGCCTAAATCCCTTGTGCCTAGACGCATACATTTACATTCAGCCATATTTAAAGGCATATTGTTTCTTTGCGCCCCGTTTGCTAAGTGATCTAGATCACTCTGAATCCGTGAGCTGTCCTCTCCATTATTTACCACTCCCCCATTTTTATCTCATCTGCCAACTTTATCGATGATGATTTTATGTCCTCTGCCAGGTTATTGATTAAAAAATGGTGAAAATCTAATTCCTTCCTGCATCTAACACACTTTTCTCCGTTGCTGCTTGAAGCTTCCAGAATGTCTTGGATGCCATCTACATACTTTACTATGTTTACACAGTTGTGTAGTGCCCTGATGCTATCAAACAAGTCCATGATACACTGGTTCCCTCCAAGTCATGGGTATTTCAACCTCCAAAGTGACCACATACTCTGTACTAGAAAGCTTCAACCAACATAGACGGTGAGTAAATATCACTACCAAGAAGTTATAGCTGTCTCATGACTTCATTTACAACTGTGTAGCCCCACTGAAGACAGAATATGGCCCCTTACTTCTCGCTCATGTGGTACTGAGGGTGGATGAAATAGAGAGACAAGGCGAGTGAGACAATATCTTCAATTAGATTATCACACCCACCTTGTTGCTCCAATATCTTGGACCAACATGGCTACAACAGCACTGCATAGAACGGTAGATGAAACAGACAGGCAATGATTTTATATCTATCTAGTTATGCAGTGCAAAGCAATGACCCTCAAGCCTCCTTGTTATTAATTTTCAACCGTTGACAGTTGACTTGGTACCGACCAGAGACAACAGATGGTAGCCCCTGCTCTGAGGAGCTTATGATCTAAAAGAGAGACACAGAGTTGACAGGATGTTTTGGGAAATCACAAGGAGAGAGTATCTTGTTGTGCAGGTGTTTTGTTTTTTTATCTCCTTCTCCTCCTCCCCAGGAAACAGAGGATGCTTTTCATCAGAGGCAGTTACCTACAAATCTTGTTGCCTGGGTCACCATGTGTATAAAGCCAGAACTTGTGTGCATCTTTATTATCTAACAAGTCACTATCTAGACCAGGAAACCCCACTGGTAGCAAATTCCTCCTGCAGTTCACACATGCACACACAGAGACAGTTACCTTAATGAGTGGTACCTCACCTTGGTGACGTGAAAAACATCAATTTCCTCCTTATATTGCTCAAGGAGCCATGAGATCTCCTTAAATATCGGATTTGGTGGCTCCTTTTTGTGTAGTAGGATGCCCATCATGGGACCAAGGGCTTTGATGATGGCCTGCTTGAGCTGCATAGATGAGACACAGAATTTATGTTCCTACGAATTCATTCAATCTCTTCCAATAGGCACACCTTTTCTACTTCTAATGAGTGCAATTTCCCTTGTTCCACTGTCGGAACGGTCCTATCCCAATATTTCCTGGTAAAGAACCAGGACTCGTAGGGTTGGTGTCAGGATTATATTCTAATGCACCTCACAACTAGACCAGGTAAAATATTTCCCCAGATTAATATGCATTCTAGGCCAACTCATCCCTGCTGTAACTCCACTGGGGCTGAATGGACTTAGACCAGGAATTAATTTAGCCCACTATCCCGGGTTCATCTGCACATTAGGGGCACAAAACTAGAATCCATGTACACTAGGTACAGACCGAATTTCCATGATGTGGTGACATTATAAACGTATGGGTTTTCGATGTTTTACATGACACTCTGTTCCATCCAAAAGGACCTACCATTAAATGCCATCATCACAAAGAGTGCCAGACACACAGAATGTAACATCACAATTTCCGCTAAAGGTTTAGAAAGTCAGCAATTCTCACCTCCGGCTCCTCACAGGTCAGCCAGTTGCTGGTCACATGACAATATAAGGGAAGAATTTGATTGCAGAATCGTGATTCACCCATTCTGGGGAATGAGCACTTTTCCCAGTTCATAAAATATCCATTCACTGCCCTTGAGCATTTTTCCAGAACTGCACGGAAGGAGAGAAGACAGGCAATGTGAAAAGGACATAGTAACAATGAGGAGAAGTTGCTTTCTCAGAGAAGACACCCAGGCCTATCGTTTACTCCAATTCCATGGCAGCTCCTATCAGGACTAGATGCTGAAATCCCATATCAATTTGGAGCTATTTCTCTTTCCCCCATTCCATTTCTTGTTTCTTAAAAGGCTTTTTTCTTTGTACATCTCTCCATCTTTTTTCAATTACCATCATTTGAAGACTCGCGTCCTCTGCAGTTGTTGTTTATTCAACCCGAACACTGTATGATTTCATCTTGAGTTACAGTTTGTCTGAAAGATGTTCAGTGCCCCTAACTGCCATTGGCTTTAGTGGGATTTGAAGGTAGTGGAGAGCACTTTGCCCTAAAAGTAGGTGTATCTAGTGTCCTTGCTAAGACGAATTAGGGCCCAATCCTGTTCTCTATGAAGTGGATGGCAAAATTCCCATTTCCCTCAAGGGCACAGGATTAACCCCTTACTGAGCATCACCTGAAAAGCAAAGGAAGAGAGAAGTAGAGAAGACAGAGAAAGAGGGTGAAAGGAGATGATGATGATGATGATGATGAAGAAGAAACTAAGGAGAGAGAATGGGTGGAGGAGTGGGAAACAGGGGATTTTTAAATGTACATAATGAAATCTGCTCCCTTCACCTCCTCCCCCAGGAGCCTCCTGGCAGAGGGGCAGCTTCAGCCTTTGTGTCTGTTTATTTTAAACGATATGCGTGAGTCACAAAGGGCCTGAACTTACAAATGCTCAGCACCTCCTGCAAAGTAAGGAGCATTCTCAACTTCACTGAGTGCCACGGGAGCCAAGGAACGCAGCACCTGGTGCAATCCAGGGAAGGGAGCACAGTTCAGGGCCTGTTTGCAGACTTGGTCAGTCACTTAAATCTGTACGAAGACCCCCTAAATATCCTGGCTGGGATGATTTAACTGGGAATTGGTCCTGCTTCGAGCAGGGGGTTGGACTAGATGACCTTCTGGGGTCCCTTCCAACCCTGATATTCTATTCTATGATCCATTTGGGGCACCTACAGGAAGTGCTGGCACTTACCACCACAAAATGCTTGTCTCATCCTGCTGTCCTCGACTAACTCCAACATGGAGATCATGACATTCAGGATCATTCCCACAAAAGGGATACACTTAAGTGCTGCAGAGAAAGGCCAGAAGAGAAGGAAGACAGACAATCAGCTGCTCTCTGCCTTCTTACAACACACGTAGAAACACTGTGGGGCAGGATGCTATGGGTTCCGAGGCCATTGGCGCTGCGTAAGCAGAGCAGAATGGCTTTAAAGCAGCCATTGAAAGCCAGTGGGGGAGTCACCCTGAAGAGGGGAATCCTCCACAAGTGTACAGCTGTGCCCAGTGCCCAACTCACTCCCAGAGTAAGGGGAGAGAGCACTGGGGCGGGATGGGAAGTGGGGTGGAGAAGAGCTCCACTAGACCTGATCTTCCACTCATTCCCATCTTCAGGTACTTCACTCAGGGGCATAAGTTAGAGCTTGCACCTCCGGCTGGATCGCTCATGATCTGGAGGCCAGAACTAGCAACAGCAGTTAATCTTGTGTTTCTACACACACACTCAAACAGAGCTCTGTTTAGCGGTAACATTTTTAGGGAGAGAGATAATCCCCTGTCCTTAAATGAAAAACAATCACTTTGAAAGAAAAGAGGGAAGTGACCATACCATAGGCGGATGACAGGTTGCCCAACGTAATGAAAATAAACTCCTCAGGCAGCTCCAGATGATACATCAGCTCTAACATGACATCACTGAAATAGCAGCGTGCCAGAGTCACTAAGGTGTTGCTAGCTGCCACTTTTAGTTCATTTCTTGCTTCCTAAAAACAAAAACCAAAAGAGAGAGACTGAGGTGACTGAAGCCGGTTGCACTAGCCAGAGTTGTTTACATGAGTCAAGTCCTTATTTCTGTGCGCAAGTTGTGAATGAACCAACCCAACTTTCTGAGGGTAGAGTCATTCGTCATAAATATTCCTTGAGTCACTTGGCTAAACAGTTTTCAGCCTTCGAGTTGCTTGCAAGCTGCTTCGTTAGCCTATTCACTGTTAGCTACTTGTGGTGGGTGACTGGTCACCATAGTCACATGATATTTTCCCTGCCCTTCCCTGAGGCGGTAAGTGAGACACAGACTGGGCAGCTTCAAGATATTCCGAGAGCTTTCCTGGACTAAACTGTCCCCCAAAAGGAGGCTGACTTCCTTTGGAACAAGAGAGGGATTTTTCCATGGGTTTTCCTGCTGGCAAACTATATTCTAAATCCAATGCTGCTTCTTTTGGAGATAGCTCAGATTCTGTCTGTCTTGGGGCTTTATACTGCCATTTATCGCTACAGTATCAGAGAGCCTTCCCCATAAAATCAGTCTCAATAATGAAATCCTGAGTAGACTTCGGGAAAGACTTGCTCCTTAAGACACCATAGGCCTGTCTCTGGGTCTGAGATCATGTGTCTCAGGTCCTGATCCTGCAAAGCACTTCAGCACATGTGTAACTTTCAGCATGTGAGTTGTCCCATCTTATGCATGTGCACAAGTGCTGTCTAGGACCTGGGCTTTGGTCTGGAGGAAGGTGTGGGCCTCTAACAGAAGAATACATTTTCATTTCAGTATCTAGTTTATCCCCCCAAAAGAGAGTTTGAATGTGTTAAAGCTTTGGATCCTTTGATTGGTATCTTGGGAGAACTAACTTACCTGAGTCTCTCTCATGTGGTTTGAGACTAGTGTTATTATTTTCTTCAGAAGCCTTCTCTCCAGGCCCTGGGTGTCCTGCTGTAAGACTTTCTCCAGGACACAGTAAATGTCTACTCTGTTTTGCTGGGGACAAAACATAAAAGAGAAGAATTGGGAAAACTCTTTCTTGCTGACCAGACAGGAATGTGGCTAATAAGCCCCTGCCCTAATTGGTGGCTTAATTGGTGTAAAACGTGCCCGGCCCTCCACAAACACCGCATTGAGCAGCGCTTCAGAAGCAGCCGAGCAACTGACATCGTTTAATCTTCCTGGAGAGAAAAGAGCCAGAGGAAGCGCCCTTCACTGCCCCCTTCTCTAGTTTCATTTGTTCAGAACAAACAATAAAAATGAGCACCTTGCCCTTGCTCTAGCCACTCCAGGCAGAATTTGTAAATGTGGAAGATAAAATACCCAACTCCTGCAGTAAGTCCTCAACCGCTCCCAGGGGCAATGAGCTCAGCCGTTAGATCTACACGGGAGTGGGTTTCTGAGTGGGGGTGGAGGGACACATGTGGACAGGGGGTGCCAGGACCCACGGGTGTGCAGGAACACATGGAGACAGGGGCAGATGTGCCTTACTGAATGGGAGAGGTTAGGGGTCAGACAGGGTCTGCATGGGGGGAGCTGCCTAACAATTCCTCCCCGCCCCTCCCAAAAAAACTCTTCCAGACTTTTCCCACCCATACCCAGCAACGCTCCAAGTTCACACCCAGGCTCCTTCCCAGCAATTTACTTCCCTCTCCCTCAGCTCCTCCATTACCCCTGACTCTACCAAGCCTTTGCACTGCACCTAAGGGGTGCAAGAAATATGGTTCTGTATTGAGTTTAAATGAATTATTACTCTGAGTTCTGTATTAACATGCATAGTAAGGAATCAGTTTGTCAAAAAACATTTCCTGAATCCTTTTTGTTGTCTGTATTCATACAGACATACTTGCTGACAGGTATTTTGAAATAAATAACCAAAAATAATTTTAACGGGTGTAATTATATTGTATTATTTTGACAAACAAAATATGCAGAATTTTGCAGAACTTCTAAAATATTGTACGCATCATTTTTATTTTTTTCTTGCAGAATTCCCCCCGTAGAAAATATATAGATAAGGGTCCCTTCAATGCTATAATCTCAATAATATGTCATCATAATAAAGGAGTGTTGGCTAGGATTTAGAGCAGGGAGTCAGTTCACTTGGGTTTTATTCACATTCTTTGACTAACTTGCTAAGTGGTGTTGAGCAAGTTACTTAATTCCCTGTGACACAAGTCATCCGTAAATGAGGATAATGCTTCCCATTCTCACAAGGGTGCTGTGAGTCTTAATTCATTAGTATTTGGGAAGTGCTTTGAGATTTTTGGATGAAGATGCGAAAGAAGGGCAAAGTATTATTAGAAGAGATTACTGCTAGTCCGATGGTGTACTTTTACTGTCCACAGCCCATGTACTCCACTGTGTGTAAAAGGACAATGCTCTCTTTATAGAGCATTATATCATCCTGATCTGTAAGAACAGCATTTTGCATGATGAGTTTACGCCTGAGGACAGAAGGGCGAATACTGATTCTCCTGATGGTGCGCCAGGCCAAGTTCTACACTGAATTATCCCCGTGCAGTCCCCTGTACCCCCATGAAGTCAGGCAGAATTTGGTGTGGACACCTGGAAAGCGGATGTAATTTCATGAAACTGCCCTACCTCATCCTTTTGCAGTTTCTCGAGCAGAACTGTCAGAACGATAGCCAGCTTGGTCTCGGCTATAAAGGCAATCCTGAGGGCAATTTTGCCCTTATCTTGATCATCCATATGTGCCAGGAGGGAGACAACCTCATTATAAACACCTGAAATTAAATAAAAGGATAGCAGAAATTGGTGCTGGCCTCTTTAATTCACTATCCAGTAAAGATTCTGCAGGAGCCCCAACACTGTGAGAAGTAGACCTGGGAATCCTGGAAATCCTCTTCCTTCCTCCTCATGACCAGGTTTGTTTGCTGAACTACCCAGTGTGCTTGGGGGGAAATCATAATGAAGCAAATATGCTCCTTTCAAGTAGATCCCCCCGTAAAATAATCTTCCTTTCCCTCTTTACTGTCAATTGATGAGTTTTGATAGCATACAGAGTAATAATTTAACTCTAAGCCAAGAAATAGAGCTAAAGTTAAGCACATGCTTAAGAGTTTTGCTTAGTCAGGGCCCCATTTTCAAAAATCCTGAGCACCCAGATGTACCTATTGGCTATGCTGGGAACTTTTGGGGCTCGGTATCTCTTGAAACTCAGGCCACTGTTGGAGAGCTCAGTATGAATTTAGAAGCCTAACTTTAGGCCCCTTGTTTTGAAGAAAGCCTTCAATCTTCTTTTATGGTAGTTTAAATACTTGCAGAGAAGACTCATGGAACGGAGTTCATCCAGTTCATAGAATATCAGGGTTGGAAGGGACCTAAGGAGGTCATCTAGTCCGACCCCCTGCCTAAAGCAGGACCAATCCCCAACTTTCGCCCCAGATCCCTAAATGGCCCCCTCAAGGATTGAACTCACAACCCTGGGTTTAGCAGGCCAATGTTCAAACCACTGAGCTATCCCTCCCCCCTGTACAGTTGCCTGTAGAGGTCATAAAGGAATTCCCCCACCCCCCCCCCACTCCCATGCACAATTGGCAAGGTGTACGCTGTGAGTGGGGTGGGGTGAGTCCCTCCAACCTTCATCTGAAGCGTCAGGGATTGACCATAGCAGGAGATGGGACACCTGGTAGGGTGGACCAGTGCTCTAAGATGGTTCAGAGAATCTGTTTCCTTAGCTGTCCTGCTCACATGCTCAGGGTCCAACTGATCTCCAGAGTTGTGGGTGGGAAGGAATTTCCCCCTGGTCGGATTGGCAGGGACCTTTGAGTGGGAGGATGGGGCACTGATCACCTGCTAGGATAATCTGAGTATATCTGACCTAATCAATTCTTGACCATTGCAAGGGCCTCAGGCATTGGTGGAACCTCAGTCTCTCCTGTCCTCTGCCGATGGCACACAACAGTTTTGTCTCCTAAAGACTGAAATGTTTTCGTCCAAGACAAGTTTTGGGGTTCAGGGTAGGGTTGCTAGGTGAAATTTAGTGGCCTGTGAAATACAGGAAGTCAGACTAGATGATCTAATGGTCCCTTCTGGCCTTAAACTCTAGGAAACAAGGAAATAGCTGGTGTATGAAAAAAATCAGGATTTGATCTCCCATGTATCTCTTCGCTCTGGGCAGAAATTCTCCAGGAGACTTAATATTTCACAAGAAATCTGAAATGCCGTATTTATCTGTCTCCATTGTAACAGCATTCCAAGCATGAAGGAGGAACTAACAAGATTTCCCCTTCCCAGGAAAGACTGCTTGAGGTTAGGTGATTGCCCATCCGTTACGCAAATTGCATCCTTCAGTTGTAACACCCAGATGCAAACGGAATCATAACTGTAACCTACACTGCCCATCCGTGTGGGATGAGGAGCACTAGTGTTGCTAAGAAATGTGACCCCATGCTTTGTTCTCTTGCATTTAAGATATTAGCAGAGCTTCATTTAGACAGCTAGAGGAGAAGTCCTTCTGCCTTTTTTGTTCTAATTTCCCCTCTCTCTGATGGAGTTGGCTTCATGGATGCAGAAGACACAAAATGAGGGCCCATAACAAACATAAAACAACTGGGAGAAAAGAAGGAAGACCTCCCCCATAACATTCCCTAGAAACTCAGATTCTCAGGAAAGTTTCCAGGTCCAGAGGCTGTAGGCCAACTCCTCAACTGGTGTAAATCAACACAGCTACAAGGAAGTCAACAGAGGGACACTGGTTTCCAGCAGCTGAGGTTCTGCTCATACAAAAGGAGAACATTACAGCTAATCTGTATGCCTATGCTTTCTAAATGTGTGTGTGAATATAGAATGGATATAGAGAATACAATGCTGACCCTTACCTCTGTTGGTTACCTCCTGCTCACTCACAAATTTATTCATGTTTTAATCTTTCCTCAACACTTCCTCCAGTCCTTTCTCCAAAGAGCTCCAGTACTGATAGGCAGCTGGCCTCTCAGGCTGTCCTGTCCTGTCCTGTCCAGGATAGCCAGTTCAGATTATGCAAGCACTATTATGACATCGCTGTGACTGTGACATAGCACATATACTGCTGCTGACCAGGTAGGTGCTGTGATGACATGGACAAGAGCCTCAAAGGGATTTAGGCTCCTAACTTGCACTGAAATCAATAGATGTGAGGAACCTAAATACATTTCAATATCTGGGCCCATCCATGTACGCAGTCCAATAGGTGGCTAAATTTGCTCCAGTGTAGAATTTCTCATTCGCTCTAAATCATTTTGAATTTTGGTTCCGTCCCTCTCTCAGTTTGCCACACTTTCCAATATTGGTTTTATTGGAAAATCTGCTCCTGGTTGAATGGATAGAAAATAAAAGCACCGAACAAAGAAAGAGAAGAAACTGCCTTGGAGAATGCACAGTGACACTTGAGTGTGGTTGGTTGGTTGGAATGCACAGTGACACTTGTGTGTGGGTGGTTGGTTTCCTTTGCTTTTTAATTCGGTTGATTAAAAAGCTTGATGAAATCTTATTGGACTGTATTACAAATATTGATTTTATATTGTTTTACAATGAATTGAAATTTATTCTTCATTTCCATGTCCCGCCAAACAAATCGACTCAATTATTTTTTGTTGTGTTTAATACAGTGTGGTGTCATATGTATGGCCATATGTAGAGGCCACACTTGATTTTGGAGATGATGTTGCCTTCAAAGCATTCAGAGTGATGACACTCTTTGCAGTAAACCATATGGAAAAAGAATTCCAATGACATGTGTCCTTTGCTATGTATAAGTGATTTGGTGCCTTACCCTTTCTGATTTTGCCCTTACACGGACATGCTATTCTTTTGTACTCCTCCTTAGTAATTCGTCCATGTTTCCCCATTTTGTAGGATTTCTTTTTGATTTTCAGGTCATTACAAAACTTCTGATGGAGCCATTGGCCTCTTACTATTCTTCCTGTCTTTCCTTTGCATTGGCAGTTGTGCCTTTAATATTGTCTCCTGGAGGTTAAACTGCCAGCTTTCCTGAACTCCTTTATGCCTTAGACTTTTTCCCCATGGGTCGCTACCTACCAATTCTCTGAGGATGTTAAAGTCTGCTTTTGGCAGTCCTTCTCCTGTCATTCTCACTCCTTCCTTTCCTTAGAATCATGAAATCTATCCTTCCTGATCCCTTTCACCCAAATCACCTTCCACCTTCACATTCACCACCAGCTCCTCCCTGCTGGTCAGAATCAAGTCTAAAATGGCTGTCCCCCCGCTTACTTCCTCCATTTTCTGAAACAAAGCATTGTCCCCAGTACATTCCAGGAACTTATTGGGTAATTTTGGGTTTTACCATATTCCGTTTTCAGCAGATGTCTGGGTAGGTAAAGTCCCCCATTACGATCAGGATTTGTGTTTTGCATATTTCTGTTGTTTGTTCTAGAAATGCCTCGTCTCCCTCCTCTTCCTGATTTGGTGGTCTGTAATAGACCCCCTACCAGGACCTCACCCCTGTTTATTCCCTCTTTTATCTTTACTCAGAGACTTTCAACTGGTCTGCTTCTCACCTCCTTCTGGACCTCAGAACAGGTTTACAATGCAATATGTTCTCTCTTTTTTTTCCTGCCTGTCCTTCCTCAACAAGCTATAGCCCTCTATACCAATAGTCCAGTCATGAGATTTATCCCATCAAATATCTGTGATGCAGTTAAGCTCAGTTAAGATTCATGTACTAAAACTCCCAGTTCTTACCGCTTATTCCCCATTATTATTACTCCTTGCTTGTGTGTACAGACATCTAAGATGTTAAGCGGATGCCCCCATGGATTTCCCTCTTGTTTCTCCTGTAATTCTACTGCAATTTTCCACATCTACTTCTCCCCACACAGCTAATTCTCTATTAAGGCCACCTTTTTTACCTGGTGGCTTTTTTCACCTGCCCCCTCTGAACTTAGTTTTAAGCTCTTCTCCTAAGGTTGGTGAGT
The DNA here is from genome assembly GCF_965152235.1 of Eretmochelys imbricata. Taxonomy (NCBI): domain Eukaryota; kingdom Metazoa; phylum Chordata; order Testudines; family Cheloniidae; genus Eretmochelys; species Eretmochelys imbricata. Next base: position 15,527,331 of record NC_135591.1, on the reverse strand, counting down.
CAGTGCATGAAGATGTTCTTCTCCTTCTTGGTCAGACGGACCCCATCTCTTCCCAGCAAACCTCCTTCCTGCAATAGCATCCCATGGTAGAGGAAGTCAAAGCCTCCCAGAGACCCATCTTCATAACCCTATTCTGTGGGCATGCCTACCACTGAGTGTGTATTGAGCAGAAAGAACACTCAGTGCAGGAGACAAGGGGACTGAGTTAAACTGCAGATGTCAGGTTCACATACTTCCATTTACCGTGACTAATCTCTTAAGCTAGTGGGGATGGCCACGCTATAAAAATATTTCTGGAGATCAGCATGTGATTATTTGTATTGCAGTACTGCCTCACAGTCCCAGTCACAGAGCAGGATCCCATTGCACTAGGACCTGTACAAACAGAGAACAAGATGGTCCTTAACTGTCATTAATTAATTAACACATCTTAACAGCACAACAAACAGACAAGAGGATAATAAAGCAAGCAAAAAGCCCCCTTTGACCAGGTACCAGCAGATAACTAATATAGTGCTACCTATTTCGGGAACTTTCTTCCTGAGTCAGGGTCTGATGTGACTCAGCCCCTGTTCCATGCCATTGTGTAAACTGGGGACTCGTACATTTGCACAAGATGGAAAGTATCCAGTGGCACACAGTTGAGGCCTACTCCATTTTTAGTACATAAACAGCAGGCCGCTCTGCAAGAAGCTAAGGGCATGGTCAGCACAGAGAGTTTGCCTGTCTCTGTGCTGGTGTTCTGCACCCCTCACAGTCTACACCTGGCTCCATAAAGTCGGGCCTTTCAAAAATGCAGCATCAGGTAGGAGCACAAGTAATTGTAAGAATGCTTGCTCATTGCAGCTGTTAACATCCGGGCAAGGCATCCACATATAAGTCCACTACGGATGGACCAGTGATGGGAAGAGTGTTCATGCATGTGACAAGTAACACCATGAACTATGTCATGCCACAGAACAAATTAAGATCAAGAACAGAACAAGAGTATGTGTGGCAAAACCATGACAAACACTGTGGAGGCATCAAGGAGCTCATAAATTAGCACATCATCACCCAAACACTGCCACAGCTTGACTTAGAACTTGGGCAACAGTAGACCCTCAAAAGGAGGAGGCCACAGCTTTACACCCGTGGTCACTGTGATGTTAACTGGCTGCATTTGACAAGAGCTGGATCAGAAGTTGACTTTGAGTGTATTTACAGGGGGCAAGGTTTTCACAACACAAGCCTTGTGCACACACACAAATAGTGTTCTGCAGCAGTGCAAGTTGAGCTGCAGCAATGAGCAGCGGGATCCTGCTTGGGCTCGTAATTCATACACTTCTCTCACTAATGAGGATCAACAGATTAACCCATACTGAATGCAGCTTGACAATATACCATCACTTAAAACACATTACAGTCAGAGAGGATGATAAATATTCCATTTATACACATTATGTACAAGGCCCGAAATGACTGAGGGTGCAAGAAAACAAAGCTGGTAAATACAGAAAATGCATTTGTCATAAATATAAAGGGAAGGGTAAACCCCTTTAAAATCCCTCCTGGCCAGAGGAAAAATCCTCTCACCTGTAAAGGGTTTAGAAGCTCAAGGTAACCTCGTTGGCACTTGACCAAAATGACCAATGAGGGGACAAGATACTTTCAAAAGCTGGGAGGAGGGAGAAAAAACAAAGGGTCTGTGTCTGTCTCTGTCTGTCTGAAATCAGTGGAAGCTAGGAGCCTAAATACCTACTGTAGAATTTGACCCAATAACAACAATAATAATAATTTGCATTTCTAGAGAGATTTTCTTCTTCAAAGCATTTTACACACATGTTTTCTAACTCTCTGCTTCAAATAAAAGCCATTATTGACAGACAATTATATTTTTCCGTCACAGCACAGACAAATAGGAGAGTGAAGAGAACACAGTTTATTAATGGGATTTTAAGCAGGTTCTCGTATGGAAAAAAAATTAAAGATCCAGCACTCAAAAGATGACTCTGCTTAGCTGTGTGCCTTGTGGCTTAAAGCAGAATTCCAAGAACATTACTTCGCTTTTTGAAACGGTTTCTCAATTAATGACAACTCAAAATATCTGCTTCCACCTAGTGGTGCGGGTTTGCATAACATGTGTTGTTTGTATTCCCTGTTTTCGATATCTTTGCCTAAAAGATAAAATACATCAGAATCTACTGAGACAATTCACACTTCTGCACAAAGCCACAACAGCACTAAGAATGTATATCTTTGTTAGCAAATAGGATCATTAGGGAGAAGGAAAAGGATAATCTCAGAAAGAGGCTCTCTCTTTCTCCTTCACTTTATTCTATATAGGTCTTTCTACTGTTCTCATCAATGAAGTATCTGAGTAGCTTCCTCTAGTACATTAATAATATGACTCACATCTGTCATGGTAATATCTTTTATTGGACTAACTTCTGTTGGTGAAAGGAGTGCACAGAGTTCTCCTTCAGATCCTTGAAAGGTTATTTCTTTCACCAACAGAAGTTGGTCCAACAGAAGATATTACCTCAGCTAGAGTGACCAGATGTCCTAAGTTTATAGGGACAGTCCAGATATTCGGGGTTTAGGCGCCTATCAATCCCACCCCACCCCCATCACGATTTTTCATACTCACTATCTGGTCACCCTATCCCTCACCCACCTTGTCTCTCTAATAGCCTCAGAATGACATGGGAGTTTGTTCTCCTGTCACAGACTGTCCCCTGAGAAAGCTCTATCTACTGCACAGACAAGCCTCATCCTTATAGTAGAACACTTCATGGTGCCTGAGAAATAGGCCCTGTCAGCCACACCCCTAATCCCAGGGATTTACCTGATATTTTAGATATACTGGGCCCTGGCCACTGAGCCCCTGGAAGAGAAGGACTGCGACCTGGAACCTGACTTGATGTGTTCACGTTGCAGAAGTATGTACACAGTGTCGGAAGGCAAGCAACAAACAACACTTCAATGGTCACTGAATGAGGGGCCTGTGGAAAAAAATACTACCATTGTGCAATTCAAGACTGTGTCAAAATGCACGTGCACAGTACTCAGACTCCCTGAATCCTGGCATTTCCGAACTTTCCATTGCTCATTTTGCAAACTTACTAATTGTTATTTTCATGCAGATTTTTATGTATTTGTTGGGCGTCTAAAGATATAAAAATACAGACATCGGTTCATATCATTGTCGTGCAAACATCCCCATTTCATTGTTTGTTTTTAAAGAAAAAAGTACAGGACTAGGTTCTGGCAATTTCTGTATTGAGCTGTAAAGAAAGATATTTTTAAGGGTTTTGAACTGTCGAAACAGAGGCACAGAGATTGTCTCACACAGGGAGGAGTGGGTGATGCAGTGCACACTTTCCCAAGCCAGCAGAGCTGCTGGACCCCAAGAGATTCCCCCTCTATTCCTGAGTCAACCTTTGCCAGAAGCAAGCAGACAGAAGGACAAAAGTAGCTCTCCATTTTAATAAAGGCTCTTGTAACTTCCTGGGTAAACTGGTCCCTTCCATTCTTTAGCTGACTATTACTCAGGCTCTTTTCTTACTGGCAAACTTGAATTTTGATTTTTCTACCTCATGGCCAGTCTTTATCGTCTCTCTTGTAAACTTGAATATGCCAATCCCTGAGACGACATACTTTCTTGTTTTTTCCTGATTCGGCAATCATAGCTTTGGGGATTGAGCTCCCATTTAAGGTACTTTTAATGATGACCCCCAGTCCTTTATTTCATCTATCAGGATGTTCAAAGAGAGCAGCTACCCTTCACTGAACGCCACTGCTCTGACTTTGGATTCCCTTGTAGAATGTGTGGGGCTGGGGTAGTTGTCTCAGCTGGATTCTTAATCCAGAGGAAAGACGCTCTCCCCTGTTCAATCAAGATCAGGAATGGCACATAGATTTGGGAGAAAAAGTACATTTTACTTTGACTCTATTTTCTTATTTCTCAAAAGGAACAGTACAACAAAGATAAAAACATTGTGAATAATCAATATAGGTATTGATAGGTTTCAGAGTAACAGCCGTGTTAGTCTGTATTCGCAAAAAGAAAAGGAGTACTTGTGGCACCTTAGAGACTAACCAATTTATTTGAGCATGAGCTTTCTGTCCAGTTTGACCAATGTACATGGCAGAGGAGCATTGCTGGCACATGATGGCATAAATCACATTGGTGGATGTGCAGGTGAACGAGCCTCTGATAGTGTGGCTGATGTTATTAGGCCCTGTGATGGTGTCCCCTGAATAGATATGTGGGCACAATTGGCAACGGGCTTTGTTGCAAGGATAAGTTCCTGGGTTAGTGGTTCTGTTGTGTGGTATGTGTTGTTGGTGAGTATTTGCTTCAGGTTGCGGGGCTGTCTGTAGGCAAGGACTGGCCTGTCTCCCAAGATTTGTGAGAGTGTTGGGTCAGGGAAAGATTAAGAATGAGCTCTCAAAAATGGATACTCTCATAAAAAACCAACCTTCCACACAAACTTCCTCGTGGCTGGATTTTACTAAAACTAGACAAGCCATTTACAGTCTCTACGTAAAAGAATAAATGGACACAAATCAGATGTCAAGAATTATAACATTCATAAACCAGTCGGAGAACACTTCAATCTCTCTGGTCGCGCAATCACAGACATGAAGGTCGCTATCTTAAAACAAAAAAACTTCAAATCCAGACTCCAGCGAGAAACTGCTGAATTGGAATTCATTTGCAAATTGGATACTATTAATTTAGGCTTAAATAGAGACTGGGAGTGGCTAAGTCATTATGCAAGGTAGCCTATTTCCTCTTGTTTTTTCCTACCCCCCCCCCCAGATGTTCTGGTTTAACTTGGATTTAAACTTGGAGAGTGGTCAGTTTGGATGAGCTATTACCAGCAGGAGAGTGAGTTTGTGTGTGTATGGGGGTGGGTTTTTGGAGGGGGGTGAGGGAGTGAGAGAACCTGGATTTGTGCAGGAAATGGCCTAACTTGATTATCATGCACATTGTGTAAAGAGTTGTCACTTTGGATGGGCTATCACCAGCAGGAGAGTGAATTTGTGTGGGGGGGTGAAGGGTGAGAAAACCTGGATTTGTGCTGGAAATGGCCTAACCTGATGATTACTTTAGATAAGCTATTACCAGCAGGACAGTGGGGTGGGAGGAGGTATTGTTTCATATTCTCTGCGTATATATAAAGTCTGCTGCAGTTTCCACGGTATGCATCTGATGAAGTGAGCTGTAGCTCACGAAAGCTCATGCTCAAATAAATTGGTTAGTCTCTAAGGTGCCACAAGTACTCCTTTTCTTTTTGTCTAGCCTGTGTTATACAGGAAGTCAGACTTGATGGTCCAATGTCCCATTAAATTCTGTGAAATTATGTAACTGGAAAATGGCCCTTCCTGAGACGCTGCACTGGCCTCACCCGGCATCTCGCCAAGCCCAGGCCGGCTGTATGTTCGCAGGCACGTTTCTTCCAAACCAGAAGTGGGAAACGTGATAGGCTGTGAGGCCAAGGCCAAGGGAACCATCGAGCGCTCAGCAGGGCTGGACGATCCTCAGGGCTTCGGGAAGAGAGGAAGGAGCAAACCCCTCCCTTATTAGGGAAAATGAGGGCCAGTGAAACATGCCCAGAGCTAGGGAATATAAACGCCAACTCAGGAAAGGTAAGGACACTGTGAGGCAGGGTCTGAACCTGTGCAGGGAAGAGCCCTGCTCCAAGAACATAGCCTGTCTCGGGTGAGTAGAGCAGTGCCATCAGCCTGTCCCGCAGTCAGGCAGTGCCCAGCCTCCAGATATGAGCTACAGACAACTCAGAGTCCTGGCAACAAAGCTGAGAGAGAGCATCTCTCTCAACCCCTGTCCTGCGCTGCTCTCCAGATCCCCTCAGACCTTGATGTTCCTCCTCGCCGATCTCAGCCAAATCCCAGGGGAATCTGTGCTCGGGGCCAGGCTGGGACAGAATCTGTCCTGCAACTTTTGAGTCATGGGCACAAATCCACTTTCTGCTTAAAAAAGAATTCCAACTTTTCAGTGGCTGGGGCTGAGTCCCAAAGAGCTGAGCAGAAGGGCTGTGAGTTGCAGGCAGGTGGAAATGCTGAAGGGCTGCGAGCCCCAGGCCTGGCGCAGACACTGAAGGGCTGCAAGCCCCCAGCCTGGCGCAGACGCTGAAGGGCTGCGAGCTCTGGGCCCAGCCTAGAGGCTGAAGGGTTGCGAGCCCCGGGCCCAGCCTAGAGGGTGAAGGGCTGCGTGTCCCGGGCCCAGCCTAGAGGCTGAAGGGCTGCGAGCCCCGGTCCTGGCGCAGCTGTTGAAGGGCTGCGATCCTCGGGCCTGTCGCAGCCAGACATCCTGGGCTCTTTCCAGTGTAACAGCTGGGGGAGAGAAGAGGGGATGCCACCTCAGTTTAGAAGGGAATTTGTTATTCAAAAGTATCTGCTCAAGATGAAGCAGTCATCGGATTAGGATTGTTGGCTTGAGCTGCACAGCCTCAATTCTCCCTTCCTTTCTCCATCATCCCCAGGGCTACTGGCTCTATCTTTATCTCAAAATCAGGCAAATCATAGATTCCTAGATTCCAGTGACAGAAGGGATCATCTAGTCTGGTCTTCTGTATGGCACAGGCCAGAGAGCTTCCCAAAAATAATCCCTAGAGCAGATCTTGTAGGAAAACACGCAATCTGGATTTTAAAATGGTCAGTGATGGAGAATCCATCACAGTCCTTGGTAAGTTTCAGAGTAACAGCCGTGTTAGTCTGTATTCGCAAAAAGAAAAGGAGTACTTGTGGCACCTTAGAGACTAACCAATTTATTTGAGCATGAGCTTTCGTGAGCTACAGCTCACTTCATCGATGAAGTGAGCTGTAGCTCACGAAAGCTCATTCTCAAATAAATTGGTTAGTCTCTAAGGTGCCACAAGTACTCCAGTCCTTGGTAAATTATTCCAATGGTTAATTACCCTCACTGTCAATCATTTACACCTTTTTGCAGTCTGAATTTGTTTAGCTTCAACTTCCATGTTATACCAATCGCCGGTAGATTGAAGAGCCCATTATTAAATATTTGTTCCCCATGTAGGTACTTGGAGACTGTAATCAAATCACCCCTTAACCTTCTCTTTGTTAAGATAAATAGATTGAGCTCCTTGCCTGTATCACTATAAGTCATGTTTTCCAGTCCTTTAATCACGCTTGTGGCTCTTTTCTGAACCCTCCAATTTATTAACATCCTTTTTGAATTGTGGATACCGCAACTGGACACAGTAGGGATCACACCGGTGCCACTATTGAGGTACAGTAACCTCTTTACTCCTTCTCTAAATTCCCCTATTTATGCATCCCAGGATCACTCGAGCTATTTTGATCACTGTATCACACTTGGAGCTCATGTTCAGCTGCTTATTCACTTCCACCCCCAAATCTTTTTCAGAGTCACTGCTTCCCAGGATAGAGTCCCCCATCCTCTAACAAAGGCCTACAGGTTTTGTTCCTGGATGTATACGTTTACATTAGCCATATTAAAATTAGGGCTGTCAAGCAATTAAAAAAATTAATTGCGATTAACTGCGCGATTCAAAAAATTAACCGCGCGATTCCAAAAGGAATTACGCGATTAATTGTGCTGTTAAACAACAATAGAATACCATTTCTTTTAAATACTTTTGGATGTTTACTACATTTTCAAATCTATTAATTTCAATTACAACACAGAATAAAGAGTGTACAGTGCTCACTGTATATTTATTTTTGATTACAAATAATTGCACTGTAAAAAACAAACAAAAAATTATTTTTCAATTCACCTCATACAAGTACTGTAGTGCAGTACCATGAAAGTTGAGCTTACAAATGTAGAATTATATATATATATATATATATAAAAAACTGCATTCAAAAATAAAACAATGTAAAACTTTAGAGCTTACAAGTCCACTCAGTCCTACTTCTTGGTCAGCCAATCGCTCAGACAAACAAGGTTGGTTACAATTTGCAGAAAATAATGCTGCCTGCTTCTTGTTTACAATGACACCCGAAAGTGAGAACAGGCGATCGCAGGGCACTGTTGTCGCTGGCGTTGAAAGATATTTTTGTGCCAGATATGCTAAAGATTTATATGTCCCTTCATGCTGCAATCACCATTCCAGAGGACATGCTGATGATGGGCTCTGCTTTTGATAACAATCCAAAGCAGCGTGGACTGACGCATGTTCATTTTCATCATCTGAGTCAGATGCCACCAGGAGGTTGATTTTCTTTTTTGGTGGTTTGGGTTCTGTAGTTTCCATATCAGAGTGTTGCTCTTTTAAGGCTTCTAAAAGCATGCTCCATACCTTGTCCCTCTCAGATTTTGGAAGGCACTTCAGATTTTTAAACCTTGGGTCGAGTGCTATAGCTATTTTTAGAAATCTCACATCGGTACCTTCTTTGCGTTTTGTCAAATCTGCAGTGAAAATGTTCTTAAAACGAACATGTGCTGGATCATCACCCGAGACTGCTATAACATGAAATATGTGCAGAATGTGGGTAAAACAGAGTAGGAAACATACAATTCTCCCCCCAAGGAGTCCAGTCACAAATGTAATTGATGCATTATTTTTTTAATGAGCATCATCAGCATGGAAGCATGTCCTCTGGAATGGTGGCTGAAGCATGAAGGGGAATATGAATGTTTAGCATATTTAGCATGTAAATACCTTGCAACGCTGGCTACAAAAGTTCCATGCATTCTCACTTTCAGGTGACATTGTAACTAAGAAGCAGGCAGCAGTATCTCCCATCAGTGTAAACAAACTTGTTTGTCTGAGCGATTGGCAGAATAAGAAGTAGGTTAGGTAACCAAAAAAAAAATCTGCATTCGTAAGTTACACTTCGAGGTCTAGTGGGTATGAGTGGGGGGGCTGGGGGTGGGAGTCAGCACTCCTGGGTTCTATTCCTGGATCTGTGAGGGAGGGTTGTCTACTGTTTAGATCAGGAGATGGAGAGTCAGGACTCCTCCTGGCTTTGCAGCTGACTCCCTGTGTGACTGAGGGCAATTCCCCCCACCCCCCCATGCCTCAGTCATACGGGGATAATGACACCGACCCAGCTCCTGGGGGTTGGGGCTGGATTCATTCCAGTCTATACAGCACCTCTGAGGGAGGTGCTAGGAAAGGGCAGGACATAAGTAACCAACAGACACTAATGGGATGCACCATGTGATTCTCTTTCTGTCCCTAGCACGTGTGACTGTGGACCCCAACACAGCCAATGCCTACCTGCTCCTGTCCCGGGATCAGCAGAGCGTGAGGGTGGGCAACAAGAGGCGGGACATCCCCAGTAACCCCAAGCGGTTTGACACGTGCAGCTGCATCCTGGGCCGGCAGCGGTTCACAGCCGGGATGCACTACTGGGAGGTGGAAGTGGGGGACAAGCCATGTTGGACACAGGGGGTCTGTGAGGAGTGTGTGAGCAGGCAGGGAATATTCACGGCCTCACCAGCGACTGGTTTCGGGACGGTGTGGCTGCACAATGGGGATGAGTATGCAGCGCTCACTTCCCCCCTGCCCGAGCTTATGCTGAGAGTGAAGCCTCGGCAGATTGGCATCCTCCTGGACTTTGAGGCCGGAGAGGTGTCCTTCTACAACGTGACTGGCAGCTGTCACATCTACACCTTCAGTGGCATCTTCTTGGAGCCCCTGCAGCCTTACTTCTACCCGGGGGTGCGGGCAGGCAGCCTGAATGATGCCCCACTGACCCTCCAACAGGGAACACAGCAGCCATGAGCCAGTCACAGCCGCCTTGGCACCTTGGGCTTTCAGGACTTACCAATGAAAGGCTTTCTTAACAACACATAATTCACCAGCGGAACTTACTGCCACAGGATATTGAGGGGGCCAAATGTCTAGTGGGATTCAAAAAAGGATGAGACATAGCTAGGGATAATCCAAATATCACCAGCTAGAGAGGGCAGGAGACACAGGACTATAAAACCATCTCCACAGGGCAGGAGCCAGCCACTGACTACAGGGGGGCACATTCCCCAAAGAGAAGGTTCTTCCATAATTACACACTGCAGGGTCTCCGGTACCTTCCTTGAAGCCTGTGATTATGGAGACAGGATACCTGGCTTTTGGGCGCTGCAGTGAGCTAGCACAACAAATCCTGTGCTCTCTGGGTGCTGTTAGAGCAAGAAATTGGTCACTGAAGCTGATAATCAGCCACAGAGCAGGAGCACTGACCCATGATAAATGCCCCCATACTGCTAGACCTTCCTGCACAGCCCCAGTAGGGGAGTCTCCATCCAGCATTGCCATTCCCCAGCACTGGAATGCAGTCAGCAGCATCTGCGGGGAGGCCTGGGGAGCAGGAGGGGATGGGTGAGAGGACCTGAGGGCCTTGCTCAGTTTGCAAAGAATCCAGCTGCATCATCTTTAGTAGGTGGTGTGGCTGGTGGAGACCTTGGGTCTCTGGCATGTCGTGCTCCTGGCCTAGCCGCTTGGTTCAAGGTAGAGCATCACTGCCTGTGTCCTGTAACCTCCAGCAGCCAAGCTCCTTGGGGCAGCCAAGGAAACATTGCCTTTGGCTATCCTTGTTTTAAAGGGCTCGGGGAGCATGGACACGAGGATGGAGTCGCGTGTCTGTAAAGGGTGGGGCCTGCCAACACGAGCGAGCCAGCTCCAATCGGCAATTCGCCTCTGACCTATCCCCCCTTCTGATGAAATACCGAAGCCTTCCTTCCGCTGGATGCTTCTGAGCCCAGCCCAGCCCGTGGGCCAGAGCTGTCCACAGCCCTGTGCGTGTGCTGTCCCTGGTCTCACTGACGGTGTGCATCAGCACTCCAACCCAGTGCAGACTGCAAAGCCTTTTGGCCCATAAACCTCAGCTCTCTAGGTCCTTTTCTCCCACCAATAAACAATGCATTCCAATAGCCTTGTATAAGCTGGCAAAGCATCCATTGTGATCTGAGAGCTGCTCACCCCCACCTTCTGGGGGAAGGGGGAGAGCTAGGAGATCCAGTCCAGCTGGAGCTGTGGTGCTCTCAGGACTCAGCACTCTCATGGGCCCTTCATGTTGCATGTGTGATTCAGGGACTACTATGACTGTCTGATGGAGCTGCCCATTCCCTAGCCCTGTGTGCACCTCTCTGTGATGGGACTTCACCCCAAGAAGCCAATGTGCTGCATGCAGCTAAATAGTCCAGCCCCCCTCCAGCCCCGGTAATGAAGGCAGAGTGAGAGGAATTTCATACACAGAGAACCCGCTAGACTGTTCCGAAGCTAGGCAGAGAGGGCGGGACAAGGGGGTCTCTGAGGCCCTCAGGCTGGGCCTAGCTCACTGCCATGCCCCTCTCAAGGAGTGGTTTTGTCTTCTTGACATATATTCACCCTAACCCAAATAATGACAGGTTTCAGAGTAGCAGCCGTGTTAGTCTGTATTCGCCAAAAGAAAAGGAGGACTTGTGGCACCTTAGAGACTAACCAATTTATTTGAGTATAAGCGTCCGATGAAGGGAGCTTTAGCTTATGCTCAAATAAATTGGTTAGTCTCTAAGGTGCCACAAGGACTCCTTTTCTTTTTCCTAACCCAAATGTATCCCATTGGCTACAGGCAGTTCCAAGCTGGGACAAGTTCACCTTGATGTCTTTCTCCAGCAGGCGGATGGTTGCAGAATCTCTCCTGGGTTGCAGAATCGCTCCTAGCCAGGGCTGGCTTTGATGCAGCAGCCTGGGGATGGTGCCCCATCCTAGCTTGGCAGGGCTCATGCCCTCCTTGCCTGGCCAATCCCATCGGGCTCCCCTTGAATATGTCCAGGACGCGATGGCTGCAGCCCTGCAGCCGCTGTACAGCCATGGGCACAGTAGGCCTGTGTGTGGGTGTTGGTCTGGCTCCAGGGCTGGGGAGGGAGGAGGAGACCCGGGAAAGAGCAGCAGCAAGCCGTTCGCTGAGTAGACAGGACCGGGCTGGCAGCTCCAGGCACGTTCCCAGCTCCGCGGAGAGGGATGTCAAGGCTGGCTGGACTGAGTCTGCACTTCCCTCCGAGCCAGGCTCCGGGCAAAGCGTTGGTGGCTGGGAGACCCAGCGTGTGTGTGATTACCCCAAACCTTCCTGCAGGCGCCGGGGGACTGGGTGGCACCTGGAAAGACCGTGGAGGTGTTTCCTTTGGGCCAGCCGTGGGGCTGGGGCTGCTTTGCAGCCGAGGGCGGTGGGGGGCTGCGTGGGGGCTCCCGCATGGGCCCTGCTGCCCGCCAGGGGACGGACGGCTGGGCCTGCACAAGGGGCCTGGGTTTATACCTGGCACAGACACAAGGGCTAGCGCCGCACAGCAGCTCGTGAGGATCTGACGGGCTCCATCCCCAGCCGCGCCCTGACGTGGTCCAGCTCTGTGCCTCAGTTTCCCCCTCTGTAGAACAGGAGGATAGCGACACCAACCCTCCGGCTGTCCCGCTGCAGGACTGGGCCCTTGGTGGCATGGTTCTGGAGGAATAGCTTCATGCAGCCAGGGAAGGCTGGCATCAAGCTGTCTGTGTTTTCAAAGGCCCTCCAGCTCCCTCCCCTCCCCCTGCACTCTGGTGCGGATTACAGGGATCCCGGGGCGGTTGTTGATTGGGAACGCTTCCCAGCCGCTGCTCCAGGCCCAGAACACGGTGTGTTCGCTTTCAAAGCTCGCACTACGTCTGTCAGCCTTTTACAAGGCCAAGACAAGAGCTGGGGACGCAGCCAGGGCTGGAGCTCTTCTCCATCTTCCTTTCCCAGTGTGCCAACCAGCCGGCTGCACCGTGCCACAGCCAGCAAGTTCCTTTCCCTTAACGCTCAGTGGAAACCCTTCCTGCTGCCCCTTGCCAGCCACGCCAGCGTCACTCCCACAGACCCTGGTCGTCGGCGGGTGGGGATCAAACCTGGGGCCTCTGGAGCTTAGTGCATGACTCTATCGCATGAGCTAAAAGCCCCCTGGCTGTTAGCGACGGCTGCAGAGCAGACTCATCTTATCTCTCTCTCGAATGGTCTTGGTGCCACTCGATGGGACACAACACCACACCCAGAAGGTGCGTGGGTTACATCAGCTGGCGGAGGAGTAACTTCATGTCGAGCTTCAGATCCCCGTCTTGATTGATTGGGGAGGGGAGTCCCCAGGCATGCTGGGGTGGCTGGGAGGCAATCGAAAGGAGCTGTTTGTGCTGAATTGCCCCCCCCCCCCCCCGTCACCCCACATTCTCCATCACAAACCCCAGGGCAGCAGCAGCTTCTAGTACACTGGGCTCCCCACAGCTCCCACCGGGGCAGACCTCAGCTGGAGCAGTTTGTCCCAGCCCTGTTCAGGGGCACAGCACATTCTCCAGCCCCGTTCCTGGAGCCGTGGTCACTGACACGAGCAGTGGATCTGCCCCAGTGACTTCAGTGCAGCTGTGGGACTCAGCGCTGCAGAAGAGGAGGCCCTAGGTAACTAGCAGCTGAAGCGCCAGGATGAGAACCCTGGGCCCGAAAGCCGCCCTGTATGACGTCCCCAACCGCTGTCCAGAGGAGAGCGCTTGCCCTGGCTCTGGGACTAGGGCTTTTAATCTGCTCCGGGTGGCTCCGTTCCCCAGCGGCGCAGGCTCGTTCCTACCAGAGGGGTTTATTGCAGTCTCTGTTTGCCTCCCGTTAACAGCAGGCGGGAGGGAGGGAGAAGCTAGGAATTGCACACCCGCCCCGCAAGGCAGGTCGGTCTTTCCCAGAGGCTTGGGGAGAGGCTCTGCTTTCACTTTGGCCCGTTTGCTCCATCTGACGCTGTTGTGGGCCGGATGTAAACCAAGCTGGCTGGGTTTCAGTCCAACACTCATTGCAGGGCCTCTTGGAGAGGCACCAAGTCCCAGGGTTAAACAGGGCGCCCTGGGGCTCCCAGCTCCCTGCACAAACAGCAAGATCTCATACCCAGTGTGACGAAGGGGGACTGTTCTTAATGTTTCCTCTGAATAGTGCGTGGTTGCTCGGTTTCCCCTAGGCAGTTCTTAAGTATCTAGGTGGTGGGGTAAGGGTGTATGATCGTTGCAGATCCCTAGAGGGCAGGTGTGTGCAGGGGTCTGGACACAGAGAATGGCCGACACCCTGTTTCCTGGCAACTGATGACCTGGGCCCTTCCCCCCTGCAAGGTGAGAGCTAAAGGGGTTGGAGAACAAAGGAATCAGGTGCCCTCCTGGCCGGGTAAAGGGACAAAGCCCAGAGGAGGAGGGGCTGGAGGGAGTTTCAGTTTGGGGCTGGCTGGGACACGGAGTGAAGGGCAGACGTGGTTGTCTGGCTCACTGCCCCCCAAAATGGACCCCCCAGCTGAAGGGACCAGTTCTTTGCCTCTACAAGCTCTGTATTAGACCATGTTCCTGTCATCTAATAAACCTTCTGTTTTACTGCGAGAAGCAGCGCGGGGCGAGGGATGTGCTGGCCACGGCTTTCTGCAGCCCTCGTTGGCCTGCACTGGGGAACCGCGGCCAGTGGGATCCGCGGTCGGCCAAACCTGCGGACGCGGCCGGTAAAGAAACTGGCCCGGCCCACCAGGGGGCTTACCCTGGGGGGCTGCGTGCCAAACGTTACCGACCCCGGTGCTACAGCAATCTCCCGTACAGCAATGGCTGTTACAAGACAGAGTAGGTTAGAACAACGCAGAGTCTAAAGCTCAGGTGTATTTGAGGATCTGGGCCAGTACTTGGCTGTTTCTATAGTAATGACCCCTGAGCAAGCAGTGTAATGTACATGCTTATCACTGAGCTTGTCCAGAGGCTGCATAGAATCATAGAATATCAGGGTTGGAAGGGACCTCAGGAGGTCATCTAGTCCAACCCCCTGCTCAAAAGCAGGACCAATCCCCAATTAAATCAGAATGACTAGATGTCCTGATGTCTAATAAAAACACTTCGAGTCATAAAAAATCAACCCAGCCTACTTTACAGGGCCTGATCCTTCTCTCCCTTACAGCATCTGAGCAGTAGGAGAATGGCTAATACGGGCCAGTATTATGGTTGTTGTATTCTATTTACAAAAGTATAATACTGGCCAGTATTATAGTTGCTGTATCGTGCTATAAAACAACAAAATAAATAGAAAAATAAAAAATACAAATGAATGTTTTGAATGAATTTGGGGAAAAGAATTTACAGCACAGTACAAGGATTTAAAACATTCAAAACATTCCTTTCTTTCTCTCCAGTATTATAGTCTCTCTTGTTCCAATTTTGGGTCGCAGGAGCGAGTAGTATAAAGGCCCTACCATCAATCAAACGTTAACCCCACCCCTTGACCCTGTAAGCCCTGCACACAGGTCACTGGAAGTCCCACCTCATGGGAGTATTACTTCCAGGGTCAAGGCGGACACAAGGTGTGTCATGTGACCCCTGTAAGAACTCCTCCCACTGTCCTCTGCTGATCAGGATGGATTTTGCCCTGACAGGAACGACTCGAGAGAAGATTTGACCAATCAGGGGGAGTTCCGGGGTTTGTGTGACCCCTCTAAGAACTCCTCCCACTGCCCTATACCAATCAGGAAGGGTTTCAGCCGCTGGGGACCACCCCGAGAGGAGATTTGTCCAATTGGGGGGAATTCTGGGGCGGGGTGACCCGTCAGGAAGTGGCTCGTGTGACCCCTCTAAGAACTCCTCCCACCACCCTCTACCAATCGCGGTGGGTTTTGGCCACAGAGGACAGCCCCGAAAGGAGATTCAACCAAAATAGGGTGGGTTCTGGGACGGGGTCAACCGCCCAGAAGAGGGTCGTGTGACCCCTCTAAGGACCCCTTCCAACGTCCTCTGCCAATCAGAGTGCAGCACCATCACCTCATAAGTCCCAGCGCTGGGAAGAGGAGGCCATCTCTTACCAAGAAGACGTGTTTTAGAAATTGTGGAAAGGCTGAGAGGAAACGTGGACTCCTTTACCACCCCTGTGAGACCTTCAGACTTTGTTTTAGCCCCGAGGACCTTTGGAGTTGTGTGGAGAAAGCGCTACAGCAGCGACAGTTCTGAAGAGGATGAGAGAGAAGCCAAGGGGATTCCTTTGGCCCAGCCATTGATGGATATGCCAGTATCCGACCCTGAAGCCCAACTGTTCATGAGACACCCCCATGAGCATGGTGGCCTCTCGTCATCCGCCACCCTGGAGGAGGAAGGCCATCATGGCGTGCGGGAGGCACTGGCAGACAAGGTGAATGGAAAAGATGTAGCTCAGGTAAATGAATGATTAAGAAGCGACGGTCGATGATTGGGTGTAATGGGGTTAGGAACCAGGGGTTGTGTAAATCTAAAAACAAGCAGTGGGAACTTACGCTTGTTTCTTGTCTGAAAATCTCTCGACAGCTTGACGATGCCTTTCTAGAGGACCCGGAGGCCCTGGACGGCGTTGCATCAAACAGCGAAGGTGAACCAGGCCCGCCTTGTTTTTGCTCAACACCGCTAGAAATTGTTGAAGATGACTCCGAGGAGGACGGCTATGAGGAGTTTAGGAGAGGCTTGTCATGGAACTCGCTGAGCCAGTGCCACGTCACGAGCGTAAAACTGTTATGCGGACTATTGTACACGTTGCTGTTTATGCTGTTCTTCATCACTGTCTTAGGGAAAAGCTTTTTGAAAATGGTGAGGGCTGTGTCATAGATGCCCCAGCCCAATGGCACCATGCCTGTGTGACTTGGACTTCAATGGATAGAAACTGCAAGCTCTGGGGCCTGTGTGCTGAGCTGTGTTTGGAAAGCTTATTGAACACTATTATTGCCATAGGTTATGTTATGCAACGTCTGTGCCTAACCCAAGAACATTTAGCGCAAGCGGTGACCTTGAGAAATGCTGTGCAATTCAGTGGAGACCCTGACCCTGTTTTAAAGAAAATGTCCAAACCGGAAGATGCCTGCTTACAGCGTTACATTGACCGTCTGGTCCACACAAAAACTGACAGAACTCTGCTTAAGAAAAAGACTATTTGTAAGAAATCTAAAAGGATTAATTGAGAGAATGATGAGGGGACAAACATGCAATATCAAACTTGGTCGCTGTACATTTTAAAAAATCGAATGAAAAGGGCTTTGTGATTATCTGTGTTTCTGTTAGAAGGTCTCTGGCCCTTAAGTGAGCTAAAAGTTTTAATGGCGATCTGGGTTTGTTTTCAAGAAGCTGTATGACTTTTAAATTGAAAAAAAATGGTTTGTGAGAACCTAGCTCTTGTGTCTTTGTGTAAAAGAGATCCATTTATAGCAACAAGCTGTGAAGTGGGAGGGGAACAAATCCTAAAAATGTGTTTACGGTGTGTAACCCTTCTGCCCAGCAGAGTTGGCAACAACAGGGTCTAGGTTCAGTATCTAGGAGTTCTATTCCAGTAACACAATGCAAAACCAGGTCAAGCCCCCACCGGTGGGGCACTGAAGCTCCCCTACGACAAGTTGAAATCACTGAATACTGTGTTAAATAGTAGTGGGGCTCAGAGCTGGGGCACCATGAACCCAAAGTGAATTCAGCTCTGCAGTCTGCAACCAAACTCCTAATAGAATCAAAATTCTCTCTGATATTACATAATGGAGAGAAGGTGCAATTGGTGTTTAGGGCCCTCAGAAGGGGGCTCACACCACTAGGCACAAACCTCCATCCTCAAACTCTCTCAATTCACTGGGTTTTGGAATCCTTGTCCCTTGCCTAGCGAGTGCTACTTAGTTGATGGCGAGTCCCTCCGTCATAAAAGGCCAAGTACAGTTCCACTGTCCTTGATTCACATAATCAGGATAACGACACTTTATTCTTCCTGCCCCAATAACAGAGACACTGGGGATCCCACAGCCGCCAAAGTGACCGTTTGGGCTCCTGTGGGCTCATGCTAGGCGGGGTGGGTGTGCCTGTGCAAACGAGATCAGCTCCTGAAGTCCTTTTCCACAACTCACCACCAGATGTCAGGGTAGAGCTCATCCCGCCTCTGCTTACAACACGAAAACAAAAGAGGGATGGTTCAGACATGTGTTTGAGTACAACAGAGTTGACTCATCCTGTTGAACTGAATGGTTTTAACCACACCCCCACTGAATAGTGAAGGTAACTGTGATTCCTTACCCTTGTTGCTATAGGGATAAATTTGATGGGTGTGCACCCATAGTAAGGGAGGTGGGTGGGTGAGTTCGGATTAATATGAAATGAAATAAAACCTCAGGAATTCGCAGATGCTATTGGGCAGTTTAAATATAATCCCTGGAGTTGGCAGAACTCTACTAGACAGTTTAAAGGACCCAGGAACTGTCAGAACTCTACTGGACAGTTTAAATATGACCCAGGAGTGGTTTTGAATGCTATGGGTCACTCTTTCTAGCAATTCAAAGCCATTAAAAGTTTAAAATACTATATTTACCAAAAAAACCCAAAACAACCATCCAAAAAACCCCACCACACACATTAATAATCAAGGTGGGCCATTTCCAGCACAAATCCAGGTTTCCTTACAATGTAAGTGATCACTTTAGATAAGCTATTACCAACAGGAGAGTGGGTTTGTTTTTCTTTGGGGGGGGGGGAGGGAGAAAGCCTGGATTTGTGCTGGAAATGGCCCACCTTGATTATCATACACATTGTAAGGAGAGTGATCACTTTAGATAAGCTATTACCAGCAGGAGAGTAGGGTGTGGGGAGAGAAAACCCTTTGTAGTGATAAACACTCATTTTTTCATGGTTTGTGTGTATAAAAACATCTTCTGTATTTTCCACAGTATGCATCCGATGAAGTGAGCTGTAGCTCACGAAAGCTTATGCTCAAATAAATTGGTTAGTCGCTAAGGTGCCACAAGTACTCCTTTTCTTTTTGTGTTTTAAACTCTCTCTCTCTCTCTCTCTCGCTCTCTCTGTGTAAAAAAAACATAGGTGTTTTTTTAAAGTATATGGCTGCAAACTGATAGTAATGGTGTGTTTCAAACTAACAGGGTTTTTTTTACTGTGCAAAATGTGTTTTAAACTGGATTTTAAAAGTTGATTTTAAAAGCAGTTTGGTTTTTATTTTGCAAAATGAGGTGTATTTAAAAAAAATGTTTGTGGGTTTGTTGTTTTTTGTTTTAAAGTGGTAGAAATAAACTCAAAACTCCTGTTTGTTGTGCAGCCTGAAATGGATTATTTTGTTTGAAAGCTCTGACTTTTTAAATAGAAAAACACCCTAATGAATATTTTGTTTTTAACTTTACAAGTCAGTTTCATGTGATTTATAATAATAATAATCAATCATCATCATCATCATAATATTGTCTGCTCCACCGTACGGTGAAAACATGAGAGACCCTTAGACCAGAGGGTAAACAAGCTTAAAAGAAAAAGAAAAGAGACAGCTGAAAAGAAAAATTCCCCAGATGGATGGATGAAGCCCAGTAAATATATTGTGTTTGTGAGGTTATGAGGTTTTGTATTTTAAGGAAATACATCGGTGTGGGTGAGAAAGATGGTAAAGTTAAGTTTTGTAATATGTCCCTTACCCCCTAATCGGGTATGTGCAGTTCTCCTGACAATGCTGTAGTCAAAGCTACAGGGACACCTCCACCAGACCAGCCAAAGAACCAGAAATCTGCTTTGAGACCTTTAACAACTCAAAACAGCACAAGAGCGCAGATGAAGCATCAGGGCAGTCCAAACCTCAATTATGTCAAAGCCAAGGACAAAACAAAAAACTCTGGTGAAAACCAACCACGCAAACACAACGCCAGTTCCTCAGCGGCCACCTCCACACCAAGCCCTGAGAAAACTGTGAGTGAAAACGCCCACCTACGATGCTTCGTTCAGAAGACTGAGGGACGTTGTATCCTCGGGGGTTCTAAAAGAACGGTATTCTAAAAAAGGTTTGGGGAAAATATGATGCTTCGTTCAGAATACCGGTGAATGGTGTATCTTCAGGGGGTCTAAAAGAACGGAGGGCTGGAAAGCACATCAACAAAGCAAAAGCTTTGGTGGGTGACTTTTTGAAAAATATTTCAATTTTTGGCTCTGCGCAGGCGTGACTAGTCGTGGAAAGGGGCACCCGCAAGGATACACATCAGCTCAGGTGTAAACAAAAGGGGGGATAGCACTTGGTGGACAAACAAATGGCTGCCAAAAAGTTCCAGGCCAGGATCACTGTAAAAATTTTAAAAAGAGCTAAAGAGGTAATGGGGAGGGGGGACAAAAAGAGATGCCCTCGACTGGAGGCTCTCAAACTGGCATGTCTGAAAATGGGGAGGCGGAATCAGACTCTCACACAGAGTCTGGTTTAGAAAATTCCCCAGAGGGCTCTCTAGAATGATGGGTCCCCATCTTCTCCCGATGACCCTCACGGAGGCGCCTCGGAGACTGACTCTCAAATAGCATCTGATGTAGAAGATGCCGCTGATGGTCCCGTAGAGGAACCCCCAAGTAACCCTGAAAATGCAGAGGTGTGTATGGAGAGAGTGAGAAGTTGGCAACGTGAATTACCTAGATTTGGGGGGTCGGTGTATTGTGAGGAATTTCATTTTGTCAATCTTGAGCGAATAAATTCAGCTCAGCAGGTTGTTGAAGCCATACACAGGGGGATACAGTTAGTTCTCGATGACGTTAATGGTAGGGAAGGCCCTGATGATTATGTTCAGTTACATTTAGAGAGCTGTAATTTAACTAAGCCGTTGTTTTTGGTCTGAAGAACTAGGGATGAGCTGTCTGCTGAGGATTTCTTCAATCAGACCTCAAAGCTGCCACAGAGCAATAGAGTTGCATGTCAATGGGACATTGCACCTCGTTGTGACACTTGTAAAAAAACAGGGGTGGGGACCGCTCATAGAGTTTTAAATTCTATCCTCAGTAGTCAAATCATCCATAAAAAAGAGACAATGTTTAGTAGACCTGACTTACACGGGTACCCATCTGTGTTTTGCACGTGGACTCTTGGCTATCATGTCCGACCATAAACCTACGGACGCGGAATCGTTAGCGGGGGCGAGAAAGTTGCATGAGAAACTGGGCTGGTCAGATGAAAAAAAGATTATGCTCAGTGACGTAGCAATGTCTGAACAGCATTTAGGAGTCAACATACAGGTGGTGGTGTATGCGGCGAAAGGGGCTTTTTTAAAACGGGGGGGGGGGAGTTTACCCCAAGACTTATTTCATCCTGTTGCACGATGAGCATTACTAGGGGGTTCTGGTTGTGAAAAAGTTGTTTGGAGCAAAAAATTACGGTGAGTTTTGCACCACGGTGCACAGTCACGGCCACTCTTGCAGGTCCAGCTGCTGCCTCTGCTTGAGCATAACATGCTCAGACAGCGTGGATGTGCAGCTGAGGTCTACTCGCTGTAGACTGTATTGTCAGTCCAGAGAGCGTTTAGACAGACACATCGACTGGGCGTCGACAGAACAAGTTGAATGCCTGTCTAAAACGTTGTGCGATAAGGGTCAGTCTTACGTGGACAAGCGGCACAGGTGTAAAGGGAGGCGCTATAAGCGGGGTCAGGCTTTGATCGCTGGTGATGTAGACGGTCACCTCGGTTTTATGGACAGCCTTAGAAAGCCTGAATCCTCAGAAAAGTGTATTTGTTATGATTCTGAATACACATAGGAGACTGTGTTGCACACTCCCAATTACATTTTTGCTATGTCCCTCAAGCCGGAAAAGTCCTGGGAATTTAAGGGTGATGAGTGTCTTTCTATGTTTGTTCAGACCTTTATTGGCAAAGAGTTCCGGGTCTACATGTTCCAGGCGCACAATTCCAAAGGTTACGATGCATACTTCATCATTAGACAGTTACTGAAGGAAAAGATGTGCCTAGAACTGATCACTCAGGGTAGTAAAGTAATGTCTGTAAGGTCCTGGGCATTCGTTTTATAGACTCTTTAAACTTCTTGCCCATGAAGCTTGGTAAGCTCCCGCAGGTGATGGGGTTTGAAGGGTGCAAAGGGTATTTTCCACATTTTTTGAACACTTTAGAAAATCAAAATGACGTGGGGCCTATACCCGGTGTGGAGCACTATGGTGTAGAAAGCATGATGCCCAGGGAAAAAGCAGAGTTTCTCGACTGGTAGCAGGCCCACAGGTAGGAGACGTTTGATTTGCAGAAAGAGCTCGTGTATTACTGTCAGCAGGATGTCAAAATTTTGAGACAGCCTTGTATCCTCTACAGAAAAGAGATTATGAAAAAGATGGAGAAGGGAGATCTAGTAGAGAGAGAACCTGGTAAATTCACCGAGATAAAACTGTGTATAGATCCATTCTGGTACATAACACTGGCATCTGTCTGCATGCCTATGTACAGGTTTATGTTTTTGGAGCCTAACACGGTAGCTCTTCTCCCTCCAGACAATGATCACAGGCAGGAAAAAGAGATTCGACCCCATCTGTTCAGTGGCTGTTGTATACCTCTCACAAAGAAACTATACAAATACGGCATGCTTTACAGGGTGGGGAACTACAGGTAGGCTCCTACTCTTTAGACGGTTATGCCAGTGTTGACAGGGTACACACAGCCTTAGAGTTTAACGGGTGTTCTTTTCCACGCTTGTGCCACCTGTCATTGTGAAAAAGCACAAAACCCTATGACGGGGACAACTTTTGGGTTTCTTTATTACAAGACGCAGCTCAAGACCGACTATCTGAAACAACTTGGTTTTGTAGTGAGGACTCTTTGGGAGCAAGAGTGGGAAGTGATGAAAGAAACAGACAGGGAGCTTGCAGGTTTTTTAAACTGAGCCCAGTTGCCCAAGCCTCTCGTGCCTAGGGATGCTCTTTTTGGGGGAAGGACAAACGCTATGCACCTATATTACAAACTTAACTCCAGGGAAGAAATCCACTCTTATGATTTTACCAGCTTCTACCCTTTTGTAAAGAAAACCAAAGAATACCCTCTCGAACACTCTGATATAGTTTATGACAAATTTGGACCCCTTGCAAATTATTTTGGAATTGCAAAAGTTAAAGTGTACCCCACACAAGGCTTCTTTTTCCCATTGTTACCTGTCAGAGTGGGTGGCAAGCTTATGTTCCCGCTATGCCGAACCTGTGTGGAAACCGAGCAGTGGGAGATGTGCATCCATACTGACGAGGAGAGGGCCATCCTGGGGACTTGGTGCACGGTGGAATTGAACACGGCCATAGCGAAGGGGTACGCGGTGGCAAAAATAGATGAAATCTGGCTTTTTAATGAAAAATCTGATGGACTCTGAAAAGACTTCATCAAATGACACCTCCACCAGAAACAAGAGGCTTCAGGGTACCCCAGCTGGTGCACAGACGAAGAAAAACAAAATAAGTACATGAACGATTTCTACCAGGAAGAAGGCGTGCGTTTGTGCCAACACGAGATCAGGTTTAACCCCGCTAAATGCCAAATCGCTAAACTCTTTCTAAATTCCCTCACGAGTGAGATCCCGCCAGATCAACACATCACCGAGTTTGTGTCGGCAGGCCCGAAAACATACGGGTATAAGCTGTCGGGAGGAAAGGCCTGTATGAAAGTCAAAGGTATTACCCTGAACTTGGCAAACTGTCAAAAGATCAACTTTGACAGTTTGAAAGATCTAGTCCTGGACTATTGCACGGGCCTGCGAGAAAACACCTCAAAAAAGAGAGAGGTGCAGCAGCCCTCTATCATAAGGAACAAAAATCAGTGGTAAATAGAGACCAAAACCCTTAAGAAAACACAGAAAGTCATTTACAACAAGAGGGTCCTAGGAGAAGGGTTTAAAACCCTGCCCTACGGATTTTAAAATGGATACGAGGTGGAAACACCCCTTTTCTGCAATTCTCGTGGGGCCTAGCAACTGTGGGAAAAGTTACTTTATAAAAAATGTGTTGGATAATGCCAAACAAAACATTGTCTGTTATGCCTGAGAATATTGGATAACCTGGCTATAAAAAGCATTGCAAGATACACATGTCTGGGCTTGTTGAAACACATTTTGAGCAAGGCTAGGCATGCCCAAGAATTTAATTGTATTTTTTACAAAATTCATCACCATCCGGTCGTTTTGCACTAAGTCGTTAGAATACAATTTTAAAATCCGGTCAAAAGATAAACACTTGCTCCGATGATGTAAGAAAAACACTCGGTGATAGTCGCAGGCGACAGAGCGGGGGTCTTGTAATTGTCTATTGTGAAACACAATGCCTGTGGCATTTTTGTTTAAAAATTTCATAATGCTTTTAGGAAACAACATGCTCTTCGGGGGGTGCCCGTATGAGTCTAAAAGCTCTCCACGTTACGCTCCGCCAGACACAAGGCAAGCTAGTGTTCACCAGGTTGGTTGTGTGGATGTGCAATACAAACCTAGGGGTCTCTGAGACAGCTTGTCGCCAGGGAGCCAAATCACAAGGGAACACATCTAAGAAATTCTTTTTTGTGTAAGGCACCTTGATAAGACACACGAGAGCTGCACGGTGTCCATGTTCACATATAGTCAAGCAGAACATCTCTCCTCTGATTTCTCTCTATGATGTTGTCAAAAACCCCATGCACGATCAGATTGACGGTGATGGTTAAAGCCTTCCCCAAACGTATTTCTGCTCTCAGGTTCCCGGTTTTAATCAGGGAATAGCCATCGGCGCATTCCTGGTCGGGAGACAGGTCAAAGGCAAACAAGATGTAACCCTGTGGAAACTTCTCACGGTCGATTAACAGAGAACGATCTGTCATGTGTTTACCAGCGTCTGTACCAGATTCATGTATTCTCTCACGCAGCATCCTGCCTCCAAGTCTGGTTGCAGAGGCTTGGTTGGTATCTGTTCACCATCCACATACAAGGCCACAAAATTAATATCATAATGTTTAAAATGAAAGGGATTTTTAGTGTAACTTCCACTCAAGGCATAGGACAAATCCTAGGACAAGCATTTTGGGTAACTGTCCCAAAAAACAGGTTCTCCTGGTTATTGACCCTGCTGCCCACGGGGATGCTGAACACTTTCATTCCCACACGGTCCACGGGATATTTAGCATTTGTGGTAAGCAGGGACTCCGTGTGCCCCAGACGAACGCTCAGGGCCATCCGTACTTTCTTCACAAAAAGCGATGCTGATACAATGCGCAATTTAAAGCCTTTGGCTGCACTGCCCATTAAACAGAAAGCATCTTTACTGCGCGTCAGTTTAATTTTCACATCCACTCCGTTCAACAAGTGAGACGTATCTGTTCTGATCTGTCTTTATTTCAATGGTAATGGTATCGATGTGGTGTTTTCTGACAGGAACGTGATAAGGTTTATCGTAGGTGATGGTGACAAACTCATTGTTCCTTCCTCAGACAGGGACACAGCGTAACAGGGGAACAGAAAAGTCCCTCACAAACTGGTGTTCTACAATAACTGTGTGCAGATACAAGGACTTAACCCCCCCTGTGATGTCTGCCCAGAAGGGGAATTTTTTGGACGCTGCGCTTGGGGCCCAAACCTAGAATGTTAGCTAGCTCCCTGCTGGTAGAAAACATAAAAGTAAAATCAGCGGATTTAAGGCTAACTTTTCTACCCACAGGGTCATAGTTCATGACCACCTCAGGCGGTGGGGGAGGATGAGCCACGGTACTGTTCATATGATCCAATCATTCGGGTATGGACGAGTAATAACCTCGTCGTAGGATAAAACTCTATGCCATATCTTCCAAGGTGATTTCAAAAGGGGTGTTCTCGCGGATAGTGTTCCAGCTGTGTGGGTGTTGTATTTCCACTAACCCCACCTTCCAGGCACCCGGGAGACCCAAGGGCTTAATTAGCTGTATTGTAAAGTTCGAGCTGGTGTTTTGAGGAAAAACTGCAGAGCTGGCATTGCTGGGCAAAGTCATGTAACACCTGCCGTCGCTCATTTTTCTCTCCCTCAGTCTTTGCAGGAGGAATCTTTTTGTTTGTTCATGTCTAAACGTCAGAATTGAGAAGCTTCCACCCAGCTGGTAAACTTATCGTCCCCGTCCCCCCGGCAAACCATTTCACCAGTAGCTGCTTTTTTCTCCCTTTTCCTTTCTCCGCTAGAACTTTTTCGATCCAGCAAATCCTGTCTCCTTTGGGGTTTACTTTTTGTAAATCTTCAGGGTAAAAAGATCCAGTAACTGTCTCACCCTCGTAATCTTTTAATCAGTATACAGGTCTCTGGCTCCTGGTTAAGGCTTCATCCACTATAAATATCTCATTGGTAAACGTCTGTTCACAACCTTTTTCAAAAGCTCCTTTGGTTTTAGAGAGTCTCACGTGGTCGCCTTTTCTAAAAGGGGCAACAACCGGTTTTATTTTAAAACCATCTCTATCAACCAGTTTCCATATCTTCAGAGAATTGGAAGGGTTAACATCAGCGGGTCTGGTACGTAGAGTTCAGTAAAAGCTCTGGTTGTAACTCTTCATAAAGTCAGGTAACAGGTCAAGGTGGCGAAAGGCGTTATGGGCTGTAAAATATCGCCACATCCTCCGCATCGTTTTCAAGTTCTGTTAAATCGCTCCACAACCCCTGCTTTGACTTCATTATCAGTAACAAAAAGCGTTAACGCTGTGCCGTTTCAACAATCTGCGAAAAGGTCTGTTTCAAAATTCTTTCCACCGATTAGTTTGTCATTTTTGAGGCACGCGACCTTGGCTAAAAATAGCTTTAAAGGCCTTGGATACCTCACCACTCATCTTGTCTTTTAGGCCTAAGGCCCAGGCATATTTGGATAGAACATCTATCACTGTTAAGAAGTACTTAAAACCGCTGTTGTGTTTGGAGAACCAGTGCATACGGACCAAATCTGCCTGCCATTGCGCGTCCACATCTGAAAGAACGGTCTTGGTTCTTTTAAAACGTATTCGAGCTGGTTTGTGTAAAGTGTAAGCATCCTGGTGTGAAAGCCAAGCTCCTACCTGTCTTCTATTTAAAGTTTTATGATGCTTTTTGGCCACTTGAAAAAGAAGATTGACCCCGTCAAAGCCCCCAACTTTCCTGGGGGTTTAACAGATTTTCTTTAACAGAGCCATCTGTGGAGACATGACTCTTCCTGGGACTGTCTTTTATGAACACAAGTATGGAGGGGGACACGTTCATTCTCACACATTTAAATAAGTTTTATTAATCGCCTGGTTTAACACAATCTTTTACAGCCGCCTGAAACAAAGGACGCCATGACCCCTACCATAAGGGAGTCTGAGCTGGTTCATTCTTCCATTTTTGTCCTTTTCTGGATTTTCCTCTTGAGATCTGGGTCTCAGACAGGAGCAAAAACAGCTGATGCGCGATGGATTTACTCCCACAGGGCTACCGATGTGCAACTTCTCAAAGGCCTCTAGAAAGGGATCGTCGAGCTGTTGAGAGATTTTCAGAAAAAAACAGTGTAAGCACCCCACTGCCTGTTTTTAGATTTATGCAATGCCAGGTCGATTCCGAACCCCATTACACCCCCATGATCGACAGTCGCTTCTTAATCATTCATTTACCTGAGCGCCATCTTTCCCGTTCACCTTGTGACTCCCCCAAGCCACAATCGCCTTCCAACTTTAGGGCATGGACAATGAGAGGCTGTCACACTCACTGGGGTGCCTCACAAAGGTTTGGATTTTGGGGTCAGGTTCCGACGTAGCCATCAACGGTTGAGTCAAAGGGCCCTCCTCGGAACTGTCACTGCTGTAGCGCTTTCTCCACACAACTCCAAAGGTCCTCGGAGCTAAAACAAAATCTGAAGGTCTCACGGGGGTGGTAAAGGAGTCCATGTTTCCTCTCAGCCTTTCCACAATTTCTAAAACATGTCTTCTTGGTAAGAGATGGCTTCCTCTGCCCAGCGCTGGGACTTATGGGGTGATGGTGCTGCACTCTGATTGGCAGAGGGCGTTGGGAGGAGTTCTTAGAGGGGTCACATGACCCTCTTCTGGACGGTTCACCCAATCCGAGAACCTGCCCCATTTTGGTCAAATCTCTTCTCGGGGCGGTCCTCTGCAGCCAAAACCCATCGCGATTGGTAGAAGGTGGTGGGAGGAGTTCTTAGAGGGGTCACACGAAGCACTTCCAGACGGGTCACCCCACCCCGGAACTCCCCCCAGTTGGTCAAATCTCCTCTCGGGGTGGTCCCCAGTGGCTGAAACCCCTCCTGATTGGTAGAGGGCGGTGGGAGGAATTCTTAGAGGGGTCACACAAACCACTCCCAGACAGATCTCCCCACCCCGGAACTCCCCATGATTGGTCAAACCTCCTCTCGGGGTGGTTTCCAGTGGCTGAAACCCCTCCTGACTGGTAGAGGGCGGTGGGAGGAATTCTTAGAGGGGTCACACAAACCACTTCCAGACAGATCACCCCACCCCGGAACTCCCCATGATTGGTCAAACCTCCTCTCGGGGTGGTTTCCAGTGGCTGAAACCCCTCCTGACTGGTAGAGGGTGGTGGGAGGAATTCTTAGAGGGGTCACACGAACCACTTCCAGACAGGTCATCCTGCCCCGGAACTCCCCCTGATTGGTCAAATCTTCTCTTGGGGCGTTCCTATCAGGACGAAACCCATCCCGATTGGTAGAGGACAATGGGAGGAGTTCTTAGAGGGGTCACATGAAACACCTTGCTTCCGGTCATTTGTCCGCCTTGACCTTGGAAGTAATACCTCATGGCTTGGGACTTCCAGTGACCGGTGGGCAAGGCTTACGAGGGCCAAGGGTGGGGTTAACATTTGATTGACGGTAGGGCCCTTATACTACTGGAGCGCCTTCTTCTGTTTGTCTCCGTTCCGCTTCAGTCCCCAAGCACTCGGCCAGGACAGATGTCACTTATGACCTCCGTTGCCACCAGCTGGACAGAGGGACTTGGGTCTTTC
Source organism: Eretmochelys imbricata (assembly GCF_965152235.1). Taxonomy (NCBI): domain Eukaryota; kingdom Metazoa; phylum Chordata; order Testudines; family Cheloniidae; genus Eretmochelys; species Eretmochelys imbricata. The sequence goes on along the minus strand of NC_135591.1, from coordinate 15,498,678 downwards.
TTGAGGACCTGGAGAGCTGAAATGACACAGGACAACATGTTAGTATACAGACTGTCAAATCACAGCTAAGCGTGATCACAGAATCTTGAAGTACCAGAGCAGAATGATCACATGGTAAAATGTGAAACTAGGCTCAGTCCTTCTATTGGGGTGGAAAAGACATGAGAGATGAATGTGCCTCACTTTTCATATTGTAACCTGTGCCAGAAATAGCTGGAGACTTACTACCTCTGAATACCACGCTACAGAAGCTCTCCAATACAAAGAAAGCTTTAGCTTCCTCCATTGGCTCCCTTCCATGCTCCCAACAAGCGGGGAGACCCTGACTAGACCAGAAAGTCATCCACTCCGCTGTAAATGGAAGAAGGTCCATTGTTTCAATAGCTTCCACTTTTAAGTTTATTTTCCATCTCTATTTAGGAGCCACTGTCTGAGCTCCAATAACCCTGGAATTGAACAGAGGCCAGGTCCAAGCTGCTTTGTGCAGGATGCAGGGCACCTACTGGAAGAAAAATTGCTGGTGGGAAATTTGGGGGAGCAGAAAGTGGCTACAATTTCTCCTCACCTAGGGAGTCCACAGAGAGCCAATAAAGCCCAAAGAGTGGATAGCACTGGCTGCGGAGGGGGCCTTGCCAGGACAACCAGGAGATGCACGGACTCACATCACACCCTCTGCAGCTTCCTCCTTCAGGGGAAATTAAAGCTGACTTTCTACTGGGCAAGAGTGAATTTGTCCTTTGACGTATGGCTGATGCACTTTGCACCAGTGCTATCGGTTACAGCTGCTTGTCAGCTAAATTCCTTTAGAACTCACGGATGAGCAGAACTTCAGCTGCATTTATTACTTACACATCAGCAGATGTTCCAGGTCCAGCCATTTCATACGCTGCCTGTCTGTGTGTTCCAGGATGATGCCTAAATACACAATGGAAAACAAACAACAACAATAAAACCTTCCCTTGTTGAGTGCAAAGTGATATTAGCAGCCCCTAGACAGGTCTTTGGCCTCTCCTACTGTGGGCCTAAGGGTGAGCTGTGGGCAAGAGGATGCTAGTGCAGTTTAGAGTCCACACTGAAGAGAATGAGAAAGACTTTTTTTTTTAAGAATGTTTACACAAAACCCATTTGCTTTAAAGAGTCTGTGTTCCTCTTGCCACTGCTGTCAGTTATTGGAGACATACTAAGCTAGTGTCTTGGTCCAGTGGTCTGAGCAAAGGACTGGGGCCAGGAATAAGTGAGTTCTAAGCAGGGATCCCACAAGGTGACTGATAGGTGAGACTTAGGGCACAACGCCTGCCTGTCTCACCTGGGTATGCTTGGGAGAAGAGGGCACAGGGCCAAAGCGGAGGAACCTTTTGCCTCCTTGACAAGGTGGTGTGGCCAGGAACCTGAAACAGCAGGCGCTGAGGGCAGGTGGGCTGCATGCCTCCCAATGATGAAGTAGTAGTGAAGAGCACTGAGCAACACTGTGGGTGGGTCTGCACTTTGAGCGAGGGAGATCACTCCCAGTTCAATGGGACAGGCCCACTCTAGCTCGGACAGCGCTCGCATGCTAAAATTAGAAAGAAGGTAAAGCAGCACGAGCAGTGGGAGGAGCTAGCCACCTTGAGAATCGACTTTGAGGTTTGGATGGGATCATACTTGGGGTGCTTAAACTTCCTGCTGCTCCTGCCATCGCAGCTACTCTCTATTTTTAGCACTCAGGGCTAGTGCGGGTATGTCTCATCAAGCTGGGAATTAGACCCCCAGCTCCAAGTGTAAACATGCCCTACGAGACAGTGTCCCAGCCTTTACTACTAAATGACTGCACCATGCTTTCCCTGCAACAATCCCAAAGCACTTTAAAGCAAGTCATGATTTCCTCCGACCACCACGCTGGAGAGGTAGGGATATTAACATCCCCATTTATGTATGGGAAGCTGAGGCACAGAGAGATTAATGGCTGCACGGTGGGATTTTTTTCTCTCTCCCTCAATGGGAATACCAAAAGGGACACTAGGCATCATCTCTCACCAGCTAACTTGGCTGCAACTGCCCGGATCTCTTCCCAGCTGCTACAGAAGTACGTGATGGTGCTTTTGTACAAGTTCTCCAGCAGCTCGGCATTCTCTTTGGCCTAGAGGAAATCAGGGACACATGAGCTCTCTCTGGCTAGAAGTGCCCTTTGACTGCCAGCACATGCTTTTACGAGCCACAAGTAAATCAGAGAAAGAACAGGTGACTGGGTGGACGTGGGAAAAATGGGGATCTGTAGCAGATTTACATTTTCCATCACCCTCAGTCATATATCCCACTCTGACCCTTATTTCCATTACCCGTCACACATCTCCCGCACACCTCTACACCACCACACGCCACTCCAGTCAAGAATCTCAGACACGTCAACAGCTCACTCACAAGGTGTCTGCAAATGTCCACCTGGAGCTCCTCAGGCTTCAGCTCAGCTGTGCTATCAAGGTGTTCATTCACTGCAGTTTGGAGCCTCTTCAGTCCCAAAAACGGGACACAGAGGTGAAACGTAGCTCTGCATTCCTGAAAAAAAGAAAGCGTGTCACACCATTTAATTGTTCCCTACTGAGTGCTATGGTCATTCAAAGGGAACTCGTCTGCTTGCCTGCTCATCTATTCCAGGATAAAAAGGGATTCATCTGGATGTAATTGGCAGAAAACATGCAGGAATGACTAATAGAGGGGAGAGCTTCCACTGCAACCTAAAGGTAGCATCAATGTCTTTTTGGAACAGATCTACCTATGAAAGCTGCTTCACAGGTCTCTCTTCTGTTCTGGGGAGGCAGGGGCCTGGGGTGCAGAGACAGACAGGAATAGAGAGCTGTCGGGCTCAGACCCATGACCTATCCTGGATTCTGGTGAGGCAGCCATGGAGCAACCTGGCGGGAACTGACTCAGCAGGAGGGCAATGAACTGAGGGGAGAATTTGGGCCTCCACAGCAGGCAGGAATAGCAGAGCTCCCCTGGCATTGGGAGGAAGATTCCTTTGGCTTAGTAAATAAGTCACTCTCGGTCTTACCACTGAAACCCTGGGGTTCGGGTCTTGCAGGTGCAGCAGAAGTGTGACCCAGCTCTGTCGAACCTGCTCAGCGAAATAGCCCTTCCATTTTCTTTTGGTCAGGCGGGCCAGGATGCCAAATAGGACAAAGGACAATAAACGAAGAGCATCGTCCTCCTACAGCCAAGAAAGCCCCACAAGTTAGTAACTAAGGGACAGTCACATCACGTACCTCGCACAGCCATCTCTTCTACGCTAAAGTTGAGGGATTCCAACTACAGCTAATCGGAAACACTTTCATGAACGAATTTTTGATTTGAATTTGCTGATTCATCAAACTATTTTAGCGACAGTTCCATTTTCATGAAATTCCTCCAGAAGCCAGGCAGGGGTCCTTAGAAACCTGCCTGCTGTCTTGACAGTGCACCCATTCAGCTCCTTGGAAGCCGATCTAGCAGGCTGACTGGGATCATGGGCTTCCAAACCCACAGCGTCTGGGACCCTGGCTCTCAAATTTGCAACTCCCTGGCACTTCTAGCTCCCACAGTTTCCTGGGTTCCCAGCACCTGGGTTCCCAGCACCGAGAGCAGACTGCCCGGACCTAAGGCTTTCAACAGAGCTCGGTTGAGAATAGTAATTCCGTTTCACAAAGAGTTTTGAAGTTTGGGGAGAGGGAGTCCCACAAATAGGAACAAAACCAAAATTTGAAATCTCAAAATTCTCTGCAAAAACGGAATCATTCCAACCCTCTCACATAAAAATGGTATAGAGCAGGCCCAACACCCTCTATTGTACCTTGGAACCCCCTTTTCATGGTTATCTAGCTATCTAATCTAGTATTCAGACTTTCTTTGAGGTTCTCAGTGGCAAGAAAGAAGAACAGAAGGGGGAGACTGTGGGAGCAGGGATGTCATCCCCATCCTCCTAATGTTCTCCTCCTCCGTAAAACACCCCTCTTCCCTGGGGCCGAAACATCTCTTCACTCTGACATGAGCAATGCCCAGGGAGTAAATGGAGTCTAATCAAGATCGCTTGAACTGGGGCTGGAGAGTTCTGGTCACATACGTTGTCAAAGTAGGTCCGGATCTGTTGGGTGAGGTCTCTGAAGGAAGAACCTATGTCCTTCTCTTTCAGCTCCTTCAGGACTTTGGCCACTGCTTTCATGCTCTCGCCAATGACTTCAGAACTGAAAGGGTCACTTAAGGCCCTGATCAGTATGACCATAAGAAACTTCTTGTGCTTTTTCACCTGGACAAAAATATGACATTAAAGAACACTGATCACTGATCACACTTCTAATACATTTTCTTTAGCAGTTATGAAGCTGTGGGAATTTCATCTCCCCCTCCCACCCCCGGAGACCTATAGCTATATTTCAGACCAGGTTCGAGCTACAATGAGCCAAACTTGGTGCCATAATACACCTGTGTCATCCTAACATTAGATTCCTAGTTACTTAGATTCCAAGGCCAAAAGGAACCCTTGTGATTATCCGGCCTGACCTCCTGCATAACACTGAACTTCCCCGAAATAGTCTCTGTTGGAACTAGAGTGTATCTTTTAGAAAAACGTTCAATCTTGATTTTAAAATTGCTAGTGACAGAGAATCCACTACAACCCTTGGTAAATTCTTCCAATGGTTAATTAAAATTACCATTAAAAATCAATGCCTTATTACCAGTCTGAATTAGTCTAGTTTCATTTTCCCCCATTGAATCTTCTTATACCTTTGTTTGCTAATGGGAAGAACCCATTCTCAAAATGTGTTCCCCATGTGAGTAGTTATAGACTGTCCTCAAGTCACTCCTTAACCTTCTCTTTGTAAGGCTAAATAGATTGAGCTCCTTGAGTCTATCACTAGAGGTATCTTTTCCAATCCTTTGAGAATTCTTGTGACTCCTCTCAATCCTCTCTAATTTATCAGCATCCTTCTTGAATTGTGGAGACCTGATCTGGACACAGCATTCCAGCAGTGCTCACATGAGCGTCATATTCAGAGGGAAAAGAACTTCTTTACTCTTATTCAAGATTCCTCTCTTTATGCCTCTAAGGATCATTTCAGCCCTTTTGGCCACAACTTCGCATTGGGACACCTTATGTTCAACTGATTCTCTGCCATGACTCAAGTGGTTTTCAGCATCATTGCTTCTTGGGATAGAGTCTCTCATCCTGTAAGTAAGGCCTGCATTTTTTATTCCTAGATGGAGACATTTACACATGGTCATATTAAAGTGCACAGATTGTTTGCTTATGCCCAGCTTAGCAAAGGATCTAGCTTGCCCTGTATTGACTGCAAAGAGGTTACTCGGGTATGTGAGAGAGCAGAATTTGGCCTAGTGCATTGTGTGCAGCCTCTGTAAACTCCGAAGAACTATTTCCCTTGGTTTCTCTAGTTATGCTGCATTCTAGTCAGGATTCTCTCTTACCTTCTCAGGTGCCCCATAGACTAAATTTCCCAGGCCTCTTACAGCCATCTGCCGGACAATGCTGTTCCTATCATGTGACCTTTCTTCCAAGATCCGTAAGACTGGCTTAAGGAATTTCTTCTCCCTGAGCATGGGATCACTCATTAGCTGAAAGAAAATCAACCTGTCCATTAGCCCCAATAGGATCATTAAGATTGGGAATAGAATTTGAGCAGACATGTCATACGCTAAAAACAACAAGGAGTCCTCCTACAGCCCCAGTCTTGAGGATACAGACAAATATGGCTACCCCTCTGATACTTGGCACATAATACACTGTAACTTTAGTATTCCACACAAATGAGAAAGGTCTACAAAACATGGAGCTTTCCTTTTGGGCACTAGAATAGGGATCCACTCACCTCTTGAGAGCCTCTTAGTGGCTGGGTATGGTATCACAGTCCTTTTCTCACCCCTGGTGCACCCTGCCAGCCGTCCTCAGTGAGCCTTCTGTGGCTCAGGCCTCTGGCTGAGTCCCAAAGTCCAAACGAACCCCTTCTGGGGTAGTCCAGAACAATCCCATTGCCCTCACTTGGGTCTCCAGCCCCAACTGTGGGTCCTTTACATTCTGCCCTTTGTTCAAGCTCTCCATTAGCATTGTCCCCCCCATGGGGCTTATGCCACTGTTGGTGGTAGGGGAACCTGGGCCTGCCCCTAACTCTGGGTTCCAAACCATGGATCCTATCAACAGGAGCTAGGCACTGCTTGATTTCAGTTCATTGTCGCTTCTTCCTACCGGCCACTTTTAGCTTCACCCTCACCTCAGGGTTAAAGTTCTTTGGGACTCTCTTCCTGAAAACCCAGCTTAAGTAAAGGCTGCCAGAATCAAACTCTGGCTGTCCCCTGAATTTCTGTGGCCAGAGAGCAGCGCCCTTTCTTGCCCCTCCAGTTCCTGCCAGGAACTGACCTGCTAAGGCCCTTCAGCTCCTTTTAGCCGAGCCTCATGGGCTCGGATTGGCTGCTTTCATGAAGCCTCTCTAGACAGACCCAGACTGGGGGCTCTTTTCCTGGGGCAGGGTGTAGTAGGACCACGGGGCCTCTTGTAAGGAGCCTCAAAGCTCAGGTACAGCCCATCACAGGCACAGAGAGGTTGTTTTTCTTAGAAGCGGATGAGCCCCGAAGATAGTTGCTTAGCATAAGTGGGAAATATGATGCAGATGTTGGAGGAAGGCTGTGGAAAGGGAGGATGCTGCGGCAGGTATCACACTAGCCTACGACTTAGGAGACCCAGGTTCCATTTCCTGCTCCCTCAAAGACTTCCTGTGTGACCTTGGGCAAGTCACTTAGCCCTTCTGTGCATCAGTTCCCTGCCTGTAAAATAGGAAACATAGTGCTTCCCTACCTCGCATTAGTGTGGTGGGGATACAGACATTAAAGAGTTTGGAGGTACTCAGATACTAGAGTAATGAGAACCTAAGATAGACATTAATGTAGTTGTAGGTTGCTTGGTTGGTAGTACTAGGACACTAGGTTCATTCAGAAGATCTGCTGAGCGAAACCAAAATCAGGAGCTGTTGGTTAGGATCAGCACTAGGACTTGGCAGAAGAGGTCCAGTCATCCAAACTCTGTCCGTATCTCTCTCAGCCAGCACCTGTGGTTGTGTAGCTAGTATAGGCAATGACGGCAATAAAAACCTCAGAGAGAGAAGGACTCCGAAAGGTATCGTGAAGTTCCTGGTGAGGTTTCCATATAAAGGAGGACCTATTCTACTGTCTAAAATGACAATTATTCCTATGAACAGAACTGTACAACTCCCGAAAGAAAGGCAGACAACCGTCTAATGGTGAAACTACTCTTCAGAGCCCTGTGTCTTACCTGGGCAAGGAAAGCTGTGCTGGTGACTCGGTAGTTTTCTGTGGGGGAATTCACCCAGGGGAGGAGGCTCTGTATGATCTCAGGTGTTATGAGTCCAGATCTTAGCAGAAGACTGGAAGACAAAAGAAACCGCTCATGGGCTAGATTGCACACTTCAAAAAAACTCAGCTGCTCTGAGCGTACAGCTCTGATATCTAGGAGTGGGAGCTGTGTGTTTCCACCCAGGACACCCCCGCACCCCCCGCCCACAAAGCTATAAACGGGAGGTTCCCTCTCAGCCACTCTATTGGCTACTCATTCCCAAGGATAAAATGATGCCTCCTAGATCTCTTACCTCACCAGCAGACACACTCCCTCATGGTGTGTCTTGGGGTTTTCCACAAGAGTCCAAGTCCTCTGCTTCCTGAGCGCTCTCACCAGTCTCTCATTCCCACCCTTGAAAAGCACAGACTCGAATGCTTTGATAGAAAGCCTGGGGAAAGAGAGGCACAGAACTGCAGCAATCAGGAGGAAGGTGCAGCTTGAACAGAGAGTCAGGAAGCCCCGGTTACTTCTCAGGTCTGCTGTTCAATCGGCAGTTCATCCATTGGCAATGTCCTGGACACCAGTGTCCCTGGAAGGACTTGATGCTGGGAGGTAAGTTTCAGTCTCATACATCTCATAGGACTAGTTTTGCTAGGGACAAAATTTTGCAGTCCTTTTTCTCTTTCTGCAAGGACTATGGGCACTAGCAGAGTAAAGTGATATGGAAAAGGTACATGATCAGGACCCAGAAACAGGGGGCATCGAGTGTGGTGATCACTAATGGACATTCTGGGGTCATATCTGCAGATATGAGGTGACAGAGTGCTGAGGGTTTGCACTTGAGTCAGCACTCTGGTCACTATTCCTACTAATTCCGTTCCTCACAGAAGGCCTAATTGGAGAGAGGTGTACCTGATTACAAGGTCAGATTGGGGCTAGTGAGTCAAGGAACCAATCATTCCATTAACAGGGAAACTGTGTAAAAGGACATGGGCAGGAGCCCTTTGAGGAGAACAGACAGAGAAAGAAAATTGGGTGACCAGATGTCCTGATATTTGGGGCCTTATCTTATACAGGTGCCTATTCCCTCCCCCCCCTGCCACACCCCTACCCCCGTCCTGATTTTTCACACTTGCTGTCTGGTCACCCTAAGAGAAACAGAAAGACAAAAAGCTAGGAGAGCCTGACAAAGTGAGGTCTCTGAGTGGAAACACCTTACTCCCCACCTGACTTTTGGAGAAGAGTTTAGAAAGTTGAGATACAATATAAAGGTGCTATGTATTGGTAGGGGGATTAAATAGACTATATGTTGGTGCTTAGAAGGAAAAGAGTCTCAACGTGGTCTGTGTTTGTGGAAGATGTGGGGGTGCAACACCCCTCTCTGTCACAGCTGGGGGCTCATCAGCGATTTCGCTGTTATCTATGCAAATGGAGAGCCTGTTGGAGAAGCCGGTGTAGAGGTTTGGCAGTCCGGTGATGGAGGGAACACTGAAACGGGTGATGAAGCAGCAAAGAGAAGTGTGGAACAGGGGTTCTCAACCTTTCTGTTTCTGAGCCTCCCCCCACCCTCAACATGCTAGAAATACTCCATGGCCCAGTTCCAGGCCTCTGCCCTGCCAGGCATCAGCATTTGGGGCTCCTGGCTCCGGATTTTAACCCCACAGGGTGCAGGGGCTCGGGGCTTTAGCGCAGGTGCTGGGCCTCAGGGTTCCAGCCCGGCTGGGCTCAAAGCTTCAGCTTTCTGCCCTGAGCCCCAGCTAGTCTAAAGCCAACCCTGCTTGGCAGACCCCCTAAAATCGGCCCGGTTGAGAACTGCTGGTGTAGAACAGTGGTCTCCAAACGTTTTGGCTCACGCACCCCCAGAGTGACCTGCCGCAGACGCGCCACCGATGGAAGACCTGCCGCAGGTGGGCCGCCAGAGGGGAGCACCAGCCGTGGACGTGCAGAGCTGCCGCTGAAGGAAAAAAACGGCGGAGTGCTGTCCGGTGGCGCTTCTGCTGCCACGCACCCCCCGGGATCATTCCGCGCACCCCAGTTTGGAGACCACTGGTGTAGAAGACCCGACAGACCTTCCAACAATCCCACCAGGCAGAAAAACAGCCTTTCCTTGCCTGGTAGGTTTAACAGCAAAAGAGCCGTCAGGAATTTATACGGGAGCAAGCCCAGGTCTGGCAACAACTCCTCCAAAGTTTGGTGAGTCCTGTGACAGGAAATGGAAACCAGGCACAGGAGATCAGACTGTAAAATGGGACCTGCGAACAACCCCGATGTGTTTTTGGTTACTCTTCAAGGAGCAGCAGTGAGACTTCCTAGGGACAGAACAATGTGGGCCCTTCAACTGACACCCTATTTAACCGGGGAAGCACATACAGGGCTTTTAGTGATGAGCAGGCAAGAGATTATGACATGATTAAGGCAGCCATGCTGGACGAGGTGGGGGCCTGTCCACAGAAAAGTACTGCCAGAAATGTAGAGTTGAAAGATGGATTGAGGGATTATGCCTCTGTGCATTTGGACAGGAATTAAAAGATTGGGCCACTCATTGGTAAGGCCAGATACTCAGACTGTGGGGGAGATCATGGACTGCATGATTCTAGAAGTTTCTTCAGAGTCTCCCTGAGCATATCCGAGGACGGGTTCTGTGGCGCCAGCCAGTTCATCTGGACCCCACAGTTAAAGTGAGAGGAATTTGCAGAGGCGGACATTCCCAGAGTGAGTCAGTGGTTTAAGGGACTAGATCTGAGAAGGAGCAGAGTGCCTACAGCTGGGAAGGGCAGCAAGAAGAAGAGGGAGGAGCCTCAAGGAACTGTAGTGGGAGCTTGGCCTACAGTGTGCTTCCGACATGGACCTGAAGGACATCTAAAAAGAGACTGTCCTAAAATGGACTGTGGGTTTGCCCAGTTTTGTGGTTGGGACAAGACTCCCAGGCAGGAAAGAAAAAAGAAAGTACCTACCGTATCGGTCTGGGTAGGGAGGAGCCAGCAAAGGGACTAATGGACACAGCTTCATCCTGTTTGCTAATCAGGCAGGAGTTAGTGAAACCCCACTGGATACTTCCCAGAGGTAGGATCAAAACTGAATACCAGGTCCATGGGGACAATAAATTCTGCCCAGTGTCCATGGGGACGATAAATTCTGCCCAATTTTAAGGACTCTGAATATTAAGGGGAAGTTTAGGCAGAAACATGTAGCGGTAGTGGATGGATTGCCCCACTGCCTTCTACTGGGCATGGACTGGAATCCCTTTCTAACAGGGACACCAAGGCAGGTATGGAGGCCCAGGAGGGTGGAAATAAAACCTGAAGGGCCAGGTAAAGAGGAAATATATGTAAAGGGGCTGGAGAAACCTAGACACGAAAGTATAGACAAGAGGGAGGAGAAAGAAAACAAAGGTCAAGCGTAAAGGTGACTTAAGATCATCCGTTGGGGTCAAACAGTCATCAGAGCCCTTACCACCAGGATCTCAGGAGCAGGCATCCCTAGAACACTTTGGAGGGACTCGGAGCAGTCTGTGTCCATGGAAGAGGCCGGGGCACAGCCTACCACCCCGTCACATGTAGGTACCTAAAATGGGCCTGCACATGGGCCAACAGCATGAGCAGAATATATACTCGTGTCTGCAGCGCCTGCAATCACATAGCTAGGTACCCATCCATCTGAACAAATTCAAGTTTTGTGGACAAAACTGAGGCACCCATCTTGAAAACCTGACCCACTGTGGCCACTACCTAAGATCAGCCTTACTGGGCCAGTCCAATGGTCCATCTAGTCCAGTACACTCTCTTCCAACAGTGGTCAATGCCAGCTTCTTCAGCAGGAATGAACAGAACAGGGCAATCATGAAATGATCCAATCCCTGTTGTCCAGTCTCAGTTTCTGGCGGTCAGAGGCCTAGGGACACCCAGAGCTTGGGGTTGCATCCCTGACCATCTTGCCTAATAGCCATTGATGGACCTGTTCTCCATGAACTTATCTAATTCTTTTTTTAAAAAAAACCCAGTTATACTTTTGGCCTTCACAACATCCCTTGGCAATGAGTTCCACAGGTTGACCGTGTGTTGTGTGAAGTAGTACTTCCTTATGTTTATTTGATACCTGCTGCCCATCCGTGAACAGAGCTGAGATCCTGGTTTCCTAGGAAAATTCAGAGACATTATAAAACCATGAAGTCTGTAATTTGAGCACCTTGTTGGCATGGAATAAAGAAACACAACAAGAAGAGAAACTAATCATGTTGTGAGATTGGTGGGAAATGTACATTAATGTGCTACCAGAGCTGAAGTCAACTGAGGACTCAGGAATCTTAGTGTTAACTGGCGAGGGGCACAGAGTGTGTGCCGAGGGACCTGGTACGTACATTCTAGTTCACTAAAAGATTGCCCCATGAGTCTCAAATAAAAGCCCATGTCACCAATGTCACCAATATCACAGATGCTGTGTAAAGAGTCATGGATATGCATTGAAAATTACATTCTTAGGATCTGTGTCTCGGGACTAGTCACCAGGAAAGGTGACAAAATGGTTTTCTTTCAGGCAAGAAATGTTTATCCATCTGTTTGTTTACATGTGAACCCTACATGCTTCATGTACATTCAGTTGAGAAGGACTGTGAGAACTTTAAAGAAAGAAAAGTAGCAGGAAGTAGACAGGGGGTGGGGACCCAATTTTGGGGTACACATCAAAGGTTTGCTCTAGTCTATTTGGGGGACATCTTTCACTTAGGAAGTAGATGGACCGCGAGTTTGCTTCATGAAAGAGGGGTCGCGATCAGGCTTGGTTGAGAACTTTGGGTGAGAAACATCTTTAGACAGGAGGTTAACCTGTTGGTTAAGTTTAGTTTCTAGGAGCAGGTTAGGATTTCATTTGACATGTAACCATTTTTTGCTTGCATTCTTACTGACGGTCACTGGAATCTCTGTTCTTTGATAATCTCCCTTCTTGTTTTCACTAGAAATATATCTAAGTGCTGTGTGTTTTGCAGTACAGAGTCTAAGTATCGCGTACAGAGTCTAAAGTAGAAGTAATAAACGGGTGTGTACTGTTCCATTGGGAACAGCAGGCCTGACAATTCTGTGGGAGTTCAGTGGATAAAGGGCTGGACACTATACGGAATGGTCAGAGGACTCGGAGGTGGGTGTGTGCCTGTCATTAACCTGTACAAAGAGACTGAGGTCTGAGGAGGCCTGGGTGGCAGTGTTTGTTTTGCCAGAGCCTGGTAGTTTCAGGGAACTGACCCACAGCAGGCACAGACAAGACTTCCTCACTCGAAGGGCACGTGGTGGTAAGGTGCCTCGTAACCCTGGGAACTCCTGGGGAGCGTCACACAACTCTACTGGAATTCTCTTGGTTTCTCTCCCTTCCTTCTAATTACCGGCAAGGGTTGCCCTCAGTAAGTTGTAGCCCTTTTCGGATTTCTCTCGGGCTGCTTCTCGTTGGCAAAGGCAGCTTTTGTCCGAGGGTTTGGCTGACCTGCTGCAGGAGAAGAGGAAACAACTCTGGGAGCAGTTCCCGCACAGCTTTGCTCGACTGCAGGGCTGACACCACCTCAAAGATGGCACATGTTGCCTGAAAGGAGAGCATGGTAAAAAAGGAGATCTCTTCCCAACACCATCACACCCTCTCTCCCCGTCTGATATCTGCTGTACGAAATTCTCCCTTCTGCCAGTAACTTGAATGACAGCGAGCAACTTGCTTAACTCATGGCTCACTTTCCCACATCTGTACAAATGTGTATGACCTCCCAAGGCATGCTGTGAATCCAAAGGAAGATTTGCAAAGAAACCTGCTCCCAAGACTTTCTAATGGCCAGATAGTATTAAGTAAATCAGTAACGTATCTAAAACTGCCGTATTTGTTCCACAGGCAGCAGAGCTGGACTCAGGGAAACAGTCCATCAGAGGAGAAGTGCCCACACAGCAATATTATACCACACTTCCAGCTTTCCATCAGCAGGATTATCGCAGGGCACAGGAAAGCCTGAAAGACGGGTCTGCCATCTAACTTACTAAGAGAGGTTCAGCAGCTGCCAAATGCCTGTCAATTTCGGTCTCTGAGGTGATGCTGCCTTCTGTTCTTGTTGGAGTCTTTATCTTCTCTATTAGGGCTCGTAGGACTTGAGTGGCAAGCAAGGGGTCTCCCCCCAGAGATCTCCACTGCTCAGCGGTGTCACTGCAGTTTAACAGAAGTTACAGGTGAGCCCTGGACACTTTTGTGGCTCACCCTGAATGTGTCATATTTTAGCAAAGACCAAATGTTCTCCTTGCCTATGATGAGAGAGTTAGGAGTCCTGTCCTCCTTTAATGCTCCTCATGTTTAAATATTGAGTTTCCAGTTACAAAACTAAGTTAAGTGACCTAGTCCTCCTGCAGCCTAACCATTAATACTAGACTTCAGAAGGACAGGACACAGAGCGCCAACCTCACTTCCTGTTTTCTCCACTTCCCAGTCAATATGGAATCATGAGCATGTGGCTCCAAAAGATCTAGGGTTTGGAAGGCAAGTGGATGAAAGAAAAGCCAGATTCCTACTAGATGGACATACAACTATGAGAACGAATGTTCATGGCCATCCTAGGTCCCCTTCACAAATGGCGTCCCTACCCTCTGTTTGCCAGAAGCTGGGACTGGGCAACAGGGGATGGATCACTTGACAATGACCTGTTGGGTTCATTTCCTCTGGGGCATGTGGCACTGGTCACGGTCGCAAGACAGACTACTGGGCTAGATGGCCTTTTGGTCTGACCCAGTATGGCTGTTCTTATGGTCTTAGATTCCAGCACTGATAACTGATACCTCAGTTAGGGATCTTGAAATGAAATGATGGATCTGCTTCCAGTCCACTTTTAAGTACCAAGGATGGCAACTCTGCTCTAGCAGCCACACCCTCACTGATACCAAGCAGAGGTCTGATGATAATATTGGCCCTAGTCTTTGCAATCAGCCAGGGATTTGCACCTGAAGCTGTCATGCTACCAGGAAACCAACAGCCACTGCTCATTTCCAGAGTGAGCTCAGTTCAGGCGTCTAGAGAGGTAGATGTTTCCAACAATACACTCCAGTTATACCAGTAAAGATAGATCTTTAGGATGTCAAAGCAGCTATCCATGAATGGAAACAGAATGACACTTAATTTCTCTCCGCACCCCACCTTAACATGTTCTTGGACCTTCCTGCAGAAAGAGCCAGGCTATTAAACCTTAGGAATGATCCCAAACTGTTTGCGGCTTAAATGAAGCCCTATATCTCCTAGTAAAGCTGTGGGATCCATGTTTTACCAAGATGAATGCAATAGGTAGCGGTATATACCTGTCCATCGGCAGACGTTTGCTGAGGAGGCTGGAGATCACTGCCTCTTGGTGATGGTGAGCTAGAATGGACACTGCCTCCACCAGGAACTGCCTCAAGCTGCCCTCCTGGATAGTAGGCATGTGGCGATATAGTATAGCCAGGATATCTGGCACCTGGAAGGAACAAAACCAGAAAGAAATGTCCCTTTTTCTTTCTCTCCATTCAGTCTACAGAATCAAAACCTTTATTTAGCCATTTGCTGCTTTTTTAGAAATGCCTCACTTCAAGAAGCAAATGTTCAAATACGTCTGTGTAACTTGAACCCACACAAATTGCCCACACACGGCTGTAAAAATTAACACTGACACACACATAGACATACCAGGTAATTGAATGTGGTGGTGCCCAGCTATGCATTACATAAACCAGTTCACATGCACAAAAGGCAGCTTTGCTTGCCCAGATTTTGCAGCTGTGATTTAAGCAGCCAAATCTGACCATTTGCCTCGAAGAATGCAGAGCTCATCAACAACCACAAGCACAAAATATGTAAGTGCTTTAAAGAGAGTGTGTAAATGCCTGGGACTATGAACAGGTGACTACCTCTCATATTCATTCCTAGCCCTTCACATCTTCAAAACACTGTGCAAACATGGCAGTTCTGCTGCGAGGGTTCCCTGTCCTGAGGCCTTTCACCAGCCTTGTTAGAGGATTTGTGGAGTGCTCCTTTCATCTAGCCCTAATGCACTGGGCTCCAGAATAAGGCATATAAATAGTGGATCCCAAAGACACTAGAGTTTTCTCCCTCCTTCCTTCTCTTCTTAAAGGGTAGGTCTACACAGCAAAAAAATCCCACAGCAATGAGTTTCAGAGCTCAGGTCAACCTGGGCCTGTGGGGCTTGCACGATGGGGCTAAAAGTGGAGCTGTTCCTGCTCGGGCTGGAGGCCAGGCTCAGAAACCTGGCAAGAGGGTGGCAATAGCCCAGTGCTCTTTTTAATCCATGTAGCCCTTAGCCATAGGCCTCCTAATACCTGGAGGCCTCCAAGTGCCAGTCATTCTGTCTTCTTGTATTTTCCCCAGAGTCTGTTTTCTCAAGCCTTTCTTGGCTGAATACTGTGGCAACAAGCTAGACCAATAAAGAACCAACCATCTTCCTTTTCCCTTGGATTATCTCGGTCTACTGCTATTGATTCTGCCATTGCCTATCTTAGGGTAGGAACAGAGATGGAATCGACTCTATGTCCGAGGGGGAGAAACAGCAAGATTTTTCTTCCTTACACATGAGGGCAAAGATCAAAAAGCCTAGAGTTTAGGCAGAAAAGCTCTCCAGTTCCCAGTTTTACCTTGTCCAGCATGGCATCTCCACACTCCTTCAGGATGATCTTCATCCATAGTCCAGCTGCCGTGGCACAGGTGGGGCTAGCAGACAGCAGACCACCCAATGTGGCTGCAATAAAGTCTGTGGCCTGTTCGGAGGGAAAGTACTCACTAACAACCTGGGAACAAATCAAAAACAGGAGAGACCGCAATGATGTTTGGCTCCAGCACTTTTAAAAATGGAAAAAAAGATATACCTGCATCAGCAAATGGTGAATTAGCCTCCTGTCTAGCTCGCCATTTGCGATTACAATTCTCTCTCTAGTCTATAGACTACATTTTTGTCTTCTACACTAATGATATCAGGTTAGCGGCAAAGACTCTGTTGCATAGTTAGCACAACATTGTACTGGATATGCAGGAGGTAAGTTTCCCTTTGTAGTCTCTTACATACACTGCATCTTTTTACAGCATATAGAAGTCAGTCAAGAGAGGCGTGCACACAAATATCGGCGAAGGCAAACCCACAAGGTGACGGGATGAATCCTGGGTGGTTTCTCAGCTTGATGTTCCACTAACACAGTTTTTCTCCTGGATGGCTGGATGGCAGGGCCAGCTCCAGGCACCCGCCGAGGAAGCTCGTGCTTGGGGCGGCAGATTGCAAGGGGCGGTGTTCCGGCCAATCTTAGGGCAGCATGGGGGCTCTTTTATTTCATTATTTTTTGTGCTTCACTGCTCTGGATCAGTGAGAAAGCAAGAGCCGGCCCTGCTGGATAGGTACATGCGTGTGCATCCGCGTGCGCATTTTCATGGGCGTGCAACGTTCTGTGGAATCTGGTTTTTACGTGGCATTCAGAGCACACATCTATGAAAAGCACCTTGCTGGTTACTAGCAGCCAACGCCCCGCTCCCACAGCTCGCTCCGAGTACGGAAAGGCATCATGAAAGAGCAAATGCCAAATGAACGGTGCCCGGTCACTCGCACATCCGCACAAGCTTTTTGAGTCAGTTACCCTGGCCATTTTGGAAGATGCCTGAAACAGAGCCTCGGGGTCTGGAACTGTTAGTGCTTCACGGAGACATCTCAGCTCCTCCTCTGCTGAGCCCAGGTTTATGGACTGGCCTGGAGTGGAGAAAAGGAGAAAAAGTACTGTAACCATTAAGGAAACTGAACCCCTACTGCATGGATCTTCATACGGGAGGATCCATGTGCTATGTTGTCATCAGCATAGTGTAAAATCTTGGCCCCACTGAAGTCAATGGCAAAACTCCTGTTGACTGGAATGGAGTCGGGATTACACCCTAAAATGTCTGAACGTTAACAGTAGTGGTATGTTATTGTGAATGGTCCAGGATTGAACAAGCACTGTATTCAGCTTGGAGCAGCTTTCTGTGTGTGTCTGGTTTCAGTAGTCTCTCTGCTCTCACTATTTACATCTAAGCTCCTATTCAAGTACAACTCATGCAGGTAGATCAGAGGTTCCAGTTTAGATGTGAATCCCTCCACCAAACTCTCCTTGTAAAAGAGACGGGGATAGACAAAAAACTTTGGCAAGAAACCTAGGCTCATCATCAGTCACTTCTAAACAATGCTGGGATTACTATGTTGTACATTCAAAGGTTGGAGTCCCTTATTCTGTGTCTGAATCACCAATACTGTTTTTAGGACTGATTAAGAATCATTGGAAATAGGATGACCAGGGGTCCCGATTTTATAGGGACAGTCCCCATTTTCGGGTCTTTTTCTTAGATAGACTCCTCTTACCCCCCACCCCCTGTCCCAAGGTTTCACATTTGCTGTCTGGTCACCCTCATTGGAAATGGCCTTAAACGATAACCAAGCTCTATCCCTTAACATCTAACCATTAGGTGAAAAGAATATCCTACTCTTTCACAAAGGGGAAAAATGGCCTCTACTTACTCCAGTAGCTCGGAATGCTCATGACAGAGGGCTGCTGGAAGAACTTTTTGTTTACAGAATTATTCCAGGAAACCCCTCCAATCCAGCCAGTGGCAGGGTAAAGAGAATGAAAATGTTTAGTACCAAGGGCTTGTCTCCATGGAGATATTCAAGAAAGCTAATCCCCATTCATTTTCAAAATGCATTAGTTAAACTTCATTCAACACCTGTGGGGACACACTTATTTAGAATTAAAGTGGCCTTCATTCAGGTTAGTTTCATTCATGGAATTCACTACAATTAATAAGGCCCATTTTAATTCAGAATCAGAGCATCCACACATGTGTTTAATGCCATTTACCTCATGCATTTGAAATGTACACCTTTAGTTCATTTGGATTAACTTTCCTTACTGTCCCTGTGTAGACAAGCCCTAAGGAATTTAGCCCTTATCTACCTGTATGCAGACCATTTATTAGTTGTACAGTTCCCAAAAGTGTGCTAGGCTCTTTACACATCAGAATCTTCTCTTCTAATGAGCTATTTACAAGATGCCCACCATTCTGTTATCTAAGCGACAACAGACAGGACAGAAAGAACTAG
Source organism: Eretmochelys imbricata (assembly GCF_965152235.1). Classification (NCBI taxonomy): domain Eukaryota; kingdom Metazoa; phylum Chordata; order Testudines; family Cheloniidae; genus Eretmochelys; species Eretmochelys imbricata. The sequence goes on along the minus strand of NC_135591.1, from coordinate 15,480,259 downwards.
ATAGGCAGACAAATGGACATTACAACAGTGAAAGAAGGTGAAGAATTCCTTATACCTGCTAATGGTCTCCTCACCTTGTATACAGAGAAGGCAGCTGATACAGTCAACCACCCACTGACGGGACGTGGCCAGCGAATCACAGCTGTATGGTGCTATTAGTCCAATCAGAGATCCAAACTGATCAAAAGTTCCCTGAGTCTAATGAAAAAAGAACGAAGAACAAAGAATGAATGGTCTCCAGTTGGACTAGACTTCACTTGCCATCCTTATTGTTCAGACCAGTCAGCTCTGTGTTTTTTGGGGAACCAGGGCACAGTATCTAGCCTGTCTGACTCATGAAAGACACCCCCCGCCCCCACCAGTCTCTGTTTGAACCAAAACCCATCAGAGAAAAGCCTTGCAGAGAACAATGAAGGGTGTTGGGAGACACACCTACACCCCTCCTGAGAAGGGTGACCATTTGCATACAGAATGAAGAACAGAGACAACTCCCCTAGCCTCATCTGCATGAAAGATGGGATAGGAATTAGCATGAAGAATGAGGAACAGAGAACCGCACTGAACTCTGGGACCAGAAAAGCAGGGATGCATTGCATCATGGGAATCCCTGCTCCAGATGCTAATGAACCTATGCCTGCACACACCTAGCTCAGCAATTATCAGACCAATTCTAGTAATAAATCTTTATTATCCTAAAATACTGAAGCAGCCTAGTTGCCTTGTGAGCTCCCTGGAAAAAAACCACCACCCATAGCCAAGAGTGATCAGCTCCTATTGTCTAGCCTAAAGAAAACCCTTGAAAACCCATTAGTTTACCCATAAACAAATCTAGTGTTCTCCCTTGAACCATTGTATTTTCTCTACAAAACCCCCTATCTATGCCCAAGGAAGGGTTCTGATGTATAGACCCAAACTCTGCATCAGTTCCACTGGGATTCCATCTCCTGACTGATTGTGCTGGGGGCTCTGCCTGTCTCCAGCACTCAGGACCCTGAGCTACCACCACCACCTGGGAACCCCACCCAGTTCAAGCTTCATGGAGTGGATGAGATTCCCCCCCCGCCGCCCCTCCGTTTTCTTTTCTTCCTCAGGTATTAACCTTTCAAATGTAACCATTATGTTTGTTTAGCCCTCCTTGTGTAGTTATCACTATTATTCAATAAATAACTTTTATGGTTCAGCTAGTTGCTTCTCTCTCCCTCTCCAAATTTTACTCTGTATTTTCCGCTTCCCCCATTTACTCTGCAGCAACCCTTCTTTTACCTAAGCTAAAGGTCCTGGTAGCACCCAAAAATACAGTGGGGTTTGCTCATGAAGTGGGTTACTACCAGTACAATTGTAATGTGGAAGTGTGTTAAGGAAAAGTTAGCACATGTGACTCCATTTTGGTTTAGGGCCCACCGTTGTTTAAATGCCAGCACATCATACACCAGGAAAAGTAATCCTTAGATATTGAATCCCTGTGAAAATCCTCCTCCTTGTCTCCAGCCTGCCTTGACTCCCAGTATCTGGTTTTTGTCAGTCTTTAACTCCCTGTCTCTTGGCCTTGATGTAAGGCCTCCCATCCTGATAATAAAAGTTACTGATGCATGGCTTTAGAACCATGCTGTGTAATTAACATACTGGTATAGCACGAGGAATGCACCAAGCAGGAATAGGTGGTAAATAAGACAAGGGTTTGTTTATTGGCTAAGGTTTCCGATGCACGAGGGCAACATGCTTTGCTAAAAGGTATATAACCTTTGTATAATCTGCATTCAGGGTCCCCTCCTGGCTAGCAGGGGGGCACCACGTGCGAGCGTAATAAACTTAGTGTCTTTTGGGAACTCTGCAGTTGTGGACTTTGTTTCTGTGCCTCAGCCTAAATTCGAACTGTGCGTGACCTATCAGGTATAATTCATAGCACTTGTGTGCGTGTCCTACCAGGTGTAATTCGCAGCAGTTGTGTGCGTGTCCTACAAGGTGTAATTCGTAACAAGTGGGATAGGGATGTGTTAAACTTGGGGCACATAAGAGGGGAGCAGCTGAAAGTGCTGCTTAACCCAGCCCATTGAGTCCAGGGCCATATGAGAGGATCAGCTGGAGAGGGCTGATGGACCTGGTCCGCTCAGACTTGCTCTGCTAGTGTGAGCGTGTTCATCTAGTTCTAGGGCTGGAGGGACCCAGCCCTGGGGAACCGAGGTCCTGCAGGGTAGCTCCATTGGGAGGGGACTTGCAGAAGGAAGGAGTAGAGCTCCCTATGAACACACAAGTGACATAAGCAGCACATTAATAGAATTACAGACCCCCCCCCCAAGAAGAGTAACCCTAATCAATGAGCCTACCCCAAAGTAACAGGCACATCTGGTAACATTGTGCCCCTGATTCCTGTACTGTACTGGGTAATGCACATTGGAAAACATAATCCCAATTGTACATAGAAATGGATGGGGTCTAAATTAGCTGTTATCACTCAAGAAAGAGACCTCAGAGTCATTGTGTACAGTTCTCTGAAAGCATCCGCTCAACATGCAGTCAAAAAAGCTAACAACATGTTAGGAACCCTTAGGAAAGGGATCGATAAGAAGACAGCAAATATCATTATGCCACGATAGGAATCTACAGGACCCCCACACCTTGAATACTGCGTGCAGTTTTGGTCATCTCATCTCAAAAAAGATGTGTTAGAATGGGAAGAAATACGGAGAAGAGCAACAAAAATTAGGCCTATGGGATAACTTTTTGTGAGGTAGGCTTGTCAGCCTGCTAGAATAGCTAGAAAAGAGAAGGCTCGGGCCTCATCCTATCATCTCTAGTCTGCTGAAACTTTGAACAGGGAAAGTGTAAGCCATAGGATAGAGAGCTTCCAAATCATCATTTGAAAGAACCTGGAAAATGCATGGAAAAACTAACAGTCTTTACATCTAAGCTGCCTTTGGATTCTGATCTGTTGGGATGATTCCAGAGAGACTTGTACAAGCCAGCAGTTTATTCCATCACTGTTGTGATCCTGAGCTATGAACATTGACAGTCACTTGTATGGATATTGATCTTTTAACCATTTGTAACTCTCTTCTTTCTTTTAAGAAGAAATCTTCAATTTCGTTATTAAGGATTGGCTGGCAGTATGCTATTTGGGAAAGACCTGAGATTCACCTTGACCTGGGGATAAGCATCTGGTCCTTTATGATGGGTGAACCTCACATATGGTGAATCAGGTTTTCAGTAACCCCTCACTGTATTAGACTGGGCTGTTTAGATGGGAGCCTAGGTCTGGAATGCCAAAAGGGGACCGTGTTTGGCATTTTGTTAACTAGGCTGGAAGCTCTTTTGCTGTTGACTTGGTGCATGTAATTCTAGAATAAGCCATCAGTTTGGGGGATCGTCTGCCCTCTACTTCTTGCAGTCTGCCCGGAGTGTGGTCACAGCATTGTTGTGTAAACCTCTCTCTTATGGAAGCAGAGGGATCTTAGTCACTTTGAGATCCCAGCTGCTGCCCTGGAAGCTTTTTTCATGCATTTGCGTTGAGTGTCAGATCGGATATAAGCAGGGAAGTCAGCTCAAGGAAGAGGAAGGCTATACTCACTGTGCTATGAACTGTCTCTTGATAGGCAGTCAGCAGCTGGATGGTGGCCTGCAAGGCCCTTTCTCTCTCCCACTCCTTCTCTGAATGGAGCCATGTCTCTAGTAGCTGTTGGTAGAGCAGGGGAATGGACAGAGTTAGTACCAGAAAATCCCTCCCAAAAGTTCCTCTTAAACAGGTTTAATTGTCACTAAAATCCCTCTCCAAAGTACCCGACCTCCATGGAGCGAAGGAATTACATGTCTAATGGAAGTGCCAGGGACCAGATTCACCTCTGAGTGATTGAAGACAAAGGAGTTACATGAGAGATGAACCTGGGCCTGTGTACGTGATGTCTCCTGTAGACTGTCTGATGGGAGCTGTCTACCACATTGCATGCTGTTTGATGTCTGCTGCTGTGTTCTGTTTCCTGGGCAACTTCTCCCACGTTGAGTGGCCAAATGACAGAGAGGAGCATTTCTTTTTATTAATTTGAAAAAGAGCAGAGAAGTCCCCCCCGAAGCCCAGCTCCTTTTAGAACTTCATTTTTATACTGAAGGTGCATCAAACTCCCCACCCCTCAGCTCTTCAAGATATTCTGTTCATGTCTGAGGAACAGGAAGTCTCCTCTGGATGAGTTTCCATACACAGGGCTTAACTCAGTATGAATGAATTCCTCTTTGAAGAAGTGATCAGTTTCAACTGGTTCTCTTGGATTTGGCTACTGCAGTGGTGATTTTCTTGCCGCTCCAAGTAGTGTCAACTACATTGTAAGAAGTTGGTCCCAATCCAGCCCTGGCATAAAATGGCATAGCTTCTGTGGATTTCAGCAGGGCACATGCCTGCTTATCCCAGGAAGAATTTGGTGCTTTTTCCCCCGACAATTCACTCCATTGTGGAAAATTCCTCCACAACTGAAGCTTGACCCCCTAAATCTCTGACTCTTCCCTGCAGTAACACAACAAACAAACAAACAAACAAACAATCTTCACCATGGTTCAATGGTCTACTCACTTGAAACATTTCCTGGAACCAGTGTGCGGTTGGTTCTTCCTCCAGCAAAGTCTTCATTAGCTTGCTAAGGGCTTCCAAGGACTCTACGTACAGTGACTGAAACCAGAAGAGAAGGAGTGAGGCTCAGCACAGATAATTTGTGTGGGGGGGGGGGGGAGGGGACGACTGGGGGCTGGGGAAAGCTAACCATAACCTTGCCAGGGAGGCCATGTGTGACTGCCATCACCCAGTGCCTGCTGGGCAGAAATACAGTGGATGGTGCCTGAGGAGAATTGTTGTCACGTACCTGTATAGGCAGAGCATCCTTTGCTGTCTCACCTTCCTCTTTCATCATCTTCTCCAGGGGAGGGAGGGGAAACAAACTTTTGAAACACTGATGAAGGAGCTCACGGTTTTCCTTCAAGGTCAAAGATGGTTTGAGTTTGCTGGCAGAAGAAAGAGAGAGAGAGAAAAGTCATGCATTAGACTCAGTACCACCTCCAAGTAAAAGAAATGGGTCCAATGACTGGAGATTGGGGTTTTAGATTGAGACAAATGCAAACAACCCTTCACTTTGCAGCTGAGCACCTCTTTGCACCTCTATTAAGTATTGGCTCATTGAGAAGTAAAGCTAAAGCTTCAAGTCCCCTTTTTAGAGAAACCCACAAGCTTCTTTCCCCCTGCCAGCAAGCCAGACACCTCCCTCCCCATCTGAACTCTCCTGCATTGGACTGCATGCCCCACAACCTCCAAGTTTGTGTCTTTCAAGCACAAACCTCCAAATGGACACATTCAAACCCTCAAGAACTAAAGTTCTGCTGGTGAGCAGCATGTGAGCCAAACCCGGCAGGCATCAAACTGCTCCCAACCTGGCACTCATGAACTAACAAAGACGATGTCACAGGGCCAGGAAATATGGCAGAAAATAGCCTACCTCAGATGTCTAATGGCAAGAATTGCCTTGTAGCGAACTGGAGATGCCAGGGAATCCAGTGGTTCCTTTTTAATGAAGTCCTGAAATGCACGAACAGGGAAATTAAAAAAAATGGGAAATGGATTTGAAAGGCAGAGAGGCTTTCCTCTCACACCCTGAAACAGGGCCATATGCCAGGTCTGTAATAAACAGACACCGTGCTCGGCAGGCTCTCTGCCTCAGAAATGGACCGTAGGGCCATCTGCAGGCTATACAGAGGACAGAAAGATAACTCCCCAGACACAAGCCATTCCTGCCACTTACAGCCCACAATAGGTCGGCATCCCTGCCAAGCTCAGAGTGGACCCAGCAGCATTCTGGGTGCCGTGCAGGTAGCTCATGAGACTGCAGTGGTACAGTCACAGCCAATGGATAAAACAACATCTACCTGGAAACCCAGTCTGATGACATTACAACAAACTCCTTTGTACTTCAGTCCTCAAAGCTCCTCATCACTCACCAGCATGTAGCCAAGGAGCTCCAGTTTGTAAGAGAATTCGAACTCCTGGGAGTCTCTGGTCTCCAAAATGGCACAGCTAATCTCCGTGACATTCTGGATGAGGGTTAATTTTAGGTGCATGTCCTACATAATCCAGAAGGAGAAACAAGAGGATGTGGATGAGAAACGGAGAGAAGAACCAGAGTCCAGAAGATAAAGATCAGGAATTAAATCTAGCCACAGGAGAGGAGAGAGGTGTCCACAGACCCCAGAAGGCAGAGGACCCTGGCTCTGCACCCACCTCAGAAGAAGAGAAAACCCAGGTTCATGAAAGAAATCCAGGGCCACTTACACCAGAGCAGCCAGGACTCCTGCTTGATGTAGCAAGGAAATCAAGCTCTGTGCAATTTAAACAAGCAACTTGTGGATAGAAAAGGCAAGAGCTGAGGGCAGATTATTTAGAATTTACCTTGTTTGTAAGAGTGATGCCCAGCACCTGAAAAACAAAATGCAAAACAGCTATTAGCAATGTCTATAGTCCCATATAACACACATCCTCAAAATGGCCTGGCTGGTGAATATGGAGCAGAGAGAAATCATGATTGTTAAATCTTCCAAAAGGCAGGAAATGTATCCAGAGGGGGTGTTTTGCAGAGGTCAAGATCAGGGGCCATCCTATGGAATATTTGCATTTGTGAACTTCTGGAGGATATCTGTTTGGTTCAACTGTGATCAACTTTTTTGACAAAGGCTAAATGAGATTCTCACTGAGACAGGGCAGAATTGAATGGCAAAGTGACGTGGCGAGGTTGCACTGAGAGGAGAGTCAGTACCAGCAGTCAGACACCTAGGGAACAGAAATAACGAGCACACAGACAAACAAGACGACAGAGAAGAGGGAAGGGAAGTAGTGAGTCCAAGAAACAGAGTGACAGCAAAGAAACTAAATACAAATTAGCACCATTCTCTCTTGGCTAGCAAAAGATAGAGCTAGATACACATACATATTAGGGGAGTTAGAGTGTTATTCTGAATAGCCTGAGTGTGACTGCATCTGAATTACTGTGCAGCTGTGCTCGACAGAATTTCAGAAGAATATAGAAAAACTAGAGAAAATACAAAGAAGAGCAACAAAAGTGATACAACATGTGACAGCTCACGCTCCATCCATTACAGTTTTAAATTTGAGACATGTGACAAATTATTGCTCATAGGAGAGTTTTAGAAAATACAAGCCCTCTCTCTATAAACTCAGAGGCAATGCTATAACTTCAGGGTAATGCTCCTCACAGTTGTCACGCAAAAGCTCTTACCTGACAACTGGTTCTGTAATGGTGAAGGACGTTCCCTGTGATGTCTGCCTCTACTCGGGAGAGAAGCTGCTCTTTTGGAGCATGGACAGCCACGTTGCTGTATGTCAGCATCAGGGTGCGGCGAGTCTTGCCTCTTGTCCCATGGTGGTAATCCTAGACAATAGGAAACATCACTAGAGACAAGTTCTTCTGATTCATTTGGCCTTGGAATGAATCAAACATTGGTGGAGCCGGGCCCCCGAGCCTTGAATACTGCTGGAGACCGGGCACCATGAGCCCATAGAACTCGCCGCCCCGTCGCCCTCATTCCCACTGGGTAACTCTGACCCAGAGAGCCGAAAAGGATGAACCGACAGCAGTGGAGTACACGGGAGCTTAGTCATTGACACTGGTGGGTACAAGATCAGGCGCTAAATGTCTTGCCTAAGGCTGCACAGTGAGTAAATGGCAGAGCCAGCAATGGGAGCCCAGAGGCCTAGTCTCCTGCTCTATCCTCTAGATCAGTGGTGTTCAACCAGGGGGACTTCTGTACCCCTGAGGGTCTGCAGGGGTCTTCCAGGGGGTATATCAACTCATCTAGATATTTGCCTAGTGTTACAGCAGACGACAAAGAAAGCACTTGCAAAGTTACTAACTCAAATTTCATACAATGGCTTCTTTAGACTACTCTATATACTGCCCTCTGAAATGCAGGTACAATACTTAGATTCCAGTTGATGTATTTTCTAATTCTAGGGCAAAAATGGGAAAATAAGCAGTCTTTTTTTCAGGAATAATGTGCTAGGACACTTTTATAATTTTATGCCTGATTTTGTAAGCAAGTAGTTTTTAAGTGAGGTGAAATTTGGGGGACGCAAGACAAATCAGACTCCTGAAAGGGGGACACTAATCTGGAAAGGTTGAGAACCACTGCTCTAAATCAGAGGTTCCCTAATTGTCATCCGTAGACCACTGGTGGTCTACCTAAAGCGGGTTGGTAAGCCACATGTTGCTTGCAACACCTCCTCATTTCCAGCTACTAACCTGGAATAAAAAACAGTTAAAAATACCTTCAATGCTTTTCCATGCAAGCAACTGATGTAGTTCCCACACATTGTGCATGGGAGGGGCGCTCAAGCCATGAGACATCAGACGATAAAAATCATTTGAGAGAACCCCAGCTCCACATTGTGCTCCTGTCTGCTTAACGGCCGGCATCACGTAGAACGCAGACATTGGGGGACAATGCTAGCTGAGCGGAGCAGACACTACCGCGGGGCTGCTGCCCCTGCTTCAGAGGGAGAGGAAGTCTGAGAGAACCCCCTGGCTCCTTTACCTTCAGGCGGCTGACGAACCCAGACATCTTAACCTGGCTCATTGCAGCCCCAAACTCCTGAAGTGCCTTCAAGGTGAGGTCCAAGTGGCTCGCAGCACAGACTGCGAGGATGGAGACGACTCCCTGTCACCCAAGAGAAATACAGGTTAGGATCGAACCAGGTGTCTGATAGAGCCCACGAGTCCATTCCTTTCACCCAAAGTGGTGTAAAGTGCCAATCAGGCCTGAGACACATGGGGAGCGGGCGCTGAGTGAAATAGCAATCAAGAAGATAGGAAGCAAAATGGCATTTGTCCCAGGCCAACTCGGAGCTGAGCCCCACAGGGAGCATTCAGGGATTACTTGGTAAAATGGGGAGAGGGACAGAGGCCTCACCTGTCTCTCAGGGGCTTCCATATAATCTGCTGTCGTCAGAAGTGTATGAATCTGTGATTTAACATGGACCAGGTCCTGACAAGCTGCTAAGGACGTTCCTAGCGCCTTATACAGGAAACTCTGAAAGAAAGAGACCAGCCCTGGGATATCAGGAACACAACGTGCCTGTCAGTACAGACCCAGCTCAGCAACACTCAGGAAGGAACAAGACAGCCAAGTCCAAGCACCCATGCTGCAGAAACATCCCATCGTCTAGCCCAGCCAGAGAACCAACAATGCAGTACAGACAAGCAGCCTGTCCAAGCAAATATTGGAAGGGCAGGGGGGCAAGAGAACAGGGAATAAGTACAAACAAATTTTATACGCAGAATAAAATATCAAATAATGAAACCTTGAGAGAAGCCTTATGCAGCCCTCCAATCAGAATTTCAGGGGAAAGTAACTAGAAACTAAACCTTAACAGAGAACAAACCTTCTCTTTGGAGGGGCTGGCATAGCCGGCCATCTGCCAGCTCAACTCAAGGGATATCTGGCTGCTCCAGGCACTGTCGTCTATCATCTCCAGAGATGTTCTTAGGAACTGCGTGTAAAACAAGAGTTAAAGCAGATGGTTAATTGCAAGAATGTGGGGGCTGTTGTGGGGTTTGGGGTTTTGTTTGTTTGGTTGGTTTTTGCTTCCTTGTTCTGTTGTAAACTTTCCAATATTCAGGTGTCCTGGGAAGATTATTTCCCTATTGAGAACTATAAACATTGACAACCCAGACTTCCTCTGCCTCTTGTTCTTGAACCTTTGCCTGAGGATTCCTCTCAGTCCCCAAACCCAGATGGACAGTGAATTGGAGAATGAGATGGAGCCAAGACATCTGACCATCGAGGAGTGATTTTCCAGTGGATGGACGATGGCTCTAGTCAACTTTGAACAAAAGGCCCTGGACTACCAAGGACCAGGCACCTTCTCTGAAGTGCTATGGACCCTTTATGACACCTCCCGAGGTACCCAGGGTTGTGAGGGACCTCACTACCACCTGCCCTTAGCATGAGGAAGCCTTCTCTGTACCTGCCAAGTGTCAGCTCCTGACTCTGCCAGTCACAGGAAACACAAGCACACCCTTCTCACCCCATCCAGGATCCACTGTCCTTCCACAGATAAGCAATCAGTACACTCCAACCGCTCGCCCTCTGGACATCCCCAGAATGTCCAGCCCCTGTTCCACTGGACACTCACAGAATTCAGAGGTTTGCTACACACCACCTTACCAGTTTCACCTCAGCATCACCGCTCCATTTCACACACTTCGATACATTGACAGTGAAAAGAAGTAGAGTTTAATTCACCAAGATCAGAGATTTGAGAAGCAGCAAGAAAAATTAATGTAAACAAATGGTTACATAAAAATAAAATCCTAACACACTTCTAGAGCTTCAACTTAAAGAACCAAACAGTCCCCTGTCTCACAAGGGATAGCTCCCCCAAATCTCTCTCCCAGCAGGAAACACCCAGACCAAATGTGATCCTCCATTCATAAGACAAGCCAGTTGGCAATTTGTCCAATAGGTGAAGGATACCTGGTGCAGGATACCTCTGGACCTCCAGATATAGTTCCAAGCATCCATTGTCCGCTTGTAAACAGGGTACCCCCTATTGTTTGTTTGTTTTTCTTGTCTCGAATCTCCTCTGGAGACTTTGCAATCACTTGATTAGAATTTTGCTCTATTGATTAGCATCCACTGTGAATAATTACTCAGTCTACATACAGCCATTCAAGCAGCTAAGCATCTTCTGCCTGAAAGAAACTTCTTTATCACCTTCTGGTGACCAGCCCCAACGCACAGACCTTCAAAGCATCAATTTCAGTAGACAACCATGACGCCTGAGATATTATCCATCCAGTCACTGTGCAACGATTATGAGGATTATGCAGTGTGGCACAGGCATCCAGGAAAGGCTTTACATGACACCCTTTGATGATATAGAGATCAGATCCAGGGAATCCTGGGAACCCTATGCACTCCTGTGGCCTCTGCCAATGGGTACCCAAAGGACCCGGGGTCACACCCTCAACTCCCATTGAAGTCAGCCAGAGGTTAGTAACTCTCAGCACTTTGCTGTTTCAGGCCCGACTTTTGAACAGCAGCCAGGAAATATCAGAAACCCCACAAGAGAATCTAATCTTAGTTGATTTTGGAGCCCAAAGAATTTCAAATGAGGCTGGATCTGGAATGGGAAATTCTAGAGTGTAATCCAACCCCAAATGGAACTCCAAACCTTCTGGGGCTTCTTTGTCACTAGGTCCTTTCCTTTCATTTTCAGCCCTCGCCATAAAAATCTTCCTTGTCTGGATTTACATGAGGCTGTAAAGAGCTCTTTCTGACCACAAAGGCTTCTCCATGAGATACAGACACCAAACCTTGTCTTGTCTCTTTTCCTTTTTGGGTTTCTCAGAGCAAGTTTTCTTTTGAGTGGCAAATAGAAAAAAAAATCCTTTAGACGTCCCCCAGTGATGCATTAGCACCATTAGCATGCTGGGTTTCTGGTTAAGTTTTGTGTTGTTCCCAGGGGTAATACAGAGGGATTTATAACTAGAGCTGGTTGAACAATAGTAAGGCCATTTCACAAAACAAGTGGGATTTTTTTGTTTTCTTGATTTTTCAACATACAAATGAAAAGTGAAAACACAAAAATATTTTGCTTTTCAAAATCAAAGATGGCCATTATTCAATTCTTTGTTTTCCCCATTTCCTTCCCTTTATCCCTCATCCCCGTGCTTTTTTCCCCCTCTTCCACTTTGTGATTGAAAAGCGGGGGAGGGGGGGTGGAAGGAGGAAGGAGACAAACAGCAAAGCAACTGGAAAAAAAAATCAGCTTCAGTTTCAAAAAACTAAACATTTTCTATTTGGGTTGGGGTTATTTTGTTTTGGGGTTTTTGTGTGTGTGTGTTTAAAAAAAAAAAAAGAACCCTGAAAAATTTGAAAATGTCCCATGAAAATAAAAAGGCCATTTTTAATTGAACAAAAGTTGCAAATGAAATGGTTTGACCAGCTCTGCTTATAATGAATAATTTATCATTAATTTTTTCCCCAGCTGATATATTTGGAGGGGGAAGAGAGGACTGTGACAATACATCTGAAAGCCATCCTCTACCTGAAGCAGCATGTGCTCCCACCGTGCATGGTCCAGGGAATTCTCTGTGTTTCCTATAAAGCAGGAGGCAAAACAATAATGTCACCTAGATTAGCAAGAAGAGTCATTCCAGGTATCTCCTTTGCAATCAGTCCTTCTAAAACTCCTGGTCTGCCAAGCTGTAACATACCTGGGCTTTCAAGGCGAAATGGGACTGTACCTATTGGGTTCTGGGAGAGTCACCCCACTCCTGTCCTGAGGGGCTTAAAACAGCCCTGGGTAAGGGCTGTAGGAGGGAAAGAGGTGAGAGGTTTTTCGCAGGAGTGGGTGGGTGAGATTCTGTGGCCTGCATTGTGCAGGAGGTCAGACTAGATGATTATAATGGTCCCTTCTGACCTTGATATCTATGAATCTATGAAAGGGATTAACAAGAGCTGGGCTGACAGGGAAAGCAGCTACAGCTGTAGCCAGGGTAATCAGGGCCCAGCTGGCCCTTATAAGAGGGCCATGGGCCAGTAGGAGAAGCTCTTTCTCTCTAGTTTTGAAGGGAGTAGGGCCTGTCTGCCTGCAGAAAGGGTACTGGGAATGAGGGTGGGCTGGGCTGGGCTGGGCTGGGGAAAGGCCAGAGGAGCAGGGAAGCTCTAGGCTGGCAACTCCCCAGGCTATCGGGCCTGGCCCAAGGCCCATAGGGGTACTGGGTTGCAGGGAAAGGCAGCAGACCCAAACCCCCTTGCCTGTGGTGACTGGCTCTTACACTGCAATCTGCCCCAAGGTGCAGGGGCTTGATAATGATGATGCGCAGTAGCCCAGACTGAGGCAAGGTGGGGATTAGAGGGTTGGGCGTTCCCCAGAGAAGGGAGACCCATAGAGACTGAGGGGGTACTGCCAGGGCACAGCACCCTGGGTAAAAAGGGCACTGGGGTCTGAGAGGGACACGGGCCTGCAGAGGGTGCTCTGTGCTGGAAAGAGCTAATTCCCAGATGGCCAGCAGGAGGCGCTGCAGGGGTGAGTCGTTGCGCCGTCACAGGGACCTGCGCCAACGTTCTTTGTTGGACCAACAGAAAATGTCCTGTTTCAGAGTAGCAGCCGTCTCAGCCTGTATCCGCAAAAAGAAAAGGAGGACTTGTGGCACCTTAGAGACTAAGAAATTTATTTGAGCGTAAGCTTTCGTGAGCTACAGCTCACTTCGTCAGATGTTACGTACCCTGCTGGCATTTTTATTCAGGGTCCGTCAACCCACCAGGAGTGAGATGCTGAGCACTCCCAATTCCTCTTGACTTGAATGGGAGCTGAGGGTGCTGAGCACCTCACAAAACTCTTCAGCACATCAGAAGACTGGGTTTAGTAGGAATACAAACTTTTCCTGCAGAATCAGAGATTCCGGACTTGATCCGAACTGGATGTAAATCGGTGTAGCTTCACTGAAGTCAATGGAATTATACTGATTTACATCAGCTGAGAATCTGGCCCTGTTTCTGAGTGTCCAGCTCTAACCTAGCCTTCTTTAATGTCGGCACAGTGTCGTGCTGGGGACTCTGTACAGCCGCAGCCAGGAGGGAAGATACAGCTCATTTTTTAAAATCTTTTTTGGAATATCAAACCCGCTTGTCCATGGGGGGGTTCGACGTTCATGAGAAACATAGCGGGCTTGTGCTGCACTTAGGGTCTGTCCTGCTCCACAGAGACTAGACAGGCGCAGCTACGTCACTGGAGCTCTGCTGGCATAACGCCATCGTGTAGACGCAGCCTGCGCTGACTGAAGGGTTTTTCCATGGAGGTCAATAGAATCATACCACTGTAAAATTGGTGAAAGACATTATTAGGCCCACAATACCTAGATTCTCCCTAGGGCACCCACTTGGCCAACCTATCTTTTATGGTGCAGGTTTCCTTACAGAAAGACAAACTCTGGGTTTTTTAATTGAATCCCCCTTGAAAGTAAACGTGGGGTTTAATTTTCAGAAAAAGTCCGTTTGCAAAATCAGACTCTATATGTAACCCCAAAATCTTTCACTAACCTCCAGCTTCATGCGTATTGACCTTCCCAAAAAATAACCTAGCAAAGGCATGGGGGAAAGTGCTGTGAAATTTCCATTCAGCTGAAACCTTCCTGGCCTGATTCTGCCCTGTTTGAATTGGCCTTAGTGGTTCACAGTTATCCAGAGGAAGGAAAAGTGTGGGCCTAGAAGCCCCATTTCAATTCCCCACTGTTCCCACGTACTGCAACAGGAATGGCACAACACACGTCAATACGAAGCTGCATTTTCTGGCTTCCCTTCTATTCTCCATGGACCACGCTCCTCCTAACTAACACTTTACCTTCAATGTACTGCAGCAGAGATGGGATCTTTACTACCCACATCTCACCCACTGCTGCATGGACAGTTTGGTGCAGGGCCTTTAGTAACTGCAAGGCAGCACATCCGTGTCCTTCTCTTTCATAAGGGGATGAGGCTACTACCTGTCAATGAGAGAGAAAGAACAGGCTAAGTTTTGTCAGCACAATACCAGTTTGTTCCTGAGGGAGGGAATAGTTCAGAGACTCTCATTGTGGAGACAATCCAAGAGAGTTGTTGCTTCTACTGCAGTGCCTTCCTGAAGAAGAAAGCATTCTAGCTAGTAGGAGGATGCAGGACAGTGTGTCTCAGGAGAGGCCGGAGAGAGAGCGAGACCCAGTCATACACATTCCTCAGCCTAAGTCAAGCATCTAGCTACAAAACCAATTTGTATAGTTAACTGTCCCATTCCACAGAAAACCTATTCTCATGGTCTACTCACCAGGAGTCGCGCCAGCAGCCCCTGGGGTGTAGGGAGTTGCACTAGGGAAAGAAACAGAATAGCGTTAATTATGCCAGGCTTTGCAGAGAGTCCTGCTGATGTTCTTCACCTATCCATTTCCAACATGCCCACCAATGTTGAATACAGCTGATAATAATTTGCATTTCCATAGTGCTTTCAGTCTGAGCATCTCAGAATGCTCTACAAACATGTATGAATTCCACCTCATAGCACCTCTGTGAGGTTGGCATGAATTACTCCTTCATTTCACAAGTGGGGAAGCTGAGAGAGAAAGATCAAGTGATTTCCCCAAGGTCACATCCGAATTTTGGTGGCGAGCTGGGAACAGAACCCACATTTCCTAGCTCCCTCCCATGGCCGGGTTGTAATCACAAGACCATCCCTCATTCATTTTAGCCTCCTGATTGCAGATGAGAGAACTGGAGCAGACTGAACCTGTTCATTTCATAGTGCCTGGAGAGAAGAAATGAAAGAGTTTCTCTTATAAACCTCGTCCACTGTAGTCGAGGCAAGCAGCTGCTTCTCCTTCCCGCTGCTTTTTCTCAGCCAGTTCCCTCAGGCATCTGCAAAGAGGCTTCAAAGTACCCGTGTACTGAGCTGGCACCACATACTCCAGCAGCCTTGGCCATAACACCTGCAGAGAAGAGCGAGACTGTTCAGTACGGAGCTATTTCCGTTCCCCCAGCTCCAGTATCCTGCTGTCTGAATCCCTCCCTGTCATGTAGCTTCTCCTTTGATTCCTCACGGACCCTTCCCTAACCTATCACCTCATCTCTCTCTCCCCATTAGCTCACTCTACCTGTCTGGTGCCCCCTCACTCTGTCTTTTAAAGACACTATCTTGTTTGGTGAGTGTTAGGATATAGATATTCAGGCCTGTCTGCAAAGGCCTGTACTTTAAGAATTTAGGTGTATTCTTATCACTTGGCTAGTTATAGAGGTATAAAAGAAAGAATCAAAATCACTGTCTGCTGGTGTAAGAGCCTTCTCTTACTGTGACAGTCTGAGGCCCTCTTCTTAGGCTAAGGCCTTTGGCTAAGCAGCAGAGGCAGCCATAAGCTAGGAAGCGAACAGTCACATCCTCACATTCCAAACTAGTCACACTGAAATCAGGTGCTATTGGGCTGTTAGGAATACAATCCTGTCCTGATAGTGCCTATCACCTCCAGAGAAAGGGAAGGGCCTAGAAGATGTAAAAGGAAGCTTAGTTTGATAGCATCCTGTGTGGCAAGAACTCACTTATCAATACTGGGATGTGAAATCCTCACTTCTGTATTGTCTTGTCATTATCATAGAATATCAGGGTTGGAAGAGACCTCAGGAGGTCATCTAGTCCAACCCCCTGCTCAAAGCAGGACCAATCCCCAATTTTTGGCCCAGATCCCTAAATGGCCCCCTCAAGGATTGAACTCACAACCCTGGGTTTAGCAGGCCAATGCTCAAACCACTGAGCTATCCCTCCCCCCATTATAGTTCCCACTTTGCTATTGTTTGTCTGTATAATCTCTGTCTGGTTCTGTGCTTGTTCCTGTCTGCTGTATAATTAATTTTGCTGGCTGTAAACTAATGAAGGTGGTGGGATATAATTGGTTACATAATCATGTTACAATATGTTAGGATTGGTTAGTTAAATTTCAGGAACATGATTGGTTAAGGTATAGCAAAGCAGAAGTCAAGTTTTACTATATAGTCTGCAGTCAATCAGGAAGTAGGGGGGTGGGGGAAATGGGAACAGGGAATGGGGGTAAGGAAATTGGAATCATGTTTGGCTAAGGGCAGGAATGGGAACAGGGACACAGGTGTAAGGCTCTGTGGTGTCAGAGCTGGGAAGGAGGATACTAAGGAAGGAAACTGGAATCATGCTTGCTGAAAGTTCACCCCAATAAACATTGAATTGTTTGCACCTTTGGACTTCGGGTATTGTTGCTCTCTGTTCATGAGAGAAGGACCAGGGAAGTGAGTGGGTGAAGGAATAATCCCCCTAACAGTGAGCAATTGGGTTCTCACCCAGAGATGAAGCCTCTTTCCCAGCATTAGAGCATTATGGAGATATTTAGATAGTACCATAAGCTTACTCAGAACTTGACAGACCTATCTAAGGCACTGTCCCAGCCCCAATATCTCTTCAAATCTAGGATCACCAACTCTACATTTCAGAAGTATTCATGGGGGATCTAAGGGGAAGTTGCACTCAGACAGTGGAAAGAATTAAGAGACGATCTCTGCAACATGATTCCTTCCAGTTAAGTTGCTTTATATCTTTTCTCTACTGTGAACCGCTTACTCCATGATGAAGGGGTCACATCATCCCTGACATGAATTTGACATGCTGATCCTCCATTATGCTGACTGTGCAGAAGGCTTCCTTGTGGAGGGGTACAAGGAACGTAAGGAAGAACGTCCCTATTTCAAGAAGCAGTAGCAAGAGGTCACTTACTTGGGTCATTCCATTGACTGAGGTGTCCAGACATTGCAGGATGTCAATGCACAGGGTTTGGATCGTGCTTTCTTCCTCAACATCCTGGGTGAGAAGTGTTGTACCCTGCTGTGAGATAGCTACAGAGAACTTATTCGCTAGTAGTAAGACACTGGCAATAGAACCAGTGTCCTTCTCTTACAAAGCCATCTTGAGCATTGACCTCTGCCTGCTTTTATACTGCTCTGGAAGTGCACAAACGTCTGAAGGGAAGAGAATAATAGAAACTCCGAACTGGTGGGTCAGATCCCAGGCTTAGGAAAACCCGAAAATGAAGGGAAGGATTCACTGAACACAAAAGAGTTCCCCCAACAGTGTTCAATTTTTTAAAATTTGAAAAACTGTTTCATCTTTTGATCTCTGAGGAAAACCATTCCGCTTCTGCCCAGGGGAAATAAATTTGCAGAACCAGGGGGATCCAATCTCTTTGTTCTGATGCCCCAACCAGCTTGGTCATTCTGTGTGTAGTGAGTGTGATTCTATCAATGGGACCAAAACGGGCCTGATGAGAAAAAGCAGCCTTCTTTAAGATATATGTGTGGGTGTGTATTGCCACAAGCTCCAGCGTTGTCGAAAAGGGGCCAGGCAGAGCTAAGATCTTCAACAACTTACTGTCAAGTTGAACTGTTTGTGTTCATACATATCACGGATTCAGTCATGGAGCACAAAGTGTCTGGGGCCCGGGGCTGTGTCCATGGATAGAAATACGGATTGAAGATATTTTTATGCAACCTGCATAACCTGAGTGTTTTGCTGATAGTTTAGGTCTGCTTTGACAGCCACAGAACGGGGCATCGTTCCGTTTTTTGAAGAGTCTATTTAAAACAAAAAGATGTGCTTCCTTGTACAGGAACATTTCACTGAAAAATGGTGTTTTCTGAATGTTCAATGACTCATCAGAGGTTGGAGCAGCACAGATAACTCTGTTAGATGGAAATACCCAGTGTGAGATTCTGGTCTCTGTTACACTAGTATAAATCCAGAGTAACACCACTCAAGTCAGTGGAGTTACCTTGACTTTACACCAATATAATGGATCCGATTCTGGCTCTATTCATTCAGTCCAGCTGTCCTGGAGTCAAAACTCCCACTGAAGTCAAGGGGAGCAATCAGCATGCAAGAATGGTAGGACCGAGTCCTAAGTGTTAAGAACTCTCCTTACCAGTTTGCTGGAGGACACACTGAACTCGCTGAAAACATATGCTACCAGATCCCATGCTGCACAATTCTCCACACTTCCTGAACTGAGCAGCGTCCTGATGAAATGAAGAGCTGCCTTCCTCACCTGCAAGGGTAGAGATTACACACAGCACTTCTTGTTAGCCCTTCTGCCTGAAATAGGAGCTAGGATATGATATGAGAGTCCTTATGCTTTTGATTTTGTCTCCTTGGATTAGAAACATGGATACATTTAACACCGGCAGGAGAATGACATGCCTTCTCTATTCTGCAGTCTCTCATCTGGATCGGAATGAAAGCTCCACCCAGATATCCATTCATCCCATAACACTGAAAAAGTTGAAATAGTTCACTGTTCCACACACAATCTTACCGTAGCATTCTGATCACTGAGAGTGGATTTCACTGCCTTCACAATCAGAAGCTTTTTAACTCTTGTCTCAGGCACTGAAAGATAAGGAGAGGTGTACAGTGCTTCTTTGTTCCACACACACTCACTTTCCACATTGGAATTAATCCTGGATTTCAAAGGGCCCTAGTTAAGAAGAGTATCAAGCTTCTCTCCTCTACAGAATCAGTGGGGAAGACATAGGACCAGATTCTGGTCTCAGTTGCACCAGTGTAAATCTAAAGTAATTCCATTTCTCTAAATAGTGCCATCCTACTACCATGATGGAAATATTATAAAGGAGTTTGATAGACTGAGGTGACTGAAGTTAATCTGTGTTTACACCGGCATAACAGAACTCAGAATCTAGTCTAGAGTGTATAATACTTAGGATTCTCGAGTCAGGAGTATTATTCTATTTTTATCTGATTATTGTTAACATGCATTAGCCCCAAGTTAACTTCTGTATTTGAAGTTGAAAAAGACCTTGACAAATATCTTGGGCTACATTCAGCACTTAGTTGAACCTGTTGATTTCTGTGTGGCCATATGGGAGTAACTTAGGGCAGCATTTGGTCCCTTAGGGGATCTCCAAACCACTGGTGACTGTGTGTTCTAGAGCCTCTGTGCCCCAGTTGCAGAGGTGATGAGTCTGCTGCAGCCCTGCCGTGCCTACAGACCCTTGGTTCTTTAGCTCAATCTCTAGTAGCTCAAGCTTTTAGCTCTGGATGTCCTCAACTCAACCCTCAGCATGTCGGCCAAGAGGGCAGCTGGCACAGTTGCTCCTGTGTTACTTACAGTCAGCACCAACAATAGCTCTCAGGAAATCTAAAGACGCCACACGAACGGCCTCATGCTCAATCTCCAGCTGCTTGTGTAGAAATGCTAGCAGATCATCAGGAGAAGAACGGGCTGCAAGGGAAGAAATCACATCCTCACTGTCTGCAGAACTCTTATTCTTACCGTACCTCACAAAGGTAAGGAAGTTACAAAGAAACCACTGTGTAACTCAGAGTCTCTTCCCCTTACCTAGCAGAAGTACACAATGGAACAGCTCTTTGTGGTTTTCTATGCTGAGCTGCTTAGCTGGAGAACAGATCTGTGGGAAGAAGGGAAATGGTGAAAGAAAAACTAATCAGAAGCAAGGGAAAAGAAAAATGTTCAATTCATTTCTAAGCTTCCACTTCCTGCTTGTCCAACTAGAGGTCTGAACCCCAGGGAGATGGTCCTGCATGCACAGCAAGACTCAAAGACAATGACCAATACATTAGATAAGAGAAGCTAAAGTGTTTTGAGCAGCAGAGCTGACCTAATCAAGACACAGCCACAGTTTTTACTTTACAACTCTGACTCCCCCTGGTAATCGGCTTATGGTGAAATCGCTTTACAAACTGAGCTGGATAGTAGCTAAGAAAATGAGACCGCTCCCTGCTTACTCCTGAGCCTGCAGAAATCAGTAAGGCATGAGGAGGTCCCCAGGCTCTGCACGATCATTCCATTGATTTTTTAGTGTTAATATGCTTCAGATCTGCTGTGCCTAAGCTGAAGGGATCCAAGCAAAACCACCCCTCACCTGGTTGTGCAGAGCACTGCAGATGGCTTGAAACTTCCCTTTAGGTAGAGGGATCTTATATTCAACAGAGACCTCCAAGAGCTGGCTCAGACTCTGCAACAGAGGGCGAAAGTCAGATGGTGGGCACACAAAGGAGCCATATGTAGTGACTGAAGCAGATTCAGTGGATTCCTAGATTGCAAGGCCAGACCGGATTCTTGCCATCATCTAGTCTGACCTCCGGTCGGTATGACACAGGCCATAGACCTTGCCCAGAATAATTCCCAGAGCAGAGCTTTTAGAAAAACATACCAATCCTGATTGAAAAATCGTCAGAATCCGCCTCGGCCCTTGGGAAATGGCTCTAATGGTTAATTATCTCACCATTAAAAATGTACGCCGTATTTCCAGTCTGAAAGTGTCTAGCTTCAGTTTCTAGCCATTGGATCAAGTGACACCTTTCTCTGCTAGCCGGAAGAGCCCATTAGATAATAGGAGTCCCTCATGTAAGATATTATAGAGTGAAATTAAGTCACCCTGTCACAGGATAGGTCCACCCCGTCAGGGTGGTATCAGGTTGAGGAGGAATTGAAGTAGATCTGGAGCGGCCCAACTGGACTAGTCTCCCTAGCCACCACAGTAGTCTGGGCTCCTAGGGCAGCATCGCCTAATGGTCGGGATCAGTGCAGCAGCCCTTGGGTGAGGGACCGCGGCCCAACAGCCTGAGTCACTTGGGCTGCCCTTCTCGGGATGGCAGTGCGGCCTAGTGGCCAAAGTCAGTAGACCCACCCTTGGCTGCAGGGCAATGCGGCCTAGTGGCCAGAGTCGATAGAACCACCTTTTGCGGCAGGGTAGTGTTGCCTAGTGGTGAGCCCTTCTCCACTGGGTCCTACCTATTCCACAGGGTCCCAGCCCAGGGCGCAGGGGTATCTGCCACCAACTCAGCGGGGATCCTTCCAAAGCATGCTGAGTCAAGCCTGCTACCTCAACTGGATCAATGCTTCGTCCACCTAGGCTACTTCCCACCCGTTCTTCCGCAGCTGGGAGTCTCAGGGATTCTGGGGTCTCTCCTCCATCTCTGGCATTGGGTGGCTGGGGGTCAGCTGCAGCCACAGTCCGGCTGGCCTCTGAATCCTGGAGCACTGGCAGTCTCTCTGCAGGAGCCTGCAATGTGCCTCTGCTCCCTTTGGCAGCCATCCCAGCCTGAGCTGAGCGGCTCTCTTTTGTATCCTGGGTCCAGCTGAAGCATGCCGAGCAGAGATGAGGGGGCATGACCTCCTCGGCCCACAAAGCATGATTAACCCCTGCTGAACCAATGCGGGGTAGGTAAACCCCATCACACACCCTTTTACTTTCTGTGTATTAAACTAAATAGATTGACTTCCTTGATTCTCCCTCTGTAAGGCATATGTTCTAATCCTTTCCTCACTGTGGCTCGTCTGTCAATTTAGCGACACCCTTTTTGAATTGTGGGCACTAGAACTGGACACAGGATTCCAACAGTCATCAGACAAGTGCCAGATTTAAAGGTAAAATAACCACTGTGCTCCTCCTTGAGATTCCCCTTTTGATGCATCCCAGCTTTAGCTTTTTTGGCCACAGCATGAGTTCATGTTCAGCTGATTATGCCCCATGACCCCCAAAATCTTTTTCAGAGTCACTGCTTCCCAGGACAGCATCCCCCATCATGTATGTCTGGCCTAAATCCCTTGTGCCTAGACGCATACATTTACATTCAGCCATATTTAAAGGCATATTGTTTCTTTGCGCCCCGTTTGCTAAGTGATCTAGATCACTCTGAATCCGTGAGCTGTCCTCTCCATTATTTACCACTCCCCCATTTTTATCTCATCTGCCAACTTTATCGATGATGATTTTATGTCCTCTGCCAGGTTATTGATTAAAAAATGGTGAAAATCTAATTCCTTCCTGCATCTAACACACTTTTCTCTGTTGCTGCTTGAAGCTTCCAGAATGTCTCGGATGCCATCTACATACTTTACTATGTTTACACAGTTGTGTAGTGCCCTGATGCTATCAAACAAGTCCATGATACACTGGTTCCCTCCAAATCATGGGTATTTCAACCCCCAAAGTGACCACATACTCTGTACTAGAAAGCTTCAACCAACATAGACGGTGAGTAAATATCACTACCAAGAAGTTATAGCTGTCTCATGACTTCATTTACAACTGTGTAGCCCCACTGAAGACAGAATATGGCCCCTTACTTCTCGCTCATGTGGTACTGAGGGTGGATGAAATAGAGAGACAAGGCGAGTGAGACAATATCTTCAATTAGATTATCACACCCACCTTGTCGCTCCAATATCTTGGACCAACATGGCTACAACAGCACTGCATAGAACGGTAGATGAAACAGACAGGCAATGATTTTATATCTATCTAGTTATGCAGTGCAAAGCAATGACCCTCAAGCCTCCTTGTTATTAATTTTCAACCGTTGACAGTTGACTTGGTACCGACCAGAGACAACAGATGGTAGCCCCTGCTCTGAGGAGCTTATGATCTAAAAGAGAGACACAGAGTTGACAGGATGTTTTGGGAAATCACAAGGAGAGAGTATCTTGTTGTGCAGGTGTTTTGTTTTTTTATCTCCTTCTCCTCCTCCCCAGGAAACAGAGGATGCTTTTCATCAGAGGCAGTTACCTACAAATCTTGTTGCCTGGGTCACCATGTGTATAAAGCCAGAACTTGTGTGCATCTTTATTATCTAACAAGTCACTATCTAGACCAGGAAACCCCACTGGTAGCAAATTCCTCCTGCAGTTCACACATGCACACACAGAGACAGTTACCTTAATGAGTGGTACCTCACCTTGGTGACGTGAAAAACATCAATTTCCTCCTTATATTGCTCAAGGAGCCATGAGATCTCCTTAAATATCGGATTTGGTGGCTCCTTTTTGTGTAGTAGGATGCCCATCATGGGACCAAGGGCTTTGATGATGGCCTGCTTGAGCTGCATAGATGAGACACAGAATTTATGTTCCTACGAATTCATTCAATCTCTTCCAATAGGCACACCTTTTCTACTTCTAATGAGTGCAATTTCCCTTGTTCCACTGTCGGAACGGTCCTATCCCAATATTTCCTGGTAAAGAACCAGGACTCGTAGGGTTGGTGTCAGGATTATATTCTAATGCACCTCACAACTAGACCAGGTAAAATATTTCCCCAGATTAATATGCATTCTAGGCCAACTCATCCCTGCTGTAACTCCACTGGGGCTGAATGGACTTAGACCAGGAATTAATTTAGCCCACTATCCCGGGTTCATCTGCACATTAGGTGCACAAAACTAGAATCCATGTACACTAGGTACAGACCGAATTTCCATGATGTGGTGACATTAGAAACGTATGGGTTTTCGATGTTTTACATGACACTCTGTTCCATCCAAAAGGACCTACCATTAAATGCCATCATCACAAAGAGTGCCAGACACACAGAATGTAACATCACAATTTCCGCTAAAGGTTTAGAAAGTCAGCAATTCTCACCTCCGGCTCCTCACAGGTCAGCCAGTTGCTGGTCACATGACAATATAAGGGAAGAATTTGATTGCAGAATCGTGATTCACCCATTCTGGGGAATGAGCACTTTTCCCAGTTCATAAAATATCCATTCACTGCCCTTGAGCATTTTTCCAGAACTGCACGGAAGGAGAGAAGACAGGCAATGTGAAAAGGACATAGTAATAATGAGGAGAAGTTGCTTTCTCAGAGAAGACACCCAGGCCTATCGTTTACTCCAATTCCATGGCAGCTCTTATCAGGACTAGATGCTGAAATCCCATATCAATTTGGAGCTATTTCTCTTTCCCCCATTCCATTTCTTGTTTCTTAAAAGGCTTTTTTCTTTGTAAATCTCTCCATCTTTTTTCAATTACCACCATTTGAAGACTCGCGTCCTCTGCAGTTGTTGTTTATTCAACCCGAACACTGTATGATTTCATCTTGAGTTACAGTTTGTTTGAAAGATGTTCAGTGCCCCTAACTGCCATTGGCTTTAGTGGGATTTGAAGGTAGTGGGGAGCACTTTGCCCTAAAAGTAGGTGTATCTAGTGTCCTTGCTAAGACGAATTAGGGCCCAGTCCTGTTCTCTATGAAGTGGATGGCAAAATTCCCATTTCCCTCAAGGGCACAGGATTAACCCCTTACTGAGCATCACCTGAAAAGCAAAGGAAGAGAGAAGTGGAGAAGAAGAGAAGACAGAGAAAGAGGGTGAAAGGAGATGATGATGATGATGAAGAAACTAAGGAGAGAGAATGGGTGGAGGAGTGGGAAACAGGGGATTTTTAAATGTACAGTAATGAAATCTGCTCCCTTCACCTCCTCCCCCAGGAGCCTCCTGGCAGAGGGGCAGCTTCAGCCTTTGTGTCTGTTTATTTTAAACGATATGCGTGAGTCACAAAGAGCCTGAACTTACAAATGCTCAGCACCTCCTGCAAAGTAAGGAGCATTCTCAACTTCACTGAGTGCCACGGGAGCCAAGGAACGCAGCACCTGGTGCAATCCAGGGAAGGGAGCAGAGTTCAGGGCCTGTTTGCAGACTTGGTCAGTCACTTAAATCTGTACCAAGACCCCCTAAATATCCTGGCTGGGATGATTTAACTGGGAATTGGTCCTGCTTCGAGCAGGGGGTTGGACTAGATGACCTTCTGGGGTCCCTTCCAACCCTGATATTCTATTCTATGATCCATTTGGGGCACCTACAGGAAGTGCTGGCACTTACCACCACAAAATGCTTGTCTCATCCTGCTGTCCTCGACTAACTCCAACATGGAGATCATGACGTTCAGGATCATTCCCACAAAAGGGATACACTTAAGTGCTGCAGAGAAAGGCCAGAAGAGAAGGAAGACAGACAATCAGCTGCTCTCTGCCTTCTTACAACACACGTAGAAACACTGTGGGGCAGGATGCTCTGGGTTCCGAGGCCACTGGCGCTGCGTAAGCAGAGCAGAATGGTTTTAAAGCAGCCATTGAAAGCCAGTGGGGGAGTCACCCTGAAGAGGGGAATCCTCCACAAGTGTACAGCTGTGCCCAATGCCCAACTCACTCCCAGAGTAAGGGGAGAGAGCACTGGGGCGGGATGGGAAGTGGGGTGGAGAAGAGCTCCACTAGACCTGATCTTCCACTCATTCCCATCCTTCAGGTACTTCACTCAGGGGCATAAGTTAGAGCTTGCACCTCCGGCTGGATCGCTCATGATCTGGAGGCCAGAACTAGCAACAGCAGTTAATCTTGTGTTTCTACACACACACTCAAACAGAGCTCTGTTTAGCGGTAACATTTTTAGGGAGAGAGATAATCCCCTGTCCTTAAATGAAAAACAATCACTTTGAAAGAAAAGAGGGAAGTGACCATACCATAGGCGGATGACAGGTTGCCCAACGTAATGAAAATAAACTCCTCAGGCAGCTCCAGATGATACATCAGCTCTAACATGACATCACTGAAATAGCAGCGTGCCAGAGTCACTAAGGTGTTGCTAGCTGCCACTTTTAGTTCATTTCTTGCTTCCTAAAAACAAAAACCAAAAGAGAGAGACTGAGGTGACTGAAGCCGGTTGCACTAGCCAGAGTTGTTTACATGAGTCAAGTCCTTATTTCTGTGCACAAGTTGTGAATGAACCAACCCAACTTTCTGAGGGTAGAGTCATTCGTCATAAATATTCCTTGAGTCACTTGGCTAAACAGTTTTCAGCCTTCGAGTTGCCTGCAAGCTGCTTCGTTAGCCTATTCACTGTTAGCTACTTGTGGTGGGTGACTGGTCACCATAGTCACATGATATTTTCCCTGCCCTTCCCTGAGGCGGTAAGTGAGACACAGACTGGGCAGCTTCAAGATATTCCGAGAGCTTTCCTGGAATAAACTGTCCCCCAAAAGGAGGCTGACTTCCTTTGGAACAAGAGAGGGATTTTTCCATGGGTTTTCCTGCTGGCAAACTATATTCTAAATCCAATGCTGCTTCTTTTGGAGATAGCTCAGATTCTGTCTGTCTTGGGGCTTTATACTGCCACTTATCGCTACAGTATCAGAGCGTCTTCCCCATAAAATCAGTCTCAATAATGAAATCCTGAGTAGACTTCGGGAAAGACTTGCTCCTTAAGACACCATAGGCCTGTCTCTGGGTCTGAGATCATGTGTCTCAGGTCCTGATCCTGCAAAGCACTTCAGCACATGTGTAACTTTCAGCATGTGAGTTGTCCCATCTTATGCATGTGCACAAGTGCTGTGTAGGACCTGGGCTTTGGTCTGGAGGAAGGTGTGGGCCTCTAACAGAAGAATACATTTTCATTTCAGTATATAGTTTATCCCCCCAAAAGAGAGTTTGAATGAGTTAAAGCTTTGGAACCTTTGATTGGTATCTCGGGAGAACTAACTTACCTGAGTCTCTCTCATGTGGTTTGAGGCTAGTGTTATTATTTTCTTCGCAAGCCTTCTCTCCAGGCCCTGGGTGTCCTGCTGTAAGACTTTCTCCAGGACACAGTAAATGTCTACTCTGTTTTGCTGGGGACAAAACATAAAAGAGAAGAATTGGGAAAACTCTTTCTTGCCGACCAGACAGGAATGTGGCTAATAAGCCCCTGCCCTAATTGGTGGCTTAATTGGTGTAAAACGTGCCCGGCCCTCCACAAGCACCGCATTGAGCAGCGCTTCAGAAGCAGCCGAGCAACTGACATCGTTTAATCTTCCTGGAGAGAAAAGAGGCAGAGGAAGCGCCCTTCACTGCCCCCTTCTCTAGTTTCATTTCTTCAGAACAAACAATAAAAATGAGCACCTTGCCCTTGCTCTAGCCACTCCAGGCAGAATTTGTAAATGTGGAAGATAAAATACCCAACTCCTGCAGTAAGTCCTCAACCGCTCCCAGGGGCAATGAGCTCAGCCGTTAGATCTACACGGGAGTGGGTTTCTGAGTGGGGGTGGAGGGACACATGTGGACAGGGGGTGCCAGGACCCACGGGTGTGCAGGAACACATGGAGACAGGGGCAGATGTGCCTTACTGAATGGGAGAGGTTAGGGGTCAGACAGGGTCTGCATGGGGGGAGCTGCCTAACAATTCCTCCCCGCCCCTCCCAAAAAAACTCTTCCAGACTTTTCCCACCCATACCCAGCAACGCTCCAAGTTCACACCCAGGCTCCTTCCCAGCAATTTACTTCCCTCTCCCTCAGCTCCTCCATTACCCCTGACTCTACCAAGCCTTTGCACGGCGCCTAAGGGGTGCAAGAAATATGGTTCTGTATTGAGTTTAAATGAATTATTACTCTGAGTTCTGTATTAACATGCATAGTAAGGAATCAGTTTGTCAAAAAACATTTCCTGAATCCTTTTTGTTGTCTGTATTCATACAGACATACTTGCTGACAGGTATTTTGAAATAAATAACCAAAAATAATTTTAACGGGTGTAATTATATTGTATTATTTTGACAAACAAAATATGCAGAATTTTGCAGAACTTCTAAAATATTGTACGCATCATTTTTATTTTTTTCTTGCAGAATTCCCCCCGTAGAAAATATATAGATAAGGGTCCCTTCAATGCTATAATCTCAATAATATGTCATCATAATAAAGGAGTGTTGGCTAGGATTTAGAGCAGGGAGTCAGTTCACTTGGGTTTTATTCACATTCTTTGACTAACTTGCTAAGTGGTGTTGAGCAAGTTACTTAATTTCCTGTGACACAAGTCATCCGTAAATGAGGATAATGCTTCCCATTCTCACAAGGGTGCTGTGAGTCTTAATTCATTAGTATTTGGGAAGTGCTTTGAGATTTTTGCATGAAGATGCGAAAGAAGGGCAAAATATTATTAGAAGAGATTACTGCTAGTCCGATGGTGTACTTTTACTGTCTACAGCCCATGTACTCCACTGTGTGTAAAAGGACAATGCTCTCTTTATAGAGCATTATATCATCCTGATCTGTAAGAACAGTATTTTGCATGATGAGTTTACGCCTGAGGACAGAAGGGCGAATACTGATTCTCCTGATGGTGCGCCAGGCCAAGTTCTACAATGAATTATACCCGTGCAGTCCCCTGTACCCCCATGAAGTCAGGCAGAATTTGGTGTGGACACCTGGAAAGCGGATGTAATTTCATGAAACTGCCCTACCTCATCCTTTTGCAGTTTCTCGAGCAGAACTGTCAGAACGATAGCCAGCTTGGTCTCAGCTATAAAGGCAATCCTGAGGGCAATTTTGCCCTTATCTTGATCATCCATATGTGCCAGGAGGGAGACAACCTCATTATAAACACCTGAAATTAAATAAAAGGATAGCAGAAATTGGTGCTGGCCTCTTTAATTCACTATCCAGTAAAGATTCTGCAGGAGCCCCAACACTGTGAGAAGTAGACCTGGGAATCCTGGAAATCCTCTTCCTTCCTCCTCATGACCAGGTTTGTTTGCTGAACTACCCAGTGTGCTTGGGGGGAAATCATAATGAAGCAAATATGCTCCTTTCAAGTAGATCCCCCCGTAAAATAATCTTCCTTTCCCTCTTTACTGTCAATTGATGAGTTTTGATAGCATACAGAGTAATAATTTAACTCTAAGCCAAGAAATAGAGCTAAAGTTAAGCACATGCTTAAGAGTTTTGCTTAGTCAGGGCCCCATTTTCAAAAATCCTGAGCACCCAGATGTACCTTTTGGCTATGCTGGGAACTTTTGGGGCTCGGTATCTCTTGAAAATCAGGCCACTGTTGGAGAGCTCAGTATGAATTTAGAAGCCTAACTTTAGGTCCCTTGTTTTGAAGAAAGCCTTCAATCTTCTTTTATGGTAGTTTAAATACTTGCAGAGAAGACTCATGGAACGGAGTTCATCCAGTTCATAGAATATCAGGGTTGGAAGGGACCTCAGGAGGTCATCTAGTCCGACCCCCTGCCTAAAGCAGGACCAATCCCCAACTTTTGCCCCAGATCCCTAAATGGCCCCCTCAAGGATTGAACTCACAACCCTGGGTTTAGCAGGCCAATGTTCAAACCACTGAGCTATCCCTCCCCCCTGTACAGTTGCCTGTAGAGGTCATAAAGGAATTCCCACCCCCCCCACCCCCATGCACAATTGGCGAGGTATACGCTGTGAGTGGGGTGGGGTGGGGTGGGGTGGGTCCCTCCAACCTTCATCTGAAGCGTCAGGGATTGACCATAGCAGGAGATGGGACACCTGGTAGGGTGGACCAGTGCTCGAAGATGGTTCAGAGAATCTGTTTCCTTAGCTGTCCTGCTCACATGCTCAGGGTCCAACTGATCTCCAGAGTTGTGGGTGGGAAGGAATTTCCCCCTGGTCGGATTGGCAGGGACCTTTGAGTGGGAGGATGGGGCACTGATCACCTGCTAGGATAATCTGAGTATATCTGACCTAATCAATTCTTGACCATTGCAAGGGCCTCAGGCATTGGTGGAACCTCAGTCTCTCCTGTCCTCTGCCGATGGCACACAACAGTTTTGTCTCCT
Source organism: Eretmochelys imbricata (assembly GCF_965152235.1). Taxonomy (NCBI): domain Eukaryota; kingdom Metazoa; phylum Chordata; order Testudines; family Cheloniidae; genus Eretmochelys; species Eretmochelys imbricata. The sequence goes on along the minus strand of NC_135591.1, from coordinate 15,450,309 downwards.
AAAGACTGAAATGTTTTCGTCCAAGACAAGTTTTGGGGTTCAGGGTAGGGTTGCTAGGTGAAATTTAGTGGCCTGTGAAATACAGGAAGTCAGACTAGATGATCTAATGGTCCCTTCTGGCCTTAAACTCTAGGAAACAATGAAATAGCTGGTGTATGAAAAAAATCAGGATTTGATCTCCCATGTATCTCTTCGCTCTGGGCAGAAATTCTCCAGGAGACTTAATATTTCACAAGAAATCTGAAATGCCGTATTTATCTGTCTCCATTGTAACAGCATTCCAAGCATGAAGGAGGAACTAACAAGATTTCCCCTTCCCAGGAAAGACTGCTTGAGGTTAGGTGATTGCCCATCCGTTATGCAAATTGCATCCTTCAGTTGTAACACCCAGATGCAAACGGAATCATAACTGTAACCTACACTGCCCATCCGTGTGGGATGAGGAGCACTAGTGTTGCTAAGAAATGTGACCCCATGCTTTGTTCTCTTGCATTTAAGATATTAGCAGAGCTTCATTTAGACAGCTAGAGGAGAAGTCCTTCTGCCTTTTTTGTTCTAATTTCCCCTCTCTCTGATGGAGTTGGCTTCATGGATGCAGAAGACACAAAATGAGGGCCCATAACAAACATAAAACAACGGGGAGAAAAGAAGGAAGACCTCCCCCATAACATTCCCTAGAAACTCAGATTCTCAGGAAAGTTTCCAGGTCCAGAGGCTGTAGGCCAACTCCTCAACTGGTGTAAATCAACACAGCTACAAGGAAGTCAACAGAGGGACACTGGTTTCCAGCAGCTGAGGTTCTGCTCATACAAAAGGAGAACATTACAGCTAATCTGTATGCCTATGCTTTCTAAATGTGTGTGTGAATATAGAATGGATATAGAGAATACAATGCTGACCCTTACCTCTGTCGGTTACCTCCTGCTCACTCACAAATTTATTCATGTTTTAATCTTTCCTCAACACTTCCTCCAGTCCTTTCTCCAAAGAGCTCCAGTACTGATAGGCAGCTGGCCTCTCAGGTTGTCCTGTCCTGTCCAGGATAGCCAGTTCAGATTATGCAAGCACTATTATGACATCGCTGTGACTGTGACATAGCACATAAACTGCTGCTGACCAGGTAGGTGCTGTGATGACATGGACAAGAGCCTCAAAGGGATTTAGGCTCCTAACTCGCACTGAAATCAATAGATGTGAGGAACCTAAATACATTTCAATATCTGGGCCCATCCATGTACGCAGTCCAATAGGTGGCTAAATTTGCTCCAGTGTAGAATTTCTCATTCGCTCGAAATCATTTTGAATTTTGGTTCCGTCCCTCTCTCAGTTTGCCACACTTTCCAATATTGGTTTTATTGGAAAATCTGCTCCTGGTTGAATGGATAGAAAATAAAAGCACCGAACAAAGAAAGAGAAGAAACTGCCTTGGAGAATGCACAGTGACACTTGAGTGTGGTTGGTTGGTTGGAATGCACAGTGACACTTGAGTGTGGGTGGTTGGTTTCCTTTGCTTTTTAATTCGGTTGATTAAAAAGCTTGATGAAATCTTATTGGACTGTATTACAAATATTGATTTTATATTGTTTTACAATGAATTGAAATTTATTCTTCATTTCCATGTCCCGCCAAACAAATCAACTGAATTATTTTTTGTTGTGTTTAATACAGTGTGGTGTCATATGTATGGCCATATGTAGAGGCCACACTTGATTTTGGAGATGATGTTGCCTTCAAAGCATTCAGAGTGATGACACTCTTTGCAGTAAACCATATGGAAAAAGAATTCCAGTGACATGTGTCCTTTGCTATGTATAAGTGATTTGGTGCCTTACCCTTTCTGATTTTGCCCTTACACGGACATGCTATTCTTTTGTACTCCTCCTTAGTAATTCATCCATGTTTCCCCATTTTGTAGGATTTCTTTTTGATTTTCAGGTCATTACAAAACTTCTGATGGAGCCATTGGCCTCTTACTATTCTTCCTGTCTTTCCTTTGCATTGGCAGTTGTGCCTTTAATATTGTCTCCTGGAGGTTAAACTGCCAGCTTTCCTGAACTCCTTTATGCCTTAGACTTTTTCCCCATGGGTCGCTACCTACCAATTCTCTGAGGATGTTAAAGTCTGCTTTTGGCAGTCCTTCTCCTGTCATTCTCACTCCTTCCTTTCCTTAGAATCATGAAATCTATCCTTCCTGATCCCTTTCACCCAAATCACCTTCCACCTTCATATTCACCACCAGCTCCTCCCTGCTGGTCAGAATCAAGTCTAAAATGGCTGTCCCCCCGCTTACTTCCTCCATTTTCTGAAACAAAGCATTGTCCCCAGTACATTCCAGGAACTTATTGGGTAATTTTGGGTTTTACCATATTCCGTTTTCAGCAGATGTCTGGGTAGGTAAAGTCCCCCATTACGATCAGGATTTGTGTTTTGCATATTTCTGTTGTTTGTTCTAGAAATGCCTCGTCTCCCTCCTCTTCCTGATTTGGTGGGCTGTAATAGACCCCCTACCAGGACCTCACCCCTGTTTATTCCCTCTTTTATCTTTACTCAGAGACTTTCAACTGGTCTGCTTCTCACCTCCTTCTGGACCTCAGAACAGGTTTACAATGCAATATGTCCTCTCTTTTTTTTCCTGCCTGTCCTTCCTCAACAAGCTATAGCCCTCTATACCAATAGTCCAGTCATGAGATTTATCCCATCAAATATCTGTGATGCAGTTAAGCTCAGTTAAGATTCATGTACTAAAACTCACAGTTCTTACCGCTTATTCCCCATTATTATTACTCCTTGCTTGTGTGTACAGACATCTAAGACGTTAAGCGGATGCCCCCATGGATTTCCCTCTTGTTTCTCCTGTAATTCTACTGCAATTTTCCACATCTACTTCTCCCCACACAGCTAGTTCTCTATTAAGGCCACCTTTTTTTACCTGGTGGCTTTTTTCACCTGCCCCCTCTGAACTTAGTTTTAAGCTCTTCTCCTAAGGTTGGTGAGTCAGTGCATGAAGATGTTCTTCTCCTTCTTGGTCAGACGGACCCCATCTCTTCCCAGCAAACCTCCTTCCTGCAATAGCATCCCATGGTAGAGGAAGTCAAAGCCTCCCAGAGACCCATCTTCATAACCCTATTCTGTGGGCATGCCTACCATTGAGTGTGTATTGAGCAGAAAGAACACTCAGTGCAGGAGACAAGGGGACTGAGTTAAACTGCAGATGTCAGGTTCACATACTTCCATTTACCGTGACTAATCTCTTAAGCTAGTGGGGATGGCCACGCTATAAAAATATTTCTGGAGATCAGCATGTGATTATTTGTATTGCAGTACTGCCTCACAGTCCCAGTCACAGAGCAGGATCCCATTGCGCTAGGACCTGTACAAACAGAGAACAAGATGGTCCTTAACTGTCATTCATTAATTAACACATCTTAACAGCACAACAAACAGACAAGAGGATAATAAAGCAAGCAAAAAGCCCCCTTTGACCAGGTACCAGCAGATAACTAATATAGTGCTACCTATTTCGGGAACTTTCTTCCTGAGTCAGGGTCTGATGTGACTCAGCCCCGTTCCATGCCATTGTGTAAACTGGGGACTCGTACATTTGCACAAGATGGAAAGTATCCAGTGGCACACAGTTGAGGCCTACTCCATTTTTAGTACATAAACAGCAGGCCGCTCTGCAAGAAGCTAAGGGCATGGTCAGCACAGAGAGTTTGCCTGTCTCTGTGCTGGTGTTCTGCACCCCTCACAGTCTACACCTGGCTCCATAAAGTCGGGCCTTTCAAAAATGCAGCATCAGGTAGGAGCACAAGTAATTGTAAGAATGCTTGCTCATTGCAGCTGTTAACATCCGGGCAAGGCATCCACATATAAGTCCACTACGGATGGACCAGTGATGGGAAGAGTGTTCATGCATGTGACAAGTAACACCATAAACTATGTCATGCCACAGAACAAATTAAGATCAAGAACAGAACAAGAGTATTTGTGGCAAAACCATGACAAACACTGTGGAGGCATCAAGGAGCTCATAAATTAAAACATCATCACCCAAACACTGCCACAGCTTGACTTAGAACTTGGGCAACAGTAGACCCTCAAAAGGAGGAGGCCACAGCTTTACACCCGTGGTCACTGTGATGTTAACTGGCTGCATTTGACAAGAGCTGGATCAGAGGTTGACTTTGAGTGTATTTACAGGGGGCAAGGTTTTCACAACACAAGCCTTGTGCACACACGCAAATAGTGTTCTGCAGCAGTGCAAGTTGAGCTGCAGCAATGAGCAGCGGGATCCTGCTTGGGCTCGTAATTCATACACTTCTCTCACTAATGAGGATCAACAGATTAACCCATACTGAATGCAGCTTGACAATATACCATCACTTAAAACACATTACAGTCAGAGAGGATGATAAATATTCCATTTATACACATTATGTACAAGGCCCGAAATGACTGAGGGTGCAAGAAAACAAAGCTGGTAAATACAGAAAATGCATTTGTCATAAATATAAAGGGAAGGGTAAACCCCTTTAAAATCCCTCCTGGCCAGAGGAAAAATCCTCTCACCTGTAAAGGGTTTAGAAGCTCAAGGTAACCTCGTTGGCACTTGACCAAAATGACCAATGAGGGGACAAGATACTTTCAAAAGCTGGGAGGAGGGAGAAAAAACAAAGGGTCTGTGTCTGTGTCTGTCTGTCTGAACTCAGTGGAAGCTAGGAGCCTAAATACCTACTGTAGAATTTGACCCAATAACAACAATAATAATAATTTGCATTTCTAGAGAGATTTTCTTCTTCAAAGCATTTTACACACATGTTTTCTAACTCTCTGCTTCAAATAAAAGCCATTATTGACAGACAATTATATTTTTCCGTCACAGCACAGACAAATAGGAGAGTGAAGAGAACACAGTTTATTAATGGGATTTTAAGCAGGTTCTCGTATGGAAAAAAAATTAAACATCCAGCACTCAAAAGATGACTCTGCTTAGCTGTGTGCCTTGTGGCTTAAAGCAGAATTCCAAGAACATTACTTCGCTTTTTGAAACGGTTTCTCAATTAATGACAACTCAAAATATCTGCTTCCACCTAGTGGTGCGGGTTTGCATAACATGTGTTGTTTGTATTCCCTGTTTTCGATATCTTTGCCTAAAAGATAAAATACATCCGAATCTACTGAGACAATTCACACTTCTGCACAAAGCCACAACAGCACTAAGAATATATATCTTTGTTAGCAAATAGGATCATTAGGGAGAAGGAAAAGGATAATCTCAGAAAGAGGCTCTCTCTTTCTCCTTCACTTTATTCTATCTAGGTTTTTCTACTGTTCTCATCAATGAAGTATCTGAGTAGCTTCCTCTAGTACATTAATAATATGACTCACATCTGTCATGGTAATATCTTTTATTGGACTAACTTCTGTTGGTGAAAGGAGTGCACAGAGTTCTCCTTCAGGTCCTTGAAAGGTTATTTCTTTCACCAACAGAAGTTGGTCCAACAGAAGATATTACCTCAGCTAGGGTGACCAGATGTCCTAAGTTTATAGGGACAGTCCAGATATTCGGGGTTTAGGCGCCTATCAATCCCACCCCACCCCCATCACGATTTTTCATACTCACTATCTGGTCACCCTATCCCTCACCCACCTTGTCTCTCTAATAGCCTCGGAATTACATGGGAGTTTGTTCTCCTGTCACAGACTGTCCCCTGAGAAAGCTCTATCTACTGCACAGACAAGCCTCATCCTTAGAGTAGAACACTTCATGGTGCCTGAGAAATAGGCCCTGTCAGCCACAACCCTAATCCCAGGGATTTACCTGATATTTTAGATATACTGGGCCCTGGCCACTGAGCCCCTGGAAGAGAAGGACTGCGACCTGGAACCTGACTTGATGTGTTCACGTTGCAGAAGTATGTACACAGTGTCGGAAGGCAAACAACAAACAACACTTCAATGGTCACTGAATGAGGGGCCTGTGGAAAAAAATACTACCATTGTGCAATTCAAGACTGTGTCAAAATGCACGTGCACAGTACTCAGACTCCCTGAATCCTGGCATTTCCGAACTTTCCATTGCTCAGTTTTGCAAACTTACTAATTGTTATTTTCATGCAGATTTTTATGTATTTGTTGGGCGTCTAAAGATATAAAAATACAGACATTGGTTCATATCATTGTCGTGCAAACATCCCCATTTCATTGTTTGTTTTTAAAGAAAAAAGTAGAGGACTAGGTTCTGGCAATTTCTGTATTGAGCTGTAAAGAAAGATATTTTTAAGGGTTTTGAACTGTCGAAACAGAGGCACAGAGATTGTCTCACACAGGGAGGAGTGGGTGATGCAGTGCACACTTTCCCAAGCCAGCAGAGCTGCTGGACCCCAAGAGATTCCCCCTCTATTCCTGAGTCAACCTTTGCCAGAAGCAAGCAGACAGAAGGACAAAAGTAGCTCTCCATTTTAATAAAGGCTCTTGTAACTTCCTGGGTAAACTGGTCCCTTCCATTCTTTAGCTGACTATTACTCAGGCTCTTTTCTTACTGGCAAACTTGAATTTTGATTTTTCTACGTCATGGCCAGTCTTTATCGTCTCTCTTGTAAACTTGAATATGCCAATCCCTGAGACGACATACTTTCTTGTTTTTTCCTGATTCGGCAATCATAGCTTTGGGGATTGAGCTCCCATTTAAGGTACTTTTAATGATGACCCCCAGTCCTTTATTTCATCTATCAGGATGTTCAAAGAGAGCAGCTACCCTTCACTGAACGCCACTGCTCTGACTTTGGATTCCCTTGTAGAATGTGTGGGGCTGGGGTAGTTGTCTCAGCTGGATTCTTAATCCAGAGGAAAGACGCTCTCCCCTGTTCAATCAAGATCAGGAATGGCACATAGATTTGGGAGAAAAAGTACATTTTACTTTGACTCTATTTTCTTATTTCTCAAAAGGAACAGTACAACAAAGATAAAAACATTGTGAATAATCAATATAGGTATTGATAGGTTTCAGAGTAACAGCCGTGTTAGTCTGTATTCGCAAAAAGAAAAGGAGTACTTGTGGCACCTTAGAGACTAACCAATTTATTTGAGCATGAGCTTTCGTGAGCTACAGCTCACTTCATCAGATGCATACCGTGGAAACTGCAGCAGACTTTATTGTCTAGGTCCTTCTGTATCCTAGATACATCTGGGGTGGGGGGTTTAGGAAAAAACAAGAGGAAATAGGCTACCTTGCATAATGACTTAGCCACTCCCAGTCTCTATTTAAGCCTAAATTAATAGTATCCAATTTGCAAATGAATTCCAATTCAGCAGTTTCTCGCTGGAGTCTGGATTTGAAGTTTTTTTGTTTTAAGATAGCGACCTTCATGTCTGTGATTGCGTGACCAGAGAGATTGAAGTGTTCTCCGACTGGTTTATGAATGTTATAATTCTTGACATCTGATTTGTGTCCATTTATTCTTTTACGTAGAGACTGTCCAGTTTGACCAATGTACATGGCAGAGGAGCATTGCTGGCACATGATGGCATAAATCACATTGGTGGATGTGCAGGTGAACGAGCCTCTGATAGTGTGGCTGATGTTATTAGGCCCTGTGATGGTGTCCCCTGAATAGATATGTGGGCACAATTGGCAACGGGCTTTGTTGCAAGGATAAGTTCCAGGGTTAGTGGTTCTGTTGTGTGGTATGTGGTTGTTGGTGAGTATTTGCTTCAGGTTGCGGGGCTGTCTGTAGGCAAGGACTGGCCTGTCTCCCAAGATTTGTGAGAGTGTTGGGTCAGGGAAAGATTAAGAATGAGCTCTCAAAAATGGATACTCTCATAAAAAACCAACCTTCCACACAAACTTCCTCGTGGCTGGATTTTACTAAAACTAGACAAGCCATTTACAGTCTCTACGTAAAAGAATAAATGGACACAAATCAGATGTCAAGAATTATAACATTCATAAACCAGTCGGAGAACACTTCAATCTCTCTGGTCACGCAATCACAGACATGAAGGTCGCTATCTTAAAACAAAAAAACTTCAAATCCAGACTCCAGCGAGAAACTGCTGAATTGGAATTCATTTGCAAATTGGATACTATTAATTTAGGCTTAAATAGAGACTGGGAGTGGCTAAGTCATTATGCAAGGTAGCCTATTTCCTCTTGTTTTTTCCTACCCCCCCCCGTCCCAGATGTTCTGGTTTAACTTGGATTTAAACTTGGAGAGTGGTCAGTTTGGATGAGCTATTACCAGCAGGAGAGTGAGTTTGTGTGTGTATGGGGGTGGGTTTTTGGAGGGGGGTGAGGGAGTGAGAGAACCTGGATTTGTGCAGGAAATGGCCTAACTTGATTATCATGCACATTGTGTAAAGAGTTGTCACTTTGGATGGGCTATCACCAGCAGGAGAGTGAATTTGTGGTGGGGGGGTGGAGGGTGAGAAAACCTGGATTTGTGCTGGAAATGGCCTAACCTGATGATTACTTTAGATAAGCTATTACCAGCAGGACAGTGGGGTGGGAGGAGGTATTGTTTCATATTCTCTGTGTATATATAAAGTCTGCTGCAGTTTCCACGGTATGCATCTGATGAAGTGAGCTGTAGCTCACGAAAGCTCATGCTCAAATAAATTGGTTAGTCTCTAAGGTGCCACAAGTACTCCTTTTCTTTCTGTCTAGCCTGTGTTATACAGGAAGTCAGACTTGATGGTCCAATGTCCCATTAAATTCTGTGAAATTATGTAACTGGAAAATGGCCCTTCCTGAGAGGCTGCACTGGCCTCACCCGGCATCTCGCCAAGCCCAGGCCGGCTGTATGTTCGCAGGCACGTTTCTTCCAAACCAGAAGTGGGAAACGTGATAGGCTGTGAGGCCAAGGCCAAGGGAACCATCGAGAGCTCAGCAGGGCTGGAGGATCCTCAGGGCTTCGGGAAGAGAGGAAGGAGCAAACCCCTCCCTTATTAGGGAAAATGAGGGCCAGTGAAACATGCCCAGAGCTAGGGAATATAAACGCCAACTCAGGAAAGGTAAGGACACTGTGAGGCAGGGTCTGAACCTGTGCAGGGAAGAGCCCTGCTCCAAGAACATAGCCTGTCTCGGGTGAGTAGAGCAGTGCCATCAACCTGTCCCGCAGTCAGGCAGTGCCCAGCCTCCAGATATGAGCTACAGACAACTCAGAGTCCTGGCAGCAAAGCTGAGAGAGAGCATCTCTCTCAACCCCTGTCCTGCGCTGCTCTCCAGATCCCCTCAGACCTTGATGTTCCTCCTCGCCCATCCCAGCCAAATCCCAGGGGAATCTGTGCTCGGGGCCAGGCTGGGACAGAATCTGTCCTGCAACTTTTGAGTCATGGGCACAAATCCACTTTCTGCTTAAAAAAGAATTCCAACTTTTCAGTGGCTGGGGCTGAGTCCCAAAGAGCTGAGCAGAAGGGCTGTGAGTTGCAGGCAGGTGGAAATGCTGAAGGGCTGCGAGCCCCAGGCCTGGCGCAGACGCTGAAGGGCTGCGAGCCCCCGGCCTGGCGCAGACGCTGAAGGGCTGCGAGCCCCAGGCCTGGCGCAGACGCTGAAGGGCTGCGAGCCCCCGGCCTGGCGCAGACGCTGAAGGGCTGCGAGCTCTGGGCCCAGCCTAGAGGCTGAAGGGTTGCGAGCCCCGGGCCCAGCCTAGAGGGTGAAGGGCTGCGTGTCCCGGGCCCAGCCTAGAGGCTGAAGGGCTGCGAGCCCCGGTCCTGGCGCAGCTGTTGAAGGGCTGCGATCCTCGGGCCTGTCGCAGCCAGACATCCTGGGCTCTTTCCAGTGTAACAGCTGGGGGAGAGAAGAGGGGATGCCACCTCAGTTTGGAAGGGAATTTGTTATTCAAAAGTATCTGCTCAAGATGAAGCAGTCATCGGATTAGGATTGTTGGCTTGAGCTGCACAGCCTCAATTCTCCCTTCCTTTCTCCATCATCCCCAGGGCTACTGGCTCTATCTTTATCTCAAAATCAGGCAAATCATAGATTCCTAGATTCCAGTGACAGAAGGGATCATCTAGTCTGGTCTTCTGTATGGCACAGGCCAGAGAGCTTCCCAAAAATAATCCCTAGAGCAGATCTTGTAGGAAAACACGCAATCTGGATTTTAAAATGGTCAGTGATGGAGAATCCATCACAGTCCTTGGTAAGTTTCAGAGTAACAGCTGTGTTAGTCTGTATTCGCAAAAAGAAAAGGAGTACTTGTGGCACCTTAGAGACTAACCAATTTATTTGAGCATGAGCTTTCGTGAGCTACAGCTCACTTCATCGATGAAGTGAGCTGTAGCTCACGAAAGCTCATTCTCAAATAAATTGGTTAGTCTCTAAGGTGCCACAAGTACTCCAGTCCTTGGTAAATTATTCCAATGGTTAATTACCCTCACTGTCAATCATTTACACCTTTTTGCAGTCTGAATTTGTTTAGCTTCAACTTCCATGTTATACCAATCGCCGGTAGATTGAAGAGCCCATTATTAAATATTTGTTCCCCATGTAGGTACTTGGAGACTGTAATCAAATCACCCCTTAACCTTCTCTTTGTTAAGATAAATAGATTGAGCTCCTTGCCTGTATCACTATAAGTCATGTTTTCCAGTCCTTTAATCACGCTTGTGGCTCTTTTCTGAACCCTCCAATTTATTAACATCCTTTTTGAATTGTGGATACCGCAACTGGACACAGTAGGGATCACACCGGTGCCACTATTGAGGTACAGTAACCTCTTTACTCCTTCTCTAAATTCCCCTATTTATGCATCCCAGGATCACTCGAGCTATTTTGATCACTGTATCACACTTGGAGCTCATGTTCAGCTGCTTATTCACTTCCACCCCCAAATCTTTTTCAGAGTCACTGCTTCCCAGGATAGAGTCCCCCATCCTCTAACAAAGGCCTACAGGTTTTGTTCCTGGATGTATACGTTTACATTAGCCATATTAAAATTAGGGCTGTCAAGCAATTAAAAAAATTAATTGCGATTAACTGCGCGATTCAAAAAATTAACCGCGCGATTCCAAAAGGAATTACGCGATTAATTGTGCTGTTAAACAACAATAGAATACCATTTCTTTTAAATATTTTTGGATGTTTACTACATTTTCAAATCTATTAATTTCAATTACAACACAGAATAAAGAGTGTACAGTGCTCACTGTATATTTATTTTTGATTACAAATAATTGCACTGTAAAAAACAAACAAAAAATTATTTTTCAATTCACCTCATACAAGTACTGTAGTGCAGTACCATGAAAGTTGAGCTTACAAATGTAGAATTATATATATATATATATATATAAAAAACTGCATTCAAAAATAAAACAATGTAAAACTTTAGAGCTTACAAGTCCACTCAGTCCTACTTCTTGGTCAGCCAATCGCTCAGACAAACAAGGTTGGTTACAATTTGCAGAAAATAATGCTGCCTGCTTCTTGTTTACAATGACACCCGAAAGTGAGAACAGGCGATCGCAGGGCACTGTTGTCGCTGGCGTTGAAAGATATTTTTGTGCCAGATATGCTAAAGATTTATATGTCCCTTCATGCTGCAATCACCATTCCAGAGGACATGCTGATGATGGGCTCTGCTTTTGATAACAATCCAAAGCAGCGTGGACTGACGCATGTTCATTTTCATCATCTGAGTCAGATGCCACCAGGAGGTTGATTTTCTTTTTTGGTGGTTTGGGTTCTGTAGTTTCCATATCAGAGTGTTGCTCTTTTAAGGCTTCTAAAAGCATGCTCCATACCTTGTCCCTCTCAGATTTTGGAAGGCACTTCAGATTTTTAAACCTTGGGTCGAGTGCTATAGCTATTTTTAGAAATCTCACATCGGTACCTTCTTTGCGTTTTGTCAAATCTGCAGTGAAAATGTTCTTAAAACGAACATGTGCTGGATCATCACCCGAGACTGCTATAACATGAAATATGTGCAGAATGTGGGTAAAACAGAGTAGGAAACATACAATTCTCCCCCCAAGGAGTCCAGTCACAAATGTAATTGATGCATTATTTTTTTAATGAGCATCATCAGCATGGAAGCATGTCCTCTGGAATGGTGGCTGAAGCATGAAGGGGAATATGAATGTTTAGCATATTTAGCATGTAAATACCTTGCAACGCTGGCTACAAAAGTTCCATGCATTCTCACTTTCAGGTGACATTGTAACTAAGAAGCAGGCAGCAGTATCTCCCGTCAGTGTAAACAAACTTGTTTGTCTGAGCAACTGGCAGAATAAGAAGTAGGTTAGGTAACCAAAAAAAAAATCTGCATTCGTAAGTTACACTTCGAGGTCTAGTGGGTATGAGTGGGGGGGCTGGGGGTGGGAGTCAGCACTCCTGGGTTCTATTCCTGGATCTGTGAGGGAGGGTTGTCTACTGTTTAGATCAGGAGATGGAGAGTCAGGACTCCTCCTGGCTTTGCAGCTGACTCCCTGTGTGACTGAGGGCAATTCCCCCCACCCCCCCCCGTGCCTCAGTCATACGGGGATAATGACACCGACCCAGCTCCTGGGGGTTGGGGCTGGATTCATTCCAGTCTATACAGCACCTCTGAGGGAGGTGCTAGGAAAGGGCAGGACATAAGTAACCAACAGACACTAATGGGATGCACCATGTGATTCTCTTTCTGTCCCTAGCACGTGTGACTGTGGACCCCAACACAGCCAATGCCTACCTGCTCCTGTCCCGGGATCAGCAGAGCGTGAGGGTGGGCAACAAGAGGCGGGACGTCCCCAGTAACCCCAAGCGGTTTGACACGTGCAGCTGCATCCTGGGCCGGCAGCGGTTCACAGCCGGGTTGCACTACTGGGAGGTGGAAGTGGGGGACAAGCCATGTTGGACACGGGGGGTCTGTGAGGAGTGTGTGAGCAGGCAGGGAATATTCACGGCCTCACCAGCGACTGGTTTCGGGACGGTGTGGCTGCACAATGGGGATGAGTATGCAGCGCTCACTTCCCCCCTGCCCGAGCTTATGCTGAGAGTGAAGCCTCGGCAGATTGGCATCCTCCTGGACTTTGAGGCCGGAGAGGTGTCCTTCTACAACGTGACTGGCAGCTGTCACATCTACACCTTCAGTGGCATCTTCTTGGAGCCCCTGCGGCCATACTTCTACCCGGGGGTGCGGGCAGGCAGCCTGAATGATGCCCCACTGACCCTCCAACAGGGAACACAGCAGCCATGAGCCAGTCACAGCCACCTTGGAACCTTGGGCTTTCAGGACTTACCAATGAAAGGCTTTCTTAACAACACATAATTCACCAGCGGAACTTACTGCCACAGGATATTGAGGGGGCCAAATGTCTAGTGGGATTCAAAAAAGGATGAGACATAGCTAGGGATAATCCAAATATCACCAGCTAGAGAGGGCAGGAGACACAGGACTATAAAACCATCTCCACAGGGCAGGAGCCAGCCACTGACTACAGGGGGGCACATTCCCCAAAGAGAAGGTTCTTCCATAATTACACACTGCAGGGTCTCCGGTACCTTCCTTGAAGCCTGTGATTATGGAGACAGGATACCTGGCTTTTGGGCGCTGCAGTGAGCTAGCACAACAAATCCTGTGCTCTCTGGGTGCTGTTAGAGCAAGAAATTGGTCACTGAAGCTGATAATCAGCCATAGAGCAGGAGCACTGACCCATGATAAATGCCCCCATACTGCTAGACCTTCCTGCACAGGCCCAGTAGGGGAGTCTCCATCCAGCATTGCCATTCCCCAGCACTGGAATGCAGTCAGCAGCATCTGCGGGGAGGCCTGGGGAGCAGGAGGGGATGGGTGAGAGGACCTGAGGGGCTTGCTCAGTTTGCAAAGAATCCAGCTGCATCATCTTTAGTAGGTGGTGTGGCTGGTGGAGACCTTGGGTCTCTGGCATGTCGTGCTCCTGGCCAAGCCGCTTGGTTCAAGGTAGAGCATCACTGCCTGTGTCCTGTAACCTCCAGCAGCCAAGCTCCTTGGGGCAGCCAAGGAAACATTGCCTTTGGCTATCCTTGTTTTAAAGGGCTCGGGGAGCATGGACACGAGGATGGAGTCGCGTGTCTGTAAAGGGTGGGGCCTGCCAACACGAGCGAGCCAGCTCCAATCGGCAATTCGCCTCTGACCTATCCCCCCTTCTGGTGAAATACCGAAGCCTTCCTTCCGCTGGATGCTTCTGAGCCCAGCCCAGCCCGTGGGCCAGAGCTGTCCACAGCCCTGTGCGTGTGCTGTCCCTGGTCTCACTGACGGTGTGCATCAGCACTCCAACCCAGTGCAGACTGCAAAGCCTGCTGGCCCATAAACCTCAGCTCTCTAGGTCCTTTTCTCCCACCAATAAACAATGCATTCCAATAGCCTTGTATAAGCTGGCAAAGCATCCATTGTGATCTGAGAGCTGCTCACCCCCACCTTCTGGGGGAAGGGGGAGAGCTAGGAGATCCAGTCCAGCTGGAGCTGTGGTGCTCTCAGGACTCAGCACTCTCATGGGCCCTTCATGTTGTATGTGTGATTCAGGGAATACTATGACTGTCTGATGGAGCTGCCCATTCCCTAGCCCTGTGTGCACCTCTCTGTGATGGGACTTCACCCCAAGAAGCCAATGTGCTGCATGCAGCTAAATATTCCAGCACCCCTCCAGCCCCGGTAATGAAGGCAGAGTGAGAGGAATTTCATACACAGAGAACCCGCTAGACTGTTCCGAAGCTAGGCAGAGAGGGTGGGACGAGGGTGGGACAAGGGGGTCTCTGAGGCCCTCAGGCTGGGCCTAGCTCACTGCCATGCCCCTCTCAAGGAGTGGTTTTGTCTTCTTGACATATATTCACCCTAACCCAAATAATGACAGGTTTCAGAGTAGCAGCCGTGTTAGTCTGTATTCGCCAAAAGAAAAGGAGGACTTGTGGCACCTTAGAGACTAACCAATTTATTTGAGTATAAGCGTCCGATGAAGGGAGCTTTAGCTTATGCTCAAATAAATTGGTTAGTCTCTAAGGTGCCACAAGGACTCCTTTTCTTTTTCCTAACCCAAATGTATCCCATTGGCTACAGGGAGTTCCAAGCTGGGACAAGTTCACCTTGATGTCTTTCTCCAGCAGGCGGATGGTTGCAGAATCTCTCCTGGGTTGCAGAATCGCTCCTAGCCAGGGCTGGCTTTGATGCAGCAGCCTGGGGACGGTGCCCCATCCCAGCTGGGCAGGGCTCATGCCCTCCTTGCCTGGCCAATCCCATCGGGCTCCCCTTGAATATGTCCAGGACGCGATGGCTGCAGCCCTGCAGCCGCTGTACAGCCATGGGCACAGTAGGCCTGTGTGTGGGTGTTGGTCTGGCTCCAGGGCTGGGGAGGGAGGAGGAGACGCGGGAAAGAGCAGCAGCAAGCCGTTCGCTGAGTAGACAGGACCGGGCTGGCAGCTCCAGGCGCGTTCCCAGCTCCGCGGAGAGGGACGTCAAGGCTGGCTGGACTGAGTCTGCACTTCCCTCCGAGCCAGGCTCCGGGCAAAGCGTTGGTGGCTGGGAGACCCAGCGTGTGTGTGATTACCCC
This sequence comes from Eretmochelys imbricata, assembly GCF_965152235.1. Taxonomy (NCBI): domain Eukaryota; kingdom Metazoa; phylum Chordata; order Testudines; family Cheloniidae; genus Eretmochelys; species Eretmochelys imbricata. The sequence continues at coordinate 15,434,808 of NC_135591.1, read as the reverse complement.
AAACCTTCCTGCAGGCGGCGGGGGACTGGGTGGCACCTGGAAAGACCGTGGAGGTGTTTCCTTTGGGCCAGCCGTGGGGCTGGGGCTGCTTTGCAGCCGAGGGCGGTGGGGGGCTGCGTGGGGGCTCCCGCATGGGCCCTGCTGCCCGCCAGGGGACGGACGGCTGGGCCTGCACAAGGGGCCTGGGTTTATACCTGGCACAGACACAAGGGCTAGCGCCGCCGTGAGGATCTGACGGGCTCCATCCCCAGCCGCGCCCTGACGTGGCCCAGCTCCGTGCCTCAGTTTCCCCCTCTGTAGAACAGGAGGATAGCGACACCAACCCTCCGGCTGTCCCGCTGCAGGACTGGGCCCTTGGTGGCATGGTTCTGGAGGAATAGCTTCATGCAGCCAGAGAAGGCTGGCATCAAGCTGTCTGTGTTTTCAAAGGCCCTCCAGCTCCCTCCCCTCCCCCTGCACTCTGGTGCGGATTACAGGGATCCCGGCGCGGTTGTTGGTTGGGAACGCTTCCCAGCCGCTGCTCCAGGCCCAGAACACGGTGTGTTCGCTTTCAAAGCTCGCACTACGTCTGTTAGCCTTTTACAAGGCCAAGACAAGAGCTGGGGACGCAGCCAGGGCTGGAGCTCTTCTCCATCTTCCTTTCCCAGTGTGCCAACCAGCCGGCTGCACCGTGCCACAGCCAGCAAGTTCCTTTCCCTTAACGCTCAGTGGAAACCCTTCCTGCTGCCCCTTGCCAGCCACGCCAGCGTCTCTCCCACAGACCCTGGTCGTCGGCGGGTGGGGATCAAACCTGGGGCCTCTGGAGCTTAGTGCATGAGCCTCTATCGCGTGAGCTAAAAGCCCCCTGGCTGTTAGCGATGGCTGCAGAGCAGACTCATCTTATCTCTCTCTCGAATGGTCTTGGTGCCACTCGATGGGACACAACACCACACCCAGAAGGTGCGTGGGTTACATCAGCTGGCGGAGGAGTAACTTCATGTCGAGCTTCAGATCCCTGTCTTGGGCTTTGATTGATTGGGGAGGGGAGTCCCCAGGCATGCTGGGGTGGCTGGGAGGAAATCGAAAGGAGCTGTTTGTGCTGAATTGCCCCCCCCCCCGTCACCCCACATTCTCCATCACAAACCCCAGGGCAGCAGCAGCTTCTAGTACACTGGGCTCCCCACAGCTCCCACCGGGGCAGACCTCGGCTGGGGCAGTTTGTCCCAGCCCTGTTCAGGGGCACAGCACATTCTCCAGCCCCGTTCCTGGAGCCATGGTCACTGACACGAGCAGTGGATCTGCCCCAGTGACTTCAGTGCAGCTGTGGGACTCAGCGCTGCAGAAGAGGAGGCCCTAGGTAACTAGCAGCTGAAGCGCCAGGATGAGAACCCTGGGCCCGAAAGCCGCCCTGTATGACGTCCCCAACCGCTGTCCAGAGGAGAGCGCTTGCCCTGGCTCTGGGACTAGGGCTTTTAATCTGCTCCGGGTGGCTCCGTTCCCCAGCGGCGCAGGCTCGTTCCTACCAGAGGGGTTTATTGCAGTCTCTGTTTGCCTCCCGTTAACAGCAGGCGGGAGGGAGGGAGAAGCTAGGAATTGCACACCCGCCCCGCAAGGCAGGTCGGTCTTTCCCAGAGGCTTGGGGAGAGGCTCTGCTTTCACTTTGGCCCGTTCGCTCCATCTGACGCTGTTGTGGGCCGGATGTAAACCAAGCTGGCTGGGTTTCAGTCCAACACTCATTGCAGGGCCTCTTGGAGAGGCACCAAGTCCCAGGGTTAAACAGGGCGCCCTGGGGCTCCCAGCTCCCTGCACAAACAGCAAGATCTCATACCCAGTGTGACGAAGGGGGACTGTTCTTAATGTTTCCTCTGAATAGTGCGTGGTTGCTCGGTTTCCCCTAGGCAGTTCTTAAGTATCTAGGTGGTAGGGTAAGGGTGTATGATCGTTGCAGATCCCTAGAGGGCAGGTGTGTGCAGGGGTCTGGACACAGAGAATGGCCGACACCCTGTTTCCTGGCAACTGATGACCTGGGCCCTTCCCCCCTGCAAGGTGAGAGCTAAAGGGGTTGGAGAACAAAGGAATCAGGTGCCCTCCTGGCCGGGTAAAGGGACAAAGCCCAGAGGAGGAGGGGCTGGAGGGAGTTTCAGTTTGGGGCTGGCTGGGACACGGAGTGAAGGGCAGACGTGGTTGTCTGGCTCGCTGCCCCCCAAAATGGACCCCCCAGCTGACGGGTCCAGTTCTTTGCCTCTACAAGCTCTGTATTAGACCATGTACCTGTCATCTAATAAACCTTCTGTTTTACTGCGAGAAGCAGCGCGGGGCGAGGGATGTGCTGGCCACGGCTTCCTGCAGCCCCCGTTGGCCTGCAGTGGGGAACCGCGGCCAGTGGGATCCGCGGTCGGCCAAACCTGCGGACGCGGCCGGTAAAGAAACTGGCCCAACCCACCAGGGGGCTTACCCTGGGGGGCTGCGTGCCAAACGTTACCGACCCCGGTGCTACAGCAATCTCCCGTACAGCAATGGCTGTTACAAGACAGAGTAGGTTAGAACAACCCAGAGTCTAAAGCTCAGGTGTATTTGAGGATCTGGGCCAGTACTTGGCTGTTTCTATAGTAATGACCCCTGAGCAAGCAGTGTAATGTACATGCTTATCACTGAGCTTGTCCAGAGGCTGCATAGAATCATAGAATATCAGGGTTGGAAGGGACCTCAAGAGGTCATCTAGTCCAACCCCCTGCTCAAAAGCAGGACCAATCCCCAATTAAATCAGAATGACTAGATGTCCTGATGTGTAATAAAAACACTTCGAGTCATAAAAAATCAACCCAGCCTACTTTACAGGGCCTGATCCTTCTCTCCCTTCCAGCATCTGAGCAGTAGGAGAATGGCTAATACGGGCCAGTATTATGGTTGTTGTATTCTATTTATAAAAGTATAATACTGGCCAGTATTATAGTTGCTGTATCGTGCTATAAAACAACAAAATAAATAGAAAAATAAAAAATACAAATGAATGTTTTGAATGAATTTGGGGAAAAGAATTTACAGCACAGTACAAGGATTTAAAACATTCAAAACATTCCTTTCTTTCTCTCCAGTATTATAGTCTCTCTTGTTTCAATTTTGGGTAGCAGGAGCGAGTAGTATAAAGGCCCTACCATCAATCAAATGTTAACCCCACCCCTTGACCCTGTAAGCCCTGCACACAGGTCACTGGAAGTCCCACCTCATGGGAGTATTACTTCCAGGGTCAAGGCGGACACAAGGTGTGTCATGTGACCCCTGTAAGAACTCCTCCCACTGTCCTCTGCTGATCAGGATGGATTTTGCCCTGACAGGAACGACTCGAGAGAAGATTTGACCAATCAGGGGGAGTTCCGGGGTTTGTGTGACCCCTCTAAGAACTCCTCCCACTGCCCTATACCAATCAGGAAGGGTTTCAGCCGCTGGGGACCACCCCGAGAGGAGATTTGTCCAATTGGGGGGAATTCTGGGGCGGGGTGACCCGTCAGGAAGTGGCTCGTGTGACCCCTCTAAGAACTCCTCCCACCACCCTCTACCAATCGCGATGGGTTTTGGCCACAGAGGACAGCCCCAAAAGGAGATTCGACCAAAATAGGGTGGGTTCTGGGACGGGGTCAACCGCCCAGAAGAGGGTCGTGTGACCCCTCTAAGGACCCCTTCCAACGTCCTCTGCCAATCAGAGTGCAGCACCATCACCTCATAAGTCCCAGCGCTGGGAAGAGGAGGCCATCTCTTACCAAGAAGACGTGTTTTAGAAATTGTGGAAAGGCTGAGAGGAAACGTGGACTCCTTTACCACCCCTGTGAGAACTTCAGACTTTGTTTTAGCCCCGAGGACCTTTGGAGTTGTGTGGAGAAAGCGCTACAGCAGCGACAGTTCTGAAGAGGATGAGAGAGAAGCCAAGGGGATTCCTTTGGCCCAGCCATTGATGGATATGCCAGAATCCGACCCTGAAGCCCAACTGCTCATGAGACACCCCCATGAGCATGGTGGCCTCTCGTCATCCGCCACCCTGGAGGAGGAAGGCCATCATGGCGTGGGGGAGGCACTGGCAGACAAGGTGAATGGAAAAGACGTAGCTCAGGTAAATGAATGATTAAGAAGCGACGGTCGATGATTGGGTGTAATGGGGTTAGGAACCAGGGGTTGTGTAAATCTAAAAACAAGCAGTGGGAACTTACGCTTGTTTCTTGTCTGAAAATCTCTCGACAGCTTGACGATGCCTTTCTAGAGGACCCGGAGGCCCTGGACGGCGTTGCATCAAACAGCGAAGGTGAACCAGGCCCGCCTTGTTTTTGCTCAACACCGCTAGAAATTGTTGAAGATGACTCCGAGGAGGACGGCTATGAGGAGTTTAGGAGAGGCTTGACATGGAACTCGCTGAGCCAGTGCCACGTCACGAGCGTAAAACTGTTATGCGGACTATTGTACACGTTGCTGTTTATGCTGTTCTTCATCACTGTCTTAGGGAAAAGCTTTTTGAAAATGGTGAGGGCTGTGTCATAGATGCCCCAGCCCAATGGCACCATGCCTGTGTGACTTGGACTTCAATGGATAGAAACTGCAAGCTCTGGGGTCTGTGTGCTGAGCTGTGTTTGGAAAGCTTATTGAACACTATTATTGCCATAGGTTATGTTATGCAACGTCTGTGCCTAACCCAAGAACATTTAGCGCAAGCGGTGACCTTGAGAAATGCTGTGCAATTCAGTGGAGACCCTGACCCTGTTTTAAAGAAAATGTCCAAACCGGAAGATGCCTGCTTACAGCGTTACATTGACCGTCTGGTCCACACAAAAACTGACAGAACTCTGCTTAAGAAAAAGACTATTTGTAAGAAATCTAAAAGGATTAATTGAGAGAATGATGAGGGGACAAACATGCAATATCAAACTTGGTCACTGTACATTTTAAAAAATCGAATGAAAAGGGCTTTGTGATTATCTGTGTTTCTGTTAGAAGGTCTCTGGCCCTTAAGTGAGCTAAAAGTTTTAATGGCGATCTGGGTTTGTTTTCAAGAAGCTCTATGACTTTTAAATTGAAAAAAAATGGTTTGTGAGAACCTAGCTCTTGTGTCTTTGTGTAAAAGAGATCCATTTATAGCAACAAGCTGTGAAGTGGGAGGGGAACAAATCCTAAAAATGTGTTTACGGTGTGTAACCCTTCTGCCCATCAGAGCTGGCAACAACAGGGTCTAGGTTCAGTATCTAGGAGTTCCATTCCAGTAACACAATGCAAAACCAGGTCAAGCCCCCACCAGTGGGGCACTAAAGCTCCCCTATGACAAGTTGAAATCACTGAATACTGTGTTAAATAGTAGTGGGGCTCAGAGCTGGGGCACCATGAACCCAAAGTGAATTCAGCTCTGCAGTCTGTAACCAAACTCCTAATAGAATCAAAATTCTCTCTGATATTACATAATGGAGAGAAGGTGCAATTGGTGTTTAGGGCCCTCAGAAGGGGACTCACACCACTAGGCACAAACCTCCATCCTCAAACTCTCTCAATTCACTGGGTTTTGGAATCCTTGTCCCTTGCCCAGCGAGTGCTACTTAGTTGATGGCGAGTCCCTCCGTCATAAAAGGCCAAGTACAGTTCCACTGTCCTTGATTCACATAATCAGGATAACGACACTTTATTCTTCCTGCCCCAATAACAGAGACACTGGGGATCCCACAGCCGCCAAAGTGACCATTTGGGCTCCTGTGGGCTCATGCTAGGCGGGGTGGGTGTGCCCGTGCAAACGAGATCAGCTCCTGAAGTCCTTTTCCACAACTCACCACCAGATGTCAGGGTAGAGCTCATCCTGCCTCTGCTTACAACACGAAAACAAAAGAGGGATGGTTCAGACATGTGTTTGAGTACAACAGAGTTGACTCATCCTGTTGAACTGAATGGTTTTAACCACACCCCCACTAAATAGTGAAGGTAACTGTGATTCCTTACCCTTGTTGCTATAGGGATAAATTTGATGGGTGTGCACCCATAGTAAGGGAGGTGGGTGGGTGAGTTCGGATTAATATGAAATGAAATAAAACCTCAGGAATTCGCAGATGCTATTGGGTAGTTTAAATATAATCCCTGGAGTTGGCAGAACTCTACTGGACAGTTTAAATATGACCCAGGAGTGGTTTTGAATGCTATGGGTCACTCTTTCTAGCAATTCAAAGCCATTAAAAGTTTAAAATACTATATTTACCAAAAAAACCCAAAACAACCATCCAAAAAACCCCACCACACACATTAATAATCAAGGTGGGCCATTTCCAGCACAAATCCAGGTTTCCTTACAATGTAAGTGATCACTTTAGATAAGCTATTACCAACAGGAGAGTGGGTTTGTTTTTCTTTGGGGGGGGGGAGGGAGAAAGCCTGGATTTGTGCTGGAAATGGCCCACCTTGATTATCATACACATTGTAAGGAGAGTGATCACTTTAGATAAGCTATTACCAGCAGGAGAGTAGGGTGTGGGGAGAGAAAACCCTTTGTAGTGATAAACACTCATTTTTTCATGGTTTGTGTGTATAAAAACATCTTCTGTATTTTCCACAGTATGCATCCGATGAAGTGAGCTGTAGCTCACGAAAGCTTATGCTCAAATAAATTGGTTAGTCGCTAAGGTGCCACAAGTCCTCCTTTTCTTTTTGTGTTTTAAACTCTCTCTCTCTCTCTCTCTCGCTCTCTCTGTGTAAAAAAAACATAGGTGTTTTTTTAAAGTATATGGCTGCAAACTGATAGTAATGGTGTGTTTCAAACTAACAGGGTGTTTTTTTACTGTGCAAAATGTGTTTTAAACTGGATTTTAAAAGTTGATTTTAAAAGCAGTTTGGTTTTTATTTTGCAAAATGAGGTGTATTTAAAAAAAATGTTTGTGGGTTTGTTGTTTTTTGTTTTAAAGTGGTAGAAATAAACTCAAAACTCCTGTTTGTTGTGCAGCCTGAAATGGATTATTTTGTTTGAAAGCTCTGACTTTTTAAATAGAAAAACACCCTAATGAATATTTTGTTTTTAACTTTACAAGTCAGTTTCATGTGATTTATAATAATAATAATCAATCATCATCATCATCATCATAATATTGTCTGCTCCACCGTACGGTGAAAACATGAGAGACCCTTAGACCAGAGGGTAAACAAGCTTAAAAGAAAAAGAAAAGAGACAGCTGAAAAGAAAAATTCCCCAGATGGATGGATGAAGCCCAGTAAATATATTGTGTTTGTGAGGTTATGAGGTTTTGTATTTTAAGGAAATACATCGGTGTGGGTGAGAAAGATGGTAAAGTTAAGTTTTGTAATATGTCCCTTACCCCCTAATCGGGTATGTGCAGTTCTCCTGACAATGCTGTAGTCAAAGCTACAGGGACACCTCCACCAGACCAGCCAAAGAACCAGAAATCTGCTTTGAGACCTTTAACAACTCAAAACAGCACAAGAGCGCAGATGAAGCATCAGGGCAGTCCAAACCTCAATTATGTCAAAGCCAAGGACAAAACAAAAAACTCTGGTGAAAACCAACCACGCAAACACAACGCCAGTTCCTCAGCGGCCACCTCCACACCAAGCCCTGAGAAAACCGTGAGTGAAAACGCCCACCTACGATGCTTCGTTCAGAAGACTGAGGGACGTTGTATCCTCGGGGGTTCTAAAAGAACGGTATTCTAAAAAAGGTTTGGGGAAAATATGATGCTTCGTTCAGAATACCGGTGAATGGTGTATCTTCAGGGGGTCTAAAAGAACGGAGGGCTGGAAAGCACATCAACAAAGCAAAAGCTTTGGTGGGTGACTTTTTGAAAAATATTTCAATTTTTGGCTCTGCGCAGGCGTGACTAGTCGTGGAAAGGGGCACCCGCAAGGATACACATCAGCTCAGGTGTAAACAAAAGGGGGGATAGCACTTGGTGGACAAACAAATGGCTGCCAAAAAGTTCCAGGCCAGGATCACTGTAAAAATTTTAAAAAGAGCTAAAGAGGTAATGGGGAGGGGGGACAAAAAGAGATGCCCTCGACTGGAGGCTCTCAAACTGGCATGTCTGAAAATGGGGAGGCGGAATCAGACTCTCACACAGAGTCTGGTTTAGAAAATTCCCCAGAGGGCTCTCTAGAATGATGGGTCCCCATCTTCTCCCGATGACCCTCACGGAGGCGCCTCGGAGACTGACTCTCAAATAGCATCTGATGTAGAAGATGCCGCTGATGGTCCCGTAGAGGAACCCCCAAGTAACCCTGAAAATGCAGAGGTGTGTATGGAGAGAGTGAGAAGTTGGCAACGTGAATTACCTAGATTTGGGGGGTCGGTGTATTGTGAGGAATTTCATTTTGTCAATCTTGAGCGAATAAATTCAGCTCAGCAGGTTGTTGAAGCCATACACAGGGGGATACAGTTAGTTCTCGATGACGTTAATGGTAGGGTAGGCCCTGATGATTATGTTCAGTTACATTTAGAGAGCTGTAATTTAACTAAGCCGTTGTTTTTGGTCTGAAGAACTAGGGATGAGCTGTCTGCTGAGGATTTCTTCAATCAGACCTCAAAGCTGCCACAGAGCAATAGAGTTGCATGTCAATGGGACATTGCACCTCGTTGTGACACTTGTAAAAAAACAGGGGTGGGGACCGCTCATAGAGTTTTAAATTCTATCCTCAGTAGTCAAATCATCCATAAAAAAGAGACAATGTTTAGTAGACCTGACTTACACGGGTACCCATCTGTGTTTTGCATGTGGACTCTTGGCTATCATGTCTGACCATAAACCTACGGACGCGGAATCGTTAGCGGGGGCGAGAAAGTTGCATGAGAAACTGGGCTGGTCAGATGAAAAAAAGATTATGCTCAGTGACGTAGCAATGTCTGAACAGCATTTAGGAGTCAACATACAGGTGGTGGTGTATGCGGCGAAAGGGGCTTTTTTAAAACGGGGGGGGGGAGTTTACCCCAAGACTTATTTCATCCTGTTGCACGATGAGCATTACTAGGGGGTTCTGGTTGTGAAAAAGTTGTTTGGAGCAAAAAATTACGGTGAGTTTTGCACCACGGTGCACAGTCACGGCCGCTCTTGCAGGTCCAGCTGCTGCCTCTGCTTGAGCATAACATGCTCAGACAGCGTGGATGTGCAGCTGAGGTCTACTCGCTGTAGACTGTATTGTCAGTCCAGAGAGCGTTTAGACAGACACATCGACTGGGCGTCGACAGAACAAGTTGAATGCCTGTCTAAAACGTTGTGCGATAAGGGTCAGTCTTACGTGGACAAGCGGCACAGGTGTAAAGGGAGGCGCTATAAGCGGGGTCAGGCTTTGATCGCTGGTGATGTAGACGGTCACCTCGGTTTTATGGACAGCCTTAGAAAGCCTGAATCCTCAGAAAAGTGTATTTGTTATGATTCTGAATACACATAGGAGACTGGGTTGCACACTCCCAATTACATTTTTGCTATGTCCCTCAAGCCGGAAAAGTCCTGGGAATTTAAGGGTGATGAGTGTCTTTCTATGTTTGTTCAGACCTTTATTGGCAAAGAGTTCCGGGTCTACACGTTCCAGGCACACAATTCCAAAGGTTACGATGCATACTTCATCATTAGACAGTTACTGAAGGAAAAGATGTGCCTAGAACTGATCACTCAGGGTAGTAAAGTAATGTGTGTAAGGTCCTGGGCATTCGTTTTATAGACTCTTTAAACTTCTTGCCCATGAAGCTTGGTAAGCTCCCGCAGGTGATGGGGTTTGAAGGGTGCAAAGGGTATTTTCCACATTTTTTGAACACTTTAGAAAATCAAAATGACGTGGGGCCTATACCCGGTGTGGAGCACTATGGTGTAGAAAGCATGATGCCCAGGGAAAAAGCACAAAACCCTATGACGGGGACAACTTTTGGGTTTCTTTATTACAAGACGCAGCTCAAGACCGACTATCTGAAACAACTTGGTTTTGTAGTGAGGACTCTTCGGGAGCAAGAGTGGGAAGTGATGAAAGAAACAGACAGGGAGCTTGCAGGTTTTTTAAACTGAGCCCAGTTGCCCAAGCCTCTCGTGCCTAGGGATGCTCTTTTTGGGGGAAGGACAAACGCTATGCACCTATATTACAAACTTAACTCCAGGGAAGAAATCCACTCTTATGATTTTACCAGCTTCTACCCTTTTGTAAAGAAAACCAAAGAATACCCTCTCGAACACTCTGATATAGTTTATGACAAATTTGGACCCCTTGCAAATTATTTTGGAATTGCAAAAGTTAAAGTGTACCCCACACAAGGCTTCTTTTTCCCATTGTTACCTGTCAGAGTGGGTGGCAAGCTTATGTTCCCGCTATGCCGAACCTGTGCGGAAACCGAGCAGCGGGAGATGTGCATCCATACTGACGAGGAGAGGGCCATCCTGGGGACTTGGTGCACGGTGGAATTGAACACGGCCATAGCGAAGGGGTACGCGGTGGCAAAAATAGATGAAATCTGGCTTTTTAATGAAAAATCTGATGTACTCTGAAAAGACTTTATCAAATGACACCTCCACCAGAAACAAGAGGCTTCAGGGTACCCCAGCTGGTGCACAGACGAAGAAAAACAAAATAAGGACATGAACGATTTCTACCAGGAAGAAGGCGTGCGTTTGTGCCAACACGAGATCAGGTTTAACCCCGCTAAATGCCAAATCGCTAAACTCTTTCTAAATTCCCTCACGAGTGAGATCCCGCCAGATCAACACATCACCGAGTTTGTGTCGGCAGGCCCGAAAACATACGGGTATAAGCTGTCGGGAGGAAAGGCCTGTCTGAAAGTCAAAGGTATTACCCTGAACTTGGCAAACTGTCAAAAGATCAACTTTGACAGTTTGAAAGATCTAGTCCTGGACTATTGCACAGGCCTGCGAGAAAACACCTCAAAAAAGAGAGAGGTGCAGCAGCCCTCTATCATAAGGAACAAAAATCAGTGGTAAATAGAGACCAAAACCCTTAAGAAAACACAGAAAGTCATTTACAACAAGAGGGTCCTAGGAGAAGGGTTTAAAACCCTGCCCCACGGATTTTAAAATGGATACGAGGTGGAAACACCCCTTTTCTGCAATTCTCGTGGGGCCTAGCAACTGTGGGAAAAGTTACTTTATCAAAAATGTGTTGGATAATGCCAAACAAAACATTGTCTGTTATGCCTGAGAATATTGGATAACCTGGCTATAAAAAGCATTGCAAGATACACATGTCTGGGCTTGTTGAAACACATTTTGAGCAAGGCTAGGCATGCCCAAGAATTTAAATGTATTTTTTACAAAATTCATCACCATCCGGTCGTTTTGCACTAAGTCGTTAGAATACAATTTTAAAATCCGGTCAAAAGATAAACACTTGCTCCGATGATGTAAGAAAAACACTCGGTGATAGTCGCAGGCGACAGAGCGGGGGTCTTGTAATTGTCTATTGTGAAACACAATGCCTGTGGCATTTTTGTTTAAAAATTTCATAATGCTTTTAGGAAACAACATGCTCTTCGGGGGGTGCCCATATGAGTCTAAAAGCTCTCCACGTTACGCTCCGCCAGACACAAGGCAAGCTAGTGTTCACCAGGTTGGTTGTGTGGATGTGCAATACAAACCTAGGGGTCTCTGAGACAGCTTGTCGCCAGGGAGCCAAATCACAAGGGAACACATCTAAGAAATTCTTTTTTGTGTAAGGCACCTTGATAAGACACACGAGAGCTGCACGGTGTCCATGTTCACATATAGTCAAGCAGAACATCTCTCCTCTGATTTCTCTCTATGATGTTGTCAAAAACCCCATGCACGATCAGATTGACGGTGATGGTTAAAGCCTTCCCCAAACGTATTTCTGCTCTCAGGTTCCCGGTTTTAATCAGGGAATAGCCATCGGCGCATTCCTGGTCGGGAGACAGGTCAAAGGCAAACAAGATGTAACCCTGTGGAAACTTCTCACGGTCGATTAACAGAGAACGATCTGTCATGTGTTTACCAGCGTCTGTACCAGATTCATGTATTCTCTCACGCAGCATCCTGCCTCCAAGTCTGGTTGCAGAGGCTTGGTTGGTATCTGTTCACCATCCACATACAAGGCCACAAAATTAATATCATAATGTTTAAAATGAAAGGGATTTTTAGTGTAACTTCCACTCAAGGCATAGGACAAATCCTAGGACAAGCATTTTGGGTAACTGTCCCAAAAAACAGGTTCTCCTGGTTATTGACCCTGCTGCCCACGGGGATGCTGAACACTTTCATTCCCACACGGTCCACGGGATATTTAGCATTTGTGGTAAGCAGGGACTCCGTGTGCCCCAGACGAACGCTCAGGGCCATCCGTACTTTCTTCACAAAAAGCGATGCTGATACAATGCGCAATTTAAAGCCTTTGGCTGCACTGCCCATTAAACAGAAAGCATCTTTACTGCGCGTCAGTTTAATTTTCACATCCACTCCGTTCAACAAGTGAGACGTATCTGTTCTGATCTGTCTTTATTTCAATGGTAATGGTATCGATGTGGTGTTTTCTGACAGGAACGTGATAAGGTTTATCGTAGGTGATGGTGACAAACTCATTGTTCCTTCCTCAGACAGGGACACAGCGTAACGGGGGAACAGAAAAGTCCCTCACAAACTGGTGTTCTACAATAACTGTGTGCAGATACAAAGACTTAACCCCCCCTGTGATGTCTGCCCAGAAGGGGAATTTTTTGGACGCTGCGCTTGGGGCCCAAACCTAGAATGTTAGCTAGCTCCCTGCTGGTAGAAAACATAAAAGTAAAATCAGCGGATTTAAGGCTAACTTTTCTACCCACAGGGTCATAGTTCATGACCACCTCAGGCGGTGGGGGAGGATGAGCCACGGTACTGTTCATATGATCCAATCATTCGGGTATGGACGAGTAATAACCTCGTCGTAGGATAAAACTCTATGCCATATCTTCCAAGGTGATTTCAAAAGGGGTGTTCTCGCGGATAGTGTTCCAGCTGTGTGGGTGTTGTATTTCCACTAACCCCACCTTCCAGGCACCCGGGAGACCCAAGGGCTTAATTAGCTGTATTGTAAAGTTCGAGCTGGTGTTTTGAGGAAAAACTGCAGAGCTGGCATTGCTGGGCAAAGTCATGTAACACCTGCCGTCGCTCATTTTTCTCTCCCTCAGTCTTTGCAGGAGGAATCTTTTTGTTTGTTCATGTCTAAACGTCAGAATTGAGAAGCTTCCACCCAGCTGGTAAACTTATCGTCCCCGTCCCCCCGGCAAACCATTTCACCAGTAGCTGCTTTTTTCTCCCTTTTCCTTTCTCCGCTAGAACTTTTTCGATCCAGCAAATCCTGTCTCCTTTGGGGTTTACTTTTTGTAAATCTTCAGGGTAAAAAGATCCAGTAACTGTCTCACCCTCGTAATCTTTTAATCAGTATACAGGTCTCTGGCTCCTGGTTAAGGCTTCATCCACTATAAATATCTCATTGGTAAACGTCTGTTCACAACCTTTTTCAAAAGCTCCTTTGGTTTTAGAGAGTCTCACGTGGTCGCCTTTTCTAAAAGGGGCAACAACCGGTTTTATTTTAAAACCATCTCTATCAACCAGTTTCCATATCTTCAGAGAATTGGAAGGGTTAACATCAGCGGGTCTGGTACGTAGAGTTCAGTAAAAGCTCTGGTTGTAACTCTTCATAAAGTCAGGTAACAGGTCAAGGTGGTGAAAGGCGTTATGGGCTGTAAAATATCGCCACATCCTCCGCATCGTTTTCAAGTTCTGTTAAATCGCTCCACAACCCCTGCTTTGACTTCATTATCAGTAACAAAAAGCGTTAACGCTGTGCCGTTTCAACAATCTGCGAAAAGGTCTGTTTCAAAATTCTTTCCACCGATTAGTTTGTCATTTTTGAGGCACGCGACCTTGGCTAAAAATAGCTTTAAAGGCCTTGGATACCTCACCACTCATCTTGTCTTTTAGGCCTAAGGCCCAGGCATATTTGGATAGAACATCTATCACTGTTAAGAAGTACTTAAAACCGCTGTTGTGTTTGGAGAACCAGTGCATACGGACCAAATCTGCCTGCCATTGCGCGTCCACATCTGAAAGAACGGTCTTGGTTCTTTTAAAACGTATTCGAGCTGGTTTGTGTAAAGTGTAAGCATCCTGGTGTGAAAGCCAAGCTCCTACCTGTCTTCTATTTAAAGTTTTATGATGCTTTTTGGCCACTTGAAAAAGAAGATTGACCCCGTCAAAGCCCCCAACTTTCCTGGGGGTTTAACAGATTTTCTTTAACAGAGCCATCTGTGGAGACATGACTCTTCCTGGGACCGTCTTTTATGAACACAAGTATGGAGGGGGACACGTTCATTCTCACACATTTAAATAAGTTTTATTAATCGCCTGGTTTAACACAATCTTTTACAGCCACCTGAAACAAAGGACGCCATGACCCCTACCATAAGGGAGTCTGAGCTGGTTCATTCTTCCATTTTTGTCCTTTTCTGGATTTTCCTCTTGAGATCTGGGTCTCAGACAGGAGCAAAAACAGCTGATGCGCGATGGATTTACTCCCACAGGGCTACCGATGTGCAACTTCTCAAAGGCCTCTAGAAAGGGATCGTCGAGCTGTTGAGAGATTTTCAGAAAAAAACAGTGTAAGCACCCCACTGCCTGTTTTTAGATTTATGCAATGCCAGGTCGATTCCGAACCCCATTACACCCCCATGATCGACAGTCGCTTCTTAATCATTCATTTACCTGAGCGCCATCTTTCCCGTTCACCTTGTGACTCCCCCAAGCCACAATCGCCTTCCAACTTTAGGGCATGGACAATGAGAGGCTGTCACACTCACTGGGGTGCCTCACAAAGGTTTGGATTTTGGGGTCAGGTTCCGACGTAGCCATCAACGGTTGAGTCCAAGGGCCCTCCTCGGAACTGTCACTGCTGTAGCGCTTTCTCCACACAACTCCAAAGGTCCTCGGAGCTAAAACAAAATCTGAAGGTCTCACGGGGGTGGTAAAGGAGTCCATGTTTCCTCTCAGCCTTTCCACAATTTCTAAAACATGTCTTCTTGGTAAGAGATGGCTTCCTCTGCCCAGCGCTGGGACTTATGGGGTGATGGTGCTGCACTCTGATTGGCAGAGGGCGTTGGGAGGAGTTCTTAGAGGGGTCACATGACCCTCTTCTGGACGGTTCACCCAATCCGAGAACCTGCCCCATTTTGGTCAAATCTCTTCTCGGGGCGGTCCTCTGCAGCCAAAACCCATCGCGATTGGTAGAAGGTGGTGGGAGGAGTTCTTAGAGGGGTCACACGAAGCACTTCCAGACGGGTCACCCCACCCCGGAACTCCCCCCAGTTGGTCAAATCTCCTCTCGGGGTGGTCCCCAGTGGCTGAAACCCCTCCTGATTGGTAGAGGGCGGTGGGAGGAATTCTTAGAGGGGTCACACAAACCACTCCCAGACAGATCTCCCCACCCCGGAACTCCCCATGATTGGTCAAACCTCCTCTCGGGGTGGTTTCCAGTGGCTGAAACCCCTCCTGACTGGTAGAGGGCGGTGGGAGGAATTCTTAGAGGGGTCACACAAACCACTTCCAGACAGATCACCCCACCCCGGAACTCCCCATGATTGGTCAAACCTCCTCTCGGGGTGGTTTCCAGTGGCTGAAACCCCTCCTGACTGGTAGAGGGTGGTGGGAGGAATTCGTAGAGGGGTCACACAAACCACTTCCAGACAGATCACCCCACCCCGGAACTCCCCATGATTGGTCAAACCTCCTCTCGGGGTGGTTTCCAGTGGCTGAAACCCCTCCTGATTGGTAGAGGGTGGTGGGAGGAATTCTTAGAGGGGTCACACGAACCACTTCCAGACAGGTCATCCTGCCCCGGAACTCCCCCTGATTGGTCAAATCTTCTCTTGGGGCGTTCCTATCAGGACGAAACCCATCCCGATTGGTAGAGGACAATGGGAGGAGTTCTTAGAGGGGTCACATGAAACACCTTGCTTCCGGTCATTTGTCCGCCTTGACCTTGGAAGTAATACCTCATGGCTTGGGACTTCCAGTGACCGGTGGGCAAGGCTTACGAGGGCCAAGGGTGGGGTTAACATTTGATTGACGGTAGGGCCCTT
The DNA here is from genome assembly GCF_965152235.1 of Eretmochelys imbricata. Taxonomy (NCBI): domain Eukaryota; kingdom Metazoa; phylum Chordata; order Testudines; family Cheloniidae; genus Eretmochelys; species Eretmochelys imbricata. The sequence continues at coordinate 15,418,745 of NC_135591.1, read as the reverse complement.
ATACTACTGGAGCGCCTTCTTCTGTTTGTCTCCGTTCCGCTTCAGTCCCCAAGCACTCGGCCAGGACAGATGTCACTTATGACCTCCGTTGCTACCAGCTGGACAGAGGGACTTGGGTCTTTCTTGAGGACCTGGAGAGCTGAAATGACACAGGACAACATGTTAGTATACAGACTGTCAAATCACAGCTAAGCGTGATCACAGAATCTTGAAGTACCAGAGCAGAATGATCACATGGTAAAATGTGAAACTAGGCTCAGTCCTTCTATTGGGGTGGAAAAGACATGAGAGATGAATGTGCCTCACTTTTCATATTGTAACCTGTGCCAGAAATAGCTGGAGACTTACTACCTCTGAATACCACGCTACAGAAGCTCTCCAATACAAAGAAAGCTTTAGCTTCCTCCATTGGCTCCCTTCCATGCTCCCAACAAGCGGGGAGACCCTGACTCGACCAGAAAGTCATCCACTCTGCTGTAAATGGAAGAAGGTCCATTGTTTCAATAGCTTCCACTTTTAAGTTTATTTTCCATCTCTATTTAGGAGCCACTGTCTGAGCTCCAATAACCCTGGAATTGAACAGAGGCCAGGTCCAAGCTGCTTTGTGCAGGATGCAGGGCACCTACTGGAAGAAAAATTGCTGGTGGGAAATTTGGGGGAGCAGAAAGTGGCTACAATTTCTCCTCACCTAGGGAGTCCACAGAGAGCCAATAAAGCCCAAAGAGTGGATAGCACTGGCTGCGGAGGGGGCCTTGCCAGGACAACCAGGAGATGCACGGACTCACATCACACCCTCTGCAGCTTCCTCCTTCAGGGGAAATTAAAGCTGACTTTCTACTGGGCAAGAGTGAATTTGTCCTTTGACGTATGGCTGATGCACTTTGCACCAGTGCTATCGGTTACAGCTGCTTGTCAGCTAAATTCCTTTAGAACTCACGGATGAGCAGAACTTCAGCTGCATTTATTACTTACACATCAGCAGATGTTCCAGGTCCAGCCATTTCATACGCTGCCTGTCTGTGTGTTCCAGGATGATGCCTAAATACACAATGGAAAACAAACAACAACAATAAAACCTTCCCTTGTTGAGTGCAAAGTGATATTAGCAGCCCCTAGACAGGTCTTTGGCCTCTCCTACTGTGGGCCTAAGGGTGAGCTGTGGGCAAGAGGATGCTAGTGCAGTTTAGAGTCCACACTGAAGAGAATGAGAAAGACTTTTTTTTTTAAGAATGTTTACACAAAACCCATTTGCTTTAAAGAGTCTGTGTTCCTCTTGCCACTGCTGTCAGTTATTGGAGACATACTAAGCTAGTGTCTTGGTCCAGTGGTCTGAGCAAAGGACTGGGGCCAGGAATAAGTGAGTTCTAAGCAGGGATCCCACAAGGTGACTGATAGGTGAGACTTAGGGCACAACGCCTGCCTGTCTCACCTGGGTATGCTTGGGAGAAGAGGGCACAGGGCCAAAGCGGAGGAACCTTTTGCCTCCTTGACAAGGTGGTGTGGCCAGGAACCTGAAACAGCAGGCGCTGAGGGCAGGTGGGCTGCATGCCTCCCAATGATGAAGTAGTAGTGAAGAGCACTGAGCAACACTGTGGGTGGCTCTGCACTTTGAGCGAGGGAGATCACTCCCAGTTCAATGGGACAGGCCCACTCTAGCTCGGACAGCGCTCGCATGCTAAAATTAGAAAGAAGGTAAAGCAGCACGAGCAGTGGGAGGAGCTAGCCACCTTGAGAATCGACTTTGAGGTTTGGATGGGATCATACTTGGGGTGCTTAAACTTCCTGCTGCTCCTGCCATCGCAGCTACTCTCTATTTTTAGCACTCAGGGCTAGTGCGGGTATGTCTCATCAAGCTGGGAATTAGACCCCCAGCTCCAAGTGTAAACATGCCCTACGAGACAGTGTCCCAGCCTTTACTACTAAATGACTGCACCATGCTTTCCCTGCAACAATCCCAAAGCACTTTATAGCAAGTCATGATTTCCTCCGACCACCACGCTGGAGAGGTAGGGATATTAACATCCCCATTTATGTATGGGAAGCTGAGGCACAGAGAGATTAATGGCTGCACGGTGGGATTTTTTTCTCTCTCCCTCAATGGGAATACCAAAAGGGACACTAGGCATCATCTCTCACCAGCTAACTTGGCTGCAACTGCCCGGATCTCTTCCCAGCTGCTACAGAAGTACGTGATGGTGCTTTTGTACAAGTTCTCCAGCAGCTCGGCATTCTCTTTGGCCTAGAGGAAATCAGGGACACATGAGCTCTCTCTGGCTAGAAGTGCCCTTTGACTGCCAGCACATGCTTTTACGAGCCACAAGTAAATCAGAGAAAGAACAGGTGACTGGGTGGACGTGGGAAAAATGGGGATCTGTAGCAGATTTACATTTTCCATCACCCTCAGTCATATATCCCACTCTGACCCTTATTTCCATTACCCGTCACACATCTCCCGCACACCTCTACACCACCACACGCCACTCCAGTCAAGAATCTCAGACACGTCAACAGCTCACTCACAAGGTGTCTGCAAATGTCCACCTGGAGCTCCTCAGGCTTCAGCTCAGCTGTGCTATCAAGGTGTTCATTCACTGCAGTTTGGAGCCTCTTCAGTCCCAAAAACGGGACACAGAGGTGAAACGTAGCTCTGCATTCCTGAAAAAAAGAAAGCGTGTCACACCATTTAATTGTTCCCTACTGAGTGCTATGGTCATTCAAAGGGAACTCGTCTGCTTGCCTGCTCATCTATTCCAGGATAAAAAGGGATTCATCTGGATGTAATTGGCAGAAAACATGCAGGAATGACTAATAGAGGGGAGAGCTTCCACTGCAACCTAGAGGTAGCATCAATGTCTTTTTGGAACAGATCTACCTATGAAAGCTGCTTCACAGGTCTCTCTTCTGTTCTGGGGAGGCAGGGGCCTGGGGTGCAGAGACAGACAGGAAGAGAGAGCTGTCGGGCTCAGACCCATGACCTATCCTGGATTCTGGTGAGGCAGCCATGGAGCAACCTGGCGGGAACTGACTCAGCAGGAGGGCAATGAACTGAGGGGAGAATTTGGGCCTCCACAGCAGGCAGGAATAGCAGAGCTCCCCTGGCATTGGGAGGAAGATTCCTTTGGCTTAGTAAATAAGTCACTCTCGGTCTTACCACTGAAACCCTGGGGTTCGGGTCTTGCAGGTGCAGCAGAAGTGTGACCCAGCTCTGTCGAACCTGCTCGGCGAAATAGCCCTTCCATTTTCTTTTGGTCAGGCGGGCCAGGATGCCAAATAGGACAAAGGACAATAAACGAAGAGCATCGTCCTCCTACAGCCAAGAAAGCCCCACAAGTTAGTAACTAAGGGACAATCACATCACGTACCTCGCACAGCCATCTCTTCTACGCTAAAGTTGAGGGATTCCAACTACAGCTAATCGGAAACACTTTCATGAACGAATTTTTGATTTGAATTTGCTGATTCATCAAACTATTTTAGCGACAGTTCCATTGTCATGAAATTCCTCCAGAAGCCAGGCAGGGGTCCTTAGAAACCTGCCTGCTGTCTTGACAGTGCACCCATTCAGCTCCTTGGAAGCCGATCTAGCAGGCTGACTGGGATCATGGGCTTCCAAACCCACAGCGTCTGGGACCCTGGCTCTCAAATTTTCAACTCCCTGGCACTTCTAGCTCCCACAGTTTCCTGGGTTCCCAGCACCTGGGTTCCCAGCACCGAGAGCAGACTGCCCGGACCTAAGGCTTTCAACAGAGCTCGGTTGAGAATAGTAATTCCGTTTCACAAAGAGTTTTGAAGTTTGGGGAGAGGGAGTCCCACAAATAGGAACAAAACCAAAATTTGAAATCTCAAAATTCTCTGCAAAAACGGAATCATTCCAACCCTCTCACATAAAAATGGTATAGAGCAGGCCCAACACCCTCTATTGTACCTTGGAACCCCCTTTTCATGGTTATCTAGCTATCTAATCTAGTATTCAGACTTTCTTTGAGGTTCTCAGTGGCAAGAAAGAAGAACAGAAGGGGGAGACTGTGGGAGCAGGGATGTCATCCCCATCCTCCTAATGTTCTCCTCCTCCGTAAAACACCCCTCTTCCCTGGGGCCGAAACATCTCTTCACTCTGACATGAGCAATGCCCAGGGAGTAAATGGAGTCTAATCAAGATCGCTTGAACTGGGGCTGGAGAGTTCTGGTCACATACGTTGTCAAAGTAGGTCCGGATCTGTTGGGTGAGGTCTCTGAAGGAAGAACCTATGTCCTTCTCTTTCAGCTCCTTCAGGACTTTGGCCACTGCTTTCATGCTCTCGCCAATGACTTCAGAACTGAAAGGGTCACTTAAGGCCCTGATCAGTATGACCATAAGAAACTTCTTGTGCTTTTTCACCTGGACAAAAATATGACATTAAAGAACACTGATCACTGATCACACTTCTAATACATTTTCTTTAGCAGTTATGAAGCTGTGGGAATTTCATCTCCCCCTCCCACCCCCGGAGACCTATAGCTATATTTCAGACCAGGTTCGAGCTACAATGAGCCAAACTTGGTGCCATAATACACCTGTGTCATCCTAACATTAGATTCCTAGTTACTTAGATTCCAAGGCCAAAAGGAACCCTTGTGATTATCCGGCCTGACCTCCTGCATAACACTGAACTTCCCCGAAATAGTCTCTGTTGGAACTAGAGTGTATCTTTTAGAAAAACGTTCAATCTTGATTTTAAAATTGCTAGTGACAGAGAATCCACTACAACCCTTGGTAAATTCTTCCAATGGTTAATTAAAATTACCATTAAAAATCAATGCCTTATTACCAGTCTGAATTAGTCTAGTTTCATTTTCCCCCATTGAATCTTCTTATACCTTTGTTTGCTAATGGGAAGAACCCATTCTCAAAATGTGTTCCCCATGTGAGTAGTTATAGACTGTCCTCAAGTCACTCCTTAACCTTCTCTTTGTAAGGCTAAATAGATTGAGCTCCTTGAGTCTATCACTAGAGGTATCTTTTCCAATCCTTTGAGAATTCTTGTGACTCCTCTCAATCCTCTCTAATTTATCAGCATCCTTCTTGAATTGTGGAGACCTGATCTGGACACAGCATTCCAGCAGTGCTCACATGAGCGTCATATTCAGAGGGAAAAGAACTTCTTTACTCTTATTCAAGATTCCTCTCTTTATGCCTCTAAGGATCATTTCAGCCCTTTTGGCCACAACTTCGCATTGGGACACCTTATGTTCAACTGATTCTCTGCCATGACTCAAGTGGTTTTCAGCATCATTGCTTCTTGGGATAGAGTCTCTCATCCTGTAAGTAAGGCCTGCATTTTTTATTCCTAGATGGAGACATTTACACATGGTCATATTAAAGTGCACAGATTGTTTGCTTATGCCCAGCTTAGCAAAGGATCTAGCTTGCCCTGTATTGACTGCAAAGAGGTTACTCGGGTATGTGAGAGAGCAGAATTTGGCCTAGTGCATTGTGTGCAGCCTCTGTAAACTCCGAAGGACTATTTCCCTTGGTTTCTCTAGTTATGCTGCATTCTAGTCAGGATTCTCTCTTACCTTCTCAGGTGCCCCATAGACTAAATTTCCCAGGCCTCTTACAGCCATCTGCCGGACAATGCTGTTCCTATCATGTGACCTTTCTTCCAAGATCCGTAAGACTGGCTTAAGGAACTTCTTCTCCCTGAGCATGGGATCACTCATTAGCTGAAAGAAAATCAACCTGTCCATTAGCCCCAATAGGATCATTAAGATTGGGAATAGAATTTGAGCAGACATGTCATACGCTAAAAACAACAAGGAGTCCTCCTACAGCCCCAGTCTTGAGGATACAGACAAATATGGCTACCCCTCTGATACTTGGCACATAATACACTGTAACTTTAGTATTCCACACAAATGAGAAAGGTCTACAAAACATGGAGCTTTCCTTTTGGGCACTAGAATAGGGATCCACTCACCTCTTGAGAGCCTCTTAGTGGCTGGGTATGGTATCACAGTCCTTTTCTCACCCCTGGTGCACCCTGCCAGCCGTCCTCAGTGAGCCTTCTGTGGCTCAGGCCTCTGGCTGAGTCCCAAAGTCCAAACGAACCCCTTCTGGGGTAGTCCAGAACAATCCCATTGCCCTCACTTGGGTCTCCAGCCCCAACTGTGGGTCCTTTACATTCTGCCCTTTGTTCAAGCTCTCCATTAGCATTGTCCCCCCCATGGGGCTTATGCCACTGTTGGTGGTAGGGGAACCTGGGCCTGCCCCTAACTCTGGGTTCCAAACCATGGATCCTATCAACAGGAGCTAGGCACTGCTTGATTTCAGTTCATTGTCGCTTCTTCCTACCGGCCACTTTTAGCTTCACCCTCACCTCAGGGTTAAAGTTCTTTGGGACTCTCTTCCTGAAAACCCAGCTTAAGTAAAGGCTGCCAGAATCAAACTCTGGCTGTCCCCTGAATTTCTGTGGCCAGAGAGCAGCGCCCTTTCTTGCCCCTCCAGTTCCTGCCAGGAACTGACCTGCTAAGGCCCTTCAGCTCCTTTTAGCCGAGCCTCATGGGCTCGGATTGGCTGCTTTCATGAAGCCTCTCTAGACAGACCCAGACTGGGGGCTCTTTTCCTGGGGCAGGGTGTAGTAGGACCACGGGGCCTCTTGTAAGGAGCCTCAAAGCTCAGGTACAGCCCATCACAGGCACAGAGAGGTTGTTTTTCTTAGAAGCGGATGAGCCCCGAAGATAGTTGCTTAGCATAAGTGGGAAATATGATGCAGATGTTGGAGGAAGGCTGTGGAAAGGGAGGATGCTGCGGCAGGTATCACACTAGCCTACGACTTAGGAGACCCAGGTTCCATTTCCTGCTCCCTCAAAGACTTCCTGTGTGACCTTGGGCAAGTCACTTAGCCCTTCTGTGCATCAGTTCCCTGCCTGTAAAATAGGAAACATAGTGCTTCCCTACCTCGCAGGAGTGTGGTGGGGATACAGACATTAAAGAGTTTGGAGGTACTCAGATACTAGAGTAATGAGAACCTAAGATAGACATTAATGTAGTTGTAGGTTGCTTGGTTGGTAGTACTAGGACACTAGGTTCATTCAGAAGATCTGCTGAGCGAAACCAAAATCAGGAGCTGTTGGTTAGGATCAGCACTAGGACTTGGCAGAAGAGGTCCAGTCATCCCAACTCTGTCCGTATCTCTCTCAGCCAGCACCTGTGGTTGTGTAGCTAGTATAGGCAATGACGGCAATAAAAACCTCAGAGAGAGAAGGACTCCGAAAGGTATCGTGAAGTTCCTGGTGAGGTTTCCATATAAAGGAGGACCTATTCTACTGTCTAAAATGACAATTATTCCTATGAACAGAACTGTACAACTCCCGAAAGAAAGGCAGACAACCGTCTAATGGTGAAACTACTCTTCAGAGCCCTGTGTCTTACCTGGGCAAGGAAAGCTGTGCTGGTGACTCGGTAGTTTTCTGTGGGGGAATTCACCCAGGGGAGGAGGCTCTGTATGATCTCAGGTGTTATGAGTCCAGATCTTAGCAGAAGACTGGAAGACAAAAGAAACCGCTCATGGGCTAGATTGCACACTTCAAAAAAACTCAGCTGCTCTGAGCGTACAGCTCTGATATCTAGGAGTGGGAGCTGTGTGTTTCCACCCAGGACACCCCCGCACCCCCCGCCCACAAAGCTATAAACGGGAGGTTCCCTCTCAGCCACTCTATTGGCTACTCATTCCCAAGGATAAAATGATGCCTCCTAGATCTCTTACCTCACCAGCAGACACACTCCCTCATGGTGTGTCTTGGGGTTTTCCACAAGAGTCCAAGTCCTCTGCTTCCTGAGCGCTCTCACCAGTCTCTCATTCCCACCCTTGAAAAGCACAGACTCGAATGCTTTGATAGAAAGCCTGGGGAAAGAGAGGCACAGAACTGCAGCAATCAGGAGGAAGGTGCAGCTTGAACAGAGAGTCAGGAAGCCCCGGTTACTTCTCAGGTCTGCTGTTCAATCGGCAGTTCATCCATTGGCAATGTCCTGGACACCAGTGTCCCTGGAAGGACTTGATGCCGGGAGGTAAGTTTCAGTCTCATACATCTCATAGGACTAGTTTTGCTAGGGACAAAATTTTGCAGTCCTTTTTCTCTTTCTGCAAGGACTATGGGCACTAGCAGAGTAAAGTGATATGGAAAAGGTACATGATCAGGACCCAGAAACAGGGGGCATCGAGTGTGGTGATCACTAATGGACATTCTGGGGTCATATCTGCAGATATGAGGTGACAGAGTGCTGAGGGTTTGCACTTGAGTCAGCACTCTGGTCACTATTCCTACTAATTCCGTTCCTCACAGAAGGCCTAATTGGAGAGAGGTGTACCTGATTACAAGGTCAGATTGGGGCTAGTGAGTCAAGGAACCAATCATTCCATTAACAGGGAAACTGTGTAAAAGGACATGGGCAGGAGCCCTTTGAGGAGAACAGACAGAGAAAGAAAATTGGGTGACCAGATGTCCTGATATTTGGGGCCTTATCTTATACAGGTGCCTATTCCCTCCCCCCCCCGCCACACCCCTACCCCCGTCCTGATTTTTCACACTTGCTGTCTGGTCACCCTAAGAGAAACAGAAAGACAAAAAGCTAGGAGAGCCTGACAAAGTGAGGTCTCTGAGTGGAAACACCTTACTCCCCACCTGACTTTTGGAGAAGAGTTTAGAAAGTTGAGATACAATATAAAGGTGCTATGTATTGGTAGGGGGATTAAATAGACTATATGTTGGTGCTTAGAAGGAAAAGAGTCTCAACGTGGTCTGTGTTTGTGGAAGATGTGGGGGTGCAACACCCCTCTCTGTCACAGCTGGGGGCTCATCAGCGATTTCGCTGTTATCTATGCAAATGGAGAGCCTGTTGGAGAAGCCGGTGTAGAGGTTTGGCAGTCCGGTGATGGAGGGAACACTGAAACGGGTGATGAAGCAGCAAAGAGAAGTGTGGAACAGGGGTTCTCAACCTTTCTGTTTCTGAGCCTCCCCCCACCCTCAACATGCTAGAAATACTCCATGGCCCAGTTCCAGGCCTCTGCCCTGCCAGGCATCAGCATTTGGGGCTCCTGGCTCCGGATTTTAACCCCACAGGGTGCAGGGGCTCGGGGCTTTAGCGCAGGTGCTGGGCCTCAGGGTTCCAGCCCGGCTGGGCTCAAAGCTTCAGCTTTCTGCCCTGAGCCCCAGCTAGTCTAAAGCCAACCCTGCTTGGCAGACCCCCTAAAATCGGCCCGGTTGAGAACTGCTGGTGTAGAACAGTGGTCTCCAAACGTTTTGGCTCACGCACCCCCAGAGTGACCTGCCGCAGACGCGCCACCGATGGAAGACCTGCCGCAGGTGGGCCGCCAGAGGGGAGCACCAGCCGTGGACGTGCAGAGCTGCCGCTGAAGGAAAAAAACGGCGGAGTGCTGTCCGGTGGCGCTTCTGCTGCCACGCACCCCCCGGGATCATTCCGCGCACCCCAGTTTGGAGACCACTGGTGTAGAAGACCCGACAGACCTTCCAACAATCCCACCAGGCAGAAAAACAGCCTTTCCTTGCCTGGTAGGTTTAACAGCAAAAGAGCCGTCAGGAATTTATACGGGAGCAAGCCCAGGTCTGGCAACAACTCCTCCAAAGTTTGGTGAGTCCTGTGACAGGAAATGGAAACCAGGCACAGGAGATCAGACTGTAAAATGGGACCTGCGAACAACCCCGATGTGTTTTTGGTTACTCTTCAAGGAGCAGCAGTGAGACCTCCTAGGGACAGAACAATGTGGGCCCTTCAACTGACACCCTATTTCACCGGGGAAGCACATACAGGGCTTTTAGTGATGAGCAGGCAAGAGATTATGACATGATTAAGGCAGCCATGCTGGACGAGGTGGGGCCTGTCCACAGAAAAGTACTGCCAGAAATGTAGAGTTGAAAGATGGATTGAGGGATTATGCCTCTGTGCATTTGGACAGGAATTAAAAGATTGGGCCACTCATTGGTAAGGCCAGATACTCAGACTGTGGGGGAGATCATGGACTGCATGATTCTAGAATTTTCTTCAGAGTCTCCCTGAGCATATCCGAGGACGGGTTCTGTGGCGCCAGCCAGTTCATCTGGACCCCACAGTTAAAGTGAGAGGAATTTGCAGAGGCGGACATTCCCAGAGTGAGTCAGTGGTTTAAGGGACTAGATCTGAGAAGGAGCAGAGTGCCTACAGCTGGGAAGGGCAGCAAGAAGAAGAGGGAGGAGCCTCAAGGAACTGTAGTGGGAGCTTGGCCTACAGTGTGCTTCCGCCATGGACCTGAAGGACATCTAAAAAGAGACTGTCCTAAAATGGACTGTGGGTTTGCCCAGTTTTGTGGTTGGGACAAGACTCCCAGGCAGGAAAGAAAAAAGAAAGTACCTACCGTATCGGTCTGGGTAGGGAGGAGCCAGCAAAGGGACTAATGGACACAGCTTCATCCTGTTTGCTAATCAGGCAGGAGTTAGTGAAACCCCACTGGATACTTCCCAGAGGTAGGATCAAAACTGAATACCAGGTCCATGGGGACAATAAATTCTGCCCAGTGTCCATGGGGACGATAAATTCTGCCCAATTTTAAGGACTCTGAATATTAAGGGGAAGTTTAGGCAGAAACATGTAGCGGTAGTGGATGGATTGCCCCACTGCCTTCTACTGGGCATGGACTGGAATCCCTTTCTAACAGGGACACCAAGGCAGGTATGGAGGCCCAGGAGGGTGGAAATAAAACCTGAAGGGCCAGGTAAAGAGGAAATATATGTAAAGGGGCTGGAGAAACCTAGACACGAAAGTATAGACAAGAGGGAGGAGAAAGAAAACAAAGGTCAAGCGTAAAGGTGACTTAAGATCATCCGTTGGGGTCAAACAGTCATCAGAGCCCTTACCACCAGGATCTCAGGAGCAGGCATCCCTAGAACACTTTGGAGGGACTCGGAGCAGTCTGTGTCCATGGAAGAGGCCGGGGCACAGCCTACCACCCCGTCACATATAGGTACCTAAAATGGGCCTGCACATGGGCCAACAGCATGAGCAGAATATATACTCGTGTCTGCAGCGCCTGCAATCACATAGCTAGGTACCCATCCATCTGAACAAATTCAAGTTTTGTGGACAAAACTGAGGCACCCATCTTGAAAACCTGACCCACTGTGGCCACTACCTAAGATCAGCCTTACTGGGCCAGTCCAATGGTCCATCTAGTCCAGTACACTCTCTTCCAACAGTGGTCAATGCCAGCTTCTTCAGCAGGAATGAACAGAACAGGGCAATCATGAAATGATCCAATCCCTGTTGTCCAGTCTCAGTTTCTGGCGGTCAGAGGCCTAGGGACACCCAGAGCTTGGGGTTGCATCCCTGACCATCTTGCCTAATAGCCATTGATGGACCTGTTCTCCATGAACTTATCTAATTCTTTTTTTAAAAAAAACCCAGTTATACTTTTGGCCTTCACAACATCCCTTGGCAATGAGTTCCACAGGTTGACCGTGTGTTGTGTGAAGTAGTACTTCCTTATGTTTATTTGATACCTGCTGCCCATCCGTGAACAGAGCTGAGATCCTGGTTTCCTAGGAAAATTCAGAGACATTATAAAACCATGAAGTCTGTAATTTGAGCACCTTGTTGGCATGGAATAAAGAAACACAACAAGAAGAGAAACTAATCATGTTGTGAGATTGGTGGGAAATGTACATTAATGTGCTACCAGAGCTGAAGTCAACTGAGGACTCAGGAATCTTAGTGTTAACTGGCGAGGGGCACAGAGTGTGTGCCGAGGGACCTGGTACGTACATTCTAGTTCACTAAAAGATTGCCCCATGAGTCTCAAATAAAAGCCCATGTCACCAATGTCACCAATATCACAGATGCTGTGTAAAGAGTCATGGATATGCATTGAAAATTACATTCTTAGGATCTGTGTCTCGGGACTAGTCACCAGGAAAGGTGACAAAATGGTTTTCTTTCAGGCAAGAAATGTTTATCCATCTGTTTGTTTACATGTGAACCCTACATGCTTAATGTACATTCAGTTGAGAAGGACTGTGAGAACTTTAAAGAAAGAAAAGTAGCAGGAAGTAGACAGGGGGTGGGGACCCAATTTTGGGGTACACATCAAAGGTTTGCTCTAGTCTATTTGGGGGACATCTTTCACTTAGGAAGTAGATGGACCGCGAGTTTGCTTCATGAAAGAGGGGTCGCGATCAGGCTTGGTTGAGAACTTTGGGTGAGAAACATCTTTAGACAGGAGGTTAACCTGTTGGTTAAGTTTAGTTTCTAGGAGCAGGTTAGGATTTCATTTGACATGTAACCATTTTTTGCTTGCATTCTTACTGACGGTCACTGGAATCTCTGTTCTTTGATAATCTCCCTTCTTGTTTTCACTAGAAATATATCTAAGTGCTGTGTGTTTTGCAGTACAGAGTCTAAGTATCGCGTACAGAGTCTAAAGTAGAAGTAATAAACGGGTGTGTACTGTTCCATTGGGAACAGCAGGCCTGACAATTCTGTGGGAGTTCAGTGGATAAAGGGCTGGACACTATACGGAATGGTCAGAGGACTCGGAGGTGGGTGTGTGCCTGTCATTAACCTGTACAAAGAGACTGAGGTCTGAGGAGGCCTGGGTGGCAGTGTTTGTTTTGCCAGAGCCTGGTAGTTTCAGGGAACTGACCCACAGCAGGCACAGACAAGACTTCCTCACTCGAAGGGCACGTGGTGGTAAGGTGCCTCGTAACCCTGGGAACTCCTGGGGAGCGTCACACAACTCTACTGGAATTCTCTTGGTTTCTCTCCCTTCCTTCTAATTACCAGCAAGGGTTGCCCTCAGTAAGTTGTAGCCCTTTTCGGATTTCTCTCGGGCTGCTTCTCGTTGGCAAAGGCAGCTTTTGTCCGAGGGTTTGGCTGACCTGCTGCAGGAGAAGAGGAAACAACTCTGGGAGCAGTTCCCGCACAGCTTTGCTCGACTGCAGGGCTGACACCACCTCAAAGATGGCACATGTTGCCTGAAAGGAGAGCATGGTAAAAAAGGAGATCTCTTCCCAACACCATCACACCCTCTCTCCCCGTCTGATATCTGCTGTACGAAATTCTCCCTTCTGCCAGTAACTTGAATGACAGCGAGCAACTTGCTTAACTCATGGCTCACTTTCCCACATCTGTACAAATGTGTATGACCTCCCAAGGCATGCTGTGAATCCAAAGGAAGATTTGCAAAGAAACCTGCTCCCAAGACTTTCTAATGGCCAGATAGTATTAAGTAAATCAGTAACGTATCTAAAACTGCCGTATTTGTTCCACAGGCAGCAGAGCTGGACTCAGGAAAACAGTCCATCAGAGGAGAAGTGCCCACACAGCAATATTATACCACACTTCCAGCTTTCCATCAGCAGGATTATCGCAGGGCACAGGAAAGCCTGAAAGACGTGTCTGCCATCTAACTTACTAAGAGAGGTTCAGCAGCTGCCAAATGCCTGTCAATTTCGGTCTCTGAGGTGATGCTGCCTTCTGTTCTTGTTGGAGTCTTTATCTTCTCTATTAGGGCTCGTAGGACTTGAGTGGCAAGCAAGGGGTCTCCCCCCAGAGATCTCCACTGCTCAGCGGTGTCACTGCAGTTTAACAGAAGTTACAGGTGAGCCCTGGACACTTTTGTGGCTCACCCTGAATGTGTCATATTTTAGCAAAGACCAAATGTTCTCCTTGCCTATGATGAGAGAGTTAGGAGTCCTGTCCTCCTTTAATGCTCCTCATGTTTAAATATTGAGTTTCCAGTTACAAAACTAAGTTAAGTGACCTAGTCCTCCTGCAGCCTAACCATTAATACTAGACTTCAGAAGGACAGGACACAGAGCGCCAACCTCACTTCCTGTTTTCTCCACTTCCCAGTCAATATGGAATCATGAGCATGTGGCTCCCAAAGATCTAGGATTTGGAAGGCAAGTGGATGAAAGAAAAGCCAGATTCCTACTAGATGGACATACAACTATGAGAACGAATGTTCATGGCCATCCTAGGTCCCCTTCACAAATGGCGTCCCTACCCTCTGTTTGCCAGAAGCTGGGACTGGGCAACAGGGGATGGATCACTTGACAATGACCTGTTGGGTTCATTTCCTCTGGGGCATGTGGCACTGGTCACGGTCGCAAGACAGACTACTGGGCTAGATGGCCTTTTGGTCTGACCCAGTATGGCTGTTCTTATGGTCTTAGATTCCAGCACTGATAACTGATACCTCAGTTTGGGATCTTGAAATGAAATGATGGATCTGCTTCCAGTCCACTTTTAAGTACCAAGGATGGCAACTCTGCTCTAGCAGCCACACCCTCACTGATACCAAGCAGAGGTCTGATGATAATATTGGCCCTAGTCTTTGCAATCAGCCAGGGATTTGCACCTGAAGCTGTCATGCTACCAGGAAACCAACAGCCACTGCTCATTTCCAGAGTGAGCTCAGTTCAGGCGTCTAGAGAGGTAGATGTTTCCAACAATACACTCCAGTTATACCAGTAAAGATAGATCTTTAGGATGTCAAAGCAGCTATCCCTGAATGGAAACAGAATGACACTTAATTTCTCTCCGCACCCCACCTTAACATGTTCTTGGACCTTCCTGCAGAAAGAGCCAGGCTATTAAACCTTAGGAATGATCCCAAACTGTTTGCGGCTTAAATGAAGCCCTATATCTCCTAGTAAAGCTGTGGGATCCATGTTTTACCAAGATGAATGCAATAGGTAGCGGTATATACCTGTCCATCGGCAGACGTTTGCTGAGGAGGCTGGAGATCACTGCCTCTTGGTGATGGTGAGCTAGAATGGACACTGCCTCCACCAGGAACTGCCTCAAGCTGCCCTCCTGGATAGTAGGCATGTGGCGATATAGTATAGCCAGGATATCTGGCACCTGGAAGGAACAAAACCAGAAAGAAATGTCCCTTTTTCTTTCTCTCCATTCAGTCTACAGAATCAAAACCTTTATTTAGCCATTTGCTGCTTTTTTAGAAATGCCTCACTTCAAGAAGCAAATGTTCAAATACGTCTGTGTAACTTGAACCCACACAAATTGCCCACACACGGCTGTAAAAATTAACACTGACACACACATAGACATACCAGGTAATTGAATGTGGTGGTGCCCAGCTATGCATTACATAAACCAGTTCACATGCACAAAAGGCAGCTTTGCTTGCCCAGATTTTGCAGCTGTGATTTAAGCAGCCAAATCTGACCATTTGCCTCGAAGAATGCAGAGCTCATCAACAACCACAAGCACAAAATATGTAAGTGCTTTAAAGAGAGTGTGTAAATGCCTGGGACTATGAACAGGTGACTACCTCTCATATTCATTCCTAGCCCTTCACATCTTCAAAACACTGTGCAAACATGGCAGTTCTGCTGCGAGGGTTCCCTGTCCTGAGGCCTTTCACCAGCCTTGTTAGAGGATTTGTGGAGTGCTCCTTTCATCTAGCCCTAATGCACTGGGCTCCAGAATAAGGCATATAAATAGTGGATCCCAAAGACACTAGAGTTTTCTCCCTCCTTCCTTCTCTTCTTAAAGGGTAGGTCTACACAGCAAAAAAATCCCACAGCAATGAGTTTCAGAGCTCAGGTCAACCTGGGCCTGTGGGGCTTGCACGATGGGGCTAAAAGTGGAGCTGTTCCTGCTCGGGCTGGAGGCCAGGCTCAGAAACCTGGCAAGAGGGTGGCAATAGCCCAGTGCTCTTTTTAATCCATGTAGCCCTTAGCCATAGGCCTCCTAATACCTGGAGGCCTCCAAGTGCCAGTCATTCTGTCTTCTTGTATTTTCCCCAGAGTCTGTTTTCTCAAGCCTTTCTTGGCTGAATACTGTGGCAACAAGCTAGACCAATAAAGAACCAACCATCTTCCTTTTCCCTTGGATTATCTCGGTCTACTGCTATTGATTCTGCCATTGCCTATCTTAGGGTAGGAACAGAGATGGAATCGACTCTATGTCCGAGGGGGAGAAACAGCAAGATTTTTCTTCCTTACACATGAGGGCAAAGATCAAAAAGCCTAGAGTTTAGGCAGAAAAGCTCTCCAGTTCCCAGTTTTACCTTGTCCAGCATGGCATCTCCACACTCCTTCAGGATGATCTTCATCCATAGTCCAGCTGCCGTGGCACAGGTGGGGCTAGCAGACAGCAGACCACCCAATGTGGCTGCAATAAAGTCTGTGGCCTGTTCGGAGGGAAAGTACTCACTAACAACCTGGGAACAAATCAAAAACAGGAGAGACCGCAATGATGTTTGGCTCCAGCACTTTTAAAAATGGAAAAAAAGATATACCTGCATCAGCAAATGGTGAATTAGCCTCCTGTCTAGCTCGCCATTTGCGATTACAATTCTCTCTCTAGTCTATAGACTACATTTTTGTCTTCTACACTAATGATATCAGGTTAGCGGCAAAGACTCTGTTGCATAGTTAGCACAACATTGTACTGGATATGCAGGAGGTAAGTTTCCCTTTGTAGTCTCTTACATACACTGCATCTTTTTACAGCATATAGAAGTCAGTCAAGAGAGGCGTGCACACAAATATCGGCGAAGGCAAACCCACAAGGTGACGGGATGAATCCTGGGTGGTTTCTCAGCTTGATGTTCCACTAACACAGTTTTTCTCCTGGATGGCTGGATGGCAGGGCCAGCTCCAGGCACCTGCCGAGGAAGCTCGTGCTTGGGGCGGCAGATTGCAAGGGGCGGTGTTCCGGCCAATCTTAGGGCAGCATGGGGGCTCTTTTATTTCATTATTTTTTGTGCTTCACTGCTCTGGATCAGTGAGAAAGCAAGAGCCGGCCCTGCTGGATAGGTACATGCGTGTGCATCCGCGTGCGCATTTTCATGGGCGTGCAACGTTCTGTGGAATCTGGTTTTTACGTGGCATTCAGAGCACACATCTATGAAAAGCACCTTGCTGGTTACTAGCAGCCAACGCCCCGCTCCCACAGCTCGCTCCGAGTACGGAAAGGCATCATGAAAGAGCAAATGCCAAATGAACGGTGCCCGGTCACTCGCACATCCGCACAAGCTTTTTGAGTCAGTTACCCTGGCCATTTTGGAAGATGCCTGAAACAGAGCCTCGGGGTCTGGAGCTGTTAGTGCTTCACGGAGACATCTCAGCTCCTCCTCTGCTGAGCCCAGGTTTATGGACTGGCCTGGAGTGGAGAAAAGGAGAAAAAGTACTGTAACCATTAAGGAAACTGAACCCCTACTGCATGGATCTTCATACGGGAGGATCCATGTGCTATGTTGTCATCAGCATAGTGTAAAATCTTGGCCCCACTGAAGTCAATGGCAAAACTCCTGTTGACTGGAATGGAGTCGGGATTACACCCTAAAATGTCTGAACGTTAACAGTAGTGGTATGTTATTGTGAATGGTCCAGGATTGAACAAGCACTGTATTCAGCTTGGAGCAGCTTTCTGTGTGTGTCTGGTTTCAGTAGTCTCTCTGCTCTCACTATTTACATCTAAGCTCCTATTCAAGTACAACTCATGCAGGTAGATCAGAGGTTCCAGTTTAGATGTGAATCCCTCCACCAAACTCTCCTTGTAAAAGAGACGGGGATAGACAAAAAACTTTGGCAAGAAACCTAGGCTCATCATCAGTCACTTCTAAACAATGCTGGGATTACTATGTTGTACATTCAAAGGTTGGAGTCCCTTATTCTGTGTCTGAATCACCAATACTGTTTTTAGGACTGATTAAGAATCATTGGAAATAGGATGACCAGGGGTCCCGATTTTATAGGGACAGTCCCCATTTTCGGGTCTTTTTCTTAGATAGACTCCTCTTACCCCCCACCCCCTGTCCCGAGGTTTCACATTTGCTGTCTGGTCACCCTCATTGGAAATGGCCTTAAACGATAACCAAGCTCTATCCCTTAACATCTAACCATTAGGTGAAAAGAATATCCTACTCTTTCACAAAGGGGAAAAATGGCCTCTACTTACTCCAGTAGCTCGGAATGCTCATGACAGAGGGCTGCTGGAAGAACTTTTTGTTTACAGAATTATTCCAGGAAACCCCTCCAATCCAGCCAGTGGCAGGGTAAAGAGAATGAAAATGTTTAGTACCAAGGGCTTGTCTCCATGGAGATATTCAAGAAAGCTAATCCCCATTCATTTTCAAAATGCATTAGTTAAACTTCATTCAACACCTGTGGGGACACACTTATTTAGAATTAAAGTGGCCTTCATTCAGGTTAGTTTCATTCATGGAATTCACTACAATTAATAAGGCCCATTTTAATTCAGAATCAGAGCATCCACACATGTGTTTAATGCCATTTACCTCATGCATTTGAAATGTACACCTTTAGTTCATTTGGATTAACTTTCCTTACTGTCCCTGTGTAGACAAGCCCTAAGGAATTTAGCCCTTATCTACCTGTATGCAGACCATTTATTAGTTGTACAGTTCCCAAAAGTGTGCTAGGCTCTTTACACATCAGAATCTTCTCTTCTAATGAGCTATTTACAAGATGCCCACCATTCTGTTATCTAAGCGACAACAGACAGGACAGAAAGAACTAGATAGGCAGACAAATGGACATTACAACAGTGAAAGAAGGTGAAGAATTCCTTATACCTGCTAATGGTCTCCTCACCTTGTATACAGAGAAGGCAGCTGATACAGTCAACCACCCACTGACGGGACGTGGCCAGCAAATCACAGCTGTATGGTGCTATTAGTCCAATCAGAGATCCAAACTGATCAAAAGTTCCCTGAGTCTAATGAAAAAAGAACGAAGAACAAAGAATGAATGGTCTCCAGTTGGACTAGACTTCACTTGCCATCCTTATTGTTCAGACCAGTCAGCTCTGTGTTTTTTGGGGAACCAGGGCACAGTATCTAGCCTGTCTGACTCATGAAAGACACCCCCCGCCCCCACCAGTCTCTGTTTGAACCAAAACCCATCAGAGAAAAGGCTTGCAGAGAACAATGAAGGGTGTTGGGAGACACACCTACACCCCTCCTGAGAAGGGTGACCATTTGCATACAGAATGAAGAACAGAGACAACTCCCCTAGCCTCATCTGCATGAAAGATGGGATAGGAATTAGCATGAAGAATGAGGAACAGAGAACCGCACTGAACTCTGGGACCAGAAAAGCAGGGATGCATTGCATCATGGGAATCCCTGCTCCAGATGCTAATGAACCTATGCCTGCACACACCTAGCTCAGCAATTATCAGACCAATTCTAGTAATAAATCTTTATTATCCTAAAATACTGAAGCAGCCTAGTTGCCTTGTGAGCTCCCTGGAAAAAAACCACCACCCATAGCCAAGAGTGATCAGCTCCTATTGTCTAGCCTAAAGAAAACCCTTGAAAACCCATTAGTTTACCCATAAACAAATCTAGTGTTCTCCCTTGAACCATTGTATTTTCTCTACAAAACCCCCTATCTATGCCCAAGGAAGGGTTCTGATGTATAGACCCAAACTCTGCATCAGTTCCACTGGGATTCCATCTCCTGACTGATTGTGCTGGGGGCTCTGCCTGTCTCCAGCACTCAGGACCCTGAGCTACCACCACCACCTGGGAACCCCACCCAGTTCAAGCTTCATGGAGTGGATGAGATTCCCCCCCCGCCGCCCCTCCGTTTTCTTTTCTTCCTCAGGTATTAACCTTTCAAATTTAACCATTATGTTTGTTTAGCCCTCCTTGTGTAGTTATCACTATTATTCAATAAATAACTTTTATGGTTCAGCTAGTTGCTTCTCTCTCCCTCTCCAAATTTTACTCTGTATTTTCCGCTTCCCCCATTTACTCTGCAGCAACCCTTCTTTTACCTAAGCTAAAGGTCCTGGTAGCACCCAAAAATACAGTGGGGTTTGCTCATGAAGTGGGTTACTACCAGTACAATTGTAATGTGGAAGTGTGTTAAGGAAAAGTTAGCACATGTGACTCCATTTTGGTTTAGGGCCCACCGTTGTTTAAATGCCAGCACATCATACACCAGGAAAAGTAATCCTTAGATATTGAATCCCTGTGAAAATCCTCCTCCTTGTCTCCAGCCTGCCTTGACTCCCAGTATCTGGTTTTTGTCAGTCTTTAACTCCCTGTCTCTTGGCCTTGATGTAAGGCCTCCCATCCTGATAATAAAAGTTACTGATGCATGGCTTTAGAACCATGCTGTGTAATTAACATACTGGTATAGCACGAGGAATGCACCAAGCAGGAATAGGTGGTAAATAAGACAAGGGTTTGTTTATTGGCTAAGGTTTCCGATGCACGAGGGCAACATGCTTTGCTAAAAGGTATATAACCTTTGTATAATCTGCATTCAGGGTCCCCTCCTGGCTAGCAGGGGGGCACCACGTGCGAGCGTAATAAACTTAGTGTCTTTTGGGAACTCTGCAGTTGTGGACTTTGTTTCTGTGCCTCAGCCTAAATTCGAACTGTGCGTGACCTATCAGGTATAATTCATAGCACTTGTGTGCGTGTCCTACCAGGTGTAATTCGCAGCAGTTGTGTGCGTGTCCTACAAGGTGTAATTCGTAACAAGTGGGATAGGGATGTGTTAAACTTGGGGCACATAAGAGGGGAGCAGCTGAAAGTGCTGCTTAACCCAGCCCATTGAGTCCAGGGCCATATGAGAGGATCAGCTGGAGAGGGCTGATGGACCTGGTCCGCTCAGACTTGCTCTGCTAGTGTGAGCGTGTTCATCTAGTTCTAGGGCTGGAGGGACCCAGCCCTGGGGAACCGAGGTCCTGCAGGGTAGCTCCATTGGGAGGGGACTTGCAGAAGGAAGGAGTAGAGCTCCCTATGAACACACAAGTGACATAAGCAGCACATTAATAGAATTACAGACCCCCCCCCCAAGAAGAGTAACCCTAATCAATGAGCCTACCCCAAAGTAACAGGCACATCTGGTAACATTGTGCCCCTGATTCCTGTACTGTACTGGGTAATGCACATTGGAAAACATAATCCCAATTGTACATAGAAATGGATGGGGTCTAAATTAGCTGTTATCACTCAAGAAAGAGACCTCAGAGTCATTGTGTACAGTTCTCTGAAAGCATCCGCTCAACATGCAGTCAAAAAAGCTAACAACATGTTAGGAACCCTTAGGAAAGGGATCGATAAGAAGACAGCAAATATCATTATGCCACGATAGGAATCTACAGGACCCCCACACCTTGAATACTGCGTGCAGTTTTGGTCATCTCATCTCAAAAAAGATGTGTTAGAATGGGAAGAAATACGGAGAAGAGCAACAAAAATTAGGCCTATGGGATAACTTTTTGTGAGGTAGGCTTGTCAGCCTGCTAGAATAGCTAGAAAAGAGAAGGCTCGGGCCTCATCCTATCATCTCTAGTCTGCTGAAACTTTGAACAGGGAAAGTGTAAGCCATAGGATAGAGAGCTTCCAAATCATCATTTGAAAGAACCTGGAAAATGCATGGAAAAACTAACAGTCTTTACATCTAAGCTGCCTTTGGATTCTGATCTGTTGGGATGATTCCAGAGAGACTTGTACAAGCCAGCAGTTTATTCCATCACTGTTGTGATCCTGAGCTATGAACATTGACAGTCACTTGTATGGATATTGATCTTTTAACCATTTGTAACTCTCTTCTTTCTTTTAAGAAGAAATCTTCAATTTCGTTATTAAGGATTGGCTGGCAGTATGCTATTTGGGAAAGACCTGAGATTCACCTTGACCTGGGGATAAGCATCTGGTCCTTTATGATGGGTGAACCTCACATATGGTGAATCAGGTTTTCAGTAACCCCTCACTGTATTAGACTGGGCTGTTTAGATGGGAGCCTAGGTCTGGAATGCCAAAAGGGGACCGTGTTTGGCATTTTGTTAACTAGGCTGGAAGCTCTTTTGCTGTTGACTTGGTGCATGTAATTCTAGAATAAGCCATCAGTTTGGGGGATCGTCTGCCCTCTACTTCTTGCAGTCTGCCCGGAGTGTGGTCACAGCATTGTTGTGTAAACCTCTCTCTTATGGAAGCAGAGGGATCTTAGTCACTTTGAGATCCCAGCTGCTGCCCTGGAAGCTTTTTTCATGCATTTGCGTTGAGTGTCAGATCGGATATAAGCAGGGAAGTCAGCTCAAGGAAGAGGAAGGCTATACTCACTGTGCTATGAACTGTCTCTTGATAGGCAGTCAGCAGCTGGATGGTGGCCTGCAAGGCCCTTTCTCTCTCCCACTCCTTCTCTGAATGGAGCCATGTCTCTAGTAGCTGTTGGTAGAGCAGGGGAATGGACAGAGTTAGTACCAGAAAATCCCTCCCAAAAGTTCCTCTTAAACAGGTTTAATTGTCACTAAAATCCCTCTCCAAAGTACCCGACCTCCATGGAGCGAAGGAATTACATGTCTAATGGAAGTGCCAGGGACCAGATTCACCTCTGAGTGATTGAAGACAAAGGAGTTACATGAGAGATGAACCTGGGCCTGTGTACGTGATGTCTCCTGTAGACTGTCTGATGGGAGCTGTCTACCACATTGCATGCTGTTTGATGTCTGCTGCTGTGTTCTGTTTCCTGGGCAACTTCTCCCACGTTGAGTGGCCAAATGACAGAGAGGAGCATTTCTTTTTATTAATTTGAAAAAGAGCAGAGAAGTCCCCCCCGAAGCCCAGCTCCTTTTAGAACTTCATTTTTATACTGAAGGTGCATCAAACTCCCCACCCCTCAGCTCTTCAAGATATTCTGTTCATGTCTGAGGAACAGGAAGTCTCCTCTGGATGAGTTTCCATACACAGGGCTTAACTCAGTATGAATGAATTCCTCTTTGAAGAAGTGATCAGTTTCAACTGGTTCTCTTGGATTTGGCTACTGCAGTGGTGATTTTCTTGCCGCTCCAAGTAGTGTCAACTACATTGTAAGAAGTTGGTCCCAATCCAGCCCTGGCATAAAATGGCATAGCTTCTGTGGATTTCAGCAGGGCACATGCCTGCTTATCCCAGGAAGAATTTGGTGCTTTTTCCCCCGACAATTCACTCCATTGTGGAAAATTCCTCCACAACTGAAGCTTGACCCCCTAAATCTCTGACTCTTCCCTGCAGTAACACAACAAACAAACAAACAAACAAACAATCTTCACCATGGTTCAATGGTCTACTCACTTGAAACATTTCCTGGAACCAGTGTGCGGTTGGTTCTTCCTCCAGCAAAGTCTTCATTAGCTTGCTAAGGGCTTCCAAGGACTCTACGTACAGTGACTGAAACCAGAAGAGAAGGAGTGAGGCTCAGCACAGATAATTTGTGTGGGGGGGGGGGAGGGGACGACTGGGGGCTGGGGAAAGCTAACCATAACCTTGCCAGGGAGGCCATGTGTGACTGCCATCACCCAGTGCCTGCTGGGCAGAAATACAGTGGATGGTGCCTGAGGAGAATTGTTGTCACGTACCTGTATAGGCAGAGCATCCTTTGCTGTCTCACCTTCCTCTTTCATCATCTTCTCCAGGGGAGGGAGGGGAAACAAACTTTTGAAACACTGATGAAGGAGCTCACGGTTTTCCTTCAAGGTCAAAGATGGTTTGAGTTTGCTGGCAGAAGAAAGAGAGAGAGAGAAAAGTCATGCATTAGACTCAGTACCACCTCCAAGTAAAAGAAATGGGTCCAATGACTGGAGATTGGGGTTTTAGATTGAGACAAATGCAAACAACCCTTCACTTTGCAGCTGAGCACCTCTTTGCACCTCTATTAAGTATTGGCTCATTGAGAAGTAAAGCTAAAGCTTCAAGTCCCCTTTTTAGAGAAACCCACAAGCTTCTTTCCCCCTGCCAGCAAGCCAGACACCTCCCTCCCCATCTGAACTCTCCTGCATTGGACTGCATGCCCCACAACCTCCAAGTTTGTGTCTTTCAAGCACAAACCTCCAAATGGACACATTCAAACCCTCAAGAACTAAAGTTCTGCTGGTGAGCAGCATGTGAGCCAAACCCGGCAGGCATCAAACTGCTCCCAACCTGGCACTCATGAACTAACAAAGACGATGTCACAGGGCCAGGAAATATGGCAGAAAATAGCCTACCTCAGATGTCTAATGGCAAGAATTGCCTTGTAGCGAACTGGAGATGCCAGGGAATCCAGTGGTTCCTTTTTAATGAAGTCCTGAAATGCACGAATAGGGAAATTAAAAAAAATGGGAAATGGATTTGAAAGGCAGAGAGGCTTTCCTCTCACACCCTGAAACAGGGCCATATGCCAGGTCTGTAATAAACAGACACCGTGCTCGGCAGGCTCTCTGCCTCAGAAATGGACCGTAGGGCCATCTGCAGGCTATACAAAGGACAGAAAGATAACTCCCCAGACACAAGCCATTCCTGCCACTTACAGCCCACAATAGGTCGGCATCCCTGCCAAGCTCAGAGTGGACCCAGCAGCATTCTGGGTGCCGTGCAGGTAGCTCATGAGACTGCAGTGGTACAGTCACAGCCAATGGATAAAACAACATCTACCTGGAAACCCAGTCTGATGACATTACAACAAACTCCTTTGTACTTCAGTCCTCAAAGCTCCTCATCACTCACCAGCATGTAGCCAAGGAGCTCCGGTTTGTAAGAGAATTCAAACTCCTGGGAGTCTCTGGTCTCCAAAATGGCACAGCTAATCTCCGTGACATTCTGGATGAGGGTTAATTTTAGGTGCATGTCCTACATAATCCAGAAGGAGAAACAAGAGGATGTGGATGAGAAACGGAGAGAAGAACCAGAGTCCAGAAGATAAAGATCAGGAATTAAATCTAGCCACAGGAGAGGAGAGAGGTGTCCACAGACCCCAGAAGGCAGAGGACCCTGGCTCTGCACCCACCTCAGAAGAAGAGAAAACCCAGGTTCATGAAAGAAATCCAGGGCCACTTACACCAGAGCAGCCAGGACTCCTGCTTGATGTAGCAAGGAAATCAAGCTCTGTGCAATTTAAACAAGCAACTTGTGGATAGAAAAGGCAAGAGCTGAGGGCAGATTATTTAGAATTTACCTTGTTTGTAAGAGTGATGCCCAGCACCTGAAAAACAAAATGCAAAACAGCTATTAGCAATGTCTATAGTCCCATATAACACACATCCTCAAAATGGCCTGGCTGGTGAATATGGAGCAGAGAGAAATCATGATTGTTAAATCTTCCAAAAGGCAGGAAATGTATCCAGAGGGGGTGTTTTGCAGAGGTCAAGATCAGGGGCCATCCTATGGAATATTTGCATTTGTGAACTTCTGGAGGATATCTGTTTGGTTCAACTGTGATCAACTTTTTTGACAAAGGCTAAATGAGATTCTCACTGAGACAGGGCAGAATTGAATGGCAAAGTGACGTGGCGAGGTTGCACTGAGAGGAGAGTCAGTACCAGCAGTCAGACACCTAGGGAACAGAAATAACGAGCACACAGACAAACAAGACGACAGAGAAGAGGGAAGGGAAGTAGTGAGTCCAAGAAACAGAGTGACAGCAAAGAAACTAAATACAAATTAGCACCATTCTCTCTTGGCTAGCAAAAGATAGAGCTAGATACACATACATATTAGGGGAGTTAGAGTGTTATTCTGAATAGCCTGAGTGTGACTGCATCTGAATTACTGTGCAGCTGTGCTCGACAGAATTTCAGAAGAATATAGAAAAACTAGAGAAAATACAAAGAAGAGCAACAAAAGTGATACAACATGTGACAGCTCACGCTCCATCCATTACAGTTTTAAATTTGAGACATGTGACAAATTATTGCTCATAGGAGAGTTTTAGAAAATACAAGCCCTCTCTCTATAAACTCAGAGGCAATGCTATAACTTCAGGGTAATGCTCCTCACAGTTGTCACGCAAAAGCTCTTACCTGACAACTGGTTCTGTAATGGTGAAGGACGTTCCCTGTGATGTCTGCCTCTACTCGGGAGAGAAGCTGCTCTTTTGGAGCATGGACAGCCACGTTGCTGTATGTCAGCATCAGGGTGCGGTGAGTCTTGCCTCTTGTCCCATGGTGGTAATCCTAGACAATAGGAAACATCACTAGAGACAAGTTCTTCTGATTCATTTGGCCTTGGAATGAATCAAACATTGGTGGAGCCGGGCCCCCGAGCCTTGAATACTGCTGGAGACCGGGCACCATGAGCCCATAGAACTCGCCGCCCCGTCGCCCTCATTCCCACTGGGTAACTCTGACCCAGAGAGCCGAAAAGGCTGAACCGACAGCAGTGGAGTACACGGGAGCTTAGTCATTGACACTGGTGGGTACAAGATCAGGCGATAAATGTCTTGCCTAAGGCTGCACAGTGAGTAAATGGCAGAGCCAGCAATGGGAGCCCAGAGGCCTAGTCTCCTGCTCTATCCTCTAGATCAGTGGTGTTCAACCAGGGGGACTTCTGTACCCCTGAGGGTCTGCAGGGGTCTTCCAGGGGGTATATCAACTCATCTAGATATTTGCCTAGTTTTACAGCAGACGACAAAGAAAGCACTTGCAAAGTTACTAACTCAAATTTCATACAATGGCTTCTTTAGACTACTCTATATACTGCCCGCTGAAATGCAGGTACAATATTTAGATTCCAGTTGATGTATTTTCTAATTCTAGGGCAAAAATGGGAAAATAAGCAGTCTTTTTTTCAGGAATAATGTGCTAGGACACTTTTATAATTTTATGCCTGATTTTGTGAGCAAGTAGTTTTTAAGTGAGGTGAAATTTGGGGGACGCAAGACAAATCAGACTCCTGAAAGGGGGACACTAATCTGGAAAGGTTGAGAACCACTGCTCTAAATCAGAGGTTCCCTAATTGTCATCCGTAGACCACTGGTGGTCTACCTAAAGCGGGTTGGTAAGCCACATGTTGCTTGCAACACCTCCTCATTTCCAGCTACTAACCTGGGATAAAAAACAGTTAAAAATACCTTCAATGCTTTTCCATGCAAGCAACTGATGTAGTTCCCACACATTGTGCATGGGAGGGGCGCTCAAGCCATGAGTCATCAGACGGTAAAAATCATTTGAGAGAACCCCAGCTCCACATTGTGCTCCTGTCTGCTTAACGGCCGGCATCACGTAGAACGCAGACATTGGGGGACAACGCTAGCTGAGCGGAGCAGACACTACCGCGGGGCTGCTGCCCCTGCTTCAGAGGGAGAGGAAGTCTGAGAGAACCCCCTGGCTCCTTTACCTTCAGGCGGCTGACGAACCCAGAAATCTTAACCTGGCTCATTGCAGCCCCAAACTCCTGAAGTGCCTTCAAGGTGAGGTCCAAGTGGCTCGCAGCACAGACTGCGAGGATGGAGACGACTCCCTGTCACCCAAGAGAAATACAGGTTAGGATCGAACCAGGTGTCTGATAGAGCCCACGAGTCCATTCCTTTCACCCAAAGTGGTGTAAAGTGCCAATCAGGCCTGAGACACATGGGGAGCGGGCGCTGAGTGAAATAGCAATCAAGAAGATAGGAAGCAAAATGGCATTTGTCCCAGGCCAACTCGGAGCTGAGCCCCACAGGGAGCATTCAGGGATTACTTGGTAAAATGGGGAGAGGGACAGAGGCCTCACCTGTCTCTCAGGGGCTTCCATATAATCTGCTGTCGTCAGAAGTGTATGAATCTGTGATTTAACATGGACCAGGTCCTGACAAGCTGCTAAGGACGTTCCTAGCGCCTTATACAGGAAACTCTGAAAGAAAGAGACCAGCCCTGGGATATCAGCAACACAACGTGCCTGTCAGTACAGACCCAGCTCAGCAACACTCAGGAAGGAACAAGACAGCCAAGTCCAAGCACCCATGCTGCAGAAACATCCCATCGTCTAGCCCAGCCAGAGAACCAACAATGCAGGACAGACAAGCAGCCTGTCCAAGCAAATATTGGAAGGGCAGGGGGGCAAGAGAACAGGGAATAAGTACAAACAAATTTTATACGCAGAATAAAATATCAAATAATGAAACCTTGAGAGAAGCCTTATGCAGCCCTCCAATCAGAATTTCAGGGGAAAGTAACTAGAAACTAAACCTTAACAGAGAACAAACCTTCTCTTTGGAGGGGCTGGCATAGCCGGCCATCTGCCAGCTCAACTCAAGGGATATCTGGCTGCTCCAGGCACTGTCGTCTATCATCTCCAGAGATGTTCTTAGGAACTGCGTGTAAAACAAGAGTTAAAGCAGATGGTTAATTGCAAGAATGTGGGGGCTGTTGTGGGGTTTGGGGTTTTGTTTGTTTGGTTGGTTTTTGCTTCCTTGTTCTGTTGTAAACTTTCCAATATTCAGGTGTCCTGGGAAGATTATTTCCCTATTGAGAACTATAAACATTGACAACCCAGACTTCCTCTGCCTCTTGTTCTTGAACCTTTGCCTGAGGATTCCTCTCAGTCCCCAAACCCAGATGGACAGTGAATTGGAGAATGAGATGGAGCCAAGACATCTGACCATCGAGGAGTGATTTTCCAGTGGATGGACGATGGCTCTAGTCAACTTTGAACAAAGGGCCCTGGACTACCAAGGACCAGGCACCTTCTCTGAAGTGCTATGGACCCTTTATGACACCTCCCGAGGTACCCAGGGTTGTGAGGGACCTCACTACCACCTGCCCTTAGCATGAGGAAGCCTTCTCTGTACCTGCCAAGTGTCAGCTCCTGACTCTGCCAGTCACAGGAAACACAAGCACACCCTTCTCACCCCATCCAGGATCCACTGTCCTTCCACAGATAAGCAATCAGTACACTCCAACCGCTCGCCCTCTGGACATCCCCAGAATGTCCAGCCCCTGTTCCACTGGACACTCACAGAATTCAGAGGTTTGCTACACACCACCTTACCAGTTTCACCTCAGCATCACCGCTCCATTTCACACACTTCGATACATTGACAGTGAAAAGAAGTAGAGTTCAATTCACCAAGATCAGAGATTTGAGAAGCAGCAAGAAAAATTAATGTAAACAAATGGTTACATAAAAATAAAATCCTAACACACTTCTAGAGCTTCAACTTAAAGAACCAAACAGTCCCCTGTCTCACAAGGGATAGCTCCCCCAAATCTCTCTCCCAGCAGGAAACACCCAGACCAAATGTGATCCTCCATTCATAAGACAAGCCAGTTGGCAATTTGTCCAATAGGTGAAGGATACCTGGTGCAGGATACCTCTGGACCTCCAGATATAGTTCCAAGCATCCATTGTCCGCTTGTAAACAGGGTACCCCCTATTGTTTGTTTGTTTTTCTTGTCTCGAATCTCCTCTGGAGACTTTGCAATCACTTGATTAGAATTTTGCTCTATTGATTAGCATCCACTGTGAATAATTACTCAGTCTACATACAGCCATTCAAGCAGCTAAGCATCTTCTGCCTGAAAGAAACTTCTTTATCACCTTCTGGTGACCAGCCCCAACGCACAGACCTTCAAAGCATCAATTTCAGTAGACAACCATGACGCCTGAGATATTATCCATCCAGTCACTGTGCAACGATTATGAGGATTATGCAGTGTGGCACAGGCATCCAGGAAAGGCTTTACATGACACCCTTTGATGATATAGAGATCAGATCCAGGGAATCCTGGGAACCCTATGCACTCCTGTGGCCTCTGCCAGTGGGTACCCAAAGGACCCGGGGTCACACCCTCAACTCCCATTGAAGTCAGCCAGAGGTTAGTAACTCTCAGCACTTTGCTGTTTCAGGCCCGACTTTTGAACAGCAGCCAGGAAATATCAGAAACCTCACAAGAGAACCTAATCTTAGTTGATTTTGGAGCCCAAAGAATTTCAAATGAGGCTGGATCTGGAATGGGAAATTCTAGAGTGTAATCCAACCCCAAATGGAACTCCAAACCTTCTGGGGCTTCTTTGTCACTAGGTCCTTTCCTTTCATTTTCAGCCCTCGCCATAAAAATCTTCCTTGTCTGGATTTACATGAGGCTGTAAAGAGCTCTTTCTGACCACAAAGGCTTCTCCATGAGATACAGACACCAAACCTTGTCTTGTCTCTTTTCCTTTTTGGGTTTCTCAGAGCAAGTTTTCTTTTGAGTGGCAAATAGAAAAAAAAATCCTTTAGACGTCCCCCAGTGATGCATTAGCACCATTAGCATGCTGGGTTTCTGGTTAAGTTTTGTGTTGTTCCCAGGGGTAATACAGAGGGATTTATAACTAGAGCTGGTTGAACAATAGTAAGGCCATTTCACAAAACAAGTGGGATTTTTTTGTTTTCTTGATTTTTCAACATACAAATGAAAAGTGAAAACACAAAAATATTTTGCTTTTCAAAATCAAAGATGGCCATTATTCAATTCTTTGTTTTCCCCATTTCCTTCCCTTTATCCCTCATCCCCGTGCTTTTTTCCCCCTCTTCCACTTTGTGATTGAAAAGCGGGGGACGGGGGGTGGAAGGAGGAAGGAGACAAACAGCAAAGCAACTGGAAAAAAAAATCAGCTTCAGTTTCAAAAAACTAAACATTTTCTATTTGGGTTGGGGTTATTTTGTTTTGGGGTTTTTGTGTGTGTGTGTTTAAAAAAAAAAAAAGAACCCTGAAAAATTTGAAAATGTCCCATGAAAATAAAAAGGCCATTTTTAATTGAACAAAAGTTGCAAATGAAATGGTTTGACCAGCTCTGCTTATAATGAATAATTTATCATTAATTTTTTCCCCAGCTGATATATTTGGAGGGGGAAGAGAGGACTGTGACAATACATCTGAAAGCCATCCTCTACCTGAAGCAGCATGTGCTCCCACCGTGCATGGTCCAGGGAATTCTCTGTGTTTCCTATAAAGCAGGAGGCAAAACAATAATGTCACCTAGATTAGCAAGAAGAGTCATTCCAGGTATCTCCTTTGCAATCAGTCCTTCTAAAACTCCTGGTCTGCCAAGCTGTAACATACCTGGGCTTTCAAGGCGAAATGGGACTGTACCTATTGGGTTCTGGGAGAGTCACCCCACTCCTGTCCTGAGGGGCTTAAAACAGCCCTGGGTAAGGGCTGTAGGAGGGAAAGAGGTGAGAGGTTTTTCGCAGGAGTGGGTGGGTGAGATTCTGTGGCCTGCATTGTGCAGGAGGTCAGACTAGATGATTATAATGGTCCCTTCTGACCTTGATATCTATGAATCTATGAAAGGGATTAACAAGAGCTGGGCTGACAGGGAAAGCAGCTACAGCTGTAGCCAGGGTAATCAGGACCCAGCTGGCCCTTATAAGAGGGCCATGGGCCAGTAGGAGAAGCTCTTTCTCTCTAGTTTTGAAGGGAGTAGGGCCTGTCTGCCTGCAGAAAGGGTACTGGGAATGAGGGTGGGCTGGGCTGGGCTGGGCTGGGGAAAGGCCAGAGGAGCAGGGAAGCTCTAGGCTGGCAACTCCCCAGGCTATCGGGCCTGGCCCAAGGCCCATAGGGGTACTGGGTTGCAGGGAAAGGCAGCAGACCCAAACCCCCTTGCCTGTGGTGACTGCCAATTCCTCTTGACTTGAATGGGAGCTGAGGGTGCTGAGCACCTCACAAAACTCTTCAGCACATCAGAAGACTGGGTTTAGTAGGAATACAAACTTTTTCTGCAGAATCAGAGATTCCGGACTTGATCCGAACTGGATGTAAATCGGTGTAGCTTCACTGAAGTCAATGGAATTATACTGATTTACATCAGCTGAGAATCTGGCCCTGTTTCTGAGTGTCCAGCTCTAACCTAGCCTTCTTTAATGTCGGCACAGTGTCGTGCTGGGGACTCTGTACAGCCGCAGCCAGGAGGGAAGATACAGCTCATTTTTTAAAATCTTTTTTGGAATATCAAACCCGCTTGTCCGGGGGGGTTCGACGTTCATGAGAAACATAGCGGGCTTGTGCTGCACTTAGGGTCTGTCCTGCTCCACAGAGACTAGACAGGCGCAGCTACGTCACTGGAGCTCTGCTGGCATAACGCCATCGTGTAGACGCAGCCTGCGCTGACTGAAGGATTTTTTCCATGGAGGTCAATAGAGTCATACCACTGTAAAATTGGTGAAAGACATTATTAGGCCCACAATACCTAGATTCTCCCTAGGGCACCCACTTGGCCAACCTATCTTTTATGGTGCAGGTTTCCTTACAGAAAGACAAACTCTGGGTTTTTTAATTGAATCCCCCTTGAAAGTAAACGTGGGGTTTAATTTTCAGAAAAAGTCCGTTTGCAAAATCAGACTCTATATGTAACCCCAAAATCTTTCACTAACCTCCAGCTTCATGCGTATTGACCTTCCCAAAAAATAACCTAGCAAAGGCGTGGGGGAAAGTGCTGTGAAATTTCCATTCAGCTGAAACCTTCCTGGCCTGATTCTGCCCTGTTTGAATTGGCCTTAGTGGTTCACAGTTATCCAGAGGAAGGAAAAGTGTGGGCTTAGAAGCCCCATTTCAATTCCCCACTGTTCCCACGTACTGCAACAGGAATGGCACAACACACGTCAATACGAAGCTGCATTTTCTGGCTTCCCTTCTATTCTCCATGGACCACACTCCTCCTAGCTAACACTTTACCTTCAATGTACTGCAGCAGAGATGGGATCTTTACTCCCCACATCTCACCCACTGCTGCATGGACAGTTTGGTGCAGGGCCTTTAGTAACTGCAAGGCAGCACATCCGTGTCCTTCTCTTTCATAAGGGGATGAGGCTACTACCTGTCAATGAGAGAGAAACAACAGGCTAAGTTTTGTCAGCACAATACCAGTTTGTTCCTGAGGGAGGGAATAGTTCAGAGACTCTCATTGTGGAGACAATCCAAGAGAGTTGTTGCTTCTACTGCAGTGCCTTCCTGAAGAAGAAAGCATTCTAGCTAGTAGGAGGATGCAGGACAGTGTGTCTCAGGAGAGGCCGGAGAGAGAGAGAGAGACCCAGTCATACACATTCCTCAGCCTAAGTCAAGCATCTAGCTACAAAACCAATTTGTATAGTTAACTGTCCCATTCCACAGAAAACCTATTCTCATGGTCTACTCACCAGGAGTCGCGCCAGCAGCCCCTGGGGTGTAGGGAGTTGCACTAGGGAAAGAAACAGAATAGCGTTAATTATGCCAGGCTTTGCAGAGAGTCCTGCTGATGTTCTTCACCTATCCATGTCCAACATGCCCACCAATGTTGAATACAGCTGATAATAATTTGCATTTCCATAGTGCTTTCAGTCTGAGCATCTCAGAATGCTCTACAAACATGTATGAATTCCACCTCATAGCACCTCTGTGAGGTTGGCATGAATTACTCCTTCATTTCACAAGTGGGGAAGCTGAGAGAGAAAGATCAAGTGATTTCCCCAAGGTCACATCCGAATTTTGGTGGCAAGCTGGGAACAGAACCCACATTTCCTAGCTCCCTCCCATGGCCGGGTTGTAATCACAAGACCATCCCTCATTCATTTTAGCCTCCTGATTGCAGATGAGAGAACTGGAGCAGACTGAACCTGTTCATTTCATAGTGCCTGGAGAGAAGAAATGAAAGAGTTTCTCTTATAAACCTCGTCCACTGTAGTCGAGGCAAGCAGCTGCTTCTCCTTCCCGCTGCTTTTTCTCAGCCAGTTCCCTCAGGCATCTGCAAAGAGGCTTCAAAGTACCCGTGTACTGAGCTGGCACCACATACTCCAGCAGCCTTGGCCATAACACCTGCAGAGAAGAGCGAGACTGTTCAGTACAGAGCTATTTCCGTTCCCCCACCTCCAGTATCCTGCTGTCTGAATCCCTCCCTGTCATGTAGCTTCTCCTTTGATTCCTCACGGACCCTTCCCTAACCTATCACCTCATCTCTCTCTCCCCATTAGCTCACTCTACCTGTCTGGTGCCCCCTCACTCTGTCTTTTAAAGACACTATCTTGTTTGGTGAGTGTTAGGATATAGATATTCAGGCCTGTCTGCAAAGGCCTGTACTTTAAGAATTTAGGTGTATTCTTATCACTTGGCTAGTTATAGAGGTATAAAAGAAAGAATCAAAATCACTGTCTGCTGGTGTAAGAGCCTTCTCTTACTGTGACAGTCTGAGGCCCTCTTCTTAGGCTAAGGCCTTTGGCTAAGCAGCAGAGGCAGCCATAAGCTAGGAAGCGAACAGTCACATCCTCACATTCCAAACTAGTCACACTGAAATCAGGTGCTATTGGGCTGTTAGGAATACAATCCTGTCCTGATAGTGCCTATCACCTCCAGAGAAAGGGAAGGGCCTAGAAGATGTAAAAGGAAGCTTAGTTTGATAGCATCCTGTGTGGCAAGAACTCACTTATCAATACTGGGATGTGAAATCCTCACTTCTGTATTGTCTTGTCATTATCATAGAATATCAGGATTGGAAGAGACCTCAGGAGGTCATCTAGTCCAACCCCCTGCTCAAAGCAGGACCAATCCCCAATTTTTGGCCCAGATCCCTAAATGGCCCCCTCAAGGATTGAACTCACAACCCTGGGTTTAGCAGGCCAATGCTCAAACCACTGAGCTATCCCTCCCCCCATTATAGTTCCCACTTTGCTATTGTTTGTCTGTATAATCTCTGTCTGGTTCTGTGCTTGTTCCTGTCTGCTGTATAATTAATTTTGCTGGCTGTAAACTAATGAAGGTGGTGGGATATAATTGGTTACATAATCATGTTACAATATGTTAGGATTGGTTAGTTAAATTTCAGGAACATGATTGGTTAAGGTATAGCAAAGCAGAAGTCAAGTTTTACTATATAGTCTGCAGTCAATCAGGAAGTAGGGGGGTGGGGGAAATGGGAACAGGGAATGGGGGTAAGGAAATTGGAATCATGTTTGGCTAAGGGCAGGAATGGGAACAGGGACACAGGTGTAAGGCTCTGTGGTGTCAGAGCTGGGAAGGAGGATACTAAGGAAGGAAACTGGAATCATGCTTGCTGAAAGTTCACCCCAATAAACATTGAATTGTTTGCACCTTTGGACTTCGGGTATTGTTGCTCTCTGTTCATGAGAGAAGGACCAGGGAAGTGAGTGGGTGAAGGAATAATCCCCCTAACAGTGAGCAATTGGGTTCTCACCCAGAGATGAAGCCTCTTTCCCAGCATTAGAGCATTATGGAGATATTTAGATAGTACCATAAGCTTACTCAGAACTTGACAGACCTATCTAAGGCACTGTCCCAGCCCCAATATCTCTTCAAATCTAGGATCACCAACTCTACATTTCAGAAGTATTCATGGGGGATCTAAGGGGAAGTTGCACTCAGACAGTGGAAAGAATTAAGAGACGATCTCTGCAACATGATTCCTTCCAGTTAAGTTGCTTTATATCTTTTCTCTACTGTGAACCGCTTACTCCATGATGAAGGGGTCACATCATCCCTGACATGAATTTGACATGCTGATCCTCCATTATGCTGACTGTGCAGAAGGCTTCCTTGTGGAGGGGTACAAGGAACGTAAGGAAGAACGTCCCTATTTCAAGAAGCAGTAGCAAGAGGTCACTTACTTGGGTCATTCCATTGACTGAGGTGTCCAGACATTGCAGGATGTCAATGCACAGGGTTTGGATCGTGCTTTCTTCCTCAACATCCTGGGTGAGAAGTGTTGTACCCTGCTGTGAGATAGCTACAGAGAACTTATTCGCTAGTAGTAAGACACTGGCAATAGAACCAGTGTCCTTCTCTTACAAAGCCATCTTGAGCATTGACCTATGCCTGCTTTTATACTGCACTGGAAGTGCACAAACGTCTGAAGGGAAGAGAATAATAGAAACTCCGAACTGGTGGGTCAGATCCCAGGCTTAGGAAAACCCGAAAATGAAGGGAAGGATTCACTGAACACAAAAGAGTTCCCCCAACAGTGTTCAATTTTTTAAAATTTGAAAAACTGTTTCATCTTTTGATCTCTGAGGAAAACCATTCCGCTTCTGCCCAGGGGAAATAAATTTGCAGAACCAGGGGGATCCAATCTCTTTGTTCTGATGCCCCAACCAGCTTGGTCATTCTGTGTGTAGTGAGTGTGATTCTATCAATGGGACCAAAACGGGCCTGATGAGAAAAAGCAGCCTTCTTTAAGATATATGTGTGGGTGTGTATTGCCACAAGCTCCAGCGTTGTCGAAAAGGGGCCAGGCAGAGCTAAGATCTTCAACAACTTACTGTCAAGTTGAACTGTTTGTGTTCATACATATCACGGATTCAGTCATGGAGCACAAAGTGTCTGGGGCCCGGGGCTGTGTCCATGGATAGAAATACGGATTGAAGATATTTTTATGCAACCTGCATAACCTGAGTGTTTTGCTGATAGTTTAGGTCTGCTTTGACAGCCACAGAACGGGGCATCGTTCCGTTTTTTGAAGAGTCTATTTAAAACAAAAAGATGTGCTTCCTTGTACAGGAACATTTCACTGAAAAATGGTGTTTTCTGAATGTTCAATGACTCATCAGAGGTTGGAGCAGCACAGATAACTCTGTTAGATGGAAATACCCAGTGTGAGATTCTGGTCTCTGTTACACTAGTATAAATCCAGAGTAACACCACTCAAGTCAGTGGAGTTACCTTGACTTTACACCAATATAACGGATCCGATTCTGGCTCTATTCATTCAGTCCAGCTGTCCTGGAGTCAAAACTCCCACTGAAGTCAAGGGGAGCAATCAGCATGCAAGAATGGTAGGACCGAGTCCTAAGTGTTAAGAACTCTCCTTACCAGTTTGCTGGAGGACACACTGAACTCGCTGAAAACATATGCTACCAGATCCCATGCTGCACAATTCTCCACACTTCCTGAACTGAGCAGCGTCCTGATGAAATGAAGAGCTGCCTTCCTCACCTGCAAGGGTAGAGATTACACACAGCACTTCTTGTTAGCCCTTCTGCCTGAAATAGGAGCTAGGATATGATATGAGAGTCCTTATGCTTTTGATTTTGTCTCCTTGGATTAGAAACATGGATACATTTAACACCGGCAGGAGAATGACATGCCTTCTCTATTCTGCAGTCTCTCATCTGGATCGGAATGAAAGCTCCACCCAGATATCCATTCATCCCATAACACTGAAAAAGTTGAAATAGTTCACTGTTCCACACACAATCTTACCGTAGCATTCTGATCACTGAGAGTGGATTTCACTGCCTTCACAATCAGAAGCTTTTTAACTCTTGTCTCAGGCACTGAAAGATAAGGAGAGGTGTACAGTGCTTCTTTGTTCCACACACACTCACTTTCCACATTGGAATTAATCCTGGATTTCAAAGGGCCCTAGTTAAGAAGAGTATCAAGCTTCTCTCCTCTACAGAATCAGTGGGGAAGACATAGGACCAGATTCTGGTCTCAGTTGCACCAATGTAAATCTAAAGTAATTCCATTTCTCTAAATAGTGCCATCCTACTACCATGATGGAAATATTATAAAGGAGTTTGATAGACTGAGGTGACTGAAGTTAATCTGTGTTTACACCGGCATAACAGAACTCAGAATCTAGTCTAGAGTGTATAATACTTAGGATTCTCGAGTCAGGAGTATTATTCTATTTTTATCTGATTATTGTTAACATGCATTAGCCCCAAGTTAACTTCTGTATTTGAAGTTGAAAAAGACCTTGACAAATATCTTGGGCTACATTCAGCACTTAGTTGAACCTGTTGATTTCTGTGTGGCCATATGGGAGTAACTTAGGGCAGCATTTGGTCCCTTAGGGGATCTCCAAACCACTGGTGACTGTGTGTTCTAGAGCCTCTGTGCCCCAGTTGCAGAGGTGATGAGTCTGCTGCAGCCCTGCCGTGCCTACAAAGCCTTGGTTCTTTAGCTCAATCTCTAGTAGCTCAAGCTTTTAGCTCTGGATGTCCTCAACTCAACCCTCAGCATGTCGGCCAAGAGGGCAGCTGCACAGTTGCTCCTGTGTTACTTACAGTCAGCACCAACAATAGCTCTCAGGAAATCTAAAGACGCCACACGAACGGCCTCATGCTCAATCTCCAGCTGCTTGTGTAGAAATGCTAGCAGATCATCAGGAGAAGAACGGGCTGCAAGGGAAGAAATCACATCCTCACTGTCTGCAGAACTCTTATTCTTACCGTACCTCACAAAGGTAAGGAAGTTACAAAGAAACCACTGTGTAACTCAGAGTCTCTTCCCCTTACCTAGCAGAAGTACACAATGGAACAGCTCTTTGTGGTTTTCTATGCTGAGCTGCTTAGCTGGAGAACAGATCTGTGGGAAGAAGGGAAATGGTGAAAGAAAAACTAATCAGAAGCAAGGGAAAAGAAAAATGTTCAATTCATTTCTAAGCTTCCACTTCCTGCTTGTCCAACTAGAGGTCTGAACCCCAGGGAGATGGTCCTGCATGCACAGCAAGACTCAAAGACAATGACCAATACATTAGATAAGAGAAGCTAAAGTGTTTTGAGCAGCAGAGCTGACCTAATCAAGACACAGCCACAGTTTTTACTTTACAACTCTGACTCCCCCTGGTAATCGGCTTATGGTGAAATCGCTTTACAAACTGAGCTGGATAGTAGCTAAGAAAATGAGACCGCTCCCTGCTTACTCCTGAGCCTGCAGAAATCAGTAAGGCATGAGGAGGTCCCCAGGCTCTGCACGATCATTCCATTGATTTTTTAGTGTTAATATGCTTCAGATCTGCTGTGCCTAAGCTGAAGGGATCCAAGCAAAACCACCCCTCACCTGGTTGTGCAGAGCACTGCAGATGGCTTGAAACTTCCCTTTAGGTAGAGGGATCTTATATTCAACAGAGACCTCCAAGAGCTGGCTCAGACTCTGCAACAGAGGGCGAAAGTCAGATGGTGGGCACACAAAGGAGCCATATGTAGTGACTGAAGCAGATTCAGTGGATTCCTAGATTCCAAGGCCAGACCGGATTCTTGCCATCATCTAGTCTGACCTCCGGTCGGTATGACACAGGCCATAGACCTTGCCCAGAATAATTCCCAGAGCAGAGCTTTTAGAAAAACATACCAATCCTGATTGAAAAATCGTCAGAATCCGCCTCGGCCCTTGGGAAATGGCTCTAATGGTTAATTATCTCACCATTAAAAATGTACGCCGTATTTCCAGTCTGAAAGTGTCTAGCTTCAGTTTCTAGCCATTGGATCAAGTGACACCTTTCTCTGCTAGCCGGAAGAGCCCATTAGATAATAGGAGTCCCTCATGTAAGATATTATAGAGTGAAATTAAGTCACCCTGTCACAGGATAGGTCCACCCCGTCAGGGTGGTATCAGGTTGAGGAGGAATTGAAGTAGATCTGGAGCGGCCCAACTGGACTAGTCTCCCTAGCCACCACAGTAGTCTGGGCTCCTAGGGCAGCATCGCCTAATGGTCGGGATCAGTGCAGCAGCCCTTGGGTGAGGGACCGCGGCCCAACAGCCTGAGTCACTTGGGCTGCCCTTCTCGGGATGGCAGTGCGGCCTAGTGGCCAAAGTCAGTAGACCCACCCTTGGCTGCAGGGCAATGCGGCCTAGTGGCCAGAGTCGATAGAACCACCTTTTGCGGCAGGGTAGTGTTGCCTAGTGGTGAGCCCTTCTCCACTGGGTCCTACCTATTCCACA
Source organism: Eretmochelys imbricata (assembly GCF_965152235.1). Taxonomy (NCBI): domain Eukaryota; kingdom Metazoa; phylum Chordata; order Testudines; family Cheloniidae; genus Eretmochelys; species Eretmochelys imbricata. Next base: position 15,379,357 of record NC_135591.1, on the reverse strand, counting down.
GGGTCCCAGCCCAGGGCGCAGGGGTATCTGCCACCAACTCAGCGGGGATCCTTCCAAAGCATGCTGAGTCAAGCCTGCTACCTCAACTGGATCAATGCTTCGTCCACCTAGGCTACTTCCCACCCGTTCTTCCGCAGCTGGGAGTCTCAGGGATTCTGGGGTCTCTCCTCCATCTCTGGCATTGGGTGGCTGGGGGTCAGCTGCAGCCACAGTCCGGCTGGCCTCTGAATCCTGGAGCACTGGCAGTCTCTCTGCAGGAGCCTTCAATGCGCCTCTGCTCCCTTTGGCAGCCATCCCAGCCTGAGCTGAGCGGCTCTCTTTTGTATCCTGGGTCCAGCTGAAGCATGCCGAGCAGAGATGAGGGGGCATGACCTCCTCGGCCCACAAAGCATGATTAACCCCTGCTGAACCAATGCGGGGTAGGTAAACCCCATCACACACCCTTTTACTTTCTGTGTATTAAACTAAATAGATTGACTTCCTTGATTCTCCCTCTGTAAGGCATATGTTCTAATCCTTTCCTCACTGTGGCTCGTCTGTCAATTTAGCAACACCCTTTTTGAATTGTGGGCACTAGAACTGGACACAGGATTCCAACAGTCGTCAGACAAGTGCCAGATTTAGAGGTAAAATAACCACTGTGCTCCTCCTTGAGATTCCCCTTTTGATGCATCCCAGCTTTAGCTTTTTTGGCCACAGCATGAGTTCATGTTCAGCTGATTATGCCCCATGACCCCCAAAATCTTTTTCAGAGTCACTGCTTCCCAGGACAGCATCCCCCATCATGTATGTCTGGCCTAAATCCCTTGTACCTAGACGCATACATTTACGTTCAGCCATATTTAAAGGCATATTGTTTCTTTGCGCCCCGTTTGCTAAGTGATCTAGATCACTCTGAATCCGTGAGCTGTCCTCTCCATTAAATACCACTCCCCCATTTTTATCTCATCTGCCAACTTTATCGATGATGATTTTATGTCCTCTGCCAGGTTATTGATTAAAAAATGGTGAAAATCTAATTCCTTCCTGCATCTAACACACTTTTCTCCGTTGCTGCTTGAAGCTTCCAGATTGTCTTGGATGCCATCTACATACTTTACTATGTTTACACAGTTGTGTAGTGCCCTGATGCTATCAAACAAGTCCATGATACACTGGTTCCCTCCAAGTCATGGGTATTTCAACCTCCAAAGTGACCACATACTCTGTACTAGAAAGCTTCAACCAACATAGACGGTGAGTAAATATCACTACCAAGAAGTTATAGCTGTCTCATGACTTCATTTACAACTGTGTAGCCCCACTGAAGACAGAATATGGCCCCTTACTTCTCGCTCATGTGGTACTGAGGGTGGATGAAATAGAGAGACAAGGCGAGTGAGACAATATCTTCAATTAGATTATCACACCCACCTTGTTGCTCCAATATCTTGGACCAACATGGCTACAACAGCACTGCATAGAACGGTAGATGAAACAGACAGGCAATGATTTTATATCTGTCTAGTTATGCAGTGCAAAGCAATGACCCTCAAGCCTCCTTGTTATTAATTTTCAACCGTTGACAGTTGACTTGGTACCGACCAGAGACAACAGATGGTAGCCCCTGCTCTGAGGAGCTTATGATCTAAAAGAGAGACACAGAGTTGACAGGATGTTTTGGGAAATCACAAGGAGAGAGTATCTTGTTGTGCAGGTGTTTTGTTTTTTTATCTCCTTCTCCTCCTCCCCAGGAAACAGAGGATGCTTTTCATCAGAGGCAGTTACCTACAAATCTTGTTGCCTGGGTCACCATGTGTATAAAGCCAGAACTTGTGTGCATCTTTATTATCTAACAAGTCACTATCTAGACCAGGAAACCCCACTGGTAGCAAATTCCTCCTGCAGTTCACACATGCACACACAGAGACAGTTACCTTAATGAGTGGTACCTCACCTTGGTGACGTGAAAAACATCAATTTCCTCCTTATATTGCTCAAGGAGCCATGAGATCTCCTTAAATATCGGATTTGGTGGCTCCTTTTTGTGTAGTAGGATGCCCATCATGGGACCAAGGGCTTTGATGATGGCCTGCTTGAGCTGCATAGATGAGACACAGAATTTATGTTCCTACGAATTCATTCAATCTCTTCCAATAGGCACACCTTTTCTACTTCTAATGAGTGCAATTTCCCTTGTTCCACTGTCGGAACGGTCCTATCCCAATATTTCCTGGTAAAGAACCAGGACTCGTAGGGTTGGTGTCAGGATTATATTCTAATGCACCTCACAACTAGACCAGGTAAAATATTTCCCCAGATTAATATGCATTCTAGGCCAACTCATCCCTGCTGTAACTCCACTGGGGCTGAATGGACTTAGACCAGGAATTAATTTAGCCCACTATCCCGGGTTCATCTGCACATTAGGGGCACAAAACTAGAATCCATGTACACTAGGTACAGACCGAATTTCCATGATGTGGTGACATTAGAAACGTATGGGTTTTCGATGTTTTACATGACACTCTGTTCCATCCAAAAGGACCTACCATTAAATGCCATCATCACAAAGAGTGCCAGACACACAGAATGTAACATCACAATTTCCGCTAAAGGTTTAGAAAGTCAGCAATTCTCACCTCCGGCTCCTCACAGGTCAGCCAGTTGCTGGTCACATGACAATATAAGGGAAGAATTTGATTGCAGAATCGTGATTCACCCATTCTGGGGAATGAGCACTTTTCCCAGTTCATAAAATATCCATTCACTGCCCTTGAGCATTTTTCCAGAACTGCACAGAAGGAGAGAAGACAGGCAATGTGAAAAGGACATAGTAATAATGAGGAGAAGTTGCTTTCTCAGAGAAGACACCCAGGCCTATCGTTTACTCCAATTCCATGGCAGCTCCTATCAGGACTAGATGCTGAAATCCCATATCAATTTGGAGCTATTTCTCTTTCCCCCATTCCATTTCTTGTTTCTTAAAAGGCTTTTTTCTTTGTACATCTCTCCATCTTTTTTCAATTACCATCATTTGAAGACTCGCGTCCTCTGCAGTTGTTGTTTATTCAACCCGAACACTGTATGATTTCATCTTGAGTTACAGTTTGTCTGAAAGATGTTCAGTGCCCCTAACTGCCATTGGCTTTAGTGGGATTTGAAGGTAGTGGAGAGCACTTTGCCCTAAAAGTAGGTGTATCTAGTGTCCTTGCTAAGACGAATTAGGGCCCAATCCTGTTCTCTATGAAGTGGATGGCAAAATTCCCATTTCCCTCAAGGGCACAGGATTAACCCCTTACTGAGCATCACCTGAAAAGCAAAGGAAGAGAGAAGTAGAGAAGACAGAGAAAGAGGGTGAAAGGAGATGATGATGATGATGATGAAGAAGAAACTAAGGAGAGAGAATGGGTGGAGGAGTGGGAAACAGGGGATTTTTAAATGTACATAATGAAATCTGCTCCCTTCACCTCCTCCCCCAGGAGCCTCCTGGCAGAGGGGCAGCTTCAGCCTTTGTGTCTGTTTATTTTAAACGATATGCGTGAGTCACAAAGGGCCTGAACTTACAAATGCTCAGCACCTCCTGCAAAGTAAGGAGCATTCTCAACTTCACTGAGTGCCACGGGAGCCAAGGAACGCAGCACCTGGTGCAATCCAGGGAAGGGAGCACAGTTCAGGGCCTGTTTGCAGACTTGGTCAGTCACTTAAATCTGTACGAAGACCCCCTAAATATCCTGGCTGGGATGATTTAACTGGGAATTGGTCCTGCTTCGAGCAGGGGGTTGGACTAGATGACCTTCTGGGGTCCCTTCCAACCCTGATATTCTATTCTATGATCCATTTGGGGCACCTACAGGAAGTGCTGGCACTTACCACCACAAAATGCTTGTCTCATCCTGCTGTCCTCGACTAACTCCAACATGGAGATCATGACATTCAGGATCATTCCCACAAAAGGGATACACTTAAGTGCTGCAGAGAAAGGCCAGAAGAGAAGGAAGACAGACAATCAGCTGCTCTCTGCCTTCTTACAACACACGTAGAAACACTGTGGGGCAGGATGCTCTGGGTTCCGAGGCCATTGGCGCTGCGTAAGCAGAGCAGAATGGCTTTAAAGCAGCCATTGAAAGCCAGTGCGGGAGTCACCCTGAAGAGGGGAATCCTCCACAAGTGTACAGCTGTGCCCAGTGCCCAACTCACTCCCAGAGTAAGGGGAGAGAGCACTGGGGCGGGATGGGAAGTGGGGTGGAGAAGAGCTCCACTAGACCTGATCTTCCACTCATTCCCATCTTCAGGTACTTCACTCAGGGGCATAAGTTAGAGCTTGCACCTCCGGCTGGATCGCTCATGATCTGGAGGCCAGAACTAGCAACAGCAGTTAATCTTGTGTTTCTACACACACACTCAAACAGAGCTCTGTTTAGCGGTAACATTTTTAGGGAGAGAGATAATCCCCTGTCCTTAAATGAAAAACAATCACTTTGAAAGAAAAGAGGGAAGTGACCATACCATAGGCGGATGACAGGTTGCCCAACGTAATGAAAATAAACTCCTCAGGCAGCTCCAGATGATACATCAGCTCTAACATGACATCACTGAAATAGCAGCGTGCCAGAGTCACTAAGGTGTTGCTAGCTGCCACTTTTAGTTCATTTCTTGCTTCCTAAAAACAAAAACCAAAAGAGAGAGACTGAGGTGACTGAAGCCGGTTGCACTAGCCAGAGTTGTTTACATGAGTCAAGTCCTTATTTCTGTGCGCAAGTTGTGAATGAACCAACCCAACTTTCTGAGGGTAGAGTCATTCGTCATAAATATTCCTTGAGTCACTTGGCTAAACAGTTTTCAGCCTTCGAGTTGCTTGCAAGCTGCTTCGTTAGCCTATTCACTGTTAGCTACTTGTGGTGGGTGACTGGTCACCATAGTCACATGATATTTTCCCTGCCCTTCCCTGAGGCGGTAAGTGAGACACAGACTGGGCAGCTTCAAGATATTCCGAGAGCTTTCCTGGACTAAACTGTCCCCCAAAAGGAGGCTGACTTCCTTTGGAACAAGAGAGGGATTTTTCCATGGGTTTTCCTGCTGGCAAACTATATTCTAAATCCAATGCTGCTTCTTTTGGAGATAGCTCAGATTCTGTCTGTCTTGGGGCTTTATACTGCCATTTATCGCTACAGTATCAGAGAGCCTTCCCCATAAAATCAGTCTCAATAATGAAATCCTGAGTAGACTTCGGGAAAGACTTGCTCCTTAAGACACCATAGGCCTGTCTCTGGGTCTGAGATCATGTGTCTCAGGTCCTGATCCTGCAAAGCACTTCAGCACATGTGTAACTTTCAGCATGTGAGTTGTCCCATCTTATGCATGTGCACAAGTGCTGTCTAGGACCTGGGCTTTGGTCTGGAGGAAGGTGTGGGCCTCTAACAGAAGAATACATTTTCATTTCAGTATCTAGTTTATCCCCCCAAAAGAGAGTTTGAATGTGTTAAAGCTTTGGATCCTTTGATTGGTATCTCGGGAGAACTAACTTACCTGAGTCTCTCTCATGTGGTTTGAGACTAGTGTTATTATTTTCTTCAGAAGCCTTCTCTCCAGGCCCTGGGTGTCCTGCTGTAAGACTTTCTCCAGGACACAGTAAATGTCTACTCTGTTTTGCTGGGGACAAAACATAAAAGAGAAGAATTGGGAAAACCCTTTCTTGCTGACCAGACAGGAATGTGGCTAATAAGCCCCTGCCCTAATTGGTGGCTTAATTGGTGTAAAACGTGCCCGGCCCTCCACAAACACCGCATTGAGCAGCGCTTCAGAAGCAGCCGAGCAACTGACATCGTTTAATCTTCCTGGAGAGAAAAGAGCCAGAGGAAGCGCCCTTCACTGCCCCCTTCTCTAGTTTCATTTGTTCAGAACAAACAATAAAAATGAGCACCTTGCCCTTGCTCTAGCCACTCCAGGCAGAATTTGTAAATGTGGAAGATAAAATACCCAACTCCTGCAGTAAGTCCTCAACCGCTCCCAGGGGCAATGAGCTCAGCCGTTAGATCTACACGGGAGTGGGTTTCTGAGTGGGGGTGGAGGGACACATGTGGACAGGGGGTGCCAGGACCCACGGGTGTGCAGGAACACATGGAGACAGGGGCAGATGTGCCTTACTGAATGGGAGAGGTTAGGGGTCAGACAGGGTCTGCATGGGGGGAGCTGCCTAACAATTCCTCCCCGCCCCTCCCAAAAAAACTCTTCCAGACTTTTCCCACCCATACCCAGCAACGCTCCAAGTTCACACCCAGGCTCCTTCCCAGCAATTTACTTCCCTCTCCCTCAGCTCCTCCATTACCCCTGACTCTACCAAGCCTATGCACTGCACCTAAGGGGTGCAAGAAATATGGTTCTGTATTGAGTTTAAATGAATTATTACTCTGAGTTCTGTATTAACAGGCATAGTAAGGAATCAGTTTGTCAAAAAACATTTCCTGAATCCTTTTTGTTGTCTGTATTCGTACAGACATACTTGCTGACAGGTATTTTGAAATAAATAACCAAAAATAATTTTAACGGGTGTAATTATATTGTATTATTTTGACAAACAAAATATGCAGAATTTTGCAGAACTTCTAAAATATTGTACGCATCATTTTTATTTTTTTCTTGCAGAATTCCCCCTGTAGAAAATATATAGATAAGGGTCCCTTCAATGCTATAATCTCAATAATATGTCATCATAATAAAGGAGTGTTGGCTCGGATTTAGAGCAGGGAGTCAGTTCACTTGGGTTTTATTCACATTCTTTGACTAACTTGCTAAGTGGTGTTGAGCAAGTTACTTAATTCCCTGTGACACAAGTCATCCGTAAATGAGGATAATGCTTCCCATTCTCACAAGGGTGCTGTGAGTCTTAATTCATTAGTATTTGGGAAGTGCTTTGAGATTTTTGGATGAAGATGCGAAAGAAGGGCAAAATATTATTAGAAGAGATTACTGCTAGTCCGATGGTGTACTTTTACTGTCTACAGCCCATGTACTCCACTGTGTGTAAAAGGACAATGCTCTCTTTATAGAGCATTATATCATCCTGTTCTGTAAGAACAGCATTTTGCATGATGAGTTTACGCCTGAGGACAGAAGGGCGAATACTGATTCTCCTGATGGTGCGCCAGGCCAAGTTCTACACTGAATTATCCCCGTGCAGTCCCCTGTACCCCCATGAAGTCAGGCAGAATTTGGTGTGGACACCTGGAAAGCGGATGTAATTTCATGAAACTGCCCTACCTCATCCTTTTGCAGTTTCTCGAGCAGAACTGTCAGAACGATAGCCAGCTTGGTCTCAGCTATAAAGGCAATCCTGAGGGCAATTTTGCCCTTATCTTGATCATCCATATGTGCCAGGAGGGAGACAACCTCATTATAAACACCTGAAATTAAATAAAAGGATAGCAGAAATTGGTGCTGGCCTCTTTAATTCACTATCCAGTAAAGATTCTGCAGGAGCCCCAACACTGTGAGAAGTAGACCTGGGAATCCTGGAAATCCTCTTCCTTCCTCCTCATGACCAGGTTTGTTTGCTGAACTACCCAGTGTGCTTGGGGGGAAATCATAATGAAGCAAATATGCTCCTTTCAAGTAGATCCCCCCGTAAAATAATCTTCCTTTCCCTCTTTACTGTCAATTGATGAGTTTTGATAGCATACAGAGTAATAATTTAACTCTAAGCCAAGAAATAGAGCTAAAGTTAAGCACATGCTTAAGAGTTTTGCTTAGTCAGGGCCCCATTTTCAAAAATCCTGAGCACCCAGATGTACCTATTGGCTATGCTGGGAACTTTTGGGGCTCGGTATCTCTTGAAAATCAGGCCACTGTTGGAGAGCTCAGTATGAATTTAGAAGCCTAACTTTAGGCCCCTTGTTTTGAAGAAAGCCTTCAATCTTCTTTTATGGTAGTTTAAATACTTGCAGAGAAGACTCATGGAACGGAGTTCATCCAGTTCATAGAATATCAGGGTTGGAAGGGACCTCAGGAGGTCATCTAGTCCGACCCCCTGCCTAAAGCAGGACCAATCCCCAACTTTTGCCCCAGATCCCTAAATGGCCCCCTCAAGGATTGAACTCACAACCCTGGGTTTAGCAGGCCAATGTTCAAACCACTGAGCTATCCCTCCCCCCTGTACAGTTGCCTGTAGAGGTCATAAAGGAATTCCCCCGCCCCCACCCCCACCCCCATGCACAATTGGCGAGGTGTACGCTGTGAGTGGGGTGGGGTGGGGTGGGTCCCTCCAACCTTCATCTGAAGCGTCAGGGATTGACCATAGCAGGAGATGGGACACCTGGTAGGGTGGACCAGTGCTCTAAGATGGTTCAGAGAATCTGTTTCCTTAGCTGTCCTGCTCACATGCTCAGGGTCCAACTGATCTCCAGAGTTGTGGGTGGGAAGGAATTTCCCCCTGGTCGGATTGGCAGGGACCTTTGAGTGGGAGGATGGGGCACTGATCACCTGCTAGGATAATCTGAGTATATCTGACCTAATCAATTCTTGACCATTGCAAGGGCCTCAGGCATTGGTGGAACCTCAGTCTCTCCTGTCCTCTGCCGATGGCACACAACAGTTTTGTCTCCTAAAGACTGAAATGTTTTCGTCCAAGACAAGTTTTGGGGTTCAGGGTAGGGTTGCTAGGTGAAATTTAGTGGCCTGTGAAATACAGGAAGTCAGACTAGATGATCTAATGGTCCCTTCTGGCCTTAAACTCTAGGAAACAAGGAAATAGCTGGTGTATGAAAAAAATCAGGATTTGATCTCCCATGTATCTCTTCGCTCTGGGCAGAAATTCTCCAGGAGACTTAATATTTCACAAGAAATCTGAAATGCCGTATTTATCTGTCTCCATTGTAACAGCATTCCAAGCATGAAGGCGGAACTAACAAGATTTCCCCTTCCCAGGAAAGACTGCTTGAGGTTAGGTGATTGCCCATCCGTTATGCAAATTGCATCCTTCAGTTGTAACACCCAGATGCAAACGGAATCATAACTGTAACCTACACTGCCCATCCGTGTGGGATGAGGAGCACTAGTGTTGCTAAGAAATGTGACCCCGTGCTTTGTTCTCTTGCATTTAAGATAAGAGCAGAGCTTCATTTAGACAGCTAGAGGAGAAGTCCTTCTGCCTTTTTTGTTCTAATTTCCCCTCTCTCTGATGGAGTTGGCTTCATGGATGCAGAAGACACAAAATGAGGGCCCATAACAAACATAAAACAACTGGGAGAAAAGAAGGAAGACCTCCCCCATAACATTCCCTAGAAACTCAGATTCTCAGGAAAGTTTCCAGGTCCAGAGGCTGTAGGCCAACTCCTCAACTGGTGTAAATCAACACAGCTACAAGGAAGTCAACAGAGGGACACTGGTTTCCAGCAGCTGAGGTTCTGCTCATACAAAAGGAGAACATTACAGCTAATCTGTATGCCTATGCTTTCTAAATGTGTGTGTGAATATAGAATGGATATAGAGAATACAATGCTGACCCTTACCTCTGTTGGTTACCTCCTGCTCACTCACAAATTTATTCATGTTTTAATCTTTCCTCAACACTTCCTCCAGTCCTTTCTCCAAAGAGCTCCAGTACTGATAGGCAGCTGGCCTCTCAGGCTGTCCTGTCCTGTCCAGGATAGCCAGTTCAGATTATGCAAGCACTATTATGACATCGCTGTGACTGTGACATAGCACATAAACTGCTGCTGACCAGGTAGGTGCTGTGATGACATGGACAAGAGCCTCAAAGGGATTTAGGCTCCTAACTTGCACTAAAATCAATAGATGTGAGGAACCTAAATACATTTCAATATCTGGGCCCATCCATGTACGCAGTCCAATAGGTGGCTAAATTTGCTCCAGTGTAGAATTTCTCATTCGCTCTAAATCATTTTGAATTTTGGTTCCGTCCCTCTCTCAGTTTGCCACACTTTCCAATATTGGTTTTATTGGAAAATCTGCTCCTGGTTGAATGGATAGAAAATAAAAGCACCGAACAAAGAAAGAGAAGAAACTGCCTTGGAGAATGCACAGTGACACTTGAGTGTGGTTGGTTGGTTGGAATGCACAGTGACACTTGAGTGTGGGTGGTTGGTTTCCTTTGCTTTTTAATTCGGTTGATTAAAAAGCTTGATGAAATCTTATTGGACTGTATTACAAATATTGATTTTATATTGTTTTACAATGAATTGAAATTTATTCTTCATTTCCATGTCCCGCCAAACAAATCAACTGAATTATTTTTTGTTGTGTTTAATACAGTGTGGTGTCATATGTATGGCCATATGTAGAGGCCACACTTGATTTTGGAGATGATGTTGCCTTCAAAGCATTCAGAGTGATGACACTCTTTGCAGTAAACCATATGGAAAAAGAATTCCAGTGACATGTGTCCTTTGCTATGTATAAGTGATTTTGTGCCTTACCCTTTCTGATTTTGCCCTTACACGGACATGCTATTCTTTTGTACTCCTCCTTAGTAATTCGTCCATGTTTCCCCATTTTGTAGGATTTCTTTTTGATTTTCAGGTCATTACAAAACTTCTGATGGAGCCATTGGCCTCTTACTATTCTTCCTGTCTTTCCTTTGCATTGGCAGTTGTGCCTTTAATATTGTCTCCTGGAGGTTAAACTGCCAGCTTTCCTGAACTCCTTTATGCCTTAGACTTTTTCCCTATGGGTCGCTACCTACCAATTCTCTGAGGATGTTAAAGTCTGCTTTTGGCAGTCCTTCTCCTGTCATTCTCACTCCTTCCTTTCCTTAGAATCATGAAATCTATCCTTCCTGATCCCTTTCACCCAAATCACCTTCCACCTTCACATTCACCACCAGCTCCTCTCTGCTGGTCAGAATCAAGTCTAAAATGGCTGTCCCCCCACTTACTTCTTCCATTTTCTGAAACAAAGCATTGTCCCCAGTACATTCCAGGAACTTATTGGGTAATTTTGGGTTTTACCATATTCCGTTTTCAGCAGATGTCTGGGTAGGTAAAGTCCCCCATTACGATCAGGATTTGTGTTTTGCATATTGCTGTTGTTTGTTCTAGAAATGCCTCGTCTCCCTCCTCTTCCTGATTTGGTGGTCTGTAATAGACCCCCTACCAGGACCTCACCCCTGTTTATTCCCTCTTTTATCTTTACTCAGAGACTTTCAACTGGTTTGCTTCTCACCTCCTTCTGGACCTCAGAACAGGTTTACAATGCAATATGTCCTCTCTTTTTTTTCCTGCCTGTCCTTCCTCAACAAGCTATAGCCCTCTATACCAATAGTCCAGTCATGAGATTTATCCCATCAAGTATCTGTGATGCAGTTAAGCTCAGTTAAGATTCATGTACTAAAACTCCCAGTTCTTACTGTTTATTCCCCATTATTATTACTCCTTGCTTGTTTGTACAGACATCTAAGATGTTAAGCGGATGCCCCCATGGATTTCCCTCTTGTTTCTCCTGTAATTCTACTGCAATTTTCCACATCTACTTCTCCCCACACAGCTAGTTCTCTATTAAGGCCACCTTTTTTTACCTGGTGGCTTTTTTCACCTGCCCCCTCTGAACTTAGTTTTAAGCTCTTCTTCTAAGGTTGGTGAGTCAGTGCATGAAGATGTTCTTCTCCTTCTTGGTCAGACGGACCCCATCTCTTCCCAGCAAATCTCCTTCCTGCAATAGCATCCCATGGTAGAGGAAGTCAAAGCCTCCCAGAGACCCATCTTCATAACCCTATTCTGTGGGCATGCCTACCATTGAGTGTGTATTGAGCAGAAAGAACACTCAGTGCAGGAGACAAGGGGACTGAGTTAAACTGCAGATGTCAGGTTCACATACTTCCATTTTCCGTGACTAATCTCTTAAGCTAGTGGGGATGGCCACGCTATAAAAATATTTCTGGAGATCAGCATGTGATTATTTGTATTGCAGTACTGCCTCACAGTCCCAGTCACAGAGCAGGATCCCATTGCGCTAGGACCTGTACAAACAGAGAACAAGATGGTCCTTAACTGTCATTAATTAATTAACACATCTTAACAGCACAACAAACAGACAAGAGGATAATAAAGCAAGCAAAAAGCCCCCTTTGACCAGGTACCAGCAGATAACTAATATAGTGCTACCTATTTCGGGAACTTTCTTCCTGAGTCAGGGTCTGATGTGACTCAGCCCCTGTTCCATGCCATTGTGTAAACTGGGGACTCGTACATTTGCACAAGATGGAAAGTATCCAGTGGCACACAGTTGAGGCCTACTCCATTTTTAGTACATAAACAGCAGGCCGCTCTGCAAGAAGCTAAGGGCATGGTCAGCACAGAGAGTTTGCCTGTCTCTGTGCTGGTGTTCTGCACCCCTCACAGTCTACACCTGGCTCCATAAAGTCGGGCCTTTCAAAAATGCAGCATCAGGTAGGAGCACAAGTAATTGTAAGAATGCTTGCTCATTGCAGCTGTTAACATCCGGGCAAGGCATCCACATATAAGTCCACTACGGATGGACCAGTGTTGGGAAGAGTGTTCATGCATGTGACAAGTAACACCATGAACTATGTCATGCCACAGAACAAATTAAGATCAAGAACAGAACAAGAGTATGTGTGGCAAAACCATGACAAACACTGTGCAGGCATCAAGGAGCTCATAAATTAGCACATCATCACCCAAACACTGCCACAGCTTGACTAAGAACTTGGGCAACAGTAGACCCTCAAAAGGAGGAGGCCACAGCTTTACACCCGTGGTCACTGTGATGTTAACTGGCTGCATTTGACAAGAGCTGGATCAGAGGTTGACTTTGAGTGTATTTACAGGGGGCAAGGTTTTCACAACACAAGCCTTGTGCACACACACAAATAGTGTTCTGCAGCAGTGCAAGTTGAGCTGCAGCAATGAGCAGCGGGATCCTGCTTGGGCTCGTAATTCATACACTTCTCTCACTAATGAGGATCAACAGATTAACCCATACTGAATGCAGCTTGACAATATACCATCACTTAAAACACATTACAGTCAGAGAGGATGATAAATATTCCATTTATACACATTATGTACAAGGCCCAAAATGACTGAGGATGCAAGAAAACAAAGCTGGTAAATACAGAAAATGCATTTGTCATAAATATAAAGGGAAGGGTAAACCCCTTTAAAATCCCTCCTGGCCAGAGGAAAAATCCTCTCACCTGTAAAGGGTTTAGAAGCTCAAGGTAACCTCCTTGGCACTTGACCAAAATGACCAATGAGGGGACAAGATACTTTCAAAAGCTGGGAGGAGGGAGAAAAAACAAAGGGTCTGTGTCTGTCTGTCTGTCTGAACTCAGTGGAAGCTAGGAGCCTAAATACCTACTGTAGAATTTGACCCAATAACAACAATAATAATAATTTGCATTTCTAGAGAGATTTTCTTCTTCAAAGCATTTTACACACATGTTTTCTAACTCTCTGCTTCAAATAAAAGCCATTATTGACAGACAATTATATTTTTCCGTCACAGCACAGACAAATAGGAGAGTGAAGAGAACACAGTTTATTAATGGGATTTTAAGCAGGTTCTCGTATGGAAAAAAAATTAAAGATCCAGCACTCAAAAGATGACTCTGCTTAGCTGTGTGCCTTGTGGCTTAAAGCAGAATTCCAAGAACATTACTTCGGTTTTGAAATGGTTTCTCAATTAATGACAACTCAAAATATCTGCTTCCACCTAGTGGTGCGGGTTTGCATAACATGTGTTGTTTGTATTCCCTGTTTTCGATATCTTTGCCTAAAAGATAAAATACATCCGAATCTACTGAGATAATTCACACTTCTGCACAAAGCCACAACAGCACTAAGAATATATATCTTTGTTAGCAAATAGGATCATTAGGGAGAAGGAAAAGGATAATCTCAGAAAGAGGCTCTCTCTTTCTCCTTCACTTTATTCTATCTAGGTTTTTCTACTGTTCTCATCAATGAAGTATCTGAGTAGCTTCCTCTAGTACATTAATAATATGACTCACATCTGTCATGGTAATATCTTTTATTGGACTAACTTCTGTTGGTGAAAGGACTGCACAGAGTTCTCCTTCAGGTCCTTGAAAGGTTATTTCTTTCACCAACAGAAGTTGGTCCAACAGAAGATATTACCTCAGCTAGGATGACCAGATGTCCTAAGTTTATAGGGACAGTCCAGATATTCGGGGTTTAGGCGCCTATCAATCCCACCCCACCCCCATCACGATTTTTCATACTCACTATCTGGTCACCCTATCCATCACCCACCTTGTCTCTCTAATAGCCTTGGAATGACATGGGAGTTTGTTCTCCTGTCACAGACTGTCCCCTGAGAAAGCTCTATCTACTGCACAGACAAGCCTCATCCTTAGAGTAGAACACTTCATGGTGCCTGAGAAATAGGCCCTGTCAGCCACACCCCGAATCCCAGGGATTTACCTGATATTTTAGATATACTGGGCCCTGGCCACTGAGCCCCTGGAAGAGAAGGACTGCGACCTGGAACCTGACTTGATGTGTTCACGTTGCAGAAGTATGTACACAGTGTCGGAAGGCAAACAACAAACAACACTTCAATGGTCACTGAATGAGGGGCCTGTGGAAAAAAATACTACCATTGTGCAATTCAAGACTGTGTCAAAATGCACGTGCACAGTACTCAGACTCCCTGAATCCTGGCATTTCCGAACTTTCCATTGCTCAGTTTTGCAAACTTACTAATTGTTATTTTCATGCAGATTTTTATGTATTTGTTGGGCGTCTAAAGATATAAAAATACAGACATCGGTTCATATCATTGTCGTGCAAACATCCCCATTTCATTGTTTGTTTTTAAAGAAAAAAGTAGAGGACTAGGTTCTGGCAATTTCTGTATTGAGCTGTAAAGAAAGATATTTTTAAGGGTTTTGAACTGTCGAAACAGAGGCACAGAGATTGTCTCACACAGGGAGGAGTGGGTGATGCAGTGCACACTTTCCCAAGCCAGCAGAGCTGCTGGACCCCAAGAGATTCCCCCTCTATTCCTGAGTCAACCTTTGCCAGAAGCAAGCAGACAGAAGGACAAAAGTAGCTCTCCATTTTAATAAAGGCTCTTGTAACTTCCTGGGTAAACTGGTCCCTTCCATTCTTTAGCTGACTATTACTCAGGCTCTTTTCTTACTGGCAAACTTGAATTTTGATTTTTCTACCTCATGGCCAGTCTTTATCGTCTCTCTTGTAAACTTGAATATGCCAATCCCTGAGACGACATACTTTCTTGTTTTTTCCTGATTCGGCAATCATAGCTTTGGGGATTGAGCTCCCATTTAAGGTACTTTTAATGATGACCCCCAGTCCTTTATTTCATCTATCAGGATGTTCAAAGAGAGCAGCTACCCTTCACTGAACGCCACTGCTCTGACTTTGGATTCCCTTGTAGAATGTGTGGGGCTGGGGTAGTTGTCTCAGCTGGATTCTTAATCCAGAGGAAAGACGCTCTCCCCTGTTCAATCAAGATCAGGAATGGCACATAGATTTGGGAGAAAAAGTACATTTTACTTTGACTCTATTTTCTTATTTCTCAAAAGGAACAGTACAACAAAGATAAAAACATTGTGAATAATCAATATAGGTATTGATGTATCTCGTCTGAAATGGGACAGCTGCTCTTCTACTCTCGGGATGGATGCTATATCAATAGATAAGATAAAAAGACAGGCCTAACTGAGAGATTGAACCCATAGGAGGGCCAAATTCTGCTCCTCGGTTACATGAGTATGTCGCTCCCCGACTAGGGCCCAAATCTGTGTAAAGAAGAGTAAATCTGGTCCCAAGGGAGTATCGAACAACTTCCAAACTGTATAAGGAGGGTGGTTGAGTCTAAACTATAAAGACAGTTCCAAATATGGACCACAGTTCAGGAAAGCAGCCTTATTCATCCCAGCATATGAATGATGTAAGAAAATTCTGAAAATGTGGATCTTAGATCATGGTCATAATTTAAAAAAATTAATTGACACAGCTGGACACCATTCACATTTGAAACATAAAGTAGCTTAAAACTGTCCTAGCTTGAAGTGGTGTGAAACTGCTTCAGGAAATGTGGTCCTCTTACAAGTGTAGATGTGAGGTTGCATATATGGTAAAGCCATGTATACAGAATACATGCTGATCTTAATCCTACACATTTCCTAAACACTGTACGGAATATCTAATTGCTTATTTTTAAATCCTAATCAGAGGAAAATTAAAATGATTTGTGCAAATAATTGAATTCTAAGGATTGTGTAACAACAAACACTCTTATTTTCTAGATCTACTGAGAGCTAGCTCTGAGAGAACAAAACAGTATTTTCAGTGTTTATGGGTCTTTACTGAAGCAGGTCTATTCTTTATCGAAGAACAGGAAAACAAAAGAATTCACAATATTGTTATCCCTTTTGACATGAGTAATTAGTGAATATTTTGGGTCTTGTGAGTTGTTTCCATTGGGGGAGAAATGGATGATGGAGTCAGGTATTTTTTTGACACAATCCTGCTATTTACAAAGAATGAACACAACGTTCTATTTCCCTAACGACAGCAGGAATAGTTTCTTGGCTCACAATTGGCCTCTTTCTATCCAGCAGTCTACCCTAAAGCGCGCGTGCTCTCTCTCTCTCTCTCTCTCTCTCTCTCTCTCTCTCTCTCTCTCTCAACTTTTTCTGAGATCACACTACAAATACTTCTCTGGGGCTCCTTTGTGCTTCTGCGGTGTCACACTCCCTCTCTTCCTCCCCCCCGCCCAAACTCCATCTCCCTGCATTTGCATTCAGACCCTAGTGAAAGCCCCTTCCACTGTATGGCTCAACTCCTAGTCCAACTTTACTTGATGGTGACTTCTATTAAGTCAGCCATCTGTTCCACAAAAGAGCTTGATTGTTTTTACATTGATCCTGAATAAAGGACAACTGGTATGCCCACCAGCTTCAATAAGGCTTCCCCTTTCCCCAGCATAACTACCTGTTTTCATGTTGTTTTTATAAATCTGTATCTTGTACATGTCCGCAAAACCCACAGCATTCTTTTATTTTTACTAACCTGAAACAGGATATTGAATGCATAATTTCAGTTACACCAATGTAAATCTGTGGTAATTCATTAGAATTAGTCCATATTTATCCTGGTGGCAAAATATGTTAGCATGTCACTAGAGAAAACATGACACTTTTTGATAATTGTTATTGTTGCCGGCACCCAGTGCCGAGAGGCTAAACAACAGCTGAGGTTGGTTCGCTACCCGCTGTGCTACACCCAATAATCACAACGGGGTGGAGAAGCAGAAAAGTTTATTTGCAGCTGCAAAAAGGTACAGGGAGAATAGAATCTCCAATCCTGCACCCAGAGCAGGAAGTTACACAGGCTTTTATACATCCTTTTTCCCAGCATACCTATCCAATAGCAAGCTGCCCTAAGTATCCATATAGCCAGCCAATCCAGTTCCCAGCTAGTGCCCTTGTTCTCTGTATCATTTGTTAAACTATACATAAAGCTGCTTTATTCAGCATTGTTCTTCCATATCTGCCCTGTTTGGCCTTGTTTAGTTTCAGGCAGTCTGACTCTGCAACATATTGTTGCAGATCCTCAGCATAACTGCTGCAAGTGCCTCCAGGCGCGGGGGCCAAGGACACTTGGGCCTAGTATGCAGAGCTGCTTCGAGTGCCTCCAGGCGGGCCGGGGGGGGAGTGGGAAGGACACCTGGACCTAGTGCGAGGGGGCCTCATCGACACTTGTGGTCTTCCATCCCCTCGAGTTACCTAGTGGCCATGCCCCAGTGTCCCCACTGAACTCCCACATCTGAACTCCCAGCCAGAGCCCGTACGTGCTCCACCACTAGAGGCCCTGATGCAGCAAGCCACCCCCATACAGCAAAACAAAACTACTTCCCACATGGCATTAGGATGGCAAACGATAATAGAGAAAGATAAGAACTTGCTATAACAGGGGTTCTCAAACTTCATTGCACCACGACCCCCTTCTGACAACAAAAATTACTTCGCGACCCCAGGAGGGAGAACCAAACCCTAAGCCCGCCCAAGCCCTAGCTCCCCCGGGCCAGAAGGGGCCAAAGTCAAAACCCAAGGGCTTCAGGCCCAGGCAGGGGGCGGGGGGAGCTGTAACCTGATCCCAGGGCTGAAGCCCAAGTCTCAGCCCTGCTGCCCAGGGCTCAGGCTTGGGCTTCAGCCCTGGGCCCAGGCAAGTCTAACTCCAGCCCTGGCGACCCTATTAAAAAGGGATCCCGACCCACAGTTTGAGAACCGCTGTGCAGTAACATGCACTGATTATTGGTGATACTTGGTTTCCTCACAAAGACATGCACAAGGTTACATGGAACTCACCAGATGGTTAAACCACAAACCAGACTGAACACATGCCAGGAGACCGGGTTGTAGGCGGTCAGGCACAGTGGTCAGAGTGGGAGTCATACCTAGTGGTGAGTGTCCAAATGCCAAAAGCAGGGATTGAGACAGGGCCAAAACCAAGAAGCAGGTCCAAAGATTAGAACTAGAGTCAGAATCCAAATGCCAGAGCCAAGAATCAAGTAGGGTGACCAGACAGCAAATGTGAAAAATCGGGATGGGGGTGGGGGGTAATAGGAACCTATATAAGAAAAAGACCCCCAGATCAGGACTGTTCCTATCAAATTGGGATATCTGGTCACTCTAGAATCAAGAGAGAGTCGGAGTCAGGAATCAGAGCCAAGGGTCAGAACCGGATCACCGGGGCCAGGGAAGAAGGGAGCAGGGCTTGTTCTGAGGAAGGAGCAAGGCTGGGTGTAGGACAGGATCTGGGCTGAAGCTGTGGAGGAGCAGAGCAAAAGCAGGGCTTGGCAAGAGCTGAGCCCAGGGAGGCAGAGAATCACTGAGCACCCAGCAAGCGACTGCTGCTGCTGAGTTTAAGAACCAGGCAGCTAACTTCTTCAGCCAGTCTGGCAGGGTGGTCCAAGCAGGATAGTGTCGGAGGATGGTGCCGTGGGGAAGGCGAGCAGAGCTTCATCATCATGGGCTTGCTTCTGGATGGCGCCGTGCCTTGTGGGGCCGGAGGTCTAACTTGCCTGGTGGGAAACTGCGGTGCCATCATAGAATATCAGGGTTGGAAGGGACCTCAGGAGGTATCTAGTCCAACCCCCTGCTCGAAGCAGGACCAATCCCCAATTTGGGCCCCAGATCCCTAAATGGCCCCCTCAGGGATTGAACTCACAACCCTGGGTTTAGCAGGCCAATGCTCAAACCACTGAGCTATCCCTCCCCCTAGCAATCAAGTCCCTGGCCACCTCAAACGTGTCTAGGATGGGAGGGAGCTCCTGCTCCTCTACCTGGCACTCTCTAGCAGGAGGGTCCAGTGGCACCAGACTTGACGGATCCCTCTGCGGGCCCAAAGTCGACAGTGCCGATCCCTGCGCAGGACGCATACCGCTTACGCTGTCAGACTCAGTGCTCTGACCATGGGTGAGCGCCCTCTAGTCGTCTTCTTGTGCTGCTTAGGTGGCATCGGTGAGTGCGAGCCGTAGTTTCTCTAACAGAGGCC
The DNA here is from genome assembly GCF_965152235.1 of Eretmochelys imbricata. Lineage (NCBI taxonomy): Eukaryota > Metazoa > Chordata > Testudines > Cheloniidae > Eretmochelys > Eretmochelys imbricata. Next base: position 15,359,852 of record NC_135591.1, on the reverse strand, counting down.
AGAGCGCTGCGCACAGAGGTGCTTAATGCCAAGTCCTGCTCGCCCAGAGCCGGCAGGGGACGGAGGGCTGCCTCCATAAGGAGTTCTGTGAGCCTGAAGTCCCTTTCTTTCTTTGTTCTCGGGCGGAGAACTTTGCAGCTCTTGAAGCGATCTGTTTGATGTGCCTCCCCCAGACACTTTAGGCAGGAGTCATGGGGGTCGCCCATTGACATGAGCTTGTAGCAGGTCCCGCACGGCTTAAACTCTTGGGATGGAGGCATGTGCCGAACCCCAAGAGGGGAGGGAATTGGGGTTGGGGGAACCCCCCACTTCTATCGAACTAATTACTGAAAACTAACACTAACTGATTAGCTATTTACTGGTTAACAGAAAGTCCCATCACTGGGGAAACTGCTTGCGGAGGCAAGAGAGACACACAGCTCCAACGACCGTCACAGGCAGTAAGAACGAATTGAAGAGGTGGCGGGTCGGCAGGGACCTATACACACTGCCATGAAGGCGCAGCTCCGGGGGCTCCACAGCTGACCCGACGGGTACTGCTTGGGGAAAAACCTTCCGACGACTGTGCACGCGGCATACACACACCTACTTGGAATCGACATGAGCAAGCACTCGAAGAACTTGGCAAATTCCCCCACAATGAAACCCTAATGCAGGGCAGTTTTACCCTTAATCTGTGCGTTAGATTAGGAGTCAGCAAGCACCTGACAGGGCTGTAGCCATGGGTGGGTCTGAGTGGGCTGCGGCCCACCCACTTAGCATCCAGGCCCACCCAGATCGGGGCTGGAGCCCCCCGAATCCACAGGCTGGGACTCCCAACACCGGGTCGGTGTCCATCCGCGTCCCGCTCCTGCCAGCGCCACGTGCTGCTGCCCTTGTCTCCAGCCCTGCCCCTACAAGGTACACCCCCGCCCTCCCCCAGGCAGCCTCATGGTCAGGTGCCTGCTGAGCAGTGAAGGACGGCTGGAGATGGTGGGGGAGGCAGGTCTCCCTATCCCCAACCGCCCCGTCATTGCCCGCCCAGTTTCCCTGTCCTAGCTACGCCACTGCCTGTAAAGCTTTTCCTACAGAAGGAAAGTGCTCTCTTCAAATCACCACTCTGCCAGCAAAAATAGCTGAAGACTGGTTCTTATCAGCCTTCCCTTGAAACGTCAGCAAAGCCTTAAATACACCCAGGCCCTGGGAGAATTCATCTGAAAGGAGATCCCGACAAAGGTGTGGTGAAGTCAAGGGGTAGTCAGTCGTATAGCAGAGGGTACAGTTTCTCAGCCAAGAAACAGGCCTTCTATCCCCAGTATTCCGCTAAGCTCTATTCACGCTGCCTCTACCACTAGCCGACCGCAGAAAACGTCTCATTGAAAAGCGGCTCTCTGACAAGGCCCCCTTTGTGCACCGGAAAGTGATCTCAGCAGGATTAGAATTAAATCCCATTTCCTTTACCCTTTTTAGGAACACTAGTACAGCTGCTTCAGTCTCCAGAGTGCTTTAGAAGCATTCCCAAGAGCACCGGTGTGAGACAAGTCATCCCGTCGTACTCGTTGGGGAAAAGGCAGGCACACACAGCCTGACCCGTTTCAGGCAAGTCATTTAATACTGAGAAAACTCTCAGGAGTCCTGCTAGAAGCTGCCATTACGCAATAATGCTGAATTTACTCCATTTGCTTTTCCATGACAATCGTGTGATGCCACAAACCCAGGATAATGACACCATAGCAGGCTCAAATTCAAGGAGAGGAAGAACTGGGTTACAGTCTATGCATATATTTTATTCTCATGCAGAGACCCAATAACAACAATTGTATCTAACTCACTGATCCCCACTCCTCCAGCATCTGGACATCCCCTCACAGTCAGACCCCGCTGCTGAGCTCAATCTCCCCGCAACTCAACCCCCTCCCCCCACTGAGCCCCAACTACCTTCACCTGGACCCCCAATGCAGAATCCCATTACCCTTGCAGCCAGAACCCCCAACAAGCTCCTGGGCATCCAGATCACCCACTGAGCCGCCAGCTCCCAGATTGCCCCACACAGAACTCCCTCACCCCACAGTTGGATTCGTTCCAACTCGGATCCCGCCTTGTGAGCCTCCCTGTCCACACCTGGTGCACCTGGCATGGTGGGGCAGGACTCTGGGGTGTTTCTGGGGCAGACCCGATCCTTGCATTGTGTCAGGGTTGGGTACAGCCTCACCGGTGAGTCCGTGTCCCCTGGGGGCGGGGGAGGGGGAAGGAGGCGGCTGCACAATGATCTCCCACCTCTGTGCAGCCAGTGGCTTGTGCTCTCCAGTGCCATGCTGGAGCCTCCACATTTAATTAACAAATAAAATTTGCAGAATTTTAAAATACTGTGCGCAGAATTTTTCATTTTTGGGTGTAGAATGCCCTTAGCAGTACTGGGCGCACACCTACAAGGCAGTACCATGGCTGAAACAGAGCACTCCAACTAAAGGTACAGCAGCCATGATGCAGGTCCACTTCTGCTATTACAGATTCACATGCTGTCAAATTGTTGTGTTCAGCTGTACAACAAAAGAATTTCACCAGAGCTGACGTGATACCCCTACTCATGGTGATTTCCACAGCCACACAGGAGAACAAAACTTGTTTTCTAACCTCCTTCTATATGACACTAAGTCCCAGTTATCACTAGGCCCCTTCTCTACAAATCCCTTTAAATGCGTGGACCTCAAAATGCATACAATTGTTTCAAGAGCTCTAGTTCTCAATTACTGATATAAATTAAGCAACCTCATTTTCCTTTCTACAGTATGCAGAAGATTGTTTCCCCCCACCCCCTTCCAAAACTTAGACATTTATTTCCGAATCAGCATGAATGAGATCTAGCATAAAGCACATTCCGGTTTCTGAGAGCTTGCCTAAATACCCATTTCTGTTCCCACTCTTTTGTCATTGACTTTAATGGAAGTGGATTGGGCCCTAAACTAATAATCTACATTGAATGCTCATCATTAATCTCATAATTTAAAACCAAATTAAGCCTCCCAACCTGATCACCATTGATTGAGGAAACAATTTAGATGCCAACTTGAAAAATCCCTTTCTAGAATACTAAAGAAAATAAATGCAAAGCCTAACTTTCCAGCTGAACCACTAGGAACTTTTATCCTATAAGGAATATTGGTTATGAGCCAATTTTCAGTCTATTTTGCAAACCATTTTCATGAACTCCAGCCTAACCTACAATGAACAATGTATTACATATTTAGTGAAGATTAATTGTAAAGAGGTTCCTTGATCAATTTTACACTTATTCCATACAGACATTCAGTTTTAAATAATTTTAGCAGACAACTATATGGGTAAAGGACTATCAAGAAAAAACTTTTCTGAAAAAAAATCAGTCTTAATAAAAATGTCAGAACAAGATATCAAAGTGTCAAAACATTTCTAGAGACAAAAATATACCCAGGCCATCTTACAAAACCTCAGACAGCAATACGTACGTCAGTCTCTCATAGCTTTACGTGAACAAATATTACAGTCAAATTATACGTCTCCTCCTGGCCCAGGTGAACCAAAATATGCTGTTTACTGTCCAATACCTTCACTTTACGTAAGCTCAAGCTTCCAATGAGAAGGTCAGTTACTTGCTGGGATAATAAATGCCAAGGTTTTGCCTGATCCAGTCTTTGCAGCTCCAAGTACATCTTTACCTTGCAACGACAAGCCTATGGTCTGCCTCTGTATCTCAGTAACCATGCGATACTGTGCTTCTTGCAAACCTAGTATTTGGGAGAGAAAAAAAAAGATTCTTACTTTTTGCCTTGGATAATGATACATTTTCCCATAAGGAAAAATACTGCAGGTGGCAACATTATCTTGGAACTCTGATATTTAAAAACAAAAACTCCTGAAACAGCCAATGAAGAAGACTGATGAAAATTGGTCTTTTATTCAAATACTTTCCGAAGAACTGTTGGTGTACTTACCTTTCAGTGTTTTGTTTGACAATGGGAAATCTGAAAATCTTTCAATTTCATTTGGGCTGATCTGAAACAAAAGGATTTAATCAATGCTAGAATAT